>NC_089503.1:106596530-107251530 GCF_036850995.1 Saccopteryx leptura | reverse complement strand
GCTCAGAGCTCTGTGTTCTATTTAATTTCCTTTTGCGTGAGTCAGCTTGCTCTTTGGACAGCATTTCCCCGAGGGAAGCCTCACTTTACAAGGCTGAACAGGTCCAGTATTTCAGTCATCTGTAACCGAAGATGCAGCATAGACCCTGGTGGTTTTAATATGCAATAAAAATTTGCTGAATGAGTTTATGAATTCATTCAGTTTATATTTATTTGTGTGTGGGAGGGGGGGTGTATAGAGCAATAAACAAAACAGAAGGAAAATCATGTTCATATTCTACCAGTGAGTCTAACCTCAATGTTATCATTCAGGCATTAAACATGAATGAGCACCTTTGGGCCTGACTTGGGGACAGTCACAGAGATGAATATTCTAGAGAGGCTGGAAGTAGATAAACCACCCAAAGGACTTTTTCGGGCTATACTGGACTCAGAAATGTATTAATGCTGAGCAGCTCTTAAATAGATGTCTGAAGACAAAGGTGACATTAAGGGTGACAAGACACTGGGCCCTTCATAGGCCTGGTGACAGGTTCCAAAGGTACTGTGGGCCTCCCTCAGACAGGATGTGCCAGGCTGAGGGGCAGGCCCTGGGGATGGCCCATGTGAGTGTCAGGTGGCCCTTGACTGGCCCTTTACTTGTCTCCCTCTCACTCTGTGGAGGAGTTACTTACAGCAGGGAGAGTGACAATTTCAAATGCTGACAGTGTCAGTGACCAGAAGAGTAGCAATTATCTGGAAAGTTCTAGCAGGAGTCATCTTGGCGCAAAAGAAAGTCATTCACAGAGAGAACTAGAGCCCAACTCTGAGGGCCCGGACCACAATCCAAGGCACTCAAAGCCACAAACTGATGGCCAGGGTCTGGTTCTGATGGGAGATCTGAATCTCACAAATACTGAACTCATCCTTTCCCAACTTCCTTTGAAGGTCCTCTTCATTCATTCAAGGGACATGCCCTCCAACAGCAGGCTCAATGAGCCATCCCGTTAACAGCCATGCAATTTTCTTTCCCAATCTCTTTCTCAGCACTTCCAACTCCCAAACCCCAAAGCAGAATGCTAGCAACAAACATGACCACATGTCAAAGTCAGGCATGTTTTGTTTCCTGAAGGAAACAGTATTCTGGAGTAAGGTGAACAAAGGAGCCAACAAAATAACAAGCATTCCCATCTCAGCTCCGAAAGTTCTTAGAAGTTCATTAGAGAAAGTGAAATTGTGAATAAGTTTTTTAAATCTACTTACTTTATTATATTTTTATATCACATTTAGTTAAAAAAATTAACTGTGATATTTTATCACTTAATAGCAGCATTTTCCTGCATTTCCTCTCTAATTCTTTTGTTCATGCCTGTCCTTTTAACCAAAGCACCCAAGGTTCTTCTCCCCAACCATGTTAAATGCTCCTCTACCAACAGCATAATAACATAATTATGCCTATATAATTATTGAGAAATCTAAATCTGCCCAATTTGTCTAGTCATTCATTACCCGGTTCTCCAAAGGTAGAGAACTAAACTTGGGGGCGGGGGATGCAAAATCAAAGAGCAAAAAAGGAATTATTCCAAGTAATAAGCTAACCACTCTTCTATGAAGGCACGTGGCTGGTAAAGACCTTTGAAAATATGAGCCAGCATTTCCATTAAGGAACCAGAGATGCATGAAGGGTCAAGGGAGACCCTGAACTCAGCCAGCACAGCACACTTCCTGGGGCAATGGAAAGACCACTGTGGCCCTCAGAAGCACGGCACAATGCACAGCCGCCACCACCTGTGGTGATCTATCACCTGAAATGTGCCAACTCACAATTGAAATGCGCTGTAAATGTAGATAGAATACACACATGACTTCAAGAGCCGGTGGGGGAGGGGGAGTGTAAACTATTACATTAACGCTTTACACACATAGTGAAATAATTATATTCTGGATAACTTGAGCTGAGTAAATTATTAAAATTAATTCCATCTGTTTCTTTTTAGGTTTCTCTTGGCTGCTTAGGAAATTGAGAATTATATATGTGACTTGCACTTGTGGTGCACATCATATTTTGATTGCATAGAACGTAGTTAGAGCTCAAGGCACCCGGATGCCAATCCACGACTCATACATATTTGCTGTTTTGTCTAAAGTCTGACTCAGAATCGCTGTGGGAAAGGTGTAAGTGAGAATGTGGGATGTGCGTCCAGCAAGATACCCGCCACATACCAGAGGCACAAAAAGTGTTACTTTATCTTCCTTGTTCATATTCCTGACTAAAAAATATATTCATAATAAGTCAAAATCCTACTTCCTCAGTTAAAGCTTATTTATTTCCACGGACTGGGGAGAACCATGACTTGAACCAACCTGGCTGCCTCTTCCCTGCCCCTGCTTGTAAAATACCTTAGTTCCTCACCCACTAGCGCAAAGCAACCAGAAAGCAGCACTTCAAAGCAAGAAATTTTTCTCTACTGTTTTTCCAGACTCCTTTTTTTTTTTTAGGAGAGAAAGAGATCAGTCAATTCTAGGAGATTTATTTTAAAAAGTGACTTTGTAACTTTCTGTCCATTGACCGATGAATATACAAACAAAATGCAGCATATGCATACAATGGAATATGATTCAGCACTGAGAAGGAAGAGCATTCTGACACAGGCCAGAACAGGAATGAAACTTGAGGGCGTAAGGTTCCACTTCCATGAGGTACTAGAGCAGTCAGATTTCTAGATAGAATGGTGGTTGGCAAGGGCTGGCTGGCCGGGAAATTATGAGGAGCTATTGTTTAATTGGTACAGTTTCAGTTTGGGAAGATAAATCAAGTTCTCTAGTCGGAGAGATAGTGGTGATGGTTGCACAACAATGTAAAAGTTTTAACTTATAATAGTTAAAATGATACATTTTATGTTATGTAGCTTTTGCCACAATGAAAAAAATAAATTTTAAAAGAAGGAGCCTCCATAGTAGGTGGTGGCTGTTGAAATGAATACAGACCCACCAGCCTCCTGCACCTCCTATTCCTGCCTCAGTAAGTCCCGCAGTGAGTGACCTTTAGGTCCCTAAAGAGACTCAATCAGCAATCACATTTGTAATCACTAAAGTATGCTTATGAAGGCATTAACATTTCAACAAGTGGAGTTATCAAAGTAAGACTTCTAAATAAGCTTTAATTAACATTTTAGTTAGCCAGGAATTCCATTTTCCAAAACATTCCAGTGAAATGAGGTTTGACAATAACATTAATTAAGTCTTCCCCTGTACCATTCCTGGAGGGACCCTTGACTGCAGGCAGCCTGCCCCTGCCCCCCCACGGGAGTTTCTCCCCCGTCGGGGGGGGGGGCGTGGACTACAGTCATCCATCAGTGCTGACAAGCGTCCTGGCTTAACCTTTATGCCTCTGCTCCCTCTGTGCTCTTGAGGCTATCGGTTTCCTAGGCAGCTCTTTGTGGCTGAGTGTTGTCAACCTGAGATACTATCCTCTATAGGTCTGCTTGCTTTCTTGAACTACACATTTAGAGAGCCTAGAATTTGTTCTAATTCTGCACCTGACTCCTCGTTTGTCTGCTCCAAAAGGCAGCTTGCTCATCATACATTTATTATACTTAACTCCTCTTTGAGCTGTAACTGTGGGTTTCTTGCGTTTAGAGATAGGGGCTCTAGAATTTTCTCTTCTCAAAAATGGGGTAGTAATTCAACATACTACAACTGTGATATTTAATTAGGCATAAGGTAGCATGCATGTATTCAAAACCTGCCAGGCTCTGGGGGAAGATCAAGCACGAGCCAAGGGTTAATCATGTAGCCTTTTGAGAATTCAGAACGGCCTGGAGAATTCCAAATGGCTGAATCCTAAACTATTTCCACTTCCCAAGTCAATAGGGGACACCAACTCTCTTTTATAATTATGTTACACTTTGCTTATTAAAACGAGCTTGTATTTCTGAAACAAGCTGGGATGGTGGGAGGGATCCAGAGACCTGCAGAGGGCAGCAGCTGGAGGCTGCGCAGGGATCCGCATCTTGCTGCAAAGACTCCCTAATGTGGACATTTCCTATGTCCATAACTGAGTGGTCACTTGTCCGGGTTCCCAGCAAAGAAACATAATAGTTGATCAGTGCCAACCAGATAAGCTGAAAGAATTTAAGGGGAATGAGTGAAACCCATTCTTCCCACTAAAAGTACGCATCTTTACACAATCATAGTGGCTTCTCTTCACAACCTGGGGGTAGGAGAGCAGTATTACCAATGCACTTTCCAAAAAGGTCAATTGCATTTTAAAAAGCTTAAATTAAAAGGCATAGCCACACAGGTCAATAGAACAGAATAGAGAACTCAGAAATAAATCCACATGAAGATGCTTAACTGATATATATCTACATCTAGATATATATTATTTCTTTGCAAATTACAAGTCTTTATTGCAAAGCTGCATATATTTTTAATTACTATAGGATATATAAGGAGAGAATAAAATATAAATGTTCACTGAAAAGATTACTAGATATATAATGGTCGCAAAAGCCAGAGAAATGAACTTTGACGAAGATTCAATTTGAGCCAAAAATGCCTCTCTTACTCATGGACATAGATAAGAGTGCAGTGGTTACCAGGGGGAGGGAGAGGTAGGGGAAGGGTGTAAAGTCGGACAAATATAAGGTGACGGAAAATAATTTGACATTAGGTGATGGATACATAACATAATTGACTAATCAAATGATGAAGTGATGTTTGTCTGAAATCTATGTCTATTTATTAATCAATGTCACCTAATTTTCTAAATAAATTAATTAAAAAAAGATTTTTCTCTTAAGTACAGCATTTCTCCTGTTGCTGCTGAGAGAATCCACATTCTGTAACTACAGAGAAGCCCCCCATTTCTTGGTGTGTGGCTGCAAGTGCTATGGTCCTTACATTTGGAGGGATCATCTCTGCAGGGACTGAGCTCTGTGTGCAGCGTGGGGCACAGGAGGGGTCCAGCCCAGGGAGAGGGCTTTCCTGCATCTACTGGCTTCAGGGATTGGCAGGTGGAGGTAGAAGCGGGCACAGCTGGCAGCTGGCTTAAGACCCGGGACCATCAGGGCTTGGCTGCTGGCCTCCTGGCGGGTCTGGAAAAGCAGCTTGTGATGTGGTCATTTCCACAACCTCTCCCAGGGACTTGAGCATCTTGACCATCTCCGCCTCCTGCCTGGAGTGTCTGGCTCTCTCTTCCTTCGGTTCCTAAACCAGTGGCGTCATTTCCCGCCTCAGCATCCAGGAGGTCAAGGTCACCACTCTGCAGGCGTCAGCGAGCCGGGTACATGGAACGACTCTCGCAGGCCTGGCATCATCTGAGGATGACTCAGTGCCCGCACACTCCTCTCTGGCCGTGCTGAAGCTTGTCAGTGAGGTGGCACTTCTCCTCACTGTGTGGCCAGAGCTCTCTGCCAGCTGCGCTTCATGTCTCACACAAAGTTGACTCCAAACAAACCACACAAGCTTGACCATACATATGAGACCCACCAGGAAGCTGATGACAGGTGGACAGGCCAACGTCTCCCACCAGAGGACATGGACAGTGTGGCCTGGACGCAGACTATCAACTAGCAGCTCCACTGCCACCTCGTTCAGCTTCCCAGGGTGGGCCCAAAGCCCAGCTCCACAGAGGACCATCTTTGCAGGACTGATGGTCACTATGGAGCCTCAGGCCACAACAGACCTGATGACATGCCAACATTGCACCCAGAACCTGGCCAGCAAGTGACATCATTGGGGAGGAAGGAAATCTGTAAGTAAAATGTCCTCATCTCAATGACTACTGAATGATCGTTCTCCTTCATCTCTACTGTATGTTTTCATATCTATATACATTAAATAGTTAAAATAGTAATCTTAAGTGTAGGACTTGATAAATTATTTAAACTTTATTCCTCCCTATGGTATCCAAAAATCCTATATACGTGGGCATACCTCTCAGATATGATGGGTTCAGTTCCAGGCTACATCAGCAAAGCCAGGATCACAATTAAATGAGATGTAATCTTTTGCCAGTGAGGGACCCTGCCTTCAGTTAGTAAACAAACAAAAAATCCCACAGTATCCGCCAAATGCAATAAAAAGAAGCTCAATATAACTGGAGATGCCTGTGTATGGATAATCTCTATTTAAAAGAAGTTTTGTTGCTTTTTTATTTTCTCTTTCGAACTGCTGTTGACATTCAAAACTGCATTAGTTTCAGGTACACAGCATACTGTTTAGATGCCTAACTGATTTTTGATAAAGGTAAAGAATAAATTCAGTGAAGATCCTGGAGCAATTGGGTGTCCACAGGCAAAACAAACAAAAAACGGCCTCAACCTTACCTCTTATATAAAAATTACATCAAATTAGATGAATATGCAGACTTTACTCATGAAATGTAAAACTATTAATATAAAATTATTAGGAAAAATGGGAGAGAATCTTTAGGATCTAGGAATAAAAAAGAATTCTAAGACTTAGACCATCCGTAAAAGGAAACAAAAATGATCAGTTAGAGCTCATCAAAATTTAAAATTTTTGCTTCACAAAGCCAGTATGATGGAAAAAGCTCCATTCTGGGGATGTGAACACATTCTAAGTTGACTGTGGCAATAGCTGGACCCCTGTGTGGTTACCCAATTGAGACTGCTAAATTCTATTTCAGTGAATTATGCCTCAACAAAGCTGTTATTTTTTTAAATGACTATGTGAAGAGGATGAAAAGAAGCTAGACTAGAAGAAGATATTTGCAAACCACGTATCTAACAAAAGACTAGCATCAAAAATATACTGCTCATAAAAAATTAAGGGATATTTCAAAATGAATATGAAGTGATAAATATTCCCTAATTTTTGTGAGCAGTATACATAAATATAAAATTCTCAAAACTCAACAGTAACCGAAAAATCAAGTTAAAAATGAGTAAAACATAAGAACAAACATCTCATTGAGGAAGAAATACAGATGTCTAAAAAGCTCTCAAAAAGATGTTCAACACCACTACCTATAGGGAGATGCAAATTAAAACCATACTGAGCCCTGATCGGTTGGCTCAGTGGCAGAGCGTCGGCCCAGCATGTGGAAATCTCAGGTTCAATTCCCAGTCAGGGCACACAGGAGAAGTGCCCATCTGCTTCTTACCCTTCCCCCTCTCCTTTCTCTCTCTCTCTTTCTTCCCCTCCCACAGCCAAGGCTCCACTGGAGCAAAGTTGGCCCGGGTGCTGAGGTCCCTCAGGCACTAGAATGGCTTTGGTTGCAATGGAGCAAAGCCCCAGATGGGCAGAGCATCACCCCCTAGTGGGCATACCTAGTGGATCCCAGTGGAGTGCACGTGGGAGTCTGACTGCCTCCCTGCTTCTCACTACAGAAAAATACAAACAAACAAACAAAAAAACCCCACACACTGAGAGGTCACTACACACCTATCAGAAAGGCTAAAATTAAAGATGGTGACAATATCACTTTTGTAATATTGGATGTGGAGCAACTGGATCACTCATACACTGCAGGTGGGAGTGTACAATGATATAGCCACTGGAAAACAGTACAAAAGTACACATTCAATTTTCTATTTCCATCATTCCATCTGCATTTATGAATTGGAAATTTACTCCAAGAAAGAGCTTGTCCATTCACACCTTTTTTTTTTTAAATTACTTCTTTATAACAGTTTGGCTTTATGAGTATTTTATTCTATGGTTTATCCAAAACTATCATCATTCACTTTGCTGCTCACATTGCCCCAGCTTTGGCCTGTGAGCTTCACCAAGTTGGTTCTGTGCACTTTCGACATGTTCAGCAATTTCAAACACTTCCTTATTTTCTGGCATCATAAGATGTTCCAGGTTCATCTTCTATTTTGCCTGCCCTAAGCATGAAATCAATTACTTCACCAACACACCCAGGTTTCTTTTATTGGAGAAAGGTGTTAGAAACCAAGATCGGGGTGCTAGATGTGCTTGTTGCTCCTGGAGTGTCACTGCTTCTAGGCTCTCTCAGCAGACAAAGCTAGGAAACAAATGTATGAACACACACCGGGGTGGGCAAAAGTAGGTTTACAGTGGTGAGCACATGAAACAGAGTTTACTTTTCTATTATTTATGAATTATTGTATTATTTATTATAAACTGTAAACTTTCTTTTGCCTACTCCTATATATATACATATATATATGTATACACACACCTATATCTATTTGTCTACCTAGTCATCATCCATCCATCCATTTCTTAAAAACCATGACTTCATATTGATACCTCTGAGTAGACATCACAGGGTTTATATCAGCCTTCCTCTTCATTCATAATTTCTTTCTCCAACTTTGAGAAACCTGATTCTTATTACCCACTGTATATTTACTTATTTGTTTGGTCCTCTACTATATGCAAAGGGATTTCAGAATCACTAACCTATAGCCCTGTGTAAAACAAATTTACTGACTACATAATTAGCGTACAGCATTTGGGTACTTTTGTTGTTGGTCTTGATCCTCACAACACAATCAAAACACTGTGTTCTTGTGTTTAGTCTGGTCGTTTCCTTTCTTGCCCACCCTCTTTGCTGTGGTTGTGTTATTCATTTGCAATACAGTCAGGTTCATTTGCTGCTGTTTGTATTCAAGTTTGACTTCCCCAGATTCTGGCTGATTTTAATTCTTTATTTTTTTAAAAATAACTATGGTTCTAAAAGTTGAAACTATTTACAAAAAGGGACTTCAGGGTCATATAGCCAAAGGTGGGGATAAAAAAAGAGATAAAAATTTAAAATAAACAAAACAAATACTGTCTGAAAAAAATGTAATAGAAAGAGCAATGCACATAATAAGCCAGGCGTCCTCAACTCTAATCCCAACCACTTGACACTGTAAAGACTCTTAAACTCTAAAACTAATAACTCATCTCTAAAATGGCATTAAAATTGTGCATCCTTGGCCCTGGCAGGTTGGCTCAGTGGTAGAGCATCAGCCTCGTGTGCGGAAGTCCCGGGTTTGATTCCTGGCCAGGGCACACAGGAGAAGCACCCATCTGCTTCTCCTCCACTCCCCCTCTCCTTCCTCTCTGTCTCTCTCTTCCCCTCCCGCAGCCAAGGCTCCATTGGAGCAAAGATGGCCCGGGCACTGAGGATGGTTCCATGGCCTCTGCCTCAGGCGCTAGAGTGGCTCTGGTCGCAACAGAGCAACACCCTGGATGGGCAGAGCATCGCCCCCTGGTGGGCGTGCCGGGTGGATCCCGGTCGGGCACATGCGGGAGTCTGTCTGACTGCCTCCCCGTTTCCAGCTTCAGAAAAATACAAAAACAAACAAACAAACAAAAATTGTGCATCCTTGTCATTTGCCAGGACTGTATGGTGACCCACGGCTAGAATAACTACAAAAAGTTCTGTGTTCGGGTTAAGAACTAGTAACTGATATACTTCAAGAATCTTCTTAAACATCTGAATTTATAAAACAAAACAAAACCTCCTAAAGGCTCAATAAAGCTATCAGATTACTGGCCAATCAACTTTCTGCTTCTTCACTTAGGTCCACACTCCAACCATCATCATAAAGAGAGCTGGAGTATCTCACACAAAAATGATACCAGTTTCTGCCACTGGAGCATGGCATCAAGGAGATGAGGCGTAGGATGGACCCCATCACAAACCATTCCAGAGGCTCCTCATACCTCCCTTTCCAAATCCCAGATCACCAAGTCTTCCTCCCAACCCCTCTCATTAAAGCAAACATTATTAAGCGTCCACTATGAGCTAGTCACTGTCATAGGAGAGGAGGAAATGGCAGTGAGCAATACCGACACGGTCTCTGGGCTCGCGGAGCTCACATCTGCTTGTAAAGACTTACCACAAACAAGTGAAGCAGTCAAACCAATAAAAAATTAGAGGTTGTAATATGCACTATGGAAGACATAAAGAAGCAGCTGAGACAAAGCGAAGTGTGGGGAGAGAATGCTCATTAGATAGGGCGGTTGGAACACACAGTTTGAGGCGGCAGCTTGTACACTTAGATGGTGAGAAGCACATATGCAGACACGAGGGAGAAGGTTCCAGACAGGTAAAAGAGCACGTGTGAAATTCCTGTAACGGGAACCATCAGAGAGACCGGATGGGACATGGTGGACGGGAGGCAAGTGGCACAGGAGATGACCTTGAACAGACAGGCAGGGCCAGGAGGCCTGTGACCTTGAGAGATGCCCACCAAGGAAGCACGCTAGAAATGATGTGATCGTCTCTGCCTCTTCTTTCTTACACTGAAGGCTCCAATAAAAACTGTCACCCCCACCATTTCCAATACCGTGTGCTTCCCCTAAGCCAGCTTTGTCCCCAGCTCAAGACCCAGACAATGTCCTCACATCCGAATCACAGCCCGGTGAGTAACTCGCTGGCCCTACACAATTCATTCCCAGAACCTTGAACCTTCTCCCACTTCCACCCTTTGCAACCGCCCAGCCTAAATTAACAGCAAACTTTCCAAGGCACTTTGTTACTGATTCCTCTCGGGATAACAACCGTTGGTAACCTGGCCCCGTTGCTAGATAACATGCAATTTTTATAGCTGACTTACTGTTGCTGCTTCCTTTTCAATTATTATTTTGAAACACATATGAAATCCTTTGGATCCAGAAGAGGCTCAGGAAATTGTAAATTCAAGCCCTTGCTGAGCTGCAGCTGGCCCAGCCAGGCTCCGGGAGGGGTCCAGGCTGCACAAACAAATGCTGGTGCCCGTCCAAACACACTGCACGCTCCCAGCCCACCCCCGACCATCACACTCTCTAAAAGAACAGAACTACATCAGCAGTTACACAAGCAATGTGCTCCCACAGAGGCAAAGTGTAAAATCAGCGCCGTTAAGAGACTATTATCATTGCCTCCCTCAGAGATCTTCTCGTCTCCTCTCTGAAGACGTCTACAGAGTTAGAATTGCAGAATCTTTCCAAATGTAAAGGAATAATTACTACTTAAAAAAAACTTTATTGATTTTATTGGGGTGACACTGGTTAATACAATCACACAGGTATCAGGTGCACAATTCTACAACACATCGTCTGTACACCACATTGAGTGTTCACCCCCCAAGTCAAGTCTCCCTCCATCACCATCCATCCCCCCTCCACCCTCCTGCAATCCCCACACTCTCATCTATGTCTATAAGGTTTTTTTCTCTGCTTAATCCCTTCACTTGTTCACCGACCTCCCACCCCATCCCCTCTGACAGCACTCAATCTGTTCTCTGTATCTGTGAGTCTCTTCCTATTTTGTTCATTACTTTATTTTGTTCATTAGATTCCACATATAAGTAAAATCATATGGTACTTGTCTTTCTCTTACTGGCTTATTACATCATAATTATTACACAAATACAGAGAAACGATGGACCCTGGACAGACGGGGTGACCCTGACTATAGTGCAGTGCAGAGGTCAGTATCTTAATCTGTTTTGAGCCCAGAATGACATCTACATGCAGAATTTTAAAGTTAAATTAACATTACTTCTTAGGAACTCCTGAGTGAATCAGGGTAATTTACTTGACTTCCTTCTACCTGTTTCTCATCTGTAAATTGGGAACATATCAGAATTTATCTTGTGGAATTATTATAAGCATTAAATAAGTTGATCCGTGAAATAGTTATTAACAGTAGTTGGCACACTGTAAAAACTAATGAGTGTTATCTATTACTATTAATAACTGATCCAATAAATAAAAAGTATCTGGAAAACCTAAAATGCTCACTGTCAATTACTAGCAAAGATAGCCTGGGGCTTTGGGTAATAATAGCAGGTTTCAACATAACCCCCAAATGCACAGACTACTCCAGAGAGATACAATGTTTTCAGGTGCTTTTCAAAGGCAAGCTTTAAAGGAGTGAAGATAAAAACTTGACAGTGAACAGAAATGGCATAAAGGAGGGAAAGCAGGTTATGAAAAGAAAGTTACAAAATCCTCGTCTTTGCAGATGTGCCTGTTCCAGGGGTGAGATGAGTCTGCAGTGTCCAGCCCCCTGGGTTCAGTGGAGTGCGAGTGTGTGCGGAAAGGTTACCGCAGCTTTGGGTGGAGCCGGAGGTGAGGAAGAGTCAATGAGGGTTGACAGTGTAAAGAATAAAAACAAGGACAAGTCTAAGATGACTGAAGTAGGTGAGAAACTGTGATTATTCATGTCATAAACTGTCTAAGATGAACCAGTTTGGTGTCTCAATTCCAACCTGACCCCCCTTGAGCTTATTGAATCCCTCCTATCCAAAGAGATGGAGCCAGAGGAGAAGGCTAATACAGTGTCCTCCCGGTGACGGACACTGGGACTGTGGCTCACCCAACCCAACATCTGGTCTCGTGGTCGCCAAATTCCCTGTGGATCTCGGGCTGGGCAACAGCAATTCAGGTCAGGAGAATCTGGCTAGACTCCAGGAAGCTTGGCCTCATTTAAAAAACAAAAAAGGGTCTTGGTAGGACTCTACGTCTTGATTTTAAGCAAATACTAAGTCAAATAGCCCAAATTCCACACTGGTTTTGTTATTGTTGAAGGCCTATAATTTGGGGCCTTACGACTCTGAATTGGTGTCTCTCATACTCAGAAGATGCTGCCCACTTGGTTCTTAGAGTTTTGATTCACAGTGTGAAACACAACAAAGGGAACAATCAATTTTATCAAAAGGGCCAACCAGGGAGCTGTACTTGCACCCTGAGTGCATACTGCTTTATCCAGAGCTGCTGTGTGTGAATGTGTCCAGTCAGCAGAGGCAGGGTACTGTCAGCTTGTTGCTGAGGAAATCAAGTTCAAGGGAAGCAAAAACAGAACCAAGTAAACAGAAACTACAGGCCACAAAACATCATCCTTATTAGTTCACACAAGACCTTTTTGAAAATGTAGACTTCAAGTTTCAACTTTTTCTGGTTTACTCTAAAGTACATTTATCCTCAAAACGATAAGAGGCCTCACAAACAGGAATTTGGAAAAGGACCCAATATGAGAGTTTGGTTTATAGTCTAGTCTGCTTTATTTCACAAAGGGGTTAATGTGGCTCCCAAATATAGACACTATGGCCAGATAAATTAGAAGATAGCAAAAAGAGAGAGAAAGAGAGAGAGAGAGAGAGAGAGAGAGAGAGGAAGGAAGGAAGGAAGGAAGGAAGGGAGGGAGGGAGGGAGGGAGGGAGGGAGGGAGGGAGGGAGGGAGGGAGGAAGGAAGGAAGGAAGGAAGGAAGGAAGGAAGAAAGAAAGAAAGAAAGAAAGAAAGAAAGAAAGAAAGAAAGAAAGAAAGAAAGAAAGAAAGAAACAAGGAAAGAAAGAAAGAAAGAAGGAAAGAAGGAAAGAAAGAAGAAAGAAAGAAAAAGGGAAGAAGCTAAGATGAATGAAAAATAACGAGAGCAATTTAAAATCTTGTAACTATTTCTACCTTCACTTGTTTGGTCCAGTTCTAGCCCTTACTGAGGGGAAATGTGATTGGCTATTCAAGTCAGACTGTTCACAAGACAAAAACCCACTTGGGTCAATGGAAGCAAAGCTACTTCTGAGACGTAAAAATAAATGTTAGGGTCCAGATAATATATTATTCTGGTTATTACCTTTTAAAATAAGAGTCTCAAAGATCTAGTCTGAGAAGGAATTCCTTCCCACGGTGAGAGCATGGCCCACTTGGTTGAATACCTGTCCTCCAGGTAGAGACCAGGAGCATGGGCATAAGCTTTGATACCACTTGTGTGAATCTGAATGTCGGATAAAGTAATGGCTCATGGCTGTTTGTACATTATGTCTGAAGGATAGGAAAGGCCTCTTTAAAAAATGTAATTATTCACTATTAGAGCCTATTAACTTGTAAGGATCCTTTTTCCTTTTTTACTCCAGTCAGGGGTGGGCTGGTTGGTTGGTTGGTTGTTTTACAGACACACGTACATGTACTTGACTCAGTTTAACCTGAAGCTGCAAGCTCTAGCACGAGTGTGTAAATGAGATGTGCACATCTGTAGTAGGTCATATTATCTGTGTTCATGGACTTTACTGATCTGTTATGGTTCTTCAGTATAACAGAAGGCTCTTAAAGATTACAGTGATACCTCAGTTTTTGTCCATATCCGTCTAAAAACAATCGGCGAAATCCAAAACCAACAAAAACGAGGCAATTATTTCTATATGAATCAGTGTAAATCCAATTACTGTACGCAGTAATCACTTACATGTAATTGTAGTATTAGCACTCGCAATCAACAAAAAAAGCACAAAAATACTAGAAAGCCATGGGATTGTTTGGCTAGACGCGTGGGGTGATGTTCACACAACAAAAAACGACGCCACACTGAGCAGGAGAACGCGTGGGTAGCCCTTTGTTTTTGCAAAATTAGCAGTGAGGTCACGTGGGCACGCCAACGAAATCCAAGACAAATTTTTCAGGGGAAAATTGATGAAAACTGAAACCGAAGATAACTGAAGTCAACGAAAATCAAAATATTACTGTACTTCTCAGTTTTCAATATAAAATAAAAATTGATTAAAAGTTAAAAATAATAAAATAAAATTTAGTTAAAAGTTGTAAATGAGTGGTTGAGATGGCACTGAGAGCAATATATATATATGTGTGTGTGTGTATATATATGTATATATATTATGTGTGCATATATATATGATCATGATAATGAATATGGTTTTGTTTATTAATGATAAAGAGAAATAATTACATCTTACAATAAAATATCTGGCTGATCTGGTAGTGCTGGAATGTAAAAAAAGACGGCAAAAGCCAAAATTTAAAGGAAAATTTTATTTGCCTTAGTTTATAAAGCCTGCAAATGTAAGAGTCTGAAAAAAAGAAATTTGCTTAAAATTTTAACAAATTTGGTTCAATTTTCATTTAAGAAAGAGCACTCATGAATTTTATACTGCCAAATATTGTATTAATGCAAAATTAGAATGTTGCTTTCTTTCCATTAAAATGACAAATTAGTCTTGGAGTGTTCAGTCTGCTCTTAACAAGAGAGAGTAAACACTATCTTCTATCTTCTGTGTAATTTGTCCAGTAACAGAGATTTGGCTTCTCACCAGAATAATTTTGTGCTTTGTGCTGACTTGGTATGTCCTTGATTTTTAGAAAACAAAGAACAAAGTGCTGAAAGAGCTAAGGTTCCTTACAATCATGTTATTTTGACATTTATTTTTAGATACTGGACGACTGTTCTGGTAAACAGCTAGGAAAGCAAAGCGGTTCATTGTTAGTGGGCAGTTAGGCTTCTGCTTGGAAAAAAAGCATCATCTGCTCTCTTTTTGGTAGTTCTTTTTGATGTTACTTTTTTAAGACCCTAAATTTAGGAAAAAAAATTATTGTCTAAATAATTTTAAGCATCACATCACCACATTACAAAACGTACTATGTGGCGACAAGGCCACCAACTGACTTCTTTGTCCTGACACCCATGCCTCAGCCCCTCGTGCAGGAGGGATGCTGACAGTGACGAGGCATGCTCCGTGGTTCCTAATTGGTCAACAATACGGCAAGGGCCGCCCTGAACACTGGAAGGGTGGCCCAGTCACGAAAAGAAGCTAGCATTCTTTTGCACAAGCATGGCGTTTCTAGTGTTATTAGCTGTGACATAATAAGACCTATATGTTTGATCTCTGCCTCTGGCTTCTGACACAGAGCTACTAAAACTCTTGTAATTTCCTGAGTGAGGGTTATAGCATCTTGCACATAGCACCTAAATCCCTTGGAATTTTCTGGGTCATAAGAACAGCCCCTCTTTTTTTTCCCAGTCTGGAGACTTTTGGTGGGCTCCTTGGATAGCTTTCAAATGAGGACTACTCACCAAAAATACCAAGCCATGATTTGAAACTTGGGATTTTCATCCCCACCCGCCATCTTCCTGAGAGGGAAGAGGGGCGGAAGATTGAGCTAATAATTGACCATGCCTATATGATGAAGCTTCCATTAGAACCATTAAACTACAGGTTTCAGAGATCTTCTAGACTGGTGAACATACGCACACCCCAGGGTGGCTCACCCCACTTTTATGGGGACAGCAGCTCCTGTACTCTGGACCCTTCCAGATCTCACCCCGTGTACATGCTCATGAACCTGTACCCCTGACCACACCCTTTATATAAACTTATTAGTGTAAGTATATGTCTACCTGAGTTTTGTGAGCTATTCTAGCAAGTTATTGAACCTGTGGGGTTGAGAAATGTAGAAACCCTCCCCGTTGTAGGCAAATCAGAAGTGTGCACACCCTGGGGACCCATTATTGGTGACTGGCATCTGAAGTGGGGGATAGTCTTATGGAACTGATTCCTTAAACCTATGGAGTCTGATATTAACTCTGGGTTGTTAATGTCAGAATAGAATTAAATTAAAGAACACTCAGTTGGTGTCTAGAGTTGGAAGATTGGTTAGTATAGAGAAAAAAAAAGCCACACATTTGGTGTCAGAAGTGTTGTGGAATAGAAATAGTTGTCCTTCATTAGCATATTAGTATAAATGCTGTTATTAGTATGCTATTAGTATAATTATGATATTAGTGACAGTTATTAGTAAAGAGTATTTGCTAGTATGTTAGTTGTTACCGTTACTAGTGTAACTATGTTTCAGGGGTTGTCCACTTTACTGGGTGCATGGGAAGGCCCTGGACATTTTGATGCCTTTGTGGTCTATCATTTACTCCTCCCCTGAGGAGAAACAACAATGATAAAATGTTTTTGTATTATTATCATGTAGCAGGAGAGGTTTACTTTCTCCCATTGTTTCAGTACCGGTCCAGGTCCCTGCTGGCTGTCATCCACCAGTGGCTACTGATTTCTTCTCATGCTTGCCCATCGGCTTTGCTAGAAGCTGCAGCCAGAAACTGGGGCTCTGTGAGGGACCGTTTCAGAGGAAGCAACTACACCAGGTCTTCTGAATTACTTCTACAGCAAGACTGGATGGCTGACCTTCCCACCCACACTGACAGTACTCAGGCAGCGGTCAGACTGGACCAGGGGACCGAGCCGGCTCCGTTTAGTCCAGGAGCAGAACATGTCATAGAGCGGACAGCCACCGCAAGGTTTAACAGGGCAAGAACAAATTGTGGAAAGCAATCCATTGTGTTTATTATTATTTTTAAATATATTGCTGGTAATGTTTTCTAAAATATTATTTTTTTTGGAAAGGCATCTAAAAAAAATCCCTTTTTCTTTCTTGTTAATGTATTTCTAACCCTCAGTTTGGTAAACCATGCTATTGCAGACCGAAATGACCCACTCGTTAAGTGGCAGCTGGTTCTCATTACTCAGAATTTCAAAATTTCTGCTCAGATTCCTTATTCTGCATGCCAGAGAGTTATCTGAATAGATTTACTAAATAATCTGTCCTTTTTTTTTTTCCAGAGATGTAATTAAAGAAACTGACTACGAAACATAGGCCATTTCAGGAGTGTCATATTTGAGTTATATGAGTTACATCTCATTTTATAAAGCATGACAGGCCCACTAGTCAGCGACAAAGGCTGAGCAGCATATGTGGACCAAATGTCTACGAAACCAGCCTAGGAAATGGGTATGTACCTATTCGCGACTCGCAGGTTCCACGCCTACAGCCAGAAGGAGATTCCCTTCCTGGTAGTCTCAAAATGTTAGCGATCTGGGGGTCCTGGAGGAGAGAAGGAGCTACATGCAGTTTCAGGCACTGAGTGTGAACCTGGATGGAGATGAATTTCTTCATTTTGTTTCTCTTGTTTTGGAATAAATAAGCATATGAGACTGATTAAACCAAACATTCTGGGAAGTAATCTTTAGAACAGCAAAGGTCTTTGAGATGGAATCCTAGATTCTTCACAAACTCTGCAGCCCAGAGCTCAGTGTTCAGCTTCTGCAGTCATTCAGCCTCTCCTGGGTGTAGATTTCCAGGCTGCCCAGAATGTGGTGCATGGTATGTGTTGCTGCTCTGCAAATGATGCAGACGGAGAACACACCACGTAAGGGGACCAGCCCTGTTTTTGTGATCAAATATAATCTTCAGAGACTGTTTATGACCATACAAAGAACTCTTAAGAAAAACTATCCAAAGCTCAGAAGAAAAGCAAAAAGATAACTGGGTAATCTGTTATCATGCTGGGAGTTGTCTAACAAGCCCACCCAAGGTTCACTGGACTCTCCAGACTGCAGATGTGACACTGTTTGACTTACTTTTTACCACTGATAAGGGACCAGGCATTTTACAGACGTAAAATGACAGATGTTCATTTGTAAAAAATTTGTAAACCACAAATGCTTTTTGTCCAGCAGACAAGATAACGCCAACGGTTCTGCTTTTATTGCCACGTAGGAAATTAGTCAGTCGTGTGGAACTTAGCAATCTGATTGCAGTTCCTTCTTTATTGCAGCGTTGTCCTCTGTTGTTTTTGCTTTGCTGGCTGGAGACCCGCTAGTGTCTCCTGCCCTCCTCAGAACCTGCCTTGTCATCCCGCTGGTTCCCTCTCGGCTGAGGTAAAACCTGGCGCACGTGCACCATAATTTTATTAGAATTTTGCTATCTTTTATGCACTAAAAATATTTTTATATGAACAAAGGAACACAGCCTGGGCCAACACTTTATCAACTGAGCTGTCCAACCAGGGCAACAAGTTTTCTCAAAAGTGGAGAACGTACCATGGTAGATGGATGCTCTTTTGTTTTTTTTTTCTTTTATAAGTCTTTTGCCCAAAACACAATAAAAAAGGAAAAAATGCTAAACAATTATTAGAAGGTGGAAGCCAATGAGACATACTTAAAGAGTGGGGGAGAAAGGAAGGAGTCAAAGCATTCATTCTGAGCTAATATCTAATTTACATATTTAAATGTTACTTATTGGTTCATTTGTATGGTGATATTATCCATCTGTACTCAGAACGGCAAGACCAAAATCTTTATTACAAATGTTTACCACACATTCCCCAAGAATATACACTGTGTAAAAATATCCAAACAAACCTCCACAGTGGAAGCCATCCGGACTTCTAAAACTGTGAGTTGGACAATGGGATAAAGATGAATTCTTTGGTGAGAATGAAAGCCATTTCTGGCATCAACATAAGTTTCCTAAATAGGATCTTAATAGCTACCAACCCTCCCAAAAAACTGATTGCCAATTCCAAAAAGTAGCTTCCTTTTCAACTCCAGTAAGTATATTTCCAGATTTAGGAATAGCCATTCCAAATCTTCCCACCCTTCTAGTCATAAATAGGTCATGGAGACTCAGTTGTTTGATGGCAACCATCAACAGCAAACACTCAACAGGATCGTCAGAGGTCAAAGGAAAATCAGAACCAAGAATGTGGTTCATGTTTATATCACTAGAGACTTGATGGCTCAAAGACAAATCTCATCAGTCAGATGGAGAGCAGCTGAGGTGAGCAACAACAATTTTAGCTCTACTTGGAAAGAATTCTTGGCTCTGGAGATGAGTCAGTGGTGCCCCAGTGGGGGGAGATGGGTGGGCAGAAATGGCAGAAAAGAAAAAAAGATATATTTTTTTAAAAAAAGAAAGAAAAGAATGCTGGGTTGCTATTTGAAGTATGTTCGCAGTTCTATGGGCTTATTGCACGTGCTATCTGCCCTCCTGGCCCTAGAATCTAAGGAGACAAAAGTTGAATGGACAGCAAATCAAGCCCCCATACACTGAATTGATACAATCACTTTGTAAAACTGTCAAGTTTCAACTAAAGCAGAACACATGCATACTGTATGACCCAGCAATTCCACTTCTAGGTGTGGGGAAGTGTGTGTGTGTGTGTGTGTGTGTGTGTGTGTGTGTGTGTGCAAGCGCACGCGTGTATCAAACACACACATGCACACGCACACATATTCCCCTAAAATGTGCACCTGTATTCATTAAAAGACATATACGAGAATGTTCACAGCAACACTGGTCATATAGGCCAAATGGAGACTACCAAATGCACATCAATAGTATTCACGTGATGGAATCCTCTACAGCAAAAAAAATGACCTTCAACCACAGGCAACATTATAGATGAATTTTTTCAACGAAATGCTGAGGGGAAAACATACAGGTACAAAAGCGTGTATATTGAATTATTTGATTTATATGAAGTATCAAAAAAGCAAATGTAATCTATTCATTTAAAATTTAGTGTAGAAGATAGAAGCACAGAAGAGCCCCTGGGAGGTGGGTCTTGTTTCTTGATCTGGGTGTTAGTTACATGGATGTGTTCAGTTTGTGAGGATGATCAACTATGCACTTATACTCAATGACTCTTTAAAGTTGGATGGATAAAAAAGTGAAATTCCCTATCCAGTCAGTCAACTGGAATAGGGTGTTCAGATCAGGATGCAGGATGACCCAGGAGAGGGCTGGTGGTCTCTCCCCCTCTCTACTGTTCCCAGAGGCTGGAGCAAAGCACTCCACAATCTCCCAATGTGAGAGGCCCCCTTCTCCCTAAATCTAGATTTACATATGCAGTATGCTAAGTGTTGGTATTTTAAAGGCTGCAAGCCTGATAGTGACAGAGAAGGAGCCAGGACAGAAGACAGAGTTGAGGTGGCAGAGGGAACACTCAACCCAGCCATTCTTGTCGACGCCTGAGCAAATATAAATATTTTAGCTCTGCCACCTGAGTTTGGATTTCTCTCCACTCCCTGGTCTGCTCCATGGCCTCCACCTTCCCCACTTTCCTCTTCCTCTGTTTGTTTTCAAGCGGAGCCTTTGCTGAGACTGAAGCCTGCCATCTTACTGAGTCACCCTGCCCTTCCTCCAGTGGTCCTGTGAGCCCCCAAAGGGCTGATCCCAAAGGCTGCGTGCGGTCCCCGCCCCTAGTGACCCAAGGCTGAGATTTCTTTACATAGAGAAGCAGCAGGGTCAGTGTGTGAAGACTGTTCATTCTGATGGCAATGTGACAAGATTTTCCCTCCTCATCTTGGCTTTAATAAATCCTTCTCTTATAACCTGAGATAAAGTATGTCTGCGGTTTCTATATTTCCCATGGCAAGTGTACAAAACTGCTCTGCAACTTACAAAGCAATCACATCTGTCACACTCGTGAGATACATTTTTCCATTTGAATCTAATGAAATGATATTATAACTAAAATATCCAGTATGGCCCACCAGTAATGATCTGCTAGTAGAATAAAGCAAAACAATGATCAAGATCTTTATAATGAGCAAATAACAATAAAACCATTATCACAATGGACCCTGTATTGTGCTACTTGTGTGTTAAACAACAATCATGATGATGGTAAGCAGTTTTATAAATTCTTACTACTGCTTTAGGAGCTCAGTTTCTACCCTGTGAGGTAGAAACGGCTACTATACCCATTTCACAGATGAGAAAGTATGAGGAGGCCGAGAGATTGAGTGATCTGCGTAGTCTCAGAGCTGATTAGTCATGGAGTTAGGGAGGTGCCTCACTGCCTCTCCAAATGAGGCTGGACCTTCCTAGCTTACTATCAACATGAGCGTGATTCCCTTAAGTGCATTTTAGCTGAGGACTGTAAGCTGGAAGGATGGAAAGAGTATAGAGGGGACAACAGTGACATCAACAAGCCAACGGGGCAGAGGAAAATTCATCAGGGGTGTTTCTGAAAGCAGGTAAGACAGAGGCACGCAACTAGGGGGTCACTAAGTCAGGACAACGGTCCAGGCAGTGACCACCAAAGTCTGACTAAACTAGAACAGCAAACCGGCCCTGCGGTGAGGCAGGGCAGGGTTCAGAGCAAACGGAAGTGCCCAGCACACAGCAACAGGGGAAGGACAGCATATCACGGATGCCAGAGAAAAGCCAGGGAGAGTGGTGATGAGCAGGGACAAAGATGAGAGAGGCAGCTCGGAATCACAGACCCAAGCCAGGACAGACGGCTGAGCCAGGACAGACAGCTGAGCCAGGACAGACAGCTGAGTCAGGACAGACAGCTGAGTCAGGACAGACAGCTGAGTCAGGACAGACGGCTGAGTCAGGACAGACGGCTGAGTCAGGACAGATGGTTGAGTCAGGACAGATGGCTGGCTCTAAGAGCTCAGCCTTTCCTATCGTGTATACGTGGGTCACCTCGATACCTTGCTCACTTCCCACCCCTTGGTTTGGGCAGATGCCTCCCCTGTCTTTGTACTGTCACTGTCATCGTCATCTCAGGTGTGGGATCCAGGATTTAGAAGGTGAACTCCATTAATCCTTACATTCTAGAAAGGACTCTCTTAATCCTCCTGTTGTGTAAGAGGAAGGGAAATAATCCCATCTCTTTCTAGCTAACATATAATCTGTGCTTTTAATTCTACTGTTGTCACTAAGATCAGCCTTTCAACCTCCTGCAGGTCTACTTCTCCTTGTCCACCAGTCTCTGTCTCTCTGCCTCCAAGGTGCATAGATCCCTCCTACCTCCCAGCAATCTGCCTTTGACCTCCTCATCCTCCACACCCGTCTTTCCCCAACAGGGTAGGAGAGGGAAGAGCACTCATCCTAAATCAGATCTGGGTTCAAGCGCTGGCCACATGAATTGTAACCTGTGTGGCTTTGGCGAAATCACTTATCCTTCCTGCTGTTGAATATTCTCCTTTAGAAACAGGGGAGATGAAAACAGCAAAGGTGGAGCGTGTGCGCACCCCAAACCCTGGGCAAGGCAGAGGTTGTCAGGGCTCACTGAGTGTTTTCCAGGCTCCCTGAGCTTCTAGCCCCCCGGCACTCAGGTTGGGGCCAGCGGCCTGTGCATGGATGAGCCGTGTTTCCAGTTGCTCTGGCCGCCCCCTTCCTTCCTTTCTTCCATGGCACTCCGGAGACAAAATGCTCCAGGTGGTGAAGGCGGGAGACACGGAGAGCTGCCTGACACCTCAGACGTGACTGAGGGGAAAACACCATCCCTCGGTGAGAGGACGGAGATTGGGTGAGGACTGGTGGTGGGGGCCCAGGATCATCCTCCCTCCCATCCACCACGGGGGCCTAGCACAGCCAGAGCTGGAGCGAGCCACGCACCAGCCCCTGCTCCTCTTCAATTCTGTGACCCAACAGTGTGACCGTGGGCATCTCATACCACCTCTCTGGACTCCCATACTTTCTGTTCTAAAAGGATTCTTTAATATAGTTCTGGATGTTGAACTCTGTTCAAAACATAAAGGTCTTTCTTTCAGTGGACTCTGGTGTAGACCCCACGTTGAAAACTGTGGAGATGCTCTCACTGAGAGGCAGGGAAAGGGCAGGGCCTTAAGTAGCGCCGCGCTGCCCTCGGCCCTTGAGAACTGAAGCCAACAGAATCCCCTCTACTTCGTTATGCTAAACAATTCTGAAAACAGATGCTCTTTTCCGTCCCTATCTTAAACGATTCTGAGACCACGCACGCACGGATACACAAACCGCGTGTTGCAGACATTCCTTTCCCTGGTGGGTGCGGTTACGACTCTGGTAAACAGCTCAGCTATAAGACTAACAGCTTGCTTATTGTGATCCACTTCAAGGCACTCGCCTTGCTGAGCCCACTGGTCCAGAGCATGATGTCATGAGCTCTTCCCAATCCCAGCCATTTCCTCTGTTCCAAGACCTGCCGTGGCATCACCCCCTCCAGGCCCAACAGCCATGGAAAGGCCCTTCCTTGTGGCCCCCACTGAGCGACACTGCCGAGCTCACGCCCCTGCAGTACCTCTGACCAACCTACTTTTCCTCGCTCAGCAGGTGTTTCCGGGAGGCTCTGAGCAGTGGACAGTCGGACCACCTCTGCAGAGGCACTGGTTGTTAACCACCACCACGCTGGGTGAGCTCTAAAATCACCAGCTTAAATGTTCTGCTTTGAGTGTGGCGGCCTGGCTTCCGAAACAGCTTCTCTTTATCTGATCATGTAAGACCAGACATTCGGGGAAGGTGTTGGGCATAAGAGCCAGTTCTTCCTTCCCTGCCTTATCTTGGCATCCAGCCCTGAAGAGTGAGAATTTGCATTCCCCAGAACCTTCCTTGCAGCTGCAGACTCTTTGCCCTCCCAGGGCTCAGAGCTGTCTGAATCCACAAAGCCCTGTGAGCATAAGCTTGCCAAGTCAGAGAAGGGCAGCAGGGGGCTGAGATGCAGCATCTAAAAGGACATCAGGTCAGCCAAAAAACAGAACCAGGAGTTGGGCTCCCTGAAGAGCCCGAAGGAAACAGGAATTGCAACCACGACTGACCTTGCTGGACAGTCAGTGAGGAAGCCCTGACTCTGTGAAGTCTGCAATCACAGCCTTACCTCAGCCTGAAGACACCTCATCCCTTCTCAAAGCAGACTCCGGAGGAGCAGCATCAGCCTTCCCTGGGAACCTGTCAACAGTGAACTTTCTGGGCTCCACTCAAAACCCAGTGAATCAGAAACTCAACAGGGGATGCCCAGTGGTCTGTTTGAACGGGCCCTCCAGGGGATTCTAATGCACGTTCAAGTTCAAGAACCACTACTATCCTAGAAAACACACTCCTAATTATTCTATTTTACAGCAAGGAAACAAAACAGAGGTCCAGAGAGGCCGAGTCACTTGTCCCAGACCACACAGCTCACTGGTGCCAGGGCCTGGCCGAGAACCCAGGTCTTCTGTGTCCTGTTCTAAGTTCACTACACAGCCTACTCAATGGCCACCAAACAGCCTTGGTGTGGCGTAGTCACCAGAAAAGTTCTACAAGCAAGAGGCTTAAGGCAGCAATCTGGTCTGACGGGAGGTGTCCAGGGGGTGATCTTGAACACCCTCATATGTGGGGAGTACACTGATTTCTCTCACACTGGAGGCTTATCAGAAGGCCCAGGTGGAGGACTGCAGTTTCTAAAGAAACTCAGTGGATGAGCTCGTCTCTGGTCAGTTCACCACCGGAAACCATGACTTTGTCTGAAGTACCTAACTGCAGGTCATCCTTCATGTCTGTGCGGGTGCTCTGCACTTTATCACGTGTCTCTATGCTCTGAAGCCTCATGAACGCTCCTGTGGAAGGCCGGCCCAGAAAGCTCCCCGTCAGACCAGCACGTCCTTGACATGAGCCTTCACCAGGTGCCGTCCGTCTCCTCCGGCTCTGCGGCAGCTCGCTGGCCCAGGCAAGTCAGCTCCCCATACTCCACTGAGCTCCCCCCAAAGCCCCTCTCTCCTCACATCTCCCTACAGGGGTGCCTGCACCTCATCTTCTGGGGAAACAGGGCCTCCAAGCAGGGAGGCAAGACGGGGGTGCGCGGGCGCCATGAATCAGGGCTGCCCTGGTCCTGGAAGTCTGGGTCTGGGTCAGGGTCAGGGTCAGGGTCTGGGTCAGGGTCAGGGTCTGGGTCAGGGTCAGGGTCTGGGTCAGGGTCAGGGTCAGGGTCAGGGTCTGGGTCAGGGTCAGGGTCAGGGTCAGGGTCTGGGTCTGGGTCAGGGTCAGGGTCAGGGTCAGGGTCAGGGTCAGGGTCTGGGTCAGGGTCAGGGTCTGGGTCAGGGTCAGAGTCTGGGTCAGGGTCAGGGTCAGGGTCAGGGTCAGGGTCAGGGTCTGGGTCTGGGTCAGGGTCAGGGTCAGGGTCAGGGTCGGGTCCAGCCTGGAGGTCTGGCCAAGAGCAGGCCAGTCAGGCTTGTGCCTCTTTCTTTTCTTTTTTTTTTTTTTTTATAGGGACAGAGAGAGAGTCAGAGAGAGGGATAGATAAGCAGACAGAAAGGAACAGAGAGAGATGAGAAACATCAATCATCAGTTTTTTGTTGTGACACTTTAGTTGTTCATTGATTACTTTTTCATATGTGCCTTGACCGTAGGCCCTCAGCAGACTGAGTAACCCCTTGCTCAAGTCAGAGACCTTGGGTCCAAGCTGGTGAGCTTTTGCTCAAACCCAATGAGCCCACGCTCAAGCTGGCGACCTCGGGGTCTCGAACCTGGGTCCTCTGCATCCCAGTCTGACACTCTATCCACTGCGCCACTGTCTGGTCAGACTTGTGCCTCTTTCTTTCTCCTTGGAGGCCTTCCACAGCCTTGCTGCTGCCACTCCGGAGGAGGAAGGTTAAGAGCCATTTTCGGACTGTCAGCACTGTTCTTTGATGAGAGCAAACCCACAGCCAATCAAACAGTAGCACTGTAGATTGTCCTGATGTATCCAATTCTTGGGCACTTCCATTTTTGAGACTTTCCAAGGCCTTCGTGCACTATAGATACCTGAGTGCTAGCTCAGGGTGATTTCTAGAGGGCTCCTGGTTCTCTTCAAGCTGATTCTCCTTAATGTCTCCCTGGCCACACCAAGCTGCCTTTTAACTCCTCCGCAGCAGGCTCCCCTTGGACTCTGTGCTTGACCCCTTGGCCCATCTGTTCTTGTGTCACACTTCTGCCTGGGCTGTGCGTGTGTGGTTCCCGCTCCTTCTATTCTCTGTGAGTCCTGCAGACCGTCCTATCCCTCCCTCTGTCCTCTGTTGCTTCGTGATGCTAATTCCATTTCTGATATTTACTGGCTTGCGTTGCTTTCTACTTTTAATATTGATCTGTTTCCGTATCACCGTTCCTATGAGGGCGCGCCATCCCTCGTGCTCACACGCCACCTCAGCATCCGGCGTGCAGGCGCTCGGGACACATCTGCCGACTGGGCAAAAGCACCAAGACCGCAATGCCTCATATTTTCTAAAGAAAAGAACCAGTATGTTTAACAAAGATGGGCTCAAGATCCTAGTGTGTCCATGAAATGCTCAGGTGGCCATGAAATGAGTCCTGGACATCCTGCCTGCCCCAGGGCAGCCCTGAAACCCTCATCCTCCCCGAGAAGGAGGCCCCTGTCTCTGTGTGCTGCTGGGCTCCCTGGGGCTGGAGGAAGTGGTTCCACTGGGCATGTTTACCGAAATAATACACTGCAGCTGAAAATCCACAGGCTAAAGAAGGAGAGAGGGCGGGGAGGAGCAGAGGCCTGCGCTGAGGATGAAAAGCACCCTGGAGGAGGGCCTGGGAGGGAGCCAGCTTGCTGCAGGCGCTGTCTGCTGGGGGTGAGCCGCTCACGCCTCAGGCCCTGGGCGGGAGGGAGACCCCTTTGTGAGAGTCAGCCGCAGACTGAAGGGGACAATTCTGCCCCTTTCCCTCCATAAGACTTTACACTCACAGCCTTCTGTCCACCGGCCCTCCCAAACCCTCAGCACACCTTCTGCTAACGGGCATTTGGAGCGCATTTGGAGCGATCATCGATCGGTCCATCCCTGGGGCCTTCCTGCCCAGGCCATTTGCTCTTTATGCCCCAACACAGGCTCTTCCAAAAAACCTCTTGTCCTCTCAGGTTGGGAAAGGCCACCTACCCTGGAGAGGGAAGGCCTATTAGAACAGAGAGAGAAAGAAATGATTTCTAGAATCAACTGGCTAACTGGGAACATCAGGTATGCCTGAATAAGTCATGGAACGACTCCATTATGATCATCTCATTTATAAAGTATCTCATTACAAATATGTGTGTGAGTATATACATCGACATATACACATATATGTAAATGTGATTATACACACACACATATGTGTTTGCATAGGAAAACTGATGTTCCCAAAATAAGAAATATTCATATTAGCTCACTGCAATAAGAGTATAATGGTTATTATATTATTTATACTTGTGTGGAGTTTCCAAATGTTATATTGTACAGACATAACTTACACAATCAGAAAATCATCTTTTGGCCCACCAAGTGCACCGGTAGACACGAGAGCCAGGGGGATGGTGCTCTGAAGTATCTGAAGAATCAGCGGCACCATGTGAATGAACATCTGGGATTCAGGCAGCCAGGACAGGCAGAGCCCGCTTGTGAGCAGTGGCAGAATCTCCCAGTTTCCCTCCAAAGGAAAGGAAGAGACCCTGGCAGTGCTCAGATCCATATCAAGCCATAGAGCAAGAGGGTTGAAAATAAATGTGTGTGTGTGTGTGTGTGTGTGTGATATGAATTAGACAGTGTATGTAGCTTTTCAAATATACTTAATTTGGCTATAAAAAAAGAAAGAAACCATACCTTTTGTGATTGCATGGATGGACCTGGAGAGCATTGTGCTAAGTGAAATAAGTCAGTCAGAGAAAGACAAGTACTATATGAGCTCATTTATATATGGAACCTAATGAAGAAAATGAAATAACAAAATAGAAATAGACTCACAGACACAGAGAACAGACTGACAGCTGTCAGAGGGGAGGAGGGTTGGGTGAAAGGTAAAGGAATTAAGCAAATAAAACAAAAACAAAAACAAAACAGACAACTCACAGACACACACAACAGTGTGGTGATTACCAGAAGGAAAGAGAGGTGAGGGAGGTAGAAGAAGTTAAAGGGGGATAAATGGTGATGGAAGGAGACTTGACTTGGGTGGTGAACACACAGATGATGTATTACAGAATTGTATACCTGAAACGTGTATAATTTTGTTAACCAATGTCATCCCAATAAATTCAAAAATATAGAAACAAAATTTTAAAAAGAAATGTTTATACCACCTTGAAAAATATTTTTATTATAGTATGAATAGAAAAAGAAAGACAATTTAAAAAAATAATACTTACTAAATACCCAAATTTTCTAAATACATAATAATCAAGGGTGTGTTCGTAAGCAAAAGTTCAATTCTGGAATACCAAGCAAAAGTCATAGAATAGAAGCCTCCTTCCTTCTACCCCGATACTCTTAACAATGTCCTTCACCACCACCCCAGGGTTAGAAGATCTGAATCCTTCCCTATAAAATAGGATTATACACTGTTTATGCCTGTGGTCGGCAAACCATGGATTACGAGCCACATGCAGCTCTTTGGCCCCTTGAGTGTGGCTCTTCCACAAAATACCACGTGCGGGTGTCGGTCCATCAGGCGACCGGAGACGTGGCGCAGGCAGGCCGCGGATAGGCAGGGCGGTGGAGGCGCACGCGATTCATGCATGAGTTGAGGGAGCCAGGCAGTCAGCAGTCCCACGTGCAGTGGTTAGTGCTAGTCCTGTCTGCAAGTTGCGCGCGGGTGACAAAAGTACCCACTCGAAGCATAATGTTACCTGTATTTTCCCAACCAGCTGCAAATCCTACAGGTATTTTTGTCATCAATTTAAGAATTGTAATTATTTTGTGTTGGTGGCTTTATTATTATAAAGTGAAACATTTTTTTAGGTGCCCTGTGTGACATGGCTACAAAGAAGAAGCAAAGAAAAACAGAAAATGAAAACTGTGAATTTAAAGTTGAATGGACCAAGACTTTTGTGTTTATTCAAAACAAATGGCTTTCCGACCTGTCTTATTTGTCAGGAAAAATCGACGCATAACAAGAAATCAAATTTGGAGAGATACTTTACAATTAAACACGTGTCATTTAGTACTAAATATCCTGTTGGTGATGCAAGGAAGAAAGCAGTTGAGGAACTTCAGAAGAGTCAAGAAAAATCAAGTTCTGTATGTAAGTACGGGATGCAATCTTCCAACAATGTTAATATCGCAAGTTGTGTGGTTCGTCAAGAGATTGCTAAGAAAGAAAACCTTATACAGACAGCAAATACATAAAAAGTTGTTTCATAAATGCATCTGAAGGGTATTTCGGGATTTTAAGAACAAAGCAGATATTCTAAAAAAAATTAGAGTTACCATTGTCTGCTAAAACAGTGAAAGATAGAACAGTCAAAATGTCTTCAAATATAACCAACGAGCAAGTCGAAGATCTTAAATTGGTTTCAGCTTTATCAATAGCAGGTGGTGAGTCTTGTGACATAAATGATACAGCGCAAGTTTCACTTTTTGTATGATTTATTTCATCTACAGGTCTTAAAGAAGAACTTTTAGGATTATTGCCACTCAAAGGTCAAACATGTGGAGAGGATATAGCAAATGCTGTAATTCAGTACATTGAAAAACATCATATTCCACTCAATAAAATTGTCTCAATTTCGACAGGGCGAAAAGTATGACTGGCGTAAGAAACGGGTTTGTTGCTATTTTGAAAGAAAAAATTAATCACGAGATACTTACCATTGCATCATTCATCAAGAAGTGCTTTGTGTGCAGACATTTCCAGAAGAAATTTGCAAAGTTATGGAATTGGTGATTAAGATTATCAATTCCACTATAGCTAAAACTCTTAATGTTCGCCAATTTAAAGAATTTTTAGTTGAAATGGAGAGTGAGTATGCAGATCTTATGCTGCATAACAAGGTATGTTGGTTATCAAGAGGAAACATTTTGAAACATTTCACTTCCTTATTAACAGAAATTAAAGCATTTCTCCTTGAAAAAGGTGTTCACTATCCAGAACTAACGAACGATCAGTGGGTCCAAAAATTTTATTTCATGGTAGAGTTTCGTCTCATCTAAATCAGCTTCATAAACCACAGGGGAAAGGAAACACAATTTTTCCGATGTTAGAAGTTACTTCATTCTTAAACAAATTATCTCTTTTTGCTCAAGATTTTGAAAGAGAAACTTTGATTCACTTTCCAAGCCTGTTGAAATATCACCTAGAAAATAATTCTGATATTGACATTTGCTATTTCAAAACAACACTTTTAGGCCCTGGCCAGTTGGCTCAGTGGTAGAGCGTCGGCCTGGTGTGCAGGAGTCCCGGGTTCAATTCCTGGCCAGGGCACACAGGAGAAGCACCCATTTGCTTTTTCACCCCTCCCCCTCTCCTTCCTCTCTGTCTCTCTCTTCCCCTCCTGCAGCCAAGGCTCCATTGGAGCAAAGTTGGCCCGGGCGCTGAGGATGGCTCCGTGGCCTCTGCCTCAGGCGCTGAATGGCTCTGGTTGCAACAGAGCAATGACCCAGATGGGCAGAGTATTGCCCCTTGGTGGGCATGCCAGGTGGATCCCAGTCAGGCGTATGCGGGAGTCTGACTGCCTCCCCGTTTCTAGCTTTGGAAAAATACAAAAACAAAAACAAACAAACAAACAAACAACACTTTTAAATATGAGGAAAGCTTTTCTCAACAGGTTTCAGGAATTCAGAAACAGCAACGTGAACCATTAGCCTTTGTAAAAAAAAACAAACCCTCTTAATGCTACTGTAACAGAATTAAATTTTTCTCCCTTTAATATTGACATTGGCAACTTTGAAATGCAATTGCTGGATTTAAAAAACAAAAAAATTATGGAGCTCGAAATTTGAACGTCTTTGTGCTGATATAGAAATATTGGAGGAAAAAAAATGTGAACTTAGTTCACAGCACAAGTGGTCTGCTTTGAAAGACCTGGAAAAGGAAGATATGTTGACTTTTAACACCTGGAATAGTATTCCTGACTCATATAATCAGCTAAAAAAACTAGCGTTTGCTGTTCTTTCCTTATTCAGGTCTACATATTCATGCAAACAATCATTTTCAAGCATGAACCTTATCAAGAGTAAACTGAGAAGTTGTCTTATTGATGAGAACCTGGAATCGTGCCTAAAGTTAAAAACAACATACAAATCTGACTTACCCAAACTTTCCAAGGAGATGAAAGGCCATTGTTCACATTAGTGTTTGTCAGTCATTGTCATGATTTAATTTTATGGATACCTTACAATTTAATTTTATCAATAGTAAGTATGATAGCAAGTTTTATTCAATGTACCTATAATTTAACTAAGACTTAAAAACTTTAAATAAAGTTTATTAAGTTAATTGTAGGGAGCGTCGTGGAGTGAAAGGAGATGTTGTGTCAAGGATTGAGAAAGATATGTTGAGATGGTTTGGACATATAGAGAATGAATGAAAGGAGGTAGACAAAACAAGTATACAAGACGAGTGTGGATGGGAGCATTGGAAGGGGTCAACCTCAGCGAATATACCTCAATCAGATTGAGGACATTTTTAGCAAAGGCCAGCTTAGGAGTACCCTAATTAAGTTAATAACAATGTACCTACCCATAAAGTTTAAGTTTAAAAAATCTGGCTCTCAAAAGAAATTCCAATCGTTGTACTGTTGGTATTTGGCTCTGTTGACTAATGAGTTTGCCGACCACTGTTCTAGAGCTGCATCCAGACTGAGCCGGACAGGGTGGTGTGATAGATTAGTGATGTTTGCCCAGACACCAGGAACTAGAAGCAGTAGTGAAGTGTGCCATATACTGACCACATCTCTTCTCATTCAAAACTCAACTGTAAACCATGCAGACAGTACCAGAAAAAATATAGGTGAACATTTATCTGATACTAGAATGGGAAAGAACTTTGTAAGTATACAGGGAAAGAAAGAAATTGCAAAGGAAAGCTTCTAAACTAAAATCTAAGATACCTGGGTATCAAGAAATAGTAAAAATTTAAAAAGCAGGGAAGAAACATTCACAAATATGACAGAGGTATTATATATAAAAGTGCTCATGAATTATGAAGAAAAATGTTAATGATGATGAAAAAAGACAAAAGACTATAGGTGATTCTTAAGGGAGAATTTTAAATGACTCAAAATCTTAACTTACAAATATGCCCATTCATATTCAAGGAATAATTCCATGAGAAAAGATATCTTGCACTTAAAATTAGAGATTTAAAAATATACATTACTCGATGATGGTTAGAATATAAGTGGATACTATTATACGTTGCTTTTGAACTGTAACGTGCCTTTTTGGGAATACTTGGAAATATTTCCAGTAATTCATTCATATAAATCTAATCTAAGGTAATATTGTAAAATGTGGGCAAAATTTGCAGCACAAAACTAATAATCATACTGAATTCTAATATAGCAAAATTTTAGAAAAAAAATATCTAAATATTTAAACTAGGGAAATTTGTTCTAACAGAGGAGTTTTAAGCAATCCTTAAAATTGTTTTGAAACAGTTTTTAATAACTGGGAAAAAGGTTACAACATAAGTTGTGCAGAAAAATTTTGCACATCCCAATTGTGTGTTTCATCATATATAATAGTGTATTATATTTTTATCCAATACTAATTTAAATCATATTGTCATATCATAGATGTCATATTGCAGAAAATAAATAAAATATCTACAAATACTGGTTATTTCTGGTAATGTTGACTATGAGTAATTTTTCTTTTCTTCATTATTTTTCTATATTTTCCCAGTAAAAATAATCTATTTATTCTTTTAATTGAACATTTAAATTCAATTTGATTAAAACTGTTACGTAAAGTTTTTTCAGGCAAAGCAATGGTAGAAAAGAGTCCCGGAGCATGGTAGCCAGAGCACAAGTCACACAGACCTTTGTCACTTTTAACCATGTGAGCTTGAGCAAGTCAACCTGTCTAAGCCTCAGTTTTCTTGTCTGTGAAATGGGGATAATAATAGTGCCTACTTATAAGATAGTTGTGTAGCCAAGTCAAGGTAGTCTAAATGGTTAGGACTGCATCTGGCACATAGGCAGTATTTAAACGCTGATTACTAGACAGTGCACAGGGAACTAACTGGTAAGCAATCAGCTTTGGATGAACTGGTTTTAGCCAGAGAAAGTGGCTGAGGCACCCTAGGTCCTTATATTCCAAATGAATGCCAACATGGCCATGCTTGTGCATGTCCAGCTGGCTTTTTGCTTGATTCAAAAGAATCCATGTGAACTGGAGTTTCCTGAGAACCATCATCAGTGCCATTTCATGAACCATCATTTTACGGGTAGCTAAGGAGACTTGTCAGCAAGACAGCTCCTACCCACCGGCCCCCACAGGAGAGCGCAGCAACATGAAGCCCTTCCTCCTCTATGAGTCATATGGAAACTTAGCCAAGCAAGGACCATGCACTCGACAGATGAAAACAATGAGTCTCAGAGCGCTTCAGAAGCTTGTCTTCAGTACGGAGCTACTCAGTGCCAAGGTTCACACTCGGACCCATGGGCCATATCAAAGCCTGGACTCCCCCACCACCATCAATACACATACACATACACATACACATACACATACACATACACATACACATACTCATACACATACACATACACATACACATACTCATACTCATACACATACTCATACTCATACTCATACACATACACATACTCATACACATACACATACTCATACTCATACTCATACACATACTCATACTCATACATATACACATACTCATACACATACACATACTCATACACATACACATACTCATACACATACACATACACATACTCATACTCATACACATATTCATACACATACACATATTCATACACATACTCATACTCATACACATACTCATACACATACACATACTCATACACATACTCATACACATACACATACTCATACTCATACACATACACATACACATACTCATACACATACACATACTCATACACATACACATACACATACTCATACACATACTCATACACATACACATACTCTTACACATACACATACTCATACACATACACATACTCATACACACTCATACTCATACACATACACATACTCATACTCATACACATACACATACTCATACACATACACATACACATACTCATACACATACACATACTCATACACATACTCATACACATACACATACTCATACACATACACATACTCATACTCATATACTCACACTGAGCTCTTAGCATCAAGATGCCGCTGGAAGATGGCTGAGCAGTCAGGGAGGGACATAGCGGCCCCTGAGCAGTGATCAATCCATCAGAGGACATGCAAAGGTCCCCGCTTCCCCCTGTCTCATCTCCACTCTATAATCAAGAGTTGTGTTCCCTGCTTCTTCTGCTGCTAGCAATTGGAGAGCAACAGTCCCCTGCCTCTCAAGTGAAGTAGCCATCACTATCACTTCTGGGACTCTGGGTGAAAGCTGTCCCCTTGGGCAAAGAGGGACCCCAGGACTCTGCTTGAATTGCTCATAGTGCTTCCCTGTCAGAGGGGAACATCCAACCCTGCAAAGCCCACCCTCATAAGTTACAGCAGAAGACAGAGGCCCCTGAACAGGCGGCAACATCTGCCAGGAACTTCAGCTTCTCTGGACTTTAGCCAGCTTGACACTTGGTCACCATGTAGTTTTGAATAACAATCACGAATTTTAAAAGTTATAACAACAGCAGCTACCATGCATCACCCATTCGATTTACTATGCTAAAACATGTCTAGTCTTTTTCATCCCAACAACCCCATCCGGAGAGTGATTTTCTGAGCCCAATTTCCGATAGTGATTCACAAAGAAAGTATGTGTGCTTACCTCAGTGGGGGGAGGAAGCAGGACGCTGCCCCCAAGGATGGAAACCCCCAGGGGTCCCCGACCAGGAAGGAGGGGCGCTGCTGCCAGAATGCAGGAAGCAGGCTGAGGGCACTCCCTTGGAAAAGAGGGCAGCTGGGGCACTGGTGGGGGCTGGAGAAATGCCCCAGGGGCTGAGAGAGGACCCAGGCGACCCTGACGGGGCCTGTGCCTTGCACCCCATTTCTAGACCAGCAAGTCTGATTTCCACCAGGGCTGCATACCTTGCTGCAAGGTACCTTGACAATTCCTGCCAAACCTCAGGCCTCTGGTAGGTTCTTTTGATTTTGAACTAACTTGAGACCTAATAAAATGTTTTTAATAACCACTATATATTTGAAATCATAACAACATGCATTGAGCATTTAATTTCATATGTTTGACATGTTTTAGCTTTTTTAATCCTCACAATAGCCCTCCCTGAAGAAAAGCCCAGGCCCAGAGAGGTTAAGGAATTTGTACCAGGTCCTCTTTGTTTAAGGGACGAATGAATGGACCAGTGAGTGACTGCACTAACAGTCCAGCCCTGGGGTTCTCAAAACGTTAGCCGGCATTAGAGCTAGCCAGCAGGCCAGTGAAAGAAAGCACAGACACTGCACCCCACCTCTGAATTTTTGGTTCAGTCTGTCTGGGGCGGGGCCTGAGAGGATGAATTTCTAACAGGTTCCCAGGGGATGCTGATGCTGTTGGCCAGGGAATCCCATTTTGAGAACTAATGGCCTAGATGGGGTGGGGAGGAGGAGTCAGCAAATTCTTTCGAAAGGGCCAGAGAGCAAATGTTTTCAGCTTTGTGGATCAAGGGGTAAAATCAAGAATATTCTATAGGGAATTCATATAACCATTTTAAAGGTACCCATTTAAAAAAGTAGAACCCCTGCTTTGCTCTCAGGCCATACCAAACAGATGGTAGGTAGGCTGAGCGTGACCTGCAGTCTAGATTCTAGAATAATTCTAGTCTTGGGCCCTCTGAGCCCCTCACTCCACACCTATTTTCTTGTTCCTCCTAAGGTACCTGCTGTCTAATGTCCAAGAAAGAAAAAAGCACTTTAGCTTCAAGCTGCTTAGAGGTCAGACCGTGTCCAGCCCAGGCCAGAGTGGGAGCAGCTGACCCCAAACTCTGCAGCTCAAAAGAAACCAGGTCACGATAAACTTGGAATGTTCCATGTTGACGTCTGGAAACGAATCATTTGTTTGATTTTTCCAGGGCCAGATAACATTAAAAGTTATCTATGTATTAAAAGTATGTGGAATGGTACACCTGAAACCTCTATGATTTTATTAAATAATGTCAGCCTGATAAATTCAATTAAAAAAGTTATCTATTTAGTGTTTTCTCTAGAAACAGATGATTCTTATAGCTTTTGAAAAACAGGAATGATGATAAGGAAGACATCCAAGTTAATGTCATCTGCTTTGAAAGCATGTAATTCATTGCATATTTTAGATTAACCAAAAGGGGAAGATCTGGTACTAAAGGTTATTCTGTATTTGTCAAGGGTAATCTATCAGAGGGCTCCATGTTCTGAATTTTTCTGTTCATGGGCTTTCCATTTCTTAGGCTTTCACTTTTGTCCCAAGTGATTCCAAACAGGGAAAGAAAGCACAAGCCTGCCACACAGAACAGCCACTCTATTCTCATCCTCCCAAGGATGATCTCAGAATGACTGGTATGGAGAAGACATTGCAGCATAATGATGCTCGACCACTCCCCGTTTTCCACTGATAAGCTGAGCTGGCTGCCCACTGCCACACTACCGGAGATGTGTGAAGAGTTCCTGCCTGCTCCAGTGACAGAGAGCAGGGCTCAGAGCCAGCCCCCAGGCTGCGATCCACGGACGACCAGAATATGGTGAGCAGTGCTGCTTTTTGTGACAAGCCTGGGGAGTTCTGCAAAATGGACAGATCCATCCTTCAAGGTCTCCAGCAAGGTCAGAATGGGCTGTCAGCATCTGCAAGCTCAGTGGGCATGAAGGTTCGAATGCCTTCTCAGCATGAAGGCATCCTACGTCATGCGCCATGGATTGACATTAAAAACCTCAAGTCACAGCTGGCTGCCAGTGTGTGCCCCACTACTTCCTGGAAGAAAGAAGATTAAGGAAATGATGGAAAAGAAGAAGGGTATATTAAGCACTGCACTGTAGTACCCTCTCCCTCTTTAATGTTAGGTCCAGTGTGTGGCGATCTTTATAGATGGGCACTGATACTGGGAAGATCCCTATAAGATTGGGGGGACTGGGCCCTTCAGGATCATCACAGGGTGGCGACTCTGTCAAGTGGTGATCATTCCTCTTCCCTCATTAAGGTCCACCATCCCTTATGCAAAGTGCTGGGGGCCAAATGTGTTAGAATTCCAAATTTCTGCATTAACAAAAATAACCTGAACAATAGAATGGTGGTTGGCTGGGAGAAAATGAATAGGGAATTGTTTATTGGGTTTAAGAGTTTGAGTCTTGCAACATGAGGAGTTCTACAACGTGAAAGTGTAAGACACTGCTGATCTGTATACAAAAAATGGTTAAGATGCTAACTTTTCTGTTATGTGTACTTTGTCACAATTTTTGTGAAAGTAATTTGGATCACTGACTCTATATTATTGAACATCCCAAGCAGGGTCTAGCGCAGTACCCAGAAATCAAATATGTGGGTATTTTGCACAACAAAATGTATAAGTAGACTCATTAACTAGGATGAATAAAAATCATAAACAGCCTCACATCAATTCAGGTCCCATAATGTCACCACGTGAGTTTGCTAAATACCAAAATACTTCTGGGTTTCAGCATTCCGTGCATTTGGACTTGCAGCTCAGGAGCTGTGAGTTCCCACTGACCCCTCCCTGCCCCACCCCGGTAGGAAACGTTCCTTATCCACGGTTTGCAGACAAGAAACCAGAAACAGGAAGGACAGGAGGAGGAAAAGAGTCACTTGCTCAAGGTCAGCCATTTAGTCAGAATTCACACCTGCCTGGTTCCACTGTTGAGGTTTCACCTTTACCCTGGCTACTGTGGACACAGACGTGACCAACACACAGTGAAATCCTAAAAGACCCTTGGCACTGGATCCCGGGTTATCCACCCCAGGAGGGGTGCAGGGGAAGGTGTGTGAGACGGAGCCCCACGGGGTTTTGATAATGGCCTCTCCCCTTGCAAGGCCATGACCTGCTCTCTCGCCAGCCTCTGTTCTTGTCACTCTCTGAGCCAGAATCACAAGCAGGATACCACTGCCATCCCCAGGGGCTCTGCTTTGATCTTTTGTTATCAGGTCTAATGTTGGAACATCTCCAACCAGTGAGCCTTCTCCCCAACGCTTCCAGTCTGCTCCCCACTGGGACTGCTCTCCAGACACAGATGGTGTGCGAATTCAAAGTTCCTTTGATGCTCTGAACCTGACACATCTCCTGCATAGTCCCAGGAGAACTGAGAGTAGAGATCTGAGGCCCCACAGAGCACACAAGATGAGGGAAAAGCCGTGGCTCTCATCTCCCCTCTCGGGTGAGGTCCGCCCTGGCCCATCTCCCCTCTCGGGTGAGGTCCTCCACCCTGGTCCATCTCCCCTCTCAGGTGAGGTCCACCGCCCTGGCCCATCTCTCCTCGCGGGTGAGGTCCACCCTGACCCATCTCTCCTCTCGGGTGAGGTCCACCCTGACCCATCTCTCCTCTCGGGTGAGGTCCACCCTGGTCCATCTCTCCTCGCGGGTGAGGTCCTCCACCCTGGTCCATCTCTCCTCGCGGGTGAGGTCCACCCTGACCCATCTCCCCTCTCGGGTGAGGTCCTCCCTGGTCCATCTCTCCTCTCGGGTGAGGTCCTCCCTGGTCCATCTCTCCTCTCGGGTGAGGTCCTCCGCCCTGGCCCATCTCTCCTCTCGGGTGAGGTCCACCCTGGCCCATCTCTCCTCTCGGGTGAGGTTCTCCCTGGTCCATCTCCCCTCTCGGGTGAGGTTCTCCCTGGTCCATCTCTCCTCTCGGGTGAGGTCCTCCCTGGCCCATCTCTCCTCTCGGGTGAGGTCCTCCGCCCTGGCCCATCTCTCCTCTCGGGTGAGGTCCACCCTGGTCCATCTCTCCTCTCGGGTGAGGTCCACCCTGACCCATCTCTCCTCTCGGGTGAGGTCCTCCGCCCTGGCCCATCTCTCCTCTCGGGTGAGGTCCGCCCTGGCCCATCTCTCCTCTCGGGTGAGGTCTGCTGCCCTGGCCCATCTCTCCTCTCGGGTGAGGTCCACCCTGACCCATCTCTCCTCTCGGGTGAGGTCCTCCGCCCTGGCCCATCTCTCCTCTCGGGTGAGGTTCTCCACCCTGACCCATCTCTCCTCTCGGGTGAGGTTCTCCCTGGCCCATCTCTCCTCTCGGGTGAGGTCCACCCTGACCCATCTCTCCTCTCGGGTGAGGTCCTCTGCCCTGGTCCATCTCTCCTCTCGGGTGAGGTCTGCTGCCCTGGTCCATCTCTCCTCTCGGGTGAGGTCTGCTGCCCTGGCCCATCTCTCCTCTCGGGTGAGGTCCACCCTGGCCCATCTCTCCTCGCGGGTGAGGTCCTCCACCCTGGTCCATCTCTCCTCTCGGGTGAGGTCCTCCCTGGCCCATCTCTCCTCTCGGGTGAGGTCCTCTGCCCTGGTCCATCTCTCCTCTCGGGTGAGGTCTGCTGCCCTGGTCCATCTCTCCTCTCGGGTGAGGTCTGCTGCCCTGGCCCATCTCTCCTCTCGGGTGAGGTCCGCCCTGACCCATCTCTCCTCGCGGGTGAGGTCCTCCACCCTGGTCCATCTCTCCTCTCAGGTGAGGTCCTCTGCCCTGGTCCATCTCCCCTCTCAGGTGAGGTCCACCCTGGTCCATCTCTCCTCTCGGGTGAGGTCCTCCACCCTGGTCCATCTCTCCTCTCGGGTGAGGTCCTCCACCCTGGTCCATCTCTCCTCTCGGGTGAGGTCCTCCCTGGCCCATCTCTCCTCTCGGGTGAGGTCCTCTGCCCTGGTCCATCTCTCCTCTCGGGTGAGGTCTGCTGCCCTGACCCATCTCTCCTCTCGGGTGAGGTCCGCCCTGACCCATCTCTCCTCTCGGGTGAGGTCCTCCACCCTGGCCCATCTCTCCTCTCGGGTGAGGTTCACAGCCCTGGCCCATCTCTCCTCTCGGGTGAGGTCCACCCTGGCCCATCTCTCCTCTCGAGTGAGGTCCACCCTGGCCTTGAGGAGGAAAGGCCCAGTCGCAGGTGTTGTGCCACTGCACCTGCACACCAGATGTGCCTGGCTTTCAGCACATCCACAGAAGCACATGGGAACATCACTGTCATCAGTGTTCACACCACAGTGCTGGGGTGGCCTTCGAAGGACAGAGATGGTCCTCAGAACCTCTCACTCCTGCTGGTCCCACCAGGAGAAGCGCTAAGGGGCAAAGGGCTGGTGTCCCAGCAGAGTGGTGGGAAGGCGCACTCCCAACTCAGCGCTTTCTGCGGGACGGGGCTGGGGAGTGCTCATAGACAGCAGGCACTTGGCACCTTCCGTGTAAATTCGGCCGTGGCTCCCTCGGAAGGGCGGTGGGGTTTTGGTGGCTGCGGCAGGGCTGACCCCGGCACTGTATCAGCACAACTTCTCAGCAAAGGAAAGCCTCTCCTCTGAGGGCCTGGGCTCTCCCTCCCCAGTTAAACTAAACAAAGAACTCCTCTGTCAACTGACAGATCCATGGGGCTTTCAATGCGAGATGTTCCATGAGAATGGCAAGAACTTCCATTAAATCCTGAGTCATTGCAGCTGAGCAAGCTGTCCTTGTCTCCTGGAGCCAGCAGTGCGCAATGCGTGTGTTTAAAGATACACACGCGCGCCCCATAAACACACCCATTCCACATATAAATACACACAGAGACACACAAACACACACCACATAAACACACACTCTACATATATATTTACACATATATACACATATCAACACACACATGAGGACCCTTGAACTTAGAACAGCTCCATTGTATTCAACATCACTCAAATATATGTGGACTTTTTAAACTAAGCACCACATTTCTAGAGAAACGTGTGTGTGTGTGTGTGTGTGTGTGTGTGTGTGTGTAGAGAGAGAAGACGCACGCCGTGCCGGGACAAGCAGGCCCTCTAACCTTGCTACCACACGTACTCTCACCTCTCCCCCTCCCAGAGATTAGGGATCAGTTTTTGGATTGCCACCTCTTTCCTTCAGTGCTCCGACTTACGACAACAGACCAGACACACCCACTGACTCAGGACCTGGAGGTCTTTTGCCTATACTTAAGGGGCCCCTGAAATGGCAGCCCCAACTGGCCCTCTGTGTCAGTGGTCTGTGTAGTTTTCCTTAGTTTTAGGGGTGGCAGCAGGGGATGGGGCGAGGGTGTAAAGGAGGCTGGAGGCCTGCAAGGAGGAAGCACCTGGGAGCCATGCCTGGGTCAGACCTCCGCCTTCTAAGTGTGAGCGCGACACCAGTGTGTGCAGCCCACTTGCCAGGTTTTAGGCTGCACTGGTGTCTATGAAGAATGTCAACATCACTCTATTTCCAGTTACTGGGGAATAAAAACAGAGCCAGACTCATATGAAAGCTTAAAAAAATCAGTAAAGATCTTCTAACCCCTTCATCTTACTGATGAGGAAACGGACCGGGGTCCATATGTAACTTGTCCAAGGCAGAGAATGACACGTGGCCTAGGACATGGTTCTCCCGATTTCTAGTCCATTTCTTTCTAAACTCTGAAAAAAGAAAAGTGTAAAACTCATCTGCTTATAATAGGGGCAAAACTAAAAATAATGATTAATAATCATTGCTTTCCATCTATGGTTAATTACAAAGCAATCTCAAACATATCATTAATAAGCATTCATTTTAATTTTTTGCAAGCAAAGCAACTCTAAACCCACAGCCAGCAGCAGGATTTACAGTATGCAGTGCAAAATAAAAATACAGGGCCCAGGGCCAGGGCAAGGAAGTCAAGTTTTCCTCCCAGGACCCCTCCCAGCCCGGGGCAGACGTGGACTCCAGGGATTGTAAACACTACCCCAGGATACGTGCAGTACCTGGAGGGGAGGTGGATGAGCAATCCTCTTCCTCCTGGTGGCCTGCCAGCTGTTAGCTGGGGGTGGGGAGAACCAGCGCCATGCCCCACCCAAGACACTGTGGGACATGAACCCATTCCGGAATGTTTCCATGCGTGCACCTGCCAGGGAGGGGGGCAGCCACAGAACACAGGCCTCCCCCCCAGTGTGAGTTTGTCACTGCCCCAGTGTGAGTTTGTCACCGCCCCAGAAAAGATCTTGGTGGAAAGCAGGAGGACAGGTGGGACCAGGGCACTGAGGAGCCAGGGGGAAAGTGGCCAAGAACCCCCTCTAGGAAGGCAGAAAGGTGACAAGAGGCAAGAACATGTAAGAGCTGAGGCTCCAGTCCCCGGCCCATATCCTGTACCCCGCCAGCCTTCTCTTACAAAGCACAGATTCAAAGATAGAATCATTAAGAATTTCAAGGTAGCCACTGCACAACACAAAACTCCCTGCACACAACTCCCCGGTATGACCCGAGCCACTGCCCTTGGTCACACGCCTGACTAAACCTTGCTGTGTACAATCTGTGGTTCACACAGCACAAGTCACCACTCGCAGCCACACCTGGAGAGCTCCACGCAGGCAGGCTGACGCATGGGTGCAGCAGGACCCTGCTCGGCCGCCATCACGAAGGCCCACGGTCTGGGGGGCCAAACAGCAGAAACGTATTTCCTCACAACTCTGGAGGCTGGAAGTCGATATAAGAAGTTTGTAGGTCCAACCCCCCCCCCCCTCCTTGGCCTGTAGATGACCATCTTCTCCCTCTGTCTTTACACGGTCTTCCCTCTGTGCATGTTCGGGTCCAAATCTCCTCTTCTTTTAAAGACACAGATTGGATTAGGGCCCACCCAGATGACCTGATATTAATTTAAGTGCCCCTTTAAAGATCCTATGTACAAGAACAGTCACATTCTGAGGTACTGAGGGTTAGGACTTCAACATATGAATTTGGGGGCAATAGAACTCATTTCATAACAGATGCTGTTCCTTGAATGCTAGGTCCTCTGGAGAAGGAACCTCAGGAAAAATGGCTCCCTAACACTCCACCCCCAGTCATGGCTTATCCCAGGAGGCCTCTCTTACCTTCCTGATCACATCAAGTTCCTCTGCTACACACTCCTACAGCATTCGCCACAGCACCCATGTGTGCTTTTAGAATAATGCTTAAGTCCTCTTCCCACTGGACTATATGGCCATGATGGTAGGATCCAACCTGGCATACTCGGAGCTGCATCCCTTAGTGCCTGGCCCACAGAAAGCACCAAATTAACATTTCCTGAAGGAAAGGAGGCCAATCAATGACTCACAAATGAATGCAAACAGAATTCGGAAACATTCTAACCCGTGGCTTCTTGGCCTATAAAGTCCCCAGAGGATCTGCCTCTCTGCCTTTGGAAATCAGGATTTAGAGCATAAAGTGCATGAATAATTTTCTCAAATGTTTGATTTCAAAATAACAAGTAAACTTCCTTCCCCATAAAGAAACAATCTTATGGTATTTATGAGACTTCCAGCTGTTGCACAGAAATGGGACAGTGTGGGGGTGAGAATGTTTGTCTTCCCAAACATGGGCATTAGTCAAGCTGTGGACAAATATGGAGTTGACAACATCGAGGGTGGCCAGAGGAACTGAGGCCTTGCCTCAGTGACTCAGAGGACTCTTGGAATGTTCAGCCCCTCACCCAGGTATGCTGGGCATCCACTCACACCTGCGGGACCCTGCTGAAATACACACCATGCACTCGTTCAACAGACAAACATTTACCAAACAACTAATATGCATCAGACACTGGGCTTGATACACAGCATACAGAGAGGAGTTCCCTGCTGGAAACAGAATACAAGTTTAACAGGATAATCACTAGTGAAGCTGTGACCCATTCATTTATTCACCCACTCACTCACTCGACATTTACCAGGTGCTCACGGCCGGCTCTGCCCTAGGCGGTGGAGACACTGCAGAGAACAGCAGGGCGGTGTTTGCCTTCGTGAAGCTTACAGTCTAGTTGGAGCATGGTAGATAATAAACCAATAAACAAATAAATAGATAAAACCACATCATATGAAGACAAGTGCTGGGGGGGGGAGCAAGATAAATGGTTTACAGAGTGACAGAGGGAAAGCTATCTCAGCTAATGATCAAGGAAGGCTTCTCTGACTGGGTGACACTGGGCAGAGCCCTGAATGGCGTGAGGGAATGAGCCAGGAAGACATCTGGAGGAGGCCACCAGGCAGAGGGAACAGGGAGCACAAAGACCCTGAGGGGCATCACATCCAGGGACACCTGGGAGGCAGGAAAAGAGGGGGGAAAAGCGGTAAGAGGAAAGGTAGAAGTTACCAGGGGCCACATCAAAATGCAGTGAGCTTGGGAAAGGGGACACATTGGTCCTCGGAGGGCAGTCCACTCGAGGAGGGGACCTCACTGGAGGCAGCACTGGAAACGTGACTAAAACGATGGCAGCAGCTGGCCTGGTGGACAGGCTGGAGAATCTGTCTTCCCACCCCCCTGGGAAGCTGAGGACCACGTGTGCTCTAGGCTGGGCCCCGGCACTCGACGTGCAGTGTGGCCACAGCTGGCTGCCCTGCTCCTCTCTGACTGTGCTCATCTTCCCGGGCATGTGCTCCTCTCTACCTGCCCTGGAGAGCAGAGCGCCCCCTTCCTCCCTGATGGCTGCCTCAGGCCTCCATGGCGACACTCCTGTCTGGAGTTGATACTGTGCCCAACATCACATCCCCACTTCCTAGCACGGCGCCTGGCACAGCTGAGCGCTTGCTGAGTGAATGAATGTCACTTGCTTTTTCTTATCCATCTATAGTATTATCCATCCATCCATCCATCCATCCATCTGTCTGTCCATCCACCCATCCATCCATCCACCCATCCATCCATCAACCCAACCATCCATCCACCTATCCATCCACTTCCTTAGGCATAATCAAGAAATTCAAAAGTCTCAGGCAGGTTGTGCAAGAAGTTCTCTGTTAACCAAGGAATGCTAACAGTGCATTTTAGACTCAATATGGGGTATCACGGTCATTTCAAATTGTCACCTAACAGGATTTCCATGAAATCACAGAACAAAATTACAGATCCCCCCACACTATATCATATTAGTGATCTGATATGCTAATTCTAATGAGCTATTGTAATATTATTATAATATTCAGTATTTGTTAATATTTAATTATGTCTGTGCATGCCATTTAAAAGACAACTCAAAATTTTTCAAATGACTTACATATGAAACCCACTCAAGACTTCAATTTTTTGCAATATGGTAGACTAGATATTTTGAAAAACTCTCCCAGTAAAGCCTCTAACAATGCTTAAAGCATAAAACCAGGGTGGGGACTGCTGAGAGGCCAAAAATAGGAAAAATGAAAAATAAATTCAAAATTCAGAAAGAAGAGCAAAAGATGCAGTGTGGTGATGATCTTTCTTATGCAGCAACTTGGCTCGGCTGTAGTCTCCAGTTACTAATCAAACACTAATCTGGGTGTTGCTGTAAAGATAGTCTGTAGGTGGAATTAATGTCCATAATCTATCGACATAAAATAAAGATCATCAGATAGGCTCCATTCCATCAGCTGAGAGACCTTTCAGCGCAGAGGGGAGGCTTCCCAGAAGAAATTCCCCCTGGGGACAGTGACGTTTGCCCACATCTAAGAGCTGCAGCCTCCCTTCCTGAAGGGTTGCCGTGGTTTTGGGATTTGCCTCGCCAGTCCCCATGATCATGTCAACCAATTTCTTTCAATAAATCTCTTAATATAAATTCCTTACTGGTTCTGCTTCTCTGGCAGAATACTGATTGTTGCCTGATGCCAGCTGCTGGTCTGGGGTGCCTACTGCTCCCCACTTTGGCTCTTTGGAAAGGAGGCAAGTTGAGGACTCACGTAGGTGAAAAGTCAGATTAGGCACTGAGTGAAAAAGTGAACAAGAAAACAAAGAAACAAGTTCGCACACTGAAACTTTGCCCAATGGGCTTTGGCTCTGGGTACAGGGGAGAAAATTACTCATGAAGAATCTACAGCCACAAGTCACAGATCTAGGGCCCAGCTTCATAGCAGGATACAAGTAGTTCAACATTAGGTGCAGAGAAATCCACTTCATATCTAACAGTCTGGCAAAATTTAAAATGAGACTACCAAGTATTAAGCAGGAGATGCCACAGTGGAAACCCATTCACTGCTTTGGAACATCAAATCGCAGCTTTGCATCGTCTGGTAAAGTCATTGATGCACACGTGCTATGCAACACTGATTTCACTCCACTACTATGTCTACACCCTTGAAAACCCGATGAACCTGTGCTCTTAACACACATGTACAAGAATGGTCATGGCAACATAATGAGTGTATAACAGCCCCAAACTGCAAGCAATTCAGATCCACCCATAGGGAACTGGATAAAGTGAAACATCACCCTAATAGAGTATTCCAGCGAAGAAAATGAACAAATTATAGCTGCACGTCCTGGCACAAATATAATGCAGTGTAACAAAAGGGGGAAGAATCTAATATATGCACTAAGATTCCACTTCTTTTCACAGTCTTACCATATATTATAAAGTCAGGACTGGATTCCTACTCATATGTCCTGTATGCAGACTTTCAGCTCTTTAGATCAAGAATTATATCCTATTCATAATTGTACCCACAGGACCTAGGAGAGTACCAGGCACAGAGAAAATACCCAGAGAATATCTGTTGAATGAATGAATACACTTTGGACACAGAAATGCATGCCAGGAGCCTGACCCTGTGTTTCCAGCCTCTGACCTCACCTGCCTGGACCTCTTTCTGCCATAGCGAACACTGCTGCTTCTTGTCACCTGACCTACTTGACTACTGTTAACTCCCCTTTCCCAGCTTCCCAAAACCAAAGTTCCCTGAAACACTTCCATCTAAAAGCCACTCAAGCCCCAGTGTGATACATTCTTGCCAGGAAACGGAAGAAATGGGAGCTATTGCTGTCAATTAAATGAAGTTTTGAAATTTGCTCTGTATTTAATTTGGGCAGATTGTATTTCTCATCATTTAACAGGGAGTCCAGAAAGTTGGGAAAAACAAGACCTTTGGCAAGAGTTGGCAAACATGAGGCTCAGAAAAGCAACAAGAACTAGCACACAGGTTGAGAAATTTCAGTTCAAACGGATCAAATCAATAACAAAATTGTATTACAATAAAGCCCTGGAGGAAAAGAGAACTTAATTACACGAGACTATATTAATAAGGGACTCACTGTGGAACTCTTGGGCACCCTTCTATGTAGGAAATAAAGATAACTAAAGGGGCATATTTTAGGAGAAAGTACTTGATATATTTTCTCTCCTGAAGAATTAGAATACTTCTAAAATACATCTTTTTCCAACACCAATGGTATTCCTGCTTTGAAAGACAGACTCCTTTATAGAAGGTGATCTTTCTTGACATAATCACAGTAATGTAATCTTGCAATACCAACTGACCTAAGTATGAATTGTGATTTAACATTGATAAAAGACTTGCTATTGTCAGTTATGCCATTATCTCTGCAGGGCAACGTGGTATAAGAATGTTTCAAAATACCTGGTTCAGCCCAATCAAGTTCACTTTCACTTACCAAGTTTTAAAAATTCCAAATGTCATATATGCCTTAAGAATATTCATAAACCATTAGATTTTTCTTGAATCTCTTGCTTCCATTTAAGAATTGATTCATGCTTATCATTTTAGGAAGGGAAATGGTCACAAACAACTGACAATCAGTTAAAAGGCCTTAAGAGCAGAATTGAGGCTTCTTCAGCATTTAGGAAACACACATTTCTTTTCTCCTATCAATGTTTACATCACACAGGCTAGTATTGCTTGTTTCATCTACTTGGCTATAAATCAGTCTTAGTTTCATTTCAACGATTTATTGAACTTTGCACCTAACATTATGTTACATCCTATTTGGGGATGGAATTCTTATCCTAACTGGGCTTTCAAGGTAGTTGATAAAACAAGATTTATGTTCAAGGAAGAGTTAAAAGAAAGCCCAAAGTATAATAGAACCTTAATTTCTGAGTTTGGCTAGATCCTGAACACCAGCTACCTTGAAGCTTCGGAAAAATTCACTCCCTTCTCTGAGCCACAATTGCAAGTATAAGAGAGTGTCTTTTAGAAGATGTATGTGGAGAAATTTCTAATGCAAAGACTGTTCCAAGGTGGGACCAATCAGAGAAGGTTTCATAGAAGTGGCAGCAGTAAGTCTTCAGGTTGGTCTAGAAGGACAATAATGAAAAATAGAATGACAAGTATTGGAAGTGTGGCACAGTGTGTGACCTAATGGGAGCATGACACTTGTAAACCCCACTCTTTTCCTTTCCATACCTTCTATCTTTGTGATGAAATGCATGCTGTTCTCCATGCATTACTAATCAACTCTCCTTCATCAGGGAAGGTATGAGGGAGAGAGGGTGTCCAAGGTGGGTGGACGAAGAACAGCACAACTGACGTCACAGAGCAACTATGCCTATGGAGCAATTATCCGGCCGAGTTCACACACTGCCCTAGAGACTCTCTCTGCCAAATTGATGACACAGTGATCTAAAACACGTTGAATCACACACACAAAGAGTTATTTATCACCCAATGTGAAATAGAAATTTGGTAATTATTCAGGTGGTTGGATCGGTGACAGAGTCCTAAAAATTCACATTAAGACTTAAGTTACCTTGATTGGTATCTTTATCAATCAAATTAGTCAGACATATGTCTTTTCCCTTCTTTTGGTACTTATTACGAGGAGATTGAGACAGGAAGGTATCTATAATAATTTAGGACAAAGTTGTAGCATCATACAGAAATTTAAGCAGCTGTCCATTTTTGTGTAGAGAAAACATTACAGACGCAAAAGTTCTTTGCTGCTTATATACTCTGCTAAGATTATAGAAGAAACTCCCAGGAAAGGTATCATTGATCAGAGGGTCTGGGTGAAGTCTGTAGAGAAATTATTTGTCCCCGTTCTTTCAATTTCCTTTCATTTCCCCACTTACAACGCTCAAGTTCTGAGTCCCCACAAACCCTTATCAGAATCCATCTTCCCTAATTCCTTCATCACCTACCTATTTTCATTTTGAAGGCTATGGTTTCTAAATCCTTAATACATATAAACAATATTTTTTTATTAACTGTTCCTCTAGCTTATTATTTTAATCTTCTAAGGATGAACTGTACAGTATTTAAGAAAACGCCCTAATTTCCAGTGGCCCTCTATGTATAAACCATTATCTACCCCACATTAAAGAGAATGTAGACATTGCAAGAAAATAATTAGGTCAGTTTATCTCTGAAAACTACCTGAAACTGATCAGTACAAGGCAGAAAGGATCAGTTCAGATCATTCCAGGGGCTTAAGGCAGGGGACCTACCTCAGTGAAGGAGAAACAACACACAACCAAAAGAAGCTTAGCTAAATTCATCGTTTGATCGTGTATTGATATTTTTGTTTCTCTTCACACATCATCAGCATCATCAAACACTTAAGTCTGTGCTCCATATGCAGTTATGACAAGCTGTCTGACCGTATTCTACACTAATGTATCATAACATTGCTGATACTGAAAATCATTTTTCTTTAAACTGTCTTCTTCTAAGGAGTTTGGAAAAGCTTTTTTATTTTAAACAAATTCACTACTATGAATTTCATATGAGTACCATCAACTACTGTGGCAAGGAAGTAATAACTGCCTTTATAATTTCCCATTAAGAACACAGAGACTTACAGAGAACTGAAATGATGAATACAAGGGTGCATACTTTTTGGCAGCATAATGGGGAGGAGATAACAGATTTAAATAAAGAACAGGTCATGTTGGAAAACAATAATAGAACAAAACAAACTCCTCAACCCAATGAGGAGGTTTAAGTCACAATACCCTTTAATCCGCAGGTTGGCTCCTTCCTCTGCCTCCGGTAGATGATGTGTGGGTGGTACTCCCCTTCAGCCAGGGGATGCTCTTTGACAGGCTCAATAAAAAAGTCTCCATGTGGTAGGTGGAAAAACCCAGTCTGCAAATATAGGCAACAGAAAGTTTTGTTTGAATCAATTCTTTATCTCTGCAAAGAAAATTAGTAAAGTGACAATTATATAGGTCATGGGTATCCCTAAAACTCATGAGGTCAATGTTTTCATAGCTGCCATTTGATCTCACAGATGTCATTTAATGAGAGGTCTTCATAGCTATAATGGTTATTAAATGTTTAGGGGTCATGGATCCCCCTGAGATTCTAATGTAAGAAGCACACATATACACATCTATCTAAAATGTAGCATACAATTTTGTAGGTGCATGGATTCCCCTTCTAAAACCTGAGGCTGGGTATCTATAAATTTTAAATTAAGAGTCAGTACTTCCTGGCTGCTGTATCATGGAGCTGGTACTATGCTCCATATTCTACTGACAGCTTGTGGAAGATTTATTTACCTGTCTGTGGGTAGCCCAGTTACCTATTCATGCAGCTGCTTAACTTGAAGAGTTTAATGCCATTCTTCTTTCAAGAAAACAAAGAACTGTAACACTGAGTCCCTGATCTGAGGCAGGGTTTCCAGGTGTCTTATTTCACAGATATGGGAATCCGTGATGTGCTAGAGTGCTGGCCAGTGAGCAATGCTTTCTGGAGGTCAGGTCTAGAGGTGACATAGCCTACAACTTTCTTCTCTGTAGGAAAATTTCATAGTGCCCATTTGAGATGCTTAGAAAATGCCTTTGCTAATAATGGCTTCCATAGATGGACTTAACTCTCAGGATCTGAACTCTGTTTTAACGCTAACAGGTCTTACCCTAGACAACCTGCTGGAGGTGATCAGAAACTCGGACTCTGAAATTAAAATTGGTTCAAATCCCAGCTTCTCCACTGATTAACTCTATGATCTTGGACAAAGTTCAGCTTTCTAACAAGGAGAATAGAAAAAAAAGAACACTTTACTGGGAGTCATAACAATAGCTATGTGACCTTGAATTGGTGGCCCAGCCTGTAAAATGGGGATAATGCCTGCTACCTCACAGGGCTCTTAGGAGAATCAAGTGAGTTAGGGCTTGTGTCAACTGCTTTCCAAATGCAGGGCGGTCATGTTTAACTACCAGCTCTGACAGTGGTTATATCTGACTTCAAATTTGCTGACATTTCTTGGGAGACAGTTTTTTCTCTGTATGATTATCCAAAGACAACCCTCTGGGACAGGAAGAACTGACAAGGTCCCAATTGCAAGAAAATAGCTGGAAACAGATTCGTGGAGTGCTGAGACCTGGTTTGACTTCCACTCCGAGACAAAGACCAAGGACACCTGGAGAGAGTGTGCCTGTTGCGGATGAAGCTCATCTGTCCCATAAAAGGAAAGTAGAAGTCAATAACTCCTTAAGGATGGCTGGTTTGGGGTCCTTTGTGACAAGGTTATCAACCCAATATCAATGTTCGTGAAGACAAAAATCACCAAGAAGGATTGATTGTCATTTCTTCAGCCTCAAATTTTAGACCCAGGTGGTACAGAAGGAACAGACGGGACTCTAGTTGAGACCATAATAACTGTTTTATGGGCAACATGAATGAGAACGCCTGAGAGCCAAACAAGCACTTTCCTAAAGCCTTCCATCTGCATTCCTCCATAGGGCCGGCCTTGGCAGCGTGCACCCAGAAATCATCTAATCAGCCTAAATATCTCTCTCGCAAGCTCAATGGAGAGCTAGCAAGGCTGGGTGGCGCACCAGCTGGAGGGGAAGCAGGGTACCGGCTCACATGCGAGTAAGGCTGCTGGCCCCAGGACCACAGGTGAGCATCACAGAGAAGGGGCCGGGCAGGAGAAGGAATGAAGAGACCTCCACTGGTCTGGGCAGAGTGAGGCGGGAAGATTTCCCAGCTGAGCTCTGCACCTCCTCTCTCCCCCAACATAAACACAGAGCTTTGAACACCTGGTACGCAGGTGGCCATGGTTTGTTGGTCTCTCTCACTTAACCAGAGCCAGGTCATGTGGGAAGGAAGCATGTCCGGTTCACTCTGCAAAGGAAGGACTGGCTCCAAGCCTTCCCTGAGACTAACTGCCTACGAGAGTCACCTCCAATCACCAGCTCTGGGTTTGAGCCAAAGAAGACACTCTTTGTTCCAATCTTCTTTAGTCTGCTCACCTTTGCCACACCTTTGAAGGAGAATGGAAATGAACTTGAAGGAAAATAAAGACAAGACCCACTTCACTGGGGGCTTGTACTCTGTTCCTAACAAAACCCAAGATGGAATGAACCTCAGACAGAAGCTCAAAGAAGAGAAACTGACTCTTCTCTTCTCTGTCATGTATTCTTTCTCCTCCACACTGCTAACTCTCTTTTGGAAATAAACTCACCTCATTGTTTTAACAAAGTTATAAATATCTGTGAATGTTTCTCAAGGCTATCTTGGAAGAGCTACTTTAAATAAACTTTATTCTGAAGCATTATAAACATACAGAAAGATGTGCAAACCAGAAGTGTGAAGTCCCATAAATCTTCCACAGAGGGAACACCTAAATAGAGAAACAGAACATTCCCAACTGCCCAGACACTCCCTGTTCCCCTTCCCAGTCAATAACATCCCCCAATGGGAGCCGTTCTTCTGGTTTCTAATACTAATAAATTAGTTTTAAGCCTACTCTTAATTCTTTTACAGGAAGCATTACTTGACACAAAAGGAAAACAATGTGTAGTAGTGTATCTCAAGTGCCAGGGACTGGCCAATTGTAAAGATTTTAAGGCAGATGGATTTCTCAAGGCCCATTAAATTGGACTCCTCATATTGCTTCCTACTCCTCAGGCAAGCCCAGCTGGTGGGGCGGAGACAGGGCTGGGCTACCTTGGTGAGTCACTTGGCACTGACACTCTGCTGCTTTCTGCCAATGAATGGTGGGCACAGACTCTTTAGAACCAATTTATCTATCCTAGTTTTGACTGAAAATACCTCCTTCTCCTCGATTCCCATTAAAGTTTTAGTCATCATGATATAGTTGATATTACACTTCAGTTAGTACAATAATTTGGGGTCTAGTGGGAAATGGGAAGCATCTTACAAGGAGTTTGTGAATAGAGTATTCTAGAATCACAGAGCCTAGAAACCTTGGAGAGACGTCCAACTTATGCTAGCATGTCTTCAGGAGGACCACGGATACAGCCCAGCACACAGAAAAGTAAAAACCAGTGATTCTATAAAAGACATAGGAAGGAATTACCAAAGTAGTTCCAACACTCAGCACTCTGTTGCATAATTCAATGGGGTGACTTTTCTACAGGAGAAACTATGAATAACACCCACCCTGAGTTGTGGAATAATGCCACCAAAACTCATCAACCAACCCATTTGAAAACTTCCTTTCTATTGAAAACTTCAGAAGTTACCAGATCAATTTGTTTCTTCCCATGGTGATAAAAGACAACCTTATCAATTTATTCAGAAACCAAGAACAGGAAAAAATGGTTTGGGATAAAGAGGTATCCGATACCTCTTTATAGTGCATGGATCATTGGAAAAGATACCACCTGTTACTCATTATATACACAGGAAAGAGGACAAAATCGCACCCCCCCCCCATCACTCTTATCACGTATCAATCTGCATCAATCAGGTAACAGCTCTAAGAGGGGTGGTGACACCTGCCCTCGAGGTTTACGGCCCAGTCGGGAAGATAAGACTGATATCCATAAAACAGCAGAAAGAAGACAGCAGAGCCTTAGCGTGTTTGGTTGAAAAGGACTTAGTGTTCACATGGCCCAAGAGACCAGCCTTGGCCTCTGGTGGCACTGGGCCCGGAACACAAACCTCATGTACCAGACCACCTCACACAGCACCTTGCAGGAGGTGAGGGAAGGTCCCTCCCTAGGTGCTACAGATTCCAGTGCTGTATTTCAGGGGAAACAGAGCCCAGTGAAAGCAGAAGCTTTTAGAGTAAAGACAAAAGATTGCACTTCTGTAGTCTGCAAAACACGTGGCACAGTCCTAATGCCATAACAGCCTCCCAGAATCACTCACTTTCTTTTTGCTGGTTTGCAAGACGGAGAATAACTTTTTCTCATCTAGTATGCAGTCAGGACCCTAAATTAGAAGTCAAGGGATAAGAAAAGCCTCGGAAAACAGAGAAGCAAAACCACTGAGAAGATTCCCCTAGGAACACCCCTGCCTCTGCTGCGATGGTGAAGGCAATGTCACTGATTCATGAGATGTTGTTTATTAGTCTTGGAAGCCCTAGTAACTCATATGGTTTGAGGATATAAAGCCCAAGCCAGAAAGACATTCTCTGCTGCACCCACCTGGCAGTTCCCATGTTCATGCAGTCACCTGCAGAAGACCTGGCCCCTACTTCCCACCACAGTGCTGTCCAGTAGACCTTCCTATGGTGATGGAGATGTTCTATATCTGCACTGGCCAATTCGGTGGCCACTAGCCACATGTAACTATTGAACACTTGAGATGTGCCTAATGCAAGAGAGGAACTGAATTTTTTTTTTTTAAATAAATTTTTATTAATGGTAATGGGATGACATTAATAAATCAGGGTACATATATTCAAAGAAAACATGTCTAGGTTATTTTGTCATTAAATTATGTTGCATACCCCTCGCCCAAAGTCAGATTGTCCTTCGCCACCCTCTATCTAGTTCTCTGTGCCCCTCCCCCTCCCCCTAACTCTCCCCCTGTCCTCCCTCCCCCCACCCCTGGTAACCACCACACACTTGTCCATGTCTCTTAGTCTCATTTTTATGTTCCACCAATGTATGGAATCATGTAGTTCTTGTTTTTTTCTGATTTACTTATTTCACTCCTTATAATGTTATCAAGATCCCACCATTTTGCTGTAAATGATCTGATGTCATCATTTCTTATGGCTGAGTAGTATTCCATAGTGTATATGTGCCACATCTTCTTTATCCAGTCTTCTATTGAAGGGCTTTTTGGTTGTTTCCATGTCTTGGCCACTGTGAACAGTGCTGCAATGAACATGGGGCTACATGTGTCTTCACGTATCAATGTTTCTGAGGTTTTGGGGTATATACCCAGTAGAGGCATTGCTGGGTCATAAGGTAGTTCTATTTGCAGTTTTTTGAGGAACCACCATACTTTCCTCCATAATGGTTGTACTACTTTACAGTCCCACCAATAGTGAATGAGGGTTCCTTTTTCTCCACAGCCTCTCCAACATTTGCTATTACCCGTCTTGTTGATAATAGCTAATCTAACAGGGGTGAGGTGGTATCTCATTGTAGTTTTGATTTGCATTTCCCTAATAACTAATGAAGCTGAGCATCTTTTCATATATCTGTTGGCCATTTGTATCTCTTCCTGGGAGAAGTGTCTATTCATGTCCTCTTCCCATTTTTTTATTGGATTGTTTGTTTGTTTGTTGTTGAGTTTTATGAGTTCTTTGTAAATTTTGGAAATTAGGCCCTTATCTGAGCTGTTGTTTGAAAATATCATTTCCCATTTAGTTGGCTGTCTGTTTATTTTTATATCAGTTTCTCTTGCTGAGCAAAAACTTTTTATTCTGATGTAGTCCCATTCATTTATCTTTGCCTTCACTTCTCTTGCCATTGGAGTCAAGTTCATAAAATGTTCTTTAAAACCCAGGTCCATGAGTTTAGTACCTATGTCTTCTTCTATGTACTTTATTGTTTCAGGTCTTATATTTAGGTCTTTGATCCATTTTGAATTAATTTTAGTACACGGGGACAGGCTGTAGTCGAGTTTCATTCTTTTGCATGTGGCTTTCCAGTTTTCCCAACACCATTTGTTGAAGAGGCTTTCTTTTCTCCATTGTGTGTTGTTGGCCCCTTTATCAAAGATTATTTGACCATATATATGTGGTTTTATTTCTGGGCTTTCTATTCTGTTCCATTGGTCTGAGTGTCTATTTTTCTGCCAATACCATGCTGTTTTGATTATTGTGGCCCTATAATATAGTTTAAAGTCAGGTATTGTAATGCCCCCAGCTTCATTCTTTTTCCTTAGGATTGTTTTGGCTATTCGGGGTTTTTTATGGTTCCATATAAATCTGATGATTTTTTGTTCCATTTCTTTAAAAAATCTCATAGGGATTTTGATGGGAATTGCATTAAATTTGTATATTGCTTTGGGTAATATGGCCATTTTGATTATATTTATTCTTCCTATCCAAGAACAAGGAATATTTTTCCATCTCATTGTATCTTTTTCGATTTCCCTTAACAATGCTTTGTAATTTTCATTATATAGGTCCTTTACATTCTTTGTTATGTTTATTCCTAGGTATTTTATTTTTTTTGTTGCAATCGTGAAGGGGATTATTTTTTTGAGTTCGTTTTCTAATATTTCATTGTTGGCATAGAGAAAGGCTATGGACTTCTGTATGTTAATTTTGTATCCTGCGACCTTACTGTATTGGTTTATTGTTTCTAATAATCTTTTTGTGGAGTCCTTCGGGTTTTCGATGTATAGGATCATATCATCAGCAAAAAGTGATACCTTTACTTCTTCTTTTCCGATATGGATGCCTTTTATTTCTTCGTCTTGTCTGATTGCTCTGGCCAGAACTTCTAGTACCACGTTAAATAAGAGTGGAGAGAGTGGACAACCCTGTCTTGTTCCTGATTTAAGGTGGAAAGTCCTCAGTTTTATGCCGTTTAAAATGATGTTGGCTGATGGTTTATCATATATGGCCTTTATCATGTTGAGATATTTTCCTTCTATACCCATTTTGTTGAGAGTCTTAAACATAAAATTGTGTTGTATTTTATCAAAAGCCTTTTCTGCATCTATTGATAAGATCATGTGGTTTTTGTTCTTTGTTTTGTTGATATGGTGTATTACGTTAACCATTTTGCGTATGTTGAACCATCCTTGAGATTCTGGGATGAATCCCACTTGATCATGATGTATTATTTTTTTAATATGTTGTTGTATTCGGTTTGCCAGTATTTTGTTTAGAATTTTAGCATCTGTATTCATTAGAGATATTGGTCTGTAGTTTTCTTTCTTTGTGCCATCCTTGCCAGGTTTTGGTATGAGGGTTATGTTGGCCTCATAAAATGTGTTTGGAAGTATTGCTTCTTCTTCAATTTTTTGGAAGACTTTGAGTAGAATAGGAACCAAGTCTTCTTTGAATGTTTGATAGAATTCACTAGTATAACCGTCTGGGCCTGGACTTTTATTTTTGGGGAGGTTTTTAATAGTTTTTTCTATTTCCTCCCTGCTGATTGGTCTGTTTAGGCTTTCTGCTTCTTAGGAACTGAAATTTTAATCTCATCTAACTTTAAGTATTATCTTAAATTTAAATAGTCACAGGAAGTTAACGGCTGCCATACTGAACTGTGTGTTTCTGGAGACTGGCTGACCAGTGAAGGAGAGAGACCCATAAGCCTGCTCATCATACCATGGTGAGTTCTGTAATCAAGGGCGGCACTTAAAAGAAACACAGACTTCCAAAATGTGACATTTCACTACAACAGTTTGTTTTCTATGATCCATTTGATCAGGAGCTAGCTTGGAATCATCTATGTACTGCATTCAAACTTGAGAGAATTAAAAAGAGGAAACTAAGTATAAAAGATATAACATTGTAAAAATTAAAATGAGTCATTGGGAGCAAATTTGGCAGGATCAGGGCTGTGTAAGGGGCTGCCATTGGCCTGAGACCAAAGAGGAAGGAGATCCCAGCAGAGCCCTGGGGCCGGGGTTAGGATCATATAGAACTGGAAGAACTGGAAGCCAGGTCCCCCTTCCAGAGGGACTTGTCCCCAGGAGCACTGGAGTATCAGCCTGCACTTCCCCATCACTCTAGGATGTTCTTCAAAGGGCCCTGCCACAACCCCAGTGCACGAAGACCACAGCCCTGCCTGCTGGCTGGCGGTCCAGAGTCTACTGAAAAATGGATAAAACGGATTTTAAAAAATTATAGACCAAAAAGTTATGACAATGTTCGAAATGTTATGACAAGGTTTAATAGAAATACCATGAGGTGTATGATCGTGGCCAAATTAGTTAATACATTGAGCCCAGTTCTCTTAACTATAAATTGAGACAAAATCTACCTTTGTGTGCAGGGTTATAACTATCAGAGACAATGTATATAAAACGCCTAGCAGAAGGCTTGCCATGTGCTAGGTGCTCAATATATGCACATGGATGCGTTTATCATAGCGTCACAACAGTGAACACAATGTAAAGGGCTGACCAAAGGCAAACACTCCCTAGGCCAGCCACGTGGTTTATCTCCGAGCTGGAGGTAACTCCTCTGGCCTCAGTCTCCCTATCTGGAAAGTATAAATAGTGAGAGTGATAGTAACTTGTTAACTAACTTACTAAGAGTTGTCAGGTATATTAAATAAGTTCATATAAAGTATCTACATGTGTGTAAGCACATTGTGAGTGCCTAATAAGTGTTAGCTGTTAGCCATTATGAAAGTCTAAGAATCAGCCCCCCCACCCCCACCCAGATGCCTAATGAGATGGTTAATTTTCTGTGTCAACTTGACTGGGTGCCAGATTAATTATTTCCGGTTGTGTTTGTGAGGGTCACTCTGGGTGACATTAGCATTCAAATTGATGAACCCATTAAGGTACACTGCTCTCTGCAAAGTGGGTGGGCATCTTTATGTTTTGGGTTTTTTTTGTTTTGTTTTGTTTTCTGTTTTTTGGTCTCTCTAAGCAACAATCTATGCTTGCCATCACCAGAAAAATGAGGAGTCCAACTGAAAGAAAGGGGGAAAATTGCTAGCATATTCCAAGTCCAGGAAATATGTTTTAAGGGAGAAGAAGAGAGAACCAGTTTCACAGAAGTGAAAGCACCTGCTCCCGTAAGGAGCAGAAAACCAAGATGGCAGATTGAACCACAACAAAGCACTATTGTTTCACGCTGCCCATCAGGCAATCTTTCTCCGACCTGGGACCGTCCTCTACTGCAAGGATGCAAAGTCTTTCTCACCCTGCTTCTTGCACCATGAAGGGCAACAATCCCTGCTGGGAGACTGTTCCCACCCCTGGAGGGAAGAGCACAGCCACCAGTCAAGCTGTTTGTTATGGCCACCAAAGTAATTATGGCTCCAAAACATTCTGATGTTTAACAATGACTTAGGGTCAAAAGGGACCATCTTCCCTGGTGGCTTAGTGAAGGGAAGAGGTGAACGTTGAGGAGTTTGTTAGCATGTTGTTACCTTCACAAAGTGCCACAGGAGAGAAGTGAAATAATGGAGACAAGGTCTACGGTGAGACATTCAAGATGTGAATGTGGACATTCACTGTCTCCACTTCCTCTGCCGCACTAATGGCACAGATAAAATGGAACAAACATATATTATTTGTAACTCCAGCTACCCTGTCAGGAGAACATGTGTGGGTCACTGTAGTATTTTTTAGTTGAGGGCAAACAAAATCTTCCCACTCTGGAGAACAGACTTTCACATTCTTGAAGGTGACATTGAAGTGCTGGGGAAGAGAAACAGTAGCCGAAAAAGCCCTAAATAACTGTGTTTATAAGAAAGACAGGAGAAGTTGCAAGTCCTGGAAATAATCCAGGTGCAGCCAAAGCAGCACCTGGAGGCGGAGGCCAGAAAGTGAAAGACCCAGAGAGGAAGGAACGCCGGCTGGCAGCCACAGTGGAAGATTTGCACACAGAAAATGGGGGTTTTAGCATGGAGCATGATGGGAAATATGCACTGTAAATTTTTTTATCTTTGAAATCTGCAATAAAATATACAGTGCTCTCTAATACTTTAGTGTGACTAGAGTCCTCCCTCAAACATGGCATAGGGAGAAAAAAGAGGTGAGGAACTATCAACTCACCTTAGAAAATGAGCAATAATTAATAATTCCACAACATATTCCAATTTTCATTTCATGTTCAAATTTCGCATACTGTCCCCAAAATGTCTTTAAAAGTGACTCATTGTTTGCTTCTTTTTTTTGTAATCCAGAATCTAATGAAGTTTAATAAAATGCATTTGGTCAGTATACAATAAATTATTTTTAAATAATTTCATATATATTTCAAGCATATGCTTTAAAAAGTGGAATATTTTTAAAAGCCTGTTATGAAAAACAATAATCTTTTGCTCTACCCTCCCCAACTCCCAAAGATAATGACTCTTGACTTTTTTTTTCTTATTCTTCTGGAAGTTATCTCCGTATTTCTAAAATAAGATGCTGCTATTTTCTTACATCAGTTTCAGGCATTATCTGAAGTAATGTGCCTGCTACAATACTTGAGAACTTGGCCTCCTCATCCAATCCCTCTGCCAGGCTCCTAGTATCCTTACTTTGTCCAAACCAATATAGACGAATGCAGTTACATTATTACAACGAGGGAAGCCTGGGATTCAGCCAGTATGTACTAACACAACTCAAATCTACTCTAATAGGTTGATCTCTACACCAGTTAGGTTACTAGTATTTCCATTCTTGCAGTTTTTTGTTTTTCTTGGAATTTCTAGGTGTCTTTCTTCTCTTATTGCATTGTTTTCCTTGTTATTACAATCTATTCTTTTTAAATCCCCAACATATCAGGCACTATTCTAATTGAGCTCCCTTTTTTCCGTGGAGACATCCCCCGGAGCTCTCCATCTCCTTGCTTTAAGCGGGCCTGCTCTGGCTATCACCCGGGACTTCCCTTGATGGTCCCTTGAGATTAGGACCATTGAATTCTGGCTCTCACATCAATATGGTTCATTCCAGCATCCATTTTCAAAGTGCAGAAGTCTGATAGTTTTTCTGTCTCTCAGTCCTTTTTGGATGGCCTCTCTCTCTCTTCCCAAAAGGTTCAGGATCTTCTTTCTCCCACGCTATTTGGAAACTTCACAATTAGGTGCTTTTGAGTGAGTCTTCCTACACCCACTGTGCTGGACCCTCGGTGGACTGTCTCACCCTGGATACTATGCTTTTCAGCCCTCCAGTTAAGAGACACTCTTGGATAATAGACTTCCTAGATTGTTCCTCTAGTTTCCCTGCTTTTTCTGTCTTATTTTCCTACTCTTGGTCTTCTTTATCTACTTTTAAAATATAATATAGTTGGCATACAAGTAATATTAGTTCAAAGTATACAACAGTGACTCGACATTTATGTATCTTACACTCTAAACATCGCACTAAGCCTAGTAACCATCTGTCAACGTGCAAAAAATTCAAACTATTACAGACCATATTCCCCTTCACCTCATTTACCCATCACTCCCTCCCTCCCCCTTGGGTGGCCATCAGTTTGTTCTTTGTTTCTATGAGTCTGCTTTATCTATTTTTTTAAGGGATTCTCTTGGCTTTATCTTCCAACATTTCTATTGATTTCTTTTTAAATTTCATAATTTCTTTTTCCAGAGAGTTCTTTCTTGGTTTCAAATTGTGCTTTTCCACAGTATGCTCTTTGCATTTGATGGAGACAATCCATTCTAGAAAACTTCTAAGGACACTAATTAAAGAGTTTGAAGTTTGCTTATTTGTTTGTTACATTCTTTCCTGCTTTATTATCTGATGTCCCCAAAGTTATTGTTTCCTGTCTGTTTACCTTGTTCTACTCTACCTCTTTCATTTTGAGGGTTTTCCTAAAATGTCTTGACATCCTTGAGGGGGTTCTGAAAAGCTGGTGAGGCATTCTGTGTATGCATATAGGACTTTAGAATATTCTGAAGGGGACCTGGTAGGTACCTCATCTCTGTGGCTGGAGGACTGCCTAAATGCCAAAATGTAAAGGACTCTTTTCTTGGACCATTTAATTCCTTCTGAGAAGAAAACTCCAGTCTTAGAAAACGACGCCCAGTGTTAGTAGTTCCCCCTGAGGTAGCGGAAGCAGACCGCCATTCTGCTTTTGGCTCCGTACCTCATTCTCCTACACTCCATCATAACTAGCATCTCTGAGTCCCAAACCACTCTGGGGTTCCTGGGTCATATCAACTTCTTCTGGTCTATATCCCACCAGTGTGCACACTCAGGTGTAGCTTGCTTGGTCATGAAACATTGGTTATGACTTGTGCTATTTCCCATCTTGGAGAATTCTGGCCAAATCTCATACTCTAAGACGGCTCCTCTCTTATTTTCTGTTATCATTAGGGAGGAAAGGAATCCAATTGTTCCATTTCTCATCTTTGATGTTTCAGGAACATTGAACATAAAAATAGTCATTAGACACACTTTCAACAAATTTAAATAAACAAGTTAACCTTCACACCCACATTGAAGAGATTATAACACTAAATTCATTCTTTTTGTTTTGTTTTGTTTTTTGTACTTTTCTGAAGCTGGAAACGGGGAGAGACAGTCAGACAGACTCCCGCATGCGTCCGACCGGGATCCACCCGGCACGCCCCCCAGGGGTGACGTTCTGCCCACCAGGGGGCGTCGCTCTGCCGCGACCAGAGCCACTCTAGAGCCTAGGGCAGAGGCCAAGGAGCCATCCCCAGCGCCCAGGCCATCTTTGCTCCAATGGAGCCTTGGCTGTGGGAGAGGAAGAGAGAGACAGAGAGGAAGGAGGGGGTGGGGGTGGAGAAGCAAATGGGCGCTTCTCCTATGTTCCCTGGCCGGGAATCGAACCCGGGTCCCCCACACGCCAGGCCAACACTCTACCGCTGAGCCAACCGGCCAGGGCTAAATTCATTCTTTTTAAGCTCAGAAAAATAAGTCTACTTTTCTTTTAATTCACCATTTCAAACTGTTTATGCCCCAAATAATTCATAATAGAGAAATGATAAATGGCACAAAATATTTAAAATCCTTACTAATAATTATACAACAAAGCATTCTTGTCAAAATTTCAAGAGTACAACTATTCACTCTATTCTGCAAAGTGTGTGGTGAACACCACAGAACTTTCTGAAGCAGCTGAATGACAGCTGAAGTTGACCCACCATTCTGTGACCTTCTCAGTGACCTTGACTGTGACAGGACAATGTTCTTAGATATGAGGTGGCCTGAAGCAAATGCCAACCTCTCTGACCCTGCATGACTCCCCAAGTTCTTAATGAATAGTAGTTGTTCAGCAAAGTACAAAAGTATAGTCAAGAATTTTTTACACAGTAAAAACACCAAATAAAGGTTATTTTCTCTTTTTTACTTTTTCTGTAATCCAAAAATTTGTCCCATTTGTTATATTTTTAATATATCTAATTTATTTGTGTATATATACATACAAACATAAATATATGCATATATATTTCTCTTATAAATAAAACAATTATTCTTAAAAATTATGTACCCGTGGTTATCTCTATGTGGCATGCTTATTTTATGAAATTAAAATCCAAAGTTCTTCTGTAAAGAAGAATTACAGATAATTTGTATAAATCTTCTGCCCTCCAAGAGGGAGAACTTAGCTCCCACTCCCCTAGCCCTGCCTTTTGTTTGGTGCCTTGGTTCAGTAGAATGGAGTGAAAGAGAAGAAAAACAGTGGCTTTACAATGGAGAGACATCAGAGATGCTGGCCACCTCAGCAGTTGATCAAGGGTAAGTCATCTTGTTAGCATGTGCCCTCGGGATAACATCATGAGAAGGGCACTTCGCTGCTGTTGTGCTCTTCCCCAAAACACCTCATTCCAGTCTAACCATGAAAAAACATTGGGCAAACCCCAAATTTGAGGACATTTGACAAAAATACCTAAGGAGTACTCCTCAAAGTGTTAAGGTCATCAAACACAAGTTAAGCCTGGGAAACTGTCACCTCCCAGAGGAGGTTAAAGAGACATGATGACTAAAAGTAATGCAGTATCCAGGATGGGATCTTGGAACAGAAGACTGACATTAGGGAAAAACCAGCAAACCCTAAATAAAGTGTGTAGTTTAGTTAATAGCAACGTGCTAACGTTGGTTCCTTAGTTGTGACAAATATACCATAATAGCATTAGATGTTAACAATAAAGAAAACTGGGAACCGCATGTACAAGAACGAGATGGACCATCCTTGTAACTTTTCTGTAAAGTTGAAACTTCAAGAAAAAGAGTATACTTTTTAAAATGATAAATAACTCAACTTTTTCATTAATATTAAAATTAATGGAAGGTGAATCCCAATCAAAATCTGAGAAAGGAAAGGAAAAATTTTTCCCAGTAAACTTGGGCAATTACTCTGTCAGTATGGCCACATCGTAACCTCCTAGTCAGAAACATTCACATAGTTCAAGGGCAAGGGAGGACTTCTTCTGCCTTCTGGGACAATATGCATCAAAAGCTATAGATATCACACTTTTAACCCCAAAACGTCACATATAAAATTATTTCCCAAAGATGAGTCCAAAATAAGAAAAACATGATTGTGTGTACAAAGATATCCATCACTATGCTATTTATAATAATGACTAACAGGAAGCAACCTAAATGACCAACAACAGAAGGCTGGAAATAAACTGTGTAACATTTACATAATAAGATATTAAATAAAAACATTAGGTGTTCTTAATAACTTCAAAAAATATTCACTATATGAGATTAAATGAAGGAATATAAAACTGTATGTTCAGAATGATTCCAATTATGCAGAAATACAGAGAAAATACAGGAAAGAAACATATTTTTTAATGTTAATGACAGGCATTTCCAAATAGTTAGATAATGGTTTGTTTCTCTTTGATAGCTGAAAACTCTGAATTTGCCACATTGGATATACAGGATATTTCTTTTATAACAAAAGTAAAATGATCTTCAAAACATTTGCTAGTGCTTTTCTTCGTGTGATCAGATTACACATGACTTTTATTTTCCTCTTTGAGCTTTTCTGAAATTTTCAAATCTCTATATTAGTGGGTGATACTTTTAAAACCAGACACAATATATAATATAAAAGGCTTTACTACACTTCTTGCTGTAAACTCAATGGTTTGAGCGGTAACACATGTTTTAGCTACGAAAAAGATTTAAGGGACACTGAGTGACATACACAAGCAGAGTGTGGTGATTTGGGGATATTTATTAGGAAGCATGATTTTCACTGAGAACTTTTAAATTTTATTCTGCCCTGATATCCAGTCATCATTCAGTCTGTACAATACATTACTAATCAGTGGTACGCAGGTGAGCGCTGAGAGCAGGGAAGGGAGGAGAGGGGTGGAGAACCTGGAGGGGAGGAAGACAGAGAGAAAAAGGACAAATATCAGAAAAGAAAGGGAAAGAGAACAACAGAAAAACTGAAACAGGGAAGACTGGAGAGAATGGAAGTGCAGCAAGAAAAAAGGGCCGGAATTGGAGAGCAAGTGATGTCCTTCTTTCAAATCCGTGTAGCAGGAGGTTGGAAATTACATGAAATAAACACAGTAAAAGGTAATAACATTGAGTGAGATAAGTTCGTGATCATTAGATAAATCAAATGGGTTAGATCAGTCACCTTTTGTGAAAAAATGTTTTAAAGCTGTGAGAAAAATTATTTGAAGCTGTCCCGTGGGAGGAGGGGCACCCGCCCCACCATGACACCTGCGCTGCGTCTGACGGGACATTCAGGTGGTCTCCATGTTGAATTGGCTTGTACTGTTTACTAATGTTGCTCCAGGCCCTCCCTTCCACCTTTGCTTCCTGTTCTCAGTTATTCTCTTGTTTATCTCACAGCAAAAAGGGAAAGAGAAAGATAATTTTTGGAAAGCAGATCTCTAATGCTAGAAAAATAATTTGAATACAACTGCTAACCACAGGAAACAATACACCACAAGCTTTTAGAGGCTTTTGGGTGGTCAAAATCACTATTTCAAAAACCATAAAAAAGGGAAAACTGTTATTAACTGTTTTATGTATGTTTGACTTGCCAAGATATTAGCTTTTAATTATATTTAAATGATACAGTAGAATTTTACTTTACCTACTTTATAATTTTAGGTACATGAAAATACAATATGTAATTATTAGACAGAATACATTCATGCTCATTTTATAGGGCTTACGGTTTGCTATTATTATTCCAAATAATTTAAAAGGTTTTTGATGTCTGTGCCTTTTATTTTATAGCATGATTGGGGTTTTAATTATAATTCGTTGGGTTCACATATTTCGTATGGGAAGAGGACCTTACGTATTACCATGTTTAGGAATATTCAGTGGCATGATAAACTACCTAAATCGTTATATAATAAAATGCACATTGTTTAAAGGAAATAACTAAAAACAATATATCAATAATATACATGCAATAGGCAAAATAATAGCTCTCTCCAACCCCACCAAAGATGCCCAGAAACTATGTTAGGTTACATGGCAAAGGCGAATTAAGACTGCACATGAAATTAAGGTTATTGATCATCTGACCCCAGGATGGGAGATTTGCCTGTATTATCCAGGTGGGTCTGATGTAATCCAAGGAACTATTCTACGATGGACCTTGAGAACATTACTCTAAGTGAAACACGTAATTCAGAAAAAGCTAAGAACTATATGATTTCACACATAGGTGGGATATAAAAATGAGACTTATAGGCATCGATAAAAGCGAAGTGGTTACCAGGAGTAGGGCGAATGGAGAGGAAAGTAAAGAGGGACAAGTATATGGCGATGGAAAATGGTTTGACTTTGGGTAATGGGCACACACATAATCAACAGTTCAAATGCTATAGAGATATTTACCTTGAACCTATGTGCTCTTATTGGTCAATGTCACCTCATTGAATTTAATTTTCTAAATAAATATTTAAAAAAAATAAGTGGAAGAGAGAGGCAGAGAGAACTGGAAAGACGGCAGTGTAGAAAAGAACGGGCCTGGTACTGCTGGCTTTGAAGACAGAGAAATGGGGCCATAAGCCACAAGAGTGACCTCTTGTAGCTGGAAAAAGTGAGGAAATGGTTTATCCTCAAGTCCCCAGAGGAAATGCTGCACTGCCAGCCCTTGCTTTTGGCTCGCTGAGACCCATTTCACACCACTAACCTTCAGAATCATCAGATAACACATCTGTGTTGTAAACACAGCTGTGGCAATTCGTGAAAGCAAGAATAGAAAACTAATACAATGGTTACATACCTCAGTTCTACAGACAGTGCCAACTAGAACCGGGTGGCAGCTAGAACCGCGGTGGCAGCTAGAACCAGGGTGGCAGCTAGAACCACGGTGGCAGCTAGAACCGCGGTGGCAGCTAGAACCGCGGTGGCAGCTAGAACCAGGGTGGCAGCTAGAACCGCGGTGGCAGCTAGAACCAGGGTGGCAGCTAGAACCACGGTGGCAGCTAGAACCGCGGTGGCAGCTAGAACCAGGGTGGCAGCTAGAACCGGGGTGCCAGCTCTAAATAAAAAAAGACTGCCTACACTTAGATAAAAGCTACCCTCTGGCCCCAGAATTGATGAACAGGGGTAGTTTTGCTCTCTGGAAATTTTAGTGACAGACTCAAACATTTGAAAAGAACTTAAAATTGAAGGTATTCGCCTTCAATCAATTACAGTGATGTGAGTTCATCTCAGCCTCCAGAGTTTTTGCCAGATCAGCACAAAGGCTGTTAAGGCTGAAATACAATCCTCTTTTTACTGGGAAGAAAAATGAGAAGCAACAGTAAGATACACAGATGTCACCCTAGAAATGATTTGGGACTCAGAGGTGGAAGGCAGGGGGTGAAAGGGAATCGGGAGACTCAGCTGAGCGATACCTGCCCTGCCTCCTTCCCTTGGGTTCAGTGAAACGCAAATAAAACTACATGAATCTGCAAATCATACAGAAGTATATCCCTCTATCACTTTCAGCATTTATTTTGCTGCAAATCACAGCTATGCTTTACTAATAGTTTTCTTTCAAAACAACTCACACCTGGGAAGGTGGGTGGTCACTTTTTTTATATTGTGACGGTCCATCTAACAAAGTCTCATCTATGGAAAACATGAGCTCTTGGGTTTTAAGCATGTCTTCATTCCAAAGTTTCCAAGGAGGTCTTCCCAAAACAGTCTGTTTGACCTCAAGGGCATGAAGGAGGAAATGGCCTTAAGTGCTGGCTCCTGGTTGCTTCCAACTATGAAATGAATATAGGAAAATCTGAGATCTGTGGGGAGCAAGAGGCCCCATTCATATCAAGTGTCGACCTTCCTGGAGCCCACTGGGAAAAGGTGGTGACATTGCTGGATCCGTTCTCACTGTGAGTTTGTAACTTGTGCACTGTTTGGGGTAAGGGCGAGTCTCCAGCTGCCTGGGATTCAGCTTCTCCCAGGAAACTCCCAGTCAGCCCAGCTTTCATCAATTATCTGTCCAGCCTTTTAACTGGGGTTTTGTAGCAATACAAGAATGTCTTAGTTCATTAGATCCCAGAATGAGTGAAATCATATGGTCCTTTTGTCTTTCTAAATGAACAAACAAGCAAACCAGAGTCAGACTCATGGTTAGAGAGCTGGCTAACAGCTGCTGGGGGTGCAGGGACTGGGTAAGGGGGAGCATGTAGGGATTGAGCAAAAAAGGAAAAAAATAAAGAAAAAAACTCATGGACACACCAACAGTGCGGGGATCAGTAGGTTGGAGGAGAAGGAGACGGGATGAGGGAAGTGGAAGAGGGGACAAGGGGGACAAATGGTGATGGACAGAAACCTGACCACAAGAGAAAAATGAAATCATAACCTCAGTGACCAAGTGGACAGCATTCACCAGGACAGTAATGGTCCTGTCCTGATACGATCATTCCTCCTTCTTACTTTCATATATATATATATATATATATATATATATATATATATATATATATTCTAAATCTCTTACAGTGATTAGTTTTTAGTATTAAAACTTTTAACTAAAAAAGAAATATCCATTCAGCCAAACTAGGTATAAAAGGGGCATCATAAGGAACTTATAAAAAGCTGAACAGACTGGCCCTGGCCTGGCGTGCGGGGGACCCGGGTTCGATTCCTGGCCAGGGCACATAGGAGAAGCGCCCATTTGCTTCTCCACCCCCCCTCCCCCCCTTCCTCTCTGTCTCTCTCTTCCCCTCCCGCAGCCAAGGCTCCATTGGAGCAAAGATGGCCCGGGCGCTGGGGATGGCTCCTTGGCTCCTGTCGCAAAAGAGCAACGCCCCAGAGGGGCAGAGCATCGCCCCCTGGTGGGCAGAGCGTTGCCCCTGGTGGGCGTGCCGGGTGGATCCCGGTCGGGCGCATGCGGGAGTCTGTCTCACCCCGTTTCCAGCTTCAGAAGAAAAAAAAAAAAAAAAGCTGAACAGACTGAAAAATCAACACGTCTTCTAGGATCCACGAAGGAGAGGAGGACACAGAGCAGAGCGCTGACCCTAAGACAAGGGAGACAGGTGGGAATCCAGGGGTAGTGGCTGAACCAGAGCAGAGACTCAGGAGCGGAAGTGTCCGTGCCTGGCAGAGCGAGGCTGGAAAACTGGAACTGTGAGTGACGAGCTGCTGGAGATTCAGGGTGCACAACTCTGAGCAGTAACTCTGGGAGGACCCAACTAAACGGGGTCCCTACAATATTGTGAAATTTACCTCCAGGAGCTCAACCAGGCTCCCACAGTAAATATATGAGAAAGATCCCATGCTTCTCTCAGAGGGAGAGCAAAAGAATCATTTTAAAACATGCAGAGTACTTTTTTCTTAGCAATGACTGCCCTCAGGGGGACTAGTTAATCAGAGCCTAAGCTGCTGGCATATTATCAGAGCCTAACTGAGCTGGGGAAGGAAAATGCCCAACTCTCAACAGCTCTAGCCTTGCACATGGGAGAAAGGAAATACCCGAGTCCAGCCCACTCTAGCCATCCTGTGCCACCCAAAGGGAAGAAGAAAAACAGAAACACTTGTGAAGGAAATAGTCCAGAAGCACAACCCATTACAATACTGAGACCTAACTAATCAATGGATTATTGAACATCTACTGCCCTTTCTCCCACACCTCACCACCATATTACTAAAGGCCTGGTTACTGCAGTTCCCTTTACCTGCTATACAATATCCACCTTTCAAGAAAATATTACCCTCAAAATACTAACATGTGAAGACATAGATATGTTAATTAGCTTGACTGTAGTAATCATTTCACTCTTTATATAAAGCATCATGTTGTACATCTTAAACATACACAATTTTTCTTTAAAAAAAATTATAAGGCATACCAAAATGCAAATAACACAATTTAAAGAGCAAGCATCAGAACCAGATATGGCAGGAATGTTGGAATTATTAGACCAAGGATTTAAAATTACATTTAATATGCTAAGAGCTCTGATAGATACTGTAGACAGCATGCAAGAACAGAGGGGCAACGAATGTAAGTAGAGAGAGGGTAATCCTGAGAAAGAACCAAAACTGAATGCCAGAGATCAAAAACATGAGCAGAAGTGAAGAATGCCTTTGATGGGCTGGGTAGTAGATTGGATATTGTTGAGAAAAAAATGTCTGAGTTTGAAGATATAGCAACAGAAACCTCTAAAACTAAAAATCAAAGAGAACAAAAACTTTTTAAAAAAAAACAGAATACCCCAAAATTTTGGGGACAATTACAAAAGCTGTATATCATAATGGAAATACCATTAAAAAAAAAGACAAAAAGAGAAAAAAATATTTGAAACAATAATAACTAAGAATTTCCCCAAATTAATGTGAGACACCGAACTGCAGATCCAAAAAGCTCAGAAAACACCATACAGGATTAAAAAAACAAAACAGACAAACAAAAAAATCTACACTTCCACATTTCAATAAACAGTTGATACAGACTATCCACAAAAAAACCTACAGCTAGTGTCATGTTTAATGAGAAATTGAAGCTTTCCCACTAAGCTCAAAGACAAGGCAAGTGTATTTCCTCTCACCACTACTTTTCAACATGCTATTTGAAGTGCTAGCTAATGGAAAAATAAAACCAAAAAAACAAAAAAGAGGTCATAGAAGGTACATGATTAAGAAGGAAGAATCAAATTGTCTTTTTTGCAGATGGCATGAGTCTATATGTAGAAAATATACAAGAATCAATAGAAACTCTCCTGGAACTAATTATAGCAAGGTTATAAGATAGGGGTTAATACACAAAAGTCAATTGCTTTCTTCTATTCCAGCAAACCAGTGGAATTTGAAATACCATTTGCATTAAGACCCCCAAAATGAAATACTTAGGTTTAAATGTAACTATATATATATGTGTGTTATTTATATATAGAGAGATGTAGGGAATCACTCATCTGATCTTGAACCCTCTATGACTTGGATTGGGGAACTTTAGTTAAAAGCCCTGAGTGTGAATGGGGATGTGAATGCCTTTCCCCGGTGCAGACACAGGGAAGCAGGTTTCTTGGATGCAAACACCAAGAAACTGCATCAGTGAGTGACCTTCGAGTTTGCACAAAGGAATGCATGGGAACAGGCTTTAGGAAATTATCCTAGAGATTTCTAGGTTGCCCCTCCCTTTGTGTTCGTTAATTAGCAAAAGGAAAAGAATATACTGATGAAACTAGCCCCTTTTCCATATCAATAAGAAGTACATTAGTCATTCTTTCCCCTTATTACCTACTCTCCCTCCCCTGTAATCTTGTCATCTTCATTCTTGTAAAAAAAGTTTCTGCTTCTGATCAATAAAAGCTCTGGGAGAAGGAGATTCAGGAGGTTAGTCTCTCTTGCCCGCCTCTCCCGCTTCTTCTTGACAGCCATTTGTGTCTTGAGCAGTTTTTCCATGCAAAACTGGTAGTTCCCAGGGGGCTGGAGGACTACAAGTGGTGACCCCCGACATGATGGAGTAGAATTCGTGCATGAAGTGAAGTTTAATGGCTGCATTCCACAGGGAATTTCTGGTAAAAAATAGTCTCCACTCACCTTGAAGAAGGGACTGACACACGTAGATCAAAGAGGGATTTTCAGCATGGCTCAGGAGCTCACCAAGCAGCAGTGCATTTATGTTAGGAATTTACAATTGCGACACACTGCTCAATGTACTGTAGAGCTGAAAGCATTACAGCAACTCTTAATTGCTTTAGGAGAGCACTGCCCATGGTTCTCCGAAGAAGGAACCTTAGATTTAGGAATATGGGAGCAGGTAGGAAAAGTTTTGAAAAAGCAGTTTGGACAGGGGTTAAAGGTTTCTGTTCCTCTCTCATGACATGGGGTTTTGTCTGGACTGCTTTATATTCTTTGCATCCTCCTGAGCAGAAAGTAAAAGGAACCTCAGCATAGTCAACCTGAACAGCCAGTTACAGCAACAATGAAATTTGAGGAAGTGGATAGGGAGGACTAAATACCTTCTCCTCCCCCCTTGCCTCCCGAGGAGACTTTGGCTCCCCGCATCCTCCCCTACCTCTTACCCCCGTACCCCTGGACCTGGGAAGAGTCATATTCCTTCCTTAACGAAAAACTGTTTCCAAGAAGGATTAATGTTAGGAAACCCAGATGCTATTAAAGCTTTCCCTGTTATCCTACAACAGGGACAGCGAGTTCATCAGAATTTACCTTATTCTCTATTTAAGAAATTGAAAGAGTATTTGAGAGAATGCAGCTCAAAGCCCATTTACAGTGGGCATGGTCAAGGCCCTAGGAAATAGATATGATATGACTCCTAATGTTTAGAACAAGGGTCCCAAAACTTTTTACACAGAGGGCCAGTTCATTGTCCCTCAGACCATTGGAGGGCCGGACTATAAAAAAAACTATGAACAAATCCCTATGCACACTGCACATATCTTATTTTAAAGTAAAATAATAAAACGGGAACAAATACAATATTTAAAATAAAGAACAAGTAAATTTAAATCAACAAACTGACCAGTATTTCAATGGGAACTATGGGCCTGCTTTTGGCTAATGAGATGGTCAATGTGCTCCTCTCACTGACCACCAATGAAAGAGGTGCCCCTTCTGAAAGTGCAGCGGGAGCTGGATAAATGGCCTCAGGGTGCCGCATGTGGCCCATGGCCGTAGTTTGGGGACCCCTGGTTTAGAAGGTTCTAGTAAAAACTTTAGTTTCCCCAGCTGAATATACTGTCTGGCAAGTAAATATTATGACCTAGCTATAAGACAAGGACTTCAGAGTTTTGAAAATCAGGTACCTGTTATTAATGATATGCTCCAGGGGGGTCGAACAATTTGCTACAAATCAAACACAGGCAGATGCAGACCATCAGTTTTTTAGTCAATGTTCTTTCTTAGCCATACAGGCTTGGAGAAAAATATCTATGACTGGATCCTGAATTTTTCTGATTTTCCTTAATGTTTTAGCGACAACCCTCATTTTGTTTCTTCCCTATTCTTTGCCTTGAAATGATTCCCAGACAAGGGGACCCTGGAGAATCTGACTACAGTACTTCCCAAGCAGTCTCTGGTGTGTATTTACCCAGGAAGGTTCTGCTAGTTCCACCCTCCAGTGTCCCTGTCAGAAAACACCCTGACTGAGATAGGGCAGACGTCTTTCTTGTCTGGTTGCATGCTGAAATCCCGGGTTGCAATATCGCATAACACTTCAGAGGTTCCTCTCTGGTTTGTCTGATTCTGGTTCCTATTTCAGTTTTTGTCTGATATTGTAACAAAATGGGTAACACCCTGTCCATTCTTTTTTTTTTTTTTTTTTTTAATTTTATTTATTCATTTTAGAGAGGAGAGAGAGAAGGAGAGAGAGAGACACAGAGAGAGAGAGAGAGAGAGAGAGAGAGAAGAGAGAGACGGGGGAGGAGCTAGAAGCATCAACTCCCATATGTGCCTTGACCAGGCAAGCCCAGGGTTTCGAACCGGCGACCTCAGCATTTCCAGGTCGACGCTTTATCCACTGCGCCACCACAGGTCAGGCCTGTCCATTCTTAAGGATAGGCCCCCTAGGGTGAATTCTGGCTAATTGGTGGACCTTTGCTTATAAATCTATGAAACGATATCAACTTAGGAGAGCCAAGATGTGGCTCTTTCAAGGCCTAAATTAAGTTCTTGCATGCAAAATTGAAAATGCTGGCTCTAATATTGAACTAAATAAAATAGTTTCATTCCAGTATTTAAATACTCTGGGCATTGTTGCTTTAAAATTGAAATATGTAAGGGACACTTATTTAAACTTAAATAGAATGGAATTTTAGATTTTAAACTTGTTTCTTGTCAACTTTATTCAAGAAAGTCTTTAGGACATAGCGTGATCCCAGAGGTCTTACTCCTAATAGCATATGACAAACTGATATCACTCATGAACCTACCCTCAGTTGTTTTAAGTATTTACATGTTACTATAGATACCCATTCAGGCATGATCCACACTACTCCTGCTATCGGGGAAGCAGCATGTCATGCATGCTATCTCTCACCTCTTAGAGTTCATCTCCATTCTTGGCTGCCCTTAAGTAGTTCAGACAATGGCTCTTGCTCTACTTCTAAGGCATTCCAAATAGCTTTACAGAACTGGAATATTAAAACATGTTACAGGTATCCATTATCTTCCACACGACTGGCCTGTATTGAACGTGTTCACCACATCTTAAAAACCTATCTTGAAAAACAAAAAAGGGGGAGTCCCCGTGTTCAGTTAGAGTTCCTGAGGGATTGATTAGCTATGGCCTTATACACTCTAAATTTTTTGAATCTTGATGAAGACAATCTTCCTGCTATTTAATATCATTATTCCAAAACACCCAAACTTTTCTCCCAGGACCAGCAGGTGTATGTTCGCAGTTGGGAGCCAGGATCTCCATGAGAAGGACTCTATCCTGTTTTAACATGAGGTCGAGGGTCAGTTTGTGTTTCCTTAGTTACAGGAATGGAGTGGATTCCCCTCTGAAGAGTCACAGGAAAGTAACATGAACAGTCCTTCTAATAGTACAGTGTGTCCATAAAGTCATGGTGCACTTTTGACCGGTCACAGGAAAGCAACATGAACCCCCCAAAATTGGTCCCGGAAATACAACACCTGATGCTGAATCCAGTGAGGACCAACGAGACGTACCTCACAAGCCCCAGGAATCACCTGGGGACAACTGAAGAGCCTAGATCAGCAGGCGGTAACACTGATGAATAATGTTAGGGCTGCTCCCACCCCAGAGAATAGATTCCTGGCATATCTCTCTCTTGTAGCTCAAAATAGTCAACAGGTATTTTACAGAGCTCTTGTATGTTTAACCTTATTTCTTTTGTTTACTCCAGCTATGTCCAATGTATATTGGGCACACTTATATAATCCTCCTTTATATAATCGCTCACTTACATGGTAGGATGCTGACCCCACTTGTCCTCCAATGACATTGCCTGGACTGGAGGTGTATGGTTACCTCCTGCCGGCCCTTTAGAAGAGCAGAGAGAATGGCTCACAATTAATGTGTATTTACACCTCCCCTCTAGCAAACCCCTATATGCTTTACTACCCAACCAGCTATAGAGGGTTGTGTACATATCATTCCTCAAGAACTTCTTTTTCATCAACCCAAAACAGATAATCAACCAACTAATTTCACATTTATATCTGCTGTAACTGTCAATACGACAGCCTTTGGAGCAGTCAATGTGACCATACCACCTAACATCCCACCCTGTGGTCCGGGAATGGATTATAACCATCAGTTTTGTCCTGTTCAGTGGAATCCTTGTCATGTAAAAGTATCTCTTTTCAAGAATGGTACACTGAGGGACCAGGGACCCCATGGTCATCTGACCACTAATGGGCATACACTTTCTTTTAACAGTCCTTCTAATAGTACAGTGTGTCCATAAAGTCATGGTGCACTTTTGACCGGTCACAGGAAAGCAACAAAAGACGACAGAAATGTGAAATCTGCACCAAATAAAAGGAAAACTCTCCCAGTTTCATACCTATTCAGTGCAGTTCGATGTGGGCTCATGCACAGATTTTTTAGGGCTTCTTAGGTAGCTATCCCGTATAGCCTCTACACACTCGTCACTGACTGATGGCCTACCAGAATGGGGTTTCTCCATCAAACTGCCGGTTTCCTTCAACTGCTTATCCCACCGAGTAATATTATTCCTATGTGGTGGTGCTTTGTTATAAATGTGCCGATATTCACGTTGCACTTTGGTCACAGATTCAAATTTAGCGAGCCACAGAACACACTGAACTTTCCTCTGTACTGTCCACATCTTGACTGGCATGGCCGTGGGCTGCTCCACTGTATACACAGTGTTACGTCATTATCTGTGTATGCGCACATGCTGCCACATCATCCTACAGAAACTGGGAGGGTTTTCCTTTTACTTGGTGCAGATTTCACATTTCTATCATCTTGTTGCTTTCCTGTGACCAGTCAAAAGTGCACCATGACTTTACGGACACACTGTACTATCAGCTGGAGTGAACATGGGTTGTCTGGACCTGTCTTACAACTCTCAGACATCCAACACTTTAGCCCTTTCCATATGCAGCTCTGGAGACTAGAATTACCTTTCTATAATCGCATTCTTTCATTTGGAACTCGTTGGGCAGATAAAATATATTATGCTCACTTTGTTAAAGATGACACTGCCCACATGGAGGCCTTTGCCTAGGTGATATTAATGTGTGTTGAGAATCCTTGTAGCCTGAGGCTTGGTTTTGGGATTAAGCCTTTCCCACCCTTTTTGATGTGGGGCGGTACAATCCAATCATGCCTCAGAGAAGTGACTTTGTATTAGAGACTTCCCTATTTTGTATATTGGATTAGAGGTTGTGAAGCTACAATATAAAAAGGGGGTAGAACGAGAGTTTGCGCTCTTGGTTCCTGGGATGATTAGCATGAGAGAGCAGAGGGAGCAGAGCAGAGCGCAGAAAGAGGCCATGTGACCAGGAGAAGCAGCCAAGATGGCGGAGTGCTGAGTGAGATGCCAGTTTGTGTAGTGTTTGTATCTGGGATAAGGAAGGAGATGGGGAACTGAGGAGAATAAGTCTGGTGAGTTAGAAACCTTTGATTCTAGGAAACTCGGATAAGTCAGTAGCTTTGTGAGCACTGAATGTGAGTGGGTTTTGGAGCCCAGTGTGTGTTTTTACTTGCCCACCGGGTGCAAGCTAGAATTAAAGACTATGGCCCACCAGTTTGTGGCTCCGTTGTTTCTTTACCGACTATCCGAATCCAATGCGAACCTGCATGAGCCAGGCTGCTCTGATGGTAGCGTTGGCCTCTGGCTTTTCAGAACTTATAGTAAAAATTTCACCATTTCTTTAGTTAGGAATCTTCCTGATAGTGTTATGTTGTGCACTTCACACCCTTATGTGTTATTATTACCCCAGAAGCCCCTAACATCATTCTCACCAACCAACTATATAACATGACTATTCCATGTTGTTGGTATACGTCTTGTCTCACTCATGAAAATGTTACAAGGCTTAATATCACCTCCATCATTCCTTTGTGTCGCTTATCCCAGGTGTGGCTACCTGTCAATTTAACCCAGCCTTGGGCTGAACTTTCAACTTTACAGGTTTTAGAGTCTGCACTTGTCCACTGGAGATGTTCTAAGCATTTCCCATTTACTCTTATTGCTTTTCTTGTCTCTGCTACTGTTATTTTAGCTACTGCCACAGTTGCTTCCGTATCTCTTACTCAGAGTATCCATACAGCTGCCACTGTAGAACATGTAATGACCAATAACACACAGTGTCTTGTAGAACAGACACAAATTGATAAGAGAATTTTATCCAGACTGCAAGCCCCTGAGGCAGCGGTGGAATGGCTTGGGGACCAACAACAAGTTCTTGCCACTCGACAGATTCTTAGGTGTGACTGGGAGCATACCCACACCTGTGTCACTGTGTTACCATATAATGAGTCTCGCCATCCCTGGGAATACATTAAGCAAAATCTACTTGAAGTATTTTCTACTAATTTAAGTGCTCAAGTTACTCACCTTGAGGCAGAACTTCGTCAACCACTCCTTGGTATTCAGAAAGAAACTCAAACCAATATCTTACAGACTTTACAAGAGAGTTTCCAGTGGCTTAACCCTTCTACCTGGTTTCATGGCATTAATTTACGTTTTGGGGGCATCTCTGTTCTTGTAATTTGTTTATGTTTTCTTTCAGTAATAATTTCCTGCATCATCATCTGTCTCTTCAGTGGAGTCTGACACCAGAAATGAATTCTTACAACTTTCCTCCCCCTACAACTCACTTCTACATCTCCTTCCTTCAAAAACAAGACAGGGGGGAGATGTAGGGAATCACCCATCTAATCTCGAACCCTCTATGACTTGGATTGGGGAACTTTAGTTAAAAAGCCCTGAGCGTGAATGGTTGTGCGGTGAATGCCCTTTCCTGCTGCAGACACAGGGAAGCAGGTTTTTTGGATGCAAACACCAAGAAACTGTGTCAGTGAGTGACCTTCGTGTTTGCACAAAGGAATGTATGGGAACAGGCTTTAGGAAATTAGCATAGAGATTTCTAGGTTGCCCCTCCCTTTGTGTTCGTTAATTAGCAAAAGGAAAAGAATATACTGATGAAACTAGCCCCTTTTCCATATCAATAAGAAGTACATTAGTCATTCTTTCCCCTTACTACCTGACCTCCCTCCCCTGTAATCCTGTTATCTTCGTTCTTGTAAAAAAAAGTTTCTGCTTCTGATCAATAAAAGCTCTGGGAGAAAGAGATTCGGGAGGTTAGTCTCTCTTGACTGCCTCTCCTGCTTCTTCTTGACAGCAGTTTGTGTCTTGAGCAGTTTTCAACACAACACTGGTAGTTCCCAGGGAGCTGGAGGACTACATATAAATATATATGTTACATATATAAATATATATGTTATATACATATATATATATACTATATATAATTGACTGCAAATAGTCATGAGTGAGATTTTTAGGTGATAGAAATATTATAAAATGTATTGTGGTGATGATTCCACAATGGTATGAAATTACTAAAAATCTCAACGGTACACTTACAGAGATAAACTTTATGGTATGTAAATGATACCCCAATAAAGCTATTGAAAAACATTTTCATAAAAAAAATATTTTTCTTCTGGGTTGGCAGTTCTCTAATGACAGTGGGTAGGGACAGGGAGGAAGACAGGAGTAAGCATGCGAAGTATTAGAATCAGCGAAGAAGTGGGGTTTTTTGTTTGTTTGTTTGTTTTTGTTTTTTGTTTTTTGTTTTGTATTTTTCTGAAGCTGGAAACGGGGAGAGACAGTCAGACAGACTCCCACATGCGCCCGACCGGGATCCACCCGGCACGCCCACCAGGGGCAACGCTCTGCCCACCAAGGGGCGATGCTCTGCTCCTCCGGGGCGTTGCTCCGCCGTGACCAGAGCCACTCCAGCATCCGGGGCAGAGGCCAAGGAGCCATCCCTAGCGCCCGGGCCATCTCTGTTCCAATGGAGCCTCGGCTGCGGGAGGGGAAGAGAGAGACAGAGAGGAAGGAGGGGGGTGGAGAAGCAAATGGGCACCTCCCCTATGTGCCCTGGCCGGGAATCGAACCCGGGTCCCCCGCACGCCAGGCCAACGCTCTACCGCTGAGCCAACTGGCCAGGGCCGAAGAAGTGTTTTTAAAAAACACATATATTTGTTTTTCTCTATAGCATATTATCAGATATCAAAGAATATCATCATCTATTATGGGGAAGCTATACATAGTTTTCAAATATTCCCGAAGATGATTCTGAGATGCATTACCCCACAAACATATGGCCCTGTGAATCACCTCTTAATCCAATGGGGTCACAAGAGTCTGTTTTGAATAAGCAAAACTGTTGATTCTTGTGATCAGAGAAGTTTAAGAAATACTGCCCAATGTCTACGCTGTTAAGAACCTTCAGAATTATGGGTAAAAAATATTAATATAGAAGACCAGTTTTCTTTTTCTTTTTTTTTTAATTTTGAAATTGAATTTAATGGGTGACATTGATCAACAGGTTTCAGGTGACCATTTCTATAGCATTTGAACTGTTGATTGCATTGTGTGCCCTTTACCCAAGGTCAAATTATTTTCCATCCCTCCTTACCCCCTCCGACCACCACTCTCCCAGGTAACCATTTCACTTTTATCTATGTCCATAAGTCTCAGTTTTATATCCTTCCTATGTGAGATATATATTTGACCCTCTTTTCTGATTTTCTAATCTTAATCATATCTACCCAGTCCACCTTCAATGCCAGGCAACAAGGACAGAAAATATTTATCTGATTCTAACGAATGAAACCAACAATTAAAACTTCCAATTCTGCCACCTTTGGTAGAGACTCTGGTCTATTGAAAGAGATTTCTCTGTGCTCAGTACCAAAAGGGCCAACCATTTTGTTATGATTATGACCTAATCATACTAACCCCACATTAGTCATGAAATAATGTGGTTCTCTATGGTTGAAAGTGCATTAGGTCTTTCCAGTTTGGTGATTGTAAGGCCCTACTTTTCCTTTGAAAATGTAATGTCTTTTCTTTTGAAGGATTCTACCATTCCTTAGTCGGTGAAACTTTCTCGTTCTTGGAGGAACATGGGAAATATTTAAAAATAGCATTTGCAGTCACTTCCTATTGCTTTATTTTACTGATTGTCAGGTGTACCGAACAATCAAGTTGCTAGAGATAAAAGCTAAGGGTTCCTACTGAATTTAGAAAAAGGACAGCTTTAGGCCCTGGCTGGTTTGCTCAGCGGTAGAGCGTCGGCCTGGCGTGCGGGGGACCCGGGTTCGATTCCCGGCCAGGGCACATAGGAGAAGCGCCCATTCGCTTGTCCACCCCCCCCCCTTCCTTCCTCTCTGTCTCTCTCTTCCCGTCCCGCAGCCAAGGCTCCATTGGAGCAAAGATGGCCCGGACGCTGGGGATGGCTCCTTGGCCTCTGCCCCAGGCGCTAAAGTGGCTCTGGTCGTGGCAGAGCGACGCCCTGGAGGGGCAGAGCATCGCCCCCTGGTGGGCAGAGCATCGCCCCTGGTGGGCGTGCCGAGTGGATCTCGGTCGGGCGCATGCAGGAGTCTGTCTGACTGTCTCTCCCCGTTTCCGGCTTCAGAAAAAAAAAAAAAAAAGAAAAAGGACAGCTTTTTAGGGTAAGTACATGGGGATGTCAACAAAATTAAAGGGACTATCCTCCAAAGGACAGCATGGTTCCTAAATTTGTCTGAAATTCCCACTATTGTTCAGACTTTGTGGACAAAACCTTTACCACTCCATGAAGACTGGTTACTCATGAGAACATGTTTCTTGTGAGAAGAAAGCAATTACTGGTACTTCAGTTACCACATACATAAGGGTGGTTTGGTGGTGACATTAGTAATTGGAACCATACACAAGCACTACAGGAACTGAATGGCATCAAGTTGACAGGCTGTCCTCTCTACTGTGGTCCACCCTTAGGAAGGCCTCTTTCCTGCTTTCCACACCAGCTGCCCATGTCTGCCCCTCCCCATGCCACAGTTCCTGGAGGACCCACAGACACAGACATGACTGCTTCTAGGAATCACTAACGCGTCACTGCATGGGGTTACCGGAGAGTCCCACATACAGAAAAGGGAGTGATATGTGTTCACCATTTTCCAGAGGCACAGGGAGGTAGGATAAGAAACAGAGCTGTTTTCTACTCACTTTTCCACATGAATGAAACAGTCACTGAGCCTCTCCAGATGTGAAGGAGCATCCCTGTGCCAGACAACTGAAGACAAACAGGGAGCTCTGAGCCTCACTCCCTAGGAGGATACAGAGGATTCTTATGCACCTTCAGTCAAGATGGTCTCATCACGATGTCCATTCCGGAGCAGATGGCACCCAGTCTCCGCCTTCGCACCAGCTAATGATGGTGGAGCATGCTCCGGACACACTGCGGTCTGCTCCAGAACACAGACACCTGCTCGTGTGGTTCTCCAGACAGCCAGCAGTGGGTCCTGCCACTTAACAGGCCTTGGAATAATGTGCCTCCTTTGATTGAAACAAAGCGCCTTTAGAGAAGTCTGGATCTCTCTCTCTCTCTCTCTCTCTCTCTCTCTCTCTGCCTATCAAAAAAATACGTACTATGTCCAAGGTGATAAACTTAATTAAATTTGATTATAACTCACTGGAATGGTATGAAAATGTGCTGAGAAGGGAGGAAAAGGGGAGGGAGATGGGAGAAGGACTACAAAAATATACCCAGTAGAATACACAGAAAACGCAAATCCTGTCTTTTTCTTCTTATAGTTCCATGGGAGTTCCCTCCCAGGGACTCCGGGGCGCTGGTGCAAGAGGAAAGGAGCATGGTGAGGACAACACCCCCGTGGGGGCACCGGGCAGCTACTCTGAATGCCTTCTGGTGTGGGAGGGGCCTCAGAGCACAGCCTTAGGTAAAGAGGACTATTAAAGGAGAGGAAGTGACTGTCTCCATAAGCAAACCTATTACATGAAAACCCACCTGACATCTGTAGAACACTTCACAGTTTCGGACGCATGTCCACACATACTCTGTTCTCCCAGGACCTCTGTTAGCCAGGCAGGGCAGTGTCACCCACTCTCCTGTGCCCTGATGGCCCCACAGCGTGCAGCACGAGGTTCCTCACCCCCCAGGGGCCCAGAAACTGCGGTCCCAGCTCACTGCAAGTGTGATTCAGGGCACAGAATCACAAACACACAAACTCGGTGCGTCCTGCCCGGGGAGTAATGCCCAGGAGCAGTAGGAACAGGGGAGGTTTCATAGGTTGTAGGGGTTCCCTGCAGGACAGAAAGGCCACACATGCTCAGTGAGAGCTCAGCTGACAGCTGCTGTGGCTCGGGCCCAGGGCCTCGGATCCCCAGAGAACCGGCTGCTGCCCCACCGTGGGCGTTGTGAAATGTGGACGCAGACATGTGGGTCAGCCAAATGCGAGCATGCACTGCCCAAGCGTCTGTCCCCCAGCCAGAGAGGGCCATGCCCGAGGAGAGGTGAGGAATGCGACAGCCTCCGAGATCCAGGCCTGCCCTCTGATAAGCAGCTCTCCCCATCTCTTCTTCATCCTACCGGCCGAGGGAGCTGTCTGCAGCGTGCCTCTCTGGTCCTTCAGGGAGAAGAGCAGACACTAACAACCTGGTCCATGAGAGGGAACCTGTTGGTGGCTGAGCCCTCCCTCCCAGCAGCCTGAAGACGAATGCTGAACGCGTAGCCACAGCACGTTTCCATAGTGACATGAAGACCAGGCTCCTGACATCCTGCCACCAGCATTTTGGAGATATGGTTTGCTTTCCTTTATTTTGAAATTACTTGGTGTTCCTGACAAATTGAGCAGCTCAGGGGAAAGCAGAAGTGACGAGTCCTCTCAAGCTGGCTGCCGGAGCAAGGCCTGCTGAGCGGTGGCCCTCCCCCTACCCGGGCACTCGGGTCTGCCGCCTTCTCCTCGCAACGGGCCTCTGGAGGGTGCTGAAGTATCTTCAGGCAAATCCCAGACAACAGGTCATTTTACCCCAACACTCAAATCTCTTTAAATTACAGACATTTTCTAACAAAACCACAATGCCTTTATCACACCCAACAAAATTAAGAAATAATTTCTGACTGTTACAATCAATCGAACTACACCTTCCTGGGGGTGGGGGGGGGGGCATCTCTTCATAGTTTGTCTGCTGATATAAGGCCCAGATAAGGGCCACACTGGGCAGGGGGCTGTTTTGTCTCTTACATTTGTTTTATTCTAGAGCAGGCCCACCTGCCTTTCCCCTGCCCTCGGCTGGCTACAGAAGCCAGGTCAACTCTCCTGTGGAATGTCCCACATTCTGGATTTGTCTATGTCCTTGAACCCTGTTCTCCTGTAAATCTGTACATTGAGCTAGATGCTTGATTAGATTTGGATATGTGGTGCATGTATGTGCATTCAGGTTACACATATATATACCTATATACACACACATGCGCGTGTGCGCGCATGAATCAAATCCAGCTTCCTGCCTCTGTGCTTTTGCTGGTCAAATGGTTGAGCGAACATCTGAAAGTTAGATTGTGGAGGCCAATAAAGGGGCTGTGCCTGAGTCAGCTGCCCTGGATCCAACCAAAAGAGCTGGAGGACACCTCAGAGCGAGCCCCTTTACATTCTACACGCACCATCTCCACTCAATCCAGGTAAAACTAGAGCCAGGATAAGGTCATTAAATGAAGGAGCCACGGAGAACAGAGGCCAGAGTACAGTCTGGGGCTGGAGGAATGAATGTCCTTGAAATATACTCCTGGTGACAGGACCGCGTTCCTGTAGGGACCAGGCAACACAAGCGGAGCCACCTAGGGACTGAGACCAAACAGAGACAGCAATATGACGCAGGTTTTGATAACATGAGAAGACTAAAGGCCTGCTCCAGTTTTCGCTCCTTCAGCGCATGCACTTCGACTTGGTGTGTGGCTCAGTCAGTCACTACATCACAAAACAAGTCTGGAGGCATGACTGAGTTCAAGGCATTGGATAGCATCGCAGGCCCGAGTGAGGGGAGGACGTCAGCGGTAGTGAGGAAGCATGACACGTGGGCCCTGCTCAAAGAACTCAGACTAAGGAGGCAGAGGAGACAAAGCACATAAGAAAAAAAAAAGAAAAAAGAAATACAAACCCAGAACTGGAAAACTTGACATGAGGGAACATTCAGAAAATGATTCATTGCAGACTTGTGGGTTTTCCAAAGAACACGATACTGTGCATAATTTGGCCATGACCCATAGGATTCTCTCATAAAGCTGTGAGACTTGACCATGTCCCAAAGACCTTGACTATTTGTTTCTACCACAGTTCTCACAGTCTGAAGGTTTTTCCTAGAAATGAACAACCAGAATTGTCACACATTAACTAGCTTTTGGGTTGTCACTTAGGTCACTTATAGTCAATTCAAAAGCATTTTATAAGCACCAGCTCATACCAGCTTGCTCCAAACTAAGGATCATAGAGAACAGGAAATAAGGAGTATCCTCCATCTTCTCCTGCAAGAAATTTATTCAGTGGTGGGTTATAGCCCTTTGTATTTGCTTGTGAGAACCATTTACTAAATATTCAGGGGTTTTGTGAGCTGGTTGTTAAAAAGAGATCTGGCTGCTTGAATAATGACCCTCCAAAAGATATTGTATCTTAATTCCTGGAGCCTGTTAATGTTAACTTATATGAGAAAAACAAAAACAAAAAGAACATTGCAAATGTGATTAAGTTAAAGATCCTGAGATGAGATTATCCAGGTGGGCCCTAAATGCAATCACACACATGCTTATGAGAGGTACAGAAGGAGGTTAGACAGACAGAGAAGAGCAGAAGGCACTGTGCACCAAGGCAGAAATGCGAGTGATGTGGTCAGAAACCAAGCAGTGTCAGCAGCCACCAGAAGCTAGAAAAGGCAAGGAGTGGGGTCCAGCTGACACCTTGATTTCAGCCCAATGAAACTGACTTTAAACTACTGGCCTCCAGAACTGAAAAAGAATAAATAATTTTTGTTGATTGAAACCACCAAATTTAAAACAGCAGCCATAGGAAACCAATAGGAGTGAGTAGCTTGAAATCAACCATGGTGGAATATTTACACCATAGAAATTGGCAAATGCTTGAAATTAAGGCTTTTAGTTTCAGAAAGCCAGTATGCTTATATTATAATGAGGTAGTTCAGCTTTAAATAAACAGCTAGAGAATGTCACTTCATGGTGTGATGTGATGTGCCATGATGTGGCGTGACATGATGTGATGGAATGTGATATGATGTGATATACTGGAAAATGCAATCAACTTGTAATCAGACTCCATCTATTCTTACAAAGATCTTTTTACTTTTCTCTGTGGTTTCTTTTCTGAAAAAAAAAAAAAAAGCCTAAAATCAACACATTTACTCTGGACGCATTTACTAAGCACCTTCTATGTACCAGAAAGAGTGCTGAAGGTACAGAGACCAGTGAGACATGATACCTGTCATTGAGGAAGGGACACTCACAGTGACCAAAAATGCCAGTGTGAGGTAAAAGGTCAAGGGTAACTGCTGAGGTATTTCCCTTCTCCATGACTGACATTTTTTCTGATCCCAATGACAAATCACTGAGGTAATTTGTCACTGGGAGTGGAGCTCTCAGTAGGGGTTCTTTCCCAGACTAATCAAAGAGCTTTCTCTGAATGAGGCTGAGTGGGAAAGTTTGCTTCTCGGTTGATACATGCCCAAACTACTATCTCCCAGCAAAGCCAAACTAGGTCATGTACAAAATTGGATACCAACCACAGGAAGTAGCATTTGTCAAAGAGAATGATGTCACTCGCAGTGTCATCATGGGGATGGTGCTCATCACCAAAGATGTCTCCGTCCACCAATGCTATGGTTAACAGTAACATGCACACATGACTCAGATGGCCACTTAAGTCCTTATTCATTGAATCTTTTCCCAACATCCTCCCTGAGGGCTCTGCTTGGTTTTAAGACTTCAGGCAACTTCCTCTGGCAGCTTCTAAAGTTAACATCCAGGGGTAGCTAACAACACTAACAACACCAACAACAAAAATCTAGCCTTCTTTTTTTAAGGCACTACATTTCTGATTCCTTCTCTGCCCCCACCCCCAGTAAATGCCTTGAACATTTTTCAAGCCATAGATGTTAGCAATAGACTGGCAGAGTAAATATCCCATGACCTGTCTTATATGGAAGAGGTAATATATTTGCTATTATTAGGCAGTTTGCGCAGGATAACAAGGTTAGTTCTCCAGGTATAAAACCGATTTGGAGCAGAATTTTGTCTATTTTTTCATTCAAGAAATGTTTACTGAGAGACTTTACATGTCAGCACTGAACATGGTACTGGAGAGCCAAAGAGAGTTCAAAAGCAAGCCTCGCTCTCAGAAGGAGATGTACCGGCCCTGGCCGGTTGGCTCAGCGGTAGAGCATCGGCCTGGCGTGCGGGGGACCCAGGTTCGATTCCCGGCCAGGGCACATAGGAGAAGCGCCCATTTGCTTCTCCACCCCCACCCCCTCCTTCCTCTCTGTCTCTCTCTTCCCCTCCCGCAGCCAAGGCTCCATTGGAGCAAAGATGGCCCGGGCGCTGGGGATGGCTCCTTGGCCTCTGCCCCAGGCGCTAGAGTGGCTCTGGTCGCGGCAGAGCGACGCCCCTGGAGGGGCAGAGCATCGCCCCCTGGTGGGCAGAGCGTCGCCCCTGGTGGGCGTGCCGGGTGGATCCCGGTCAGGCGCATGCGGGAGTCTGTCTGACTGTCTCTCCCCGTTTCCAGCTTCAGAAAAAATACAAAAAAAAAAAAAAAAAAAAAGAAGGAGATGTACCAATAATCACCAAGTCAACAAGTGTCACTGGAATTCGGAAAGAAACCTATCCAGGGGGCAACAGGGTCCAAAGCAGGTGGTAGTCAGTCACTCTAGAGAGCCAGGAAAGGCTCCATAAATTATCAGGTATATATTGTAGATTCTGGAAAAACGAAGATGTCAGTAGTATTGCTTTCCAATCTCACCAGGTTCCCCGTAAAAACAGACAGACAAACTAGGATAACCAAACTAAAAACCTACCGATGAAACTACCACAACCCCCAAAAGAAGAGTGGCGAGTACAAACAACTCACAGCATCAGAAGCGTTCCCGGGGACAGGACATAAATGCTGTCAGTGAAAAGCTTACATTCAGAGAGATAGACAACTAAGTACATGCTATACACAACCTAAAGCAGAAATGCCATCTCCAGGGAAAACGCCAAAGGTGATCACACAAGTTCACCCTATGTGCACTCCAGTTCACGATGCCCTGACCTGGACCATCCTAGTGTGGGCACTCTTCCTGGGGATGCCACCAACAAGTAACACTAATACCCAACACCACCTTCTGGTCTCTGGTGGCAGCCCAGGCTGCAAAGTTCTCTACGGTTCCCGAGAGTTCAGGTGCGGAATGGAAGGAACCATGTAGGGGAAGAAATAGGAGCCCGGCTGTCACCTACTGGCTGGCCATCCTTTATCAAATGTCTTTATTCACCTCTCTAAGCCTTCCTTTCTCATTAAAAATGGAGACCTATATTATAGGGACCTCGCAGTGCTAATGGAGAACCGTATGGGATCATGTGTGTGGATGTTTTTGCAACTAAAAACTGCTCCAATATATTCACTATTTTCATTCATTCATAGCCTGTGATAGATCAAATTACTCAAACATCTTCTCTCTCTCCTCCTCCTCCTCCATGCAAGGAGTACACGTCTCAACTCGCTGACTTTGGGCTGGTCCACGTGACTTCTGCTGGTGAAAGGGGTATTAGCAGACCGGGTGCAACCCAACACATTGACTGAGCTCGTACGGTGACACCCACCTTCTGCACCTCTGCCATTGCCCTGGAAGAGCCCCTTCCACCAGCTGCTGCCCTTGGTTCGGCCTCAGAGGGCTCACACAAGGAACAGCCTGTGTACACCCCTGCACGGGAGCCCAGCCCAACTCACACACAGCTGAACTGCAGACAGGTGAGCAAGGAAAAGTGATGTTGTGTTAAGTCACTGAGTTTTCACTCTGCTCCTCAGACTATGCAGTCCTGGGAAATTGACAGCATTCTAGAAACCATTTTGATAAAATGTTTGTAATGCAATTTGTAAGTGAAAAGAAGAATGTGTTGGCTGAAAAGAAGACTTGGTCTAAGGCAGTGGGGCGCGAGTGCGGTGGTATCAGACCCACTTGGAAATTTCAAATGACACATATCTGACCTTCTCACCACCTCCCTCCATCAATCCTGTGAGACTTACCAGCCTAGCAGTGACAGAGTGGAGCAGCAGATCACTGTACCCCAAAAATCATATTAAGAACACATGGACTACGGAAGAGAGCAGCAACATCTGGAAGCCAAGAGGACCCAGCACAGGAGAGATGAAGTTCCCATTCACTGCAGGCACTTGGATCCCTCACCCGTACACCAGAGAGTGCCAGTGTACTCGCAAGAACAGGTGTCATACGTCTGTTATTTGCTGTAAAACTTTCCCATCTAGCCAGCATGTGATATTAAGTCTGCACCAGTCAGTGAAAGCTTAAATTTTAAGACTGGCCAAGCTAATGATGTGCTTGATGCACAAGTCAGGCAGGGTCAGCTAGCATTAAAATAACAAGAGCCACACGCTCTAAGTGGCTCCCACCAATCCTACTCTTTGGGTCAACATCAATAGTTTAACCATGTTAATTACCATAGTGTATCTCAATAAAAAGAAATTATCAGTGAAAACAGGGTCTTGTTAATTAGCATAAAGAATATTAGACTTGCAATTTCACTGGAGAAATTAAAGATGCTCAAGGTACACAAAGAGCAAGGCCAGTTGACAACATTCTCTGTTCTCGTGTGAACAAGGTGTAAGAACCAGTAAACCTGGAGGCCTGCACAGGGCACGTGAGCCTACTCCTCAGCCAGACCCACGCCAGCGGTCAGACTAGGAGGCTCACTGCCTAGCATCCTTCCTTGGAAAACGCCATGTCTGCCTTGAATGTTTTATGTCAATGAATGTTTATCTAATAAATGTCTGATGTGTGACAGAAAAAAGAAGTTATGATGTCTATGATATAAAAAAAAAAAATCAAGCCTTTTCTAATTTGGAAAAAAAGATTATGTAAAGAATGTAAATTCGAGTAACACTTGAAAATAAATTAAATATAATTATGCTTATAATGTCCACTGCAGTCTCAGTGGTAATTAAGTACAAATGTCTAAAATTAGAATTTTTAAATAAACAAGATGATAAAATATGGTTAAAAATCATGCTCTAAAGTCACATGAATCTTAGTTCTTCCATCTACTAGCTGTAGATCTGCTGTGAACACAGCGTTCTCCTTTGTAATTCAGAAATCAAATCTATCTAACGGAGTTTTGTATTGAATGCATTATAATAACGATGGAGTACTAAGAACAGGTACAGCAGAAGATCTTGAACAAAGAAGTACTGTGCACTTTCAAAAAGTGCTCATTCCCCTCTCCCCTCAACCCTGATATGTGGAAGTCACTGCAGAACCCAGGAACGTATTCAGCACACACACAGAGATGTACTTAAGGCAGCACAGCCTCTCAGGGGGGAGGGGCCATTCGTGATGTCAGCCTAAGTACTTCCCAGTGCAGGTCTCTGGAATGAAACAATGCTGACCAGTGATAGTGGAAAATGGCTATAACGTTTAAATACCCTCACATAGAAAAGGAAAAACACCCACAGCCTCATGCCAACCTTTTACTTTTTTTAAAACAGTTCACTGAAATCCAAGTCAAGGAATCCCACCCAGAGCACATCTCAGGCTGTGCGTGAGCTATTGCGAGGTGCAAAAACCATTACTGAGGCAAAAACCCTGGGAAACTGTCCACCTCGTGACCATTTTTAAAGAAATCTAATAGTGTTTAGAATAGAATCTAGACTCTAGATCCTTCAAATGGGTTAGTAGCTAGGGAGACAAATAGAAAGAACAGCATAAAAAAATGAAAGTAAAAATACGAAACTAAGCTCTGAGAAAGAGTAAAGCCAGAAAGACACAGATGACATGGACTGAGACTCAGGGAGCAAATCCAGGAAGTGAGCGGTTGGCAGGAAGCCCTGGGAAAGTGTTGGGAAGCTTTGAAGAGGAGGGCACCGTGCACCGCATCAGATGCTGCTGAGAGATCCACCAGTTAAACGCTGACTTGTGTCCATTGACTGCAACAGCTGGTTTCCATCTCAGCATTACTGTAAACTCCCTGAGGGTAAGGGTTATATCTTCAATTCTACAGGACTGCCCACATTTGTCAATTTCTTTGCTTCCCATATCCCTCCTCTTTCCTAACGGTCCAATTTCCTTCTACTGAAGTAATTTCTTAGTACGTTTCTCTTATTCTTTATTTGAGAACATTTTTGTTCTTGTCTCACTTTGAATGATAGTTTAGCTCAGTGGTTCTCAAATGATAATGAGCTATAAACTACCTGGGGTCTTGTGAAACTGCTGGCTGATTCAGAGGTCTGGGGTGGATTCTCCCTCACTCCCAGGTGATTCTGGTGGTCCTAGACCTTGGACCAAACTTTGAGTAGCACAATACAGAATTTGTGTTGACAGTTATTTGCCACCCCTACCCCAGTGCTCTGAAGAGACTTTATTATCTTCTGACCTCTACTGTTGCTAATGTGTAATTCTATAGTAGTCTAATATTTATTTTTTTAAAAACCTTTTGTTCCTTCGATTAGTTTAAATGTATTTCTCTGTCTTTGGTGTGCCCTGGTTTTGTTGCGATGCGCCTAGATTTATCTTTAGTTACCCCCGTTGAGACCTGGGATGCTTCTCCAATCTGAGAAAAGCGAGTCTCTCATGAATGCTGGGAAATTATCAGTCATTGCTCCTTTAAGAGGTCAAGGATGAATCAGGAAATGAAACCGAAAAGATGTGACCCATGGTGCAGGAAGTAATTCCGGAGAGTTTAGCGTCCTGGAATCTCTGTGAATAAAGGGGTCATTTGTGGCCTTAGGGATGTTACATTCTTGTGGAAGGAGACACAGTAAGTGAGAGTCATAAATAAGTAAAGTTATAACTCAAGTGGCGATAGGTGCAATGAGAAAAAGTTACTATTTGGGAGATGGAGTACAATTTTGAAAATAATGGTCAGGTTCTGCCCCATTGGGAATGTGACATTTCGATGAAGGTTGGAGTGGAGCATGTCACCGGGGGTGGGGACAGGGGAGCAGGTAGTTCCAGTTAGAGGAGAAAGCCAATACAAATCTTCTAGTGGAGATGGGGTTTTTTTTTTGGGGGGGGGGGTCTTATAGATCACTGTAGGAGGATTTTAGCTTCCACTTGAAATGGGATAAGTAGCATTACAGGGTTTTAAGCAAAAAGTGACATAAACTGACATATTTTCAAAGGATCACTCTGACTACCATGTAGGATAGCTTTCTTTAGAAAGAAGGAGGCAAGTTATATTTTTTTTTTCAATAGTGCTTATCAGAGATTATAGGTGTTAGCATGGGGTGAACCATGGTATTGGCACTTGAAATTGGTGAAAAAGTAAAGTTGAAGTTTGGATGTTTCAACTTTTAGCAGTCTTCTTGAAAGGCAGAGCCAACAGATTCCCAAAGGTTTGCATGTGGGGACTGAGAGAAAGAGAGAGTCCTGGGCGACTCCAACATTTTTGGTTTGAGCAACCAAAAGGACGAAGTAGCCATCAACTGATATAGGGAAAGCTGTTTAGCATCCTGGAATCTCTGTGAATAAAGGGGTCATTTGTGCCAAATGTTATTTACAGGTTAACTAAGACTAAAACTGAGAATTGACAATAAAATTTATCACAGTGAAGATCATATGAGAAATGAGTCATTACATATCCCATGCTACCAAATAAGAACCCAAGATTCATGATTTGTATGTGTTGGGGCCAGGACTCAAACAAAGCTTCTTGACTCTAAGTCTCTCACCAGGTATAATCCTAGATGAGAAATCAAGGTCCAGTTTGGCCATTGATTTGACTCCATAGTCAAACTCAGTTGAGAGATGACTGAAGACTTCATAGCTTTTAAAATATTTTGGTCCCAGCTTTGAAGGAGTACCTAAGAGGTGAAAGACATTTTAATCCTCAAGAAATTTAAATGTAACCAGGAAAATCAGCTTAGAAGCAGGGCAGACAGTAATGTACTGAAAAACACTGTTACGAAGTGTTGGCTGACAAAGAGTGCTCACAGCACAGGCAAGTGTGCAAGCACAAGTGTGATTCTCACAATGCCAATCTCTCTGCCCTTAAACCCCCTCCTCAATCATTCTGCATTTTAATCTCTAGAGAATGCTATTCGGTAAGTAGAACACTCATATGATTGGAGAAAAAAAATCTTTAAAATAGGTCTGTAAAAATAAACATAATGAATTCAAAGTCCCCAAAACAAGATTTGCGTGATGGGTTCCTCTAAGCTTGTATCCTGCTAAAAGTCCAGTGTCCCCATAACCAAATACTGGGCATGTTTTAATCAGGCAATAACTGCTCTTTTTCATTTTTCTCTTCAGCTCCCAAAATGATCAAATCCAAATGTTCCAATCATAGCAAGTTCACTAGAAAAAAAAAATTAGGGGTTCGTTACATACCCATGCCCTCACATACGCAATTTATCTTTTCTGTTTATGCTCTTCGTCCTACTGTAAGCCATCTCTATCTAATCTGTTTCAAAGAGAAGCTGGAGGAAAAGAGTACAAAAAATATAAGTGAAATAATTGATACTTAGACCTGATTCTCACGTGAACCCCCTGGAATGGCTGAGGCCCTACAGGCCTGTGGGCACCAGCCAATCAAAGAGCATGGCAGCACAAGCCAGGAACTTTGCCCTGGAAGTGAGGGGCTTGTCACGGAAGGAGCTGCCTTTCTCCTGCTCCACTTCCAGCCCGCAGATGCAGAACAGAGCCAGGACTGTCCTGACTTGACTCTACGACAGCGCCTGGGGACAACCAGCTGGTTATCTCTTGGCCAGGCTCTCATTTTTATGTCCACACACTCACCACCCCCATCTTGTTTCATAACTCAATTAAGTCCGGTCACGCCCTCTGCTTTTCGGTCCACCTCTTTGCTGGACTCTCGCTGATCTCCCAGCTGCCTGGTACTCACAGCCATTGCCCTAGGGGATGATGTGTTATGGTAGAAAGAACACTGGCCTTAGAGTCAATTCCTTGAAGACCAAAGTACAAGTGTTGGCCCTGCCACTTTCTAGCACTATGACCTTGGGCTCTGAGCCTTAGTTTCCTCTCTGCTCAACAGGAAGTCAGAGCACCAGGGTACCTATTCTGACAATTCACAGGGTAAAAGTCAAACTCGATAAGAGGATGTAAAAGCACTTTGCAACAGGGAAGATCAAAACCAAAGCTTCCCAGACTTAAAATTGCTTGAATCCCCTTCCCCCACCTCAGCATAAGGTAACTATATCCCTGGAGTCCCTTCTAGAGTAAATGGAGATAAAAAAAAAAGGGATTCTTAAATCACTCTGGCTTCATAAAATGTTTCTCTTTCCTCATACTTTTTACTCTAGGCACTTCCAAAGGAATTGCTTTACAGGAAAAAAGATGCACAGATGTTATGCTTGCTGACAACTCTTGAGCGTGAGCTCGGGAGGAAACTGGCCCTCTCAGGCAGGGTCTTTCTTCTGTGCAGTCAGGAGGCTGCATTTCTGATGCCAAGCGAAGCACTAGGAGAAGATGAGGCAGGGAAGGCTGGGCACCCAGAAGGCCAGGAAAGCAGCCCCACTCTAGCAGGACCTGGACAATGTAACTGAAGAGCTGACTCTTCAAAGCCAGTGGTGAACAACGCCCACCCCTTGTTGGGGGAACGCACCTGCTATACTTGGCAAGCGGCTGGGAACAGATGAGGCAGCCTGACAAAGTCAAGTAACTCACAGAAAACATGGTGTTTTTGTGTGTTTAGAACACTGATGTCAGCTAGAAAAGCCAAAACTGGCTTCCTGTATAGCAAGCCTGCATAGGGCTCGCTGCATTCATGCCAAAATCAGGGTCCTCATGCTGAGTTTTATGATATATTTACTCTCAGACCAAGTCAAGAGTTAGGCTAAGGATCATGTCTTGACAGGCAAGGCAGGTTAAATGGACAGAATAATGGAGAAACAAATGCAAAGCCCTTTCCTGGAGATCAAGGACTCTGAAAGGATTTCCCTGGGTCAGTGCGGTAGGTGGATGTTGAAGACGGCCTCAACCCCTGCAGTAAGCACAGCTTCTCCCAGTTACTCAATGGACACTAATCTAGGTGCTGCTGTGAAGGGATTTTGTTGTTGTCATTAAGGTGGAAAATCAAATGAACTTAAAATATGGAGATTATCAGAGTGGTCATGATCTAATCACATATGTCCTTTAAAAGCAGAGAGCCTGTCACAGGGGAAGAAGAGATTGGAAGCATGAGAGGATCTGATGTGGCCTTGCTGGCTTGAAGATGGAGCAGAGCCCTGTGGCAAGGAATGCAGGCAGCTTCCAGGAGCTGCCAGTGTCCCTGGTTTACAACCAACAAGGAACCAAGGACCTCAGTCCTACAACCACAAGGAAGTGAGCTTAGAGACAGACTTTTTTCCACAGCCTCCAGATGAGAACTCAGCCAATCTAACACCCTGATTTCAGCCATGAGCTAGCACCTCAGCAGAGTACCCAGATGTGCTGTGCCCAGTTTCTCACCTACACAACTGGGAGCTAATAGATGGGTGTTGTTCCAAAGTAGCGAAGTTTATGATCATTTGTTTTAGCAACAGAAAACTAACACTTTGGCAAATTTCCTTTTATCCCCCATTCCTCTTTCTTATTCCTTCATTCAGAGGCAACCTGTTTTTTTGTCATTAAAATGTATCCTTGAATTTGTTTACTTCCCTGGAAAAAACAAACAAACCATGTTCTTCTTTTGTGCATGTAGTTTAATTTGTATCAATAGCATTGTGTCATATATACCATGCAATTTATTGATTTTTTTAATTCAGATTCATCTTAAGATCTCTCCTTTTCCTATGAGTAGAACTAGTGAGCTCATTCTAACTGCTGCAAAATATTTCATAGTGTGCATTCACTACATTTTATGTGCACATTTTTCTAAGTTGGACTTCAGTGTCTTGGTACCAAAACTAGCCCTGTGACAAGCGCCCCTCACAGATGTTTACTCATGATCCTGTAAGAATTCTGTTTCCTTTTGCTCAAAGTGACCCACCATCCTCTGGAGGAAGGCATGATGCAGTGGAGGAAGGCAAGATTGGACATCATCAATTTTCTCATCTTTGTCGGTCACTCTGGTACAAAGTGTTATCTAGATCTTTTAATTTCTCTGAATCAATGATTTTGAGTGTCACTTTCTATATTTATTAACCATTTGGGTTTCTCCATGTATGAACTGCCTGCTCATGTGCTTTTCCAAATTATCTATTGGGTTTCCTATATTTTCTTATTAATTTCTAGAAAGTCCTTGTACTTTTTAGACCCCAGATTCTTCTGTTACCTTCCAATGTGACATTTTTCTGTTGACTCAGAAATACTTAAGCCCTGGCCAGGTAGCTCAGTTGGTTAGAATATCATCCCAATACACCAAAGTTGCAGGTTCAATCCCTAGTCAGGGCACATAAAAGACTCAACCAATGAATGCATAAATAAGTAGGAAAACAAATCAATGTTTCTCTTTCTCTCTCTCTCTTCTCTTACTACTCCTCTCTCTCTAAAATCAATAAAAAAAGAAATACTTGATGTTTTATAATCATATTCATCAATATTTTGCTTTATAATGTGTGCTTTCTTGAAATCTTTATTAAGAACTATTACCCACCATTAAGTTACTAAAATGTTATCCAGAATTTTTTCTCTTGGCTTCCTATTTTTATCTTTCACATTTCAGTCTTTAATCCAGTTAAGATCCAGATTTGTCTAAAACGCTCCAGTTTTACTTTTCTCTATATTATAAGCCAGTTTTCTTAATACTATCTGCTTAGAAGTCCACTCTGGGTAGAGATAAGATGAGAAAAATGCATGTGGGCTGGGTGAGAGCTCAAAGTGACCCACCATCCTCTGGAGGAAGGCATGATGCAGTGACTCAAGCTGTTGGTGGGAAGAGGCAGAAAAAGGTCTGTCTCAGTAGATACTGTCTTGAACATCCTCTCTGGCTCGTTTGTTATAATTACTAATCTCTCATTCATCAGCTTCTGTTGAAAACCAGAGTTCCTTTTCTCTTGGGCGGGGGGGGGGGGGGGAGTAGAGAAAGGGTCGTGCTGACATGTATCATGTGAGCCCTGGTGACAGCAGCAGCTGGCATTTGCCACGCTGCTCTGAATGTGTTCCACTCAGCACATGTTGTTCCATCTTAAAAATCCTCTTCATCACAAAATTTATGAAGTCCAATGAGATCAACAAATGGCAGAGTTCCTTAGGCTAGAGCCTTCCAATGATGGGAGAAGAACGCCTTAAAAGCAGCTCACCCAAGAGCTGCGCCTCTCCAAGCTGGCCCTACCTGAATATAAGCTACAGGCAGCCTCTCAGGCGCTGCGCAAGACTTGACCTTGGAGACCGGGAGTCCTGATCTGCCTGGGTAACAAGACCTTGGCCAGATATGACTACCATTCATTGTATATTTTAAACTCACTGCCTTGTCTTTTCTTTGATGGAAAGTTGTCTATTCCTCCTCTCTTCTCACATGGCCAGGACCTTCCCTCTCCACCTTTCCAAAGCACTGCACAACTTTCTGCTATAGCTTCTCCCTTCAGCTAAGTCAGCCTGGAAGTTCAGAAGTGATTTCCCAGCAACCGCATGAAAGGAGGGTCTGACCCCTGGCCTTTGGGCCGCCCCTGCCTTCTCTAACCCCCATGGGCCTTAATAATTAATTCCTCCCAGGACCTCTGTTCCCTTGAACTCGTTCCCTGGAAACAATTCCTCTATACAGCTGTGAACAGATTCCACTGAACTAAGCAGCTATGGTGACCAAGTACAAAGCCTCCTGTAAGAATGGCCGTTTCCAGTCCCATTTTAACATCAACCACCTTCCCTCCATTCTCAAAGAGTTCAGCGTCTCTTCATTGAGGAATCCATTTGGACCCTGTGATGGGAAGCCCAGACCCTCTGGGGGGGGGGGGGGGGCAGCAGCCCGTCTCCAGGTTCCTCAGTGTTATTCAGAGAAACCTCTCCATAACCTCCTTGGTCAGCTTGTACCTCTGACTCAGTAAAACATTAGTGTCTCAAACCCTGACATATAAAGGAAGGTAGGCAAGACATCAGACCAGAAAGGAGGCTAGGTCACTAGATAAAAATTGAAATCAGAGAGAAGATGAGGCAATCATTCCTAGCCATCTATGGAATGAGGTTTTGATGGATTGGAGACACAGAAAATGGGACTCTTTGGGATGAAGGTGAAGGATCTATGAGGAAGGGCAGTTGAATGGCCCCACCAGGGCTCCTAAGAGCCATGGTCCAGCTCTGAGCCCCTCAGAAGTGACAGGAAGTGACAGGAAGGAATGAGTGACAAGAAGGGGCCAAGACAGCTGAAATGCAGATTTGATCTACATCACACTTTGCATGAAGCTGGCCCAAGTACATGATCATACTTAATTTCAAAAGAGAAGATAATTAGAAAATGGGCAGCCCACCAAGAGAACAGCTGGTTGATATAGAACAACAACAACAAAGGTCTGGGGTTGGGGGGGTTCTAACAACATTAAAGCCACTCGTTAAAGAATTCTGTTTTTTCATCAGCTTTAGCAAAGAAAGCCCATACTGGAACTGTGGGCAGTCGCTGACTTGATGTCTCTGGTTCCTGATTTAATTTAATTTTCAAAATGATTTCCACTATGGCTATGTTATAAATAGACTCTTGCCTTAGGAAATACACTTCTGTGCACACACACACATAATTCAGATAGGACACTCCAGAATCAGAATGGGGAAAAAGTTACAATCATGATAGGAGAAAACAACAGATAATAGTTACTATGTTCCACACTCTTCTAAGCACATATACATTAACTCATTGAATCTGCATCCTATAAAATAGCCACTATTATATCCACATATATTGACGCATATAGAGGCTGAATATCTTGTCTAAAATCAGACTATGAGAAGGAGACAGAACTGGGACCTGATTCAAGCACCCCGGCTCCAGAATCCATCACTATAACCAATCTGTTACACGGCCTCCTAAATAATGGTGATTTATCTGCCCAGCAAAAATAAACAGTGACCTTAAGTCAAACTTCCTTGTTAAACGTTCCTCACTAATTAGCCCAAACAGCAGCCTAGCAGCTAAAGAAAAATATTTTTGCTGGACTTGCTGCATATTAAGTAACTAATAGCAAGAGGTACATCGTTGGTTCCCACCGAAGGGCCCCATTTTCATCTCTGGTTGGTCCTCATCTTAGCTGACTTCTCACTCCTCAATTCTCTGAGGAGACAGCACTTGTGAGCCAAGAGCTTGCACAATAGATGTTCATTGTACTACTTGACTAGTGATAGAATGATAGGTGCAAATTAAGCAGACACTTTCATTAACTTCTCTTCATTCTGACTACTTTTCACAACTACCACAGGAAACAAAATATATTGTCATGGCAAATGGATAGCTCCCCAAGATGAAGACTCCAGGTGACAGAGACAGTCACGAAAGCCCTGACCCATGGCCAAGGCCACTACAGAAGCTCGGAGTAGGCAGGTGCTCTCAAGTATGACCAGACACCCATGGAGGGTCCTGCCTAGAATGATAAAACACGGAGACAGGATCCCTGAGGGGGAGCAGGTACCAAGAGAGCTCCTCCCCTTCTGAAGAATGCAGCACATTCTGTGAGTTTCAGGTTCACAATGCAGGTGACCACCAACACTGACATTTGTGACCTGTTGCTAAAATTACCGGGAAAGGCTTGAATGGAAGAAGAGGAGAACAGTATCTGCCATTTGCTTTCTAAGAGCAAAATCCGGGACTCTGTGGGAGGGTAGGTAGGCCGGTGGATGGACCTCTCCTCCAGTTCTAAGCAGTGCCCCTCACTCATCGTGTGAACTTCAGCACAACCCAGAGGCCCACCGTGCCTCAGTGTCCTCCTTAGCACTACATGTGGTTCCCACCTGACTATGTGCTTGGCAAAGAGAGTGACCTAACAAATAACTGAACATTTTGTGAAGGAAAACTAAGCCTGTGGGCAGGGGCACTGTACATCTATTCAAAATTACAACACGAAAACCAAAAATAATCAACATAGTTGGAATTTTCTCAAACAGAATGGAATTTCCTTTTTTCACTTAAATTGAGTTCCATTCAACTGACCTGCAGGCAAACGTGCCATGCATTAAAATGTAATAACGTACCTAATATGTACAGTTTCTGTCATTTGGTACGGCACGTGCTCAGACCGAAAATTTCCACTGAGCATTGGAGCACAGGTGGTGTTTTTCTTTTTGATTCAGAGACAATGTTATAATGTTTGCCTATTTAAAATGATGGTTTACAAGAGCTAGATTTTCCTATCTTTAAATAGAATCCATACTTCATCTCCATTTATATCAATATGAATATAAGGCTCAGTCCTTCTGACTCTCATACATGCACCGAGACAGCCAGGGGAGGTAGAGACCAGACTAAAAAACTGGTCTGATGTCAAAACCTGAAGGGCAGAGAGGCCACGTGCTTGTTTCCCCATCCTTTGGGGAACTCGTTCCCCCGCCTTTTCTATAATTCAGTCAATCTAGTCCTCTGAGCAGCACAGATTCCCAGGGACATGCTTATTTATTTTTAGCTACAAAAAAGATGTCACCATGAATGAAAGTAAGATGTGAGTCACTGCCCCATACTTTTGTAAAGGCACACAGACATTTAGCATAAGATGATAACGATGAATATGGAAAGTGGGCTGGGGGTGCTGGAGAAGGAGAGGAAATAAAATTTCTGTTCAAAAGAGCTTTGTTCCACCAAGTTCTAAGTATGCCTCAGGTCTCAGAGCAGTGCTTGCTTGTTAGGTCATAAATTGCTACACAAATTGGCTTCGTTGGACTTAAGCTCAAGAGCGGTAGAATAGGGGGAGAATGTCAGTTTTCTCTTTGGTAATTTTTATGAATGTTTTAAATATTCTGCAATAATATTTGTTACTTTTATATTTAGAAAAAACAATAAAGGTTATTTTTAAGACAAGTTCTTAGCATTTCTGAGAAGCACAGACTTTGCAGCTTTCCTGCAAAGCCACAGACTTACACTGAGCTCATTGCCAGGTCTGCGGCAGGAACGAGTTAGTCCTCACTCAGGAACCCCTGACTGTCTGTGAACTCCTGGCCTGCATTCCGAGGGCCCGGGGCCCCGCCCTTTTCCATAAAACCCCCTGGAGGAGTCAGGAGGGCGAATGAAGCCCATCCACCAAAGTCAGATCAACTCCTTGTAACCTCCCCCACCACACACACACACACACACACACACACACACACACACACACACACACACGGTTCACCCAAATTCCCTGGGCAAAGAGAAATTTAGGACAGATGTCACTAATTCCTTGCAGGATTAGGGCACCATATTCCAAATATTCATACACACATGCTGCTCTTGGCCAAGAATTCTTCTTTCAAATGCCTACTTAAAAATACATAATTAGCCTGACCTGTGGTGGCGCAGTAGATAAAGCGTCGACCTGGAAATGCTGAGGTTGCCAGTTCGAAACCCTGGGCTTGCCTGGTCAAGGCACATATGGGAGTTGATGCTTCTAGCTCCTCCCCCCCTTCTCTCTCTCTGTCTCTCCTCTCTCTCACTCCCTCTGTCTCTCTCTCTACTCTCTAAAATGAATAAATAAATAAAAAAGACTCAAAAATAAGAAAAATACATAATTAGGTCACAAGTAAAAGGCTGAGGGGCATTATGGACATGCAAGACTTATCCTTGGGAAAAGTTAAGTCCCAGGTGGCACTTGCAGGGAAAAGGGCCAAGAAAAAAGCGAAAAAATTACCCAACCCTGTGGCAACACCTGCCACAGTGATATCAGTGGAACAGAAATATAAGTCACTGTCTCTTCAGCACTTCCCATAACCCATGAATGGTGCTAAACATTGTTCAAACACTACCCCTTTAATTCTCAGGACAACCTAAGAATTTTATTCTATTTTTTGCAAATGAGCAAACTGAGACTCAGAGAAGTCACTTTTTCATGCCTGCGCAGTTAGCATGAGAATGAGCCAAGATCAGAGCCCATGCCTGTGCAGTTAGCGAGAGGCGGAGCCAGGATCGGAGCCAAGCCTCCCCAGAGCCCCACTCACAAGCTCTCAGGACCATGAGCTCCACAGGGCAGCACCAGTTAAGTCTACTGGATCCCAGGTGGGCCCACGACACATATTCTTTGTTCCCAAATTCATCCAATCACTAAGAACCACAGTGCCAGGTAAGGACTTGTCAAACATTTCTCCTGCCCTTACACTTACTTTGCAAAATCAGTGCTATTTCACCATTTTAGATTTAAGGTAACTGAGGCTTGGAGAAATTAAGTGCGTGCAACATTCTCAGGATTGGAAAATAGAGAGCAGTGTAAGATTTCTCTCCTGCCGGATAAAACATAATCAAATAGAGGGTAATAGCCATCCATTATCTATATCTATCTATCTATCTATCTATCATCTATCTATCTACCTTATCTATCTATCTATCTATGTCAGCGTTTCTCAACCTGTGGGTCGCGACCCCGGCGGGGGTTGAATGAACAAAACACAGGGGTCGCCTAAAGCCATCGGAAATACTATTATACAATACATTTTTATACAATACATTTTTAAATAAAATAAGTATTTCCGATGGCTTTAGGCGACCCCTGTGTTTTGGTCGTTCGACCCCCGCCAGGGTCGCGACCCACAGGTTGAGAACCGCTGATCTATGTAGTTCATGCATATCCCAAGTGAGATCTGTGCTACAGAAGCTCAGTGCAAAGATACATATTCCTGGTTTTGTTTCCTGTTTTCTTGAAGTCCCAGTCCTCGCTTCATTAAGCTATGGCAAAGCATTCTCCCAAGTGAGAAAGCTGAGTGAATGTGAGGGCAGACTTGGGAAGCCACCGAATCACTCCAGCTGCAGTAGGCTGGGTGGAAGGAGAAGAGTGCTCACCAGCCACAAGCAGACTCACTCAGTCTAGAGGAGTGGGTGGTGCCAATTTGGAATGGGTTGAAAGCAGCCAAGAAGCCCCTCCACCCCTAGAAAACGCCCCTTCCCTAAACCAACCTTGACATTCTCCAATGGGTGATTCACTCCCTGTGTGGCTGCCAGCCGTCTGCAAACATCCTGTTTTAAATTTCAAATACCTAAATAGTGGTGGTGCAGAAAAGTTCTGGGAGGAGAAGTTGGAAGTCAGCTGGACAACCTGGGAGACTAGAAACAAATTCATTCTCTAAATCTTAATTTAATATCAACTAGGTATTAAGGACATAACAGAGAGCAAGAGGGAACAAGGCAGGGAACACTCTGCTCTCAGGAGAACGTCCATTCCAGGGAGGTGGCAGACAGGGTGTAAGACAACAAAGGAGCACAGAGTACAGAACGCCCTGGGGAGGAAAGAAATGGGGAAATGGATGGAGACTAATGAAGAAGGCGGCCTGGCTTGGGGTGCTCGGCTGACTCCCACAGGAGGTGTGGTAAGCAGGCAAAGAACTGAAGGGCCAGAAGGAACCAGATGAGCTAAAAAAAGGTTCTGGCCAAAAATACACAACCACCCAATACTTGTAAAGCAGGCAGATGGCTGATACCTGAGGACGAGCAGGTAGAACGGAAAGACCGGAGCCTGCAGAAGAAGTCACGTCAGCCTCTGCAGCAGCCTGCGTTTTATCCTGAGACAACAGGTAACCACTGGGGGGCTGAGATGCACCAGACAAGACCCAATCTATGTTCTTAAAATGTCACTCTAGCTTCCTGAGTATAATGAGTCACACAGAGGCAAGGGAAACAGGAACGAGACCAGGTAAGAGAGGGAGGACTTGAACTAGAGTGAGAGTGGACGTGAGGAGAAGAGGGGGACTGGCCCTATGCTGTAGAGACAGCAACAACAGGACTAGGGTGGACCCAGGTGCAGTGGGGGACAGGGGAGGGGAGATTACACTTCCATTGGAATCAGCCAAATATGTATTATAAGAAAGTCATCATAAGAGCTCAGCTCACCACACTCACACAAATAAACAAATTCCTTTTGACAATCAACCACTTGGGTCCAACAAGAAATTCTTGATGCCCTGGGAGGATAGCTCAGTTAGTTGGAGCATCATCCCGAAGCACAGAAGTTGCCGGTTCGATCCCCAGTCAGGGCACATACAGGAACAGCATGATGTTCCTGTCTCTCTCTTTCTCTCTCCCTTCTTTTCTCGCTAAAATCAATTTTTTAAAGTAATTAATTAATTAATTCTTGGAATGCATTATTTATCGTAGGGCCGTGTAGGGTGGGAAATGCCTTTGTTCCAGCTGGATGGGACTCCTGGGCTTAGGTAGAGCTCTTCCCAGTACCTTCCCAGCACCCGCCGTCACTTGTCAGCTTGGTGCTTCCTGGAGGGTATGAAAATTTTGAGAAGGGAGTTTAAAAGAATGTGTGGATATGATGAAAGCATAACCAAGGAGACAGGTCCATGGCAGTGACTGTCTGGATTTAGTCACAGTGTCACCCAGTGAGCACCTCCCATCACCGCCATCACCGAAACACTGCTGAGAAGTAATCACTGCAGGAAACCTCACTTGGAACTTTTTACCAGGGAAACAGATTTCCTAGTGAGCAAGGCTTGCCTTTCAGAAAATCTACTTTGAAGAAGTTTAAAAGTTATATACAATAGAGAGTCCAATATAAAAGCTATAACTAACTAAGAACATTCAAATGTCGCCACTGAATTAGGATTTGTGGTTCGGCTTACCAGCCCTCCCATTTTTTTACAGTAAGAACTGTCCTGAGAAATGACGTTGCACTTGTGTTACTCTCCACGGCACCACCACAGAAGTGCTTCCACAGGAATTCCCCCAGCGCCCCGGGAGACTCACATGGGCGTCTAGACTTCCACAATGAGCAAAGACTATGCAAATTTAGAAAACATGAAGCGATCTTTCATTTAAAGGACTAAAACTATTCAATCACAAGAATCATGTCCCTTATATATATAGTTTCTTAGAACCCATCAGCCAGACTCAGTGCAATCAGAGGATAAAAAAGAAAAAAATTTAAATAGAAAATGATGGCATTAGAAGAGATGGCAAGAAAAGGAAAAGAAGGCTCAATGCAGACTCAGACAGGACATGAAGATATTGGAGGAGGAGTGAGTAGAAACGGAGAGCAGAGGGAGAAAGAATGAAAAGGCAGATGAGAGGACTGGGAAGAGGATGGAGGGACAGAGTGCACAGGAGGAAATAAGGAAGAAGGAGCTTGCTTTGAAACAAGGAAGGTCATATCCTAAGAGAAATGGGTCCCTAGACCAGACTGCTGACTACGACACCTGGAACTGACAGGCTGGTTAGAGTAACTTCCTCTTCTGACTGAAAAATGGCTGGACTGGGAACGTCTTACCTCTGACATTAATCTGAGCTGGGGCTTCAACTCAGCCCACCTCCCTCCATGGCAGGTCCCTTCCCTAGGAAGTGAAGCTTCTGAAACAGGTCTTTTCCAAACTTGACCCTTCTGTGATTTAAAAACGAAATTAAAAAAAAAAATTTAAACAAAAAACAAAAAACAAAAAACAAAATTGAGGTGAAAACCCCAGGAAGAGGAAGCAGACTTCCCCAACCTCTCTCGATGGTGTGTTACCTTTTGAAAGTCACTGAACTTATCCTTGATTCAGTTTCCTTGCCTATAAGTGGGAGTTGGTGATCACACCCACCTTGTAGGGTATCCAGTAAGGACTAGGTCGGAACGGAGCCTGGTAGTATAAGAAGTGTGAGCTACTTATTAGCAGAGTTCATTTATCTCAAATTCTAAGTGTCTTTATCAGCTTCTTCATATGGAGGGGTTGTAGATCAGAAGTTTTAGATCAGAAGTTTGCTGCGTGCCATTGTTTGGCAGTTTGCAGTCATATTTTGGCACATGTGCTCTGCCCAGGTCTATACATTATTGTGTCACACTGACCCAAGGTGCTTTTCTTTCTTCAGAGGATCCGAAGTCAATCTCCCTCCCTGACCCCCCACCGCACCCCCAGCTCTAGCCTGGGAGGGAACAAAAGAATAAAGGTCTTTACTCCACGCCAAGGGAAGCAGACAAAACAGGGGGTGTCCGTGCTTGGAAAAGTCAAGCTTCCTCCCGCCTAGGTTTGACTATCAAGCTTCAAAATTCCTGCAAATACTGTGCTCTCCCCACCCCATCTCTACGCATCTCACCCATTCAGAAAGGCTGTACCGCGTCCTTTACGGAAACACAGCAATAACAAGGTAACTCGGCCCTGCTTCCCTGTTTCTGTCCGTCCCACCATTTTGTGTTCACTATAAGCAAACGACAGTCTTTTGCTCAGTCGTCTCATGACATGGGAATAAGGAAATTTCGTGCTTGGATAGGGTGACATACAGTGACTAGCTTGGCAGGGGTTGGGGCAGGGGGAAGGTACCACAAACAGAAAGTGGCTCTGGCAATTAAAAATTCAAAGCTATTCTTCTAAAAGTATTTTGATGAAAAGATGAATTTTTCCAAGCAAACCCAATTCTCCATTCACTGATGTTCCTTAACAAAGCCTTGGGGGACCCCTCTATTAGCAGAAGGATGCCAAGCCCCGATGAAGGAGTCAGTGCCCATCTGCTTACATGTACTGTCTCCAGGGTTTTAAAAAGCAACATGATCTGGGTCCAGGAATCCAGGGTAGCACAGCCTATTGCATCCCTTTCATTTCTTCACCTCCCTCTCTGTAAGAGCTAGAGGCATAGCAATGATCGGGCTCCCATTGCACGTGTTCAAAGTCTCTCCCCTCACTGGCTGCGAGCTGGGCAGGCTTCCTATCCCCTCCCGTGCCTCAGTTTCTTCATTCCAACCTTGAGTTGGCCATGGATATTAAAACATTTTAAGAGTTCAGATTAAGAAATCCAGCAGCCTGGATTTAATCCAGCTCAGCACTCAGCAGATGTGGACACTTGAGCAATGGACTTAACTTTTCCGTTAAGTAAGAGAAGAGTGAGACCATAATAGCACCACCTCATAGATTTGTGGCAAAGGTTAAATGAAATCAAGGAGTAAAGAGCCCGTAATCATGCCTGGCACACCCAGTTCAGTGTTGAAATCGTCACAGTCGTTATACTGCCGCCTAGGTCTTCTGTCATATGAGACCCCGAGTCCCCAAGGCAGACCAGCAGGGACAGGAACTGTCGTCATGGAGACTCAGCCTCTGTTCAGTTTCTGATCCAGCCAGTGTATCTGCCTCAGGCTCCCGGCTACCAAGGCCCATAGTTTAATGCAGAGACATATGAAGCTAGAACCTTCCGCGCCTGCTAAGCTAAGCTGCCCCCAAGCCCAGTCCACAAAGACTGTCCCCCCAGTCTTTGTGGCTCACCTTCAGCACAGATTCTTGGCTCGCACACCAGCACTGGACTTCACCCTGAACTCCAGACTCCGCAGCCAGGGCCTGACACCCACAGCTCTAACAGGCACTGCAGGGCTTCCTCAGGTCCTGTGCCTGACCTCACACTTCCCTGCATCTTCGCCTACCTTCCCTTCCATCCTCCTCAGAGGAGGGGCCAGACCTGGAGCTGGGCAATGTGCTGGGCCAAGTGCACCCAGGTCCTTGTTGGACACCCCTTGCCTGCTCCTGGGCATCCTGGCACCTGAGCTGTGCTCCGTCAGCACGCACAGAGCTGTACAGCACCACGAGAAGCAGCAGCTGCCTGCCTCAGGGGCATCATGCCCGCCTGCCTTGCGGGCGCCATGGCTGCCTAGAGACTTAACGGCCACCGGGATTGCACACCTGACCAGCAGTATGTCTGTCCCCAGCTGTACACACCCCCCCCCCTTCCCAGAAGCTCCTCACCTACCAGGACAAACAGCTAATCGTCCTCCAGATCAAAGTGGAGATGAGGTGGTGGAGGCCTTGGCCAGGTCTGGAGACAGCCTCCAGGTAGATTGGTGTGTGGTGACCAGGGCAACGTCTGGTTCCGCTTTAAGGCAGCCAGTGCACACCGATGCCCCGGGCTCCGCGCCCAATGCCCTGCTATTGCTTTCTTATTACTTCCTCTTCTCTAGGAAATTCACCAAAGCACAGACACCCCAGAAAAGTCTATAAAAGTCATACCTTTAAAAAAATCTCATCAAAGCCCTCTCCTCACTGAGCTCGGGGACTTAGCATTCTGTTCCCTCAAATACCCTCTGTGTGGCTAACCTCTGGCTCCCGTGGCTGCTGCCAAGCCTCCCCAGCTTCCCAAGAGAAGTCAGCTCCCTCAACACCTTTGCTTCTCTCCATCCACTGGCCTGTACTTTTCTTTTCTTCAAATAGAGCTGTCTACGTTTCTTCCTACTCACCCTGTCATGTCATTCACCGTGGTCTCCGCCCTCCACCTCCCCTTTCTTGTTCTTCATGCTCACCGTGGCATTCAGACCCTGACGCTCTTCACCTTCCTCACACCATCCCCCTCCTGATTCCGTGAGCTCCCTGCACCCCGGGACCCAGGTGAACAGAACTAGCCACACCTCTGAGAAACCTTGGGCACTCCTCCCGGACCGCTGGCCATACGTTCTCAGTCTCCAGAACAGGACTGTGACCATACTCTCTTAGGACACCTGGGTACCTAGGTCCAACCAGTTAACTGGAAATGTGCATCAGTCACTTGCAAGAGAAGGAAAATATCTGGTGATCTTGACATAGACATGAAATGGCCCTTAGAGATGTATTTCAAAGTACCCAGTGGAACCGAGGGTGAAATAGAATCTGGGTTGGGGCGGCCCTGCCGTAAATAAACTGGTGAGGCCGCGCCGACCCACTAAGGGAGGGTTAACCGAAGTACGTCTCTATCTCGTAAAACCCTTTCAGAGCAGACGGAATTTAAAACAGGAGTTGTCCACGCTGCGACTTTTAAGCAGACCTTTTCACACTGGAACAGCATAAAGTTTACTTAATATTCACAGTGCTGCATAAAGGACTATTGAGAACACTCCAGGGGCAGCTGAGAAAACACAGGGAATGAGGCAACAGGTCCGGTGCCAGGCCCTGGGGGAGCCTGTCCAGCTGAGCCCTCTCACAGACCCTGCAGATGGCACACGAAGGACAGAAGGCTCTAGGACACCAGGCCAGTGGCCATCACGCCAAGAGCTGGGGTATGACAGGGAGGTGGGAACAGAAAGGCAGGAAGCAAAGGCGAGGACAGCTACCACAGCAGAACCAGACCCGGAGGACACACCAGACACACCATGGAAGAGCTGGGACTCTGTCCCCAACCCAGCGTGTGTTCACAGGACATCTGCATTGAAAGGGAGTTTGGTGACCAGCCAGACAAATATGGTAAAATTAGAGACAAGGTCCCCTTTCCTCTCTCTACTCTGCCTCCCTTTCCTCTTCCCTTCCTGAACAATGCAGTTCTAAGCCCTTGAGAGCAACGTGGGCATCTGTGTGGGGCTGGGGTGAGAAGGGAGGTCAGGCGTGCAGGGAGGCTGAGCCGGAGCAGAGCAGACCTCAGGTCTGCACAGGGTGAGAGCGGATCTGCAGAGGAGGGCGCATGATGCCGGGTAATGGAACCCAGAACCCAAACGAGGGGAGAAAGGCGTCCTTGTTGACGGGGAAGTGATCCAGTGCTAGGTTTCAGAGTCTGAGCTTTGAGACTCCCCCAGGGAAACAGCCTTGATGGAGAATCAAAGCCCAGTGACCCGGCAGGCGGGTCAGAGCCCACGCAGGGGGGAGAGGGCACTTACCCGAGGCACGGGGGCTGGGAAGGGGGGCAGCACAGCATGCAGAAGCCCAACTGAAGTGAGTCAGGCATTTATGCAAGAGAGGAAGTACACGTAGAAATGGCAGCAAGGGAGTATTGGCTATAAACAGGGATTGATCAAATGAGTAAGCAAGCTAAGAACAATGGGGGCCAGTTTTGTCATTGCCAGAGAAAATGTTTTTACATATTTTGGAAAGAAAGAAAGCTAGTTGGTCCCATAGTATGGGACTGGAATGAGATCCACTGGCATAGATTCATAATATTTTATATAGAGACAGACATACTAATAACTACAGATATAACTGCATGCATTGGCTTACATGTATACATGCATGTACAAACATCTATTCCACAGAGAGGGCCTGGCACAGCCACACCCAACAGCAGTGAGCACATCTGGTCCCCAGATCCTTGCCTCCAGGTATCACTCCTCAGGCGAGGGGCAAAGAAGTTCCCTAAGGAAACGCCTGATTCCAAGGCTAGGAAAGTTCAGGATGAGCCTAGACCATCTCATTGTACCTGGAAACAATGGCATACTCAAAGAATGAGGAGACCAGCCAAACAGACACTGGAGCCAGACCAAAGGGCTTCCGCCAGCCAAACTGAAATAATGGAACATCACAATACATGGTGATGGACTAGTATGGGCACAGTTCAGACTGGTATAAATGAATGAATGAATGAATTGAAAGCCTTTGAGAAAGACAATGTTTACGTATTTTTAAAGTCTCTTTCCCCTAAATATTAATTACAAAGAAGAAAAAAATTAACTTGCTATCTGCTCTGCAGCCACACTACTTTCTTGCAGCTCCTCCCAGGGACGCCATGCTCCTTCCTGTTCCAGGGACCATATGCATGTGCACTAAGCCCCTCTGCATCTTACGTTTTATAGCATGTAAATGTACTACCTGCTGAAAAAGTATTATTATAAATAAAGGAAAAAAACCCAGAGTCCTCTAGATTACTTTATCTTATCCTGGATCAGCGATAAAGGAGAAGATGGGTGCGAGGAGTGAAAACCACACACTAAGCTTAAAGTGAAAAAAAAAGTATAATTATTAAAAAAGAAATAATTGAAAAGTTCTAACTTAAAGACTAAAGAATAAATAATAAAGTATATGCTAGGTCTAGGGCACTGCAGATAAATGTGAATAAATAAAACTATTGATGGAACATTGGAAGACATTTCCTGCAGGACACCGAGCCTTCTAGGTAGTTATTCTGCAATTGTAGCAGCAACATTAATAATAATAAAAATAGCCACAGTGATAATAATGGCTAGTTTCTAGAACATCCAATCTATTCAAGTCACAGGGTTACAAATTCAATGTTTTATTTAATCCTCACAGTCAACCAATAAAATAAGTATTAGATTAGCCACCTTGTACAATCCCATAGATAATTTGCCTGAACTTATAGAGCTAATTAATAACCATAATCTATATAACTCAAGGGCCCACCAGGCTCCAAACACCATATGCTTCTCATCAAGGCAGCCCTGGGAAATTTCTAGAATAAATTATTACAGGAAAAACTCCAGTGTCAGCATCATCCTTCTGCAATCCCTCATTTCTGCAGTGCAGGAAATGTGAATAGCTACCCCTGTACAACTTGGGCCAGAACGCTCTTTCTCACTAACATTTTTTTGACGTTTTAGTTTTTCAGATTCAATTCTTTTTTTTTTTTTTTTTTGTATTTTTCTGAAGCTGGAAACGGGGAGAGACAGTCAGACAGACTCCCGCATGCGCCCGACCAGGATCCACCCGGCACGCCCACCAGGGGTGATGCTCTGCCCCTCCGGGGGGTCGCTCTGCCGCCACCAGAGCCACTCTAGCGCCTGGGGCAGAGGCCAAGGAGCCATCCCCAGTGCCCGGGCCATCTTTGCTCCAATGGAGCCTTGGCTGCGGGAGGGGAAGAGAGAGACAGAGAGGAAGGAGGGGGGGGGGAGTGGAGAAGCAAATGGGCGCTTCTCCTATGTGCCCTGGCCGGGAATCGAACCCGGGTCCCCCGCACGCCAGGTCGACGCTCTACCGCTGAGCCAACCGGCCAGGGCCCAGATTCAATTCTTAATGAGAGGCTTTACCCATGCATGGATTAAAAAAAAACACACCTTATGTTTGCACACATCGCCACATTATAGTACACCTCTTACTGCCAATCACTCAAAGTATTGAAGTTTCTGAGTTTGATGAGCTGGTAGAAATTGCTCAGCCTTCATTTTCCAGAGGAGGAAGCTGGGACCTCGATGTGGTAAGGGACTTGTCTTACTTCGAGCTCCTGCTAGCTTGGAGCCATCGGACATAAAGTGCAGTCTCTCAACACCAAGTCCCATGCCTTGGGTAAATAAAAGCTTAAATCACAGTGGACTGTCCTAAAGATGAAAGTAAATGAGAAGAAAAGCCTGCTTATCAAATTTGCATTTCTTTATTGAAACAGTTTAATGTAAATAAAACTAACTAGTAAAGGAGGGGATTCTCTCCAGAGGAAGGATTTATCCGTAGATCTCAAATCCCTCCTTGGTCATTGGCCAAGGGAACTGCCATTGCAACCTTTGGACAGAAAAGAATTCCCACTCAGAAGGGAAACAGTGTTTGCCCGGTCCACCCTCCAGGCTCGGACAAGCCCTCTGCTCCACTGCATTTCAAATCAATGTGGTCAAGGATGTTTATACATCTTTAACTATAACTGTGACTTCATCAATTTCATGTGAATCATAGTTTCAGACAAAAATCCCTTTCTGTGAACTTACTCATGTTAGCTATCTCCCTCTTTCCACTCCTAACACGCACCTGTGCACACACACACAAACACTCACACGCACACACACATGCACATGCCTGCTCCACTACCTGCAATAAACGTTGACTTTTCCAAAGTGCTGCTATGATCAGCCCATTTCCCATATGCTTTCTCTATCAAGCTATGCAGAGGTCGGAAAAGAGATAAATACATAAATTATATAAGTTAAATAACATAAGATATGTGTTATATACCTTAAATATATATTTATAAAATAGTATATCTTGTAAAATATACAATACATTAAATATCTGTAAGCTATATGAATTGAATAACTTATAAGTTATAGATGTTAAATAAGCCTATTTTAGCTAATAGCTCAACCTCATATGTTGCTTCTGCAGATGTGCTTAAAAATAAGGAACAGTAAAAAGAAAAATCACTAAAGCACAGCAAGAGCAAGGAAGAGAAAGGAAAGCAAAAAGAAGGCCCAAAAAACCCACAACCGGGGGGAAAAAATCAGTCATTGGAGATAAGCTGAGAATGTTGGAGGATCGGAAAGAGAACCTTGGTTTCAAACTTAAATAGAAGAAAAAAGGCCTGCTTGGAAGAAAGACAGTGATTGATACTGATGAACCAGCCAGAGACTGTGGAAACTACATTTTCAAATGTAGTTTGAAATGGTGTGACTCACTCCTCAGGGTTAAACCAGAAATTGAGTGAGGAAAACATTTCCAGAGACAAATCTGTCCGTAAACATGGTGGCGGGTGGCTGGCTTAGCGAAGGGGAAAGTCAATGGCATCAAATGGGACCACCAGCATGAAACTGTCCAACTCCGATACATCTGTTTCTCAGAACTGCTAAGTGTCCTCCCACCTGATTTCACGGCCCAACCATGAAGTGGGAATGCATGTACTGAATGGTAGAGAAGCATGGTTCTGTAGGAAACGCTCAAGTACAGACATCACTCTTTTCAAATGAGTGCCTGAAATGTCCCAAGGAGGAAAATAAGAAAATCAAATTAATTACACCACTGGGAAATCTCAGGTGGTCATGGTTTTCTAAGGTGTTTGGAGGAAGATTTTCCCATGCTGGACTATTTGAAAAGCAATAACCAGGTACAATCCATGAAGACAGCCAACAGGCCAACTGCAGGGTTAACAACCAGTTTATGAAGAAGTGGAAGACAAACACATGCACACCTGCTCTAAATCCCCAACGTATCTAGTCAGGGATATAGAACCTGGTGGAAGGAGGGTGGTCCCGGCCCTGGGGTAGAGGCCATGTCTCCTGTCCCTGTCGTCTATGGGGTGTACTTCCAGATTGGTCCCCATGTGTGGACAGAGCAAAGGAGGAAGCCTCTTTCATGCTTTGCCATTCCCCTTTTGTACCTAGACTTTCATTAACATCTGAAAAACTCCAGACTGGCAATCTCTTAAAGAAATGTTTATAAACATCAAGGTCTCCTCGTTCTTAACCCAAACCTAGCATCAACAGGCTCCATCCCCCTTGGGAGTAGCAACAGAAGGCTACACAGTGCCTGTCCCAGCATTCCAGAGTCCCAAAAAGCCTGCCTCTTCTCAACCGTTCAGATGAAGACGCTGAAACAAGACAGCATTGCTGAGTACACTCACCAGAGAGATGAGGATGAAAGAATCTGAGAACTGGAAGCTGTACGGTGACATCTGTCTCTGACAAGACACGGATTCTAACATCACTGCAAAGCACAGCAGAGTAGCAAAGGATGACAATAGGTACATGCGTCCTACCTTATTTGGCTCCCAACGCCCTGTGGATCTTTTCAATATTTTTCTGAATTCCATTATCTAAGATTCCTTGTCCACCCTTTCACTCATCGACATTGATGAGAACAGCAGCATCCCCCCCCCCCACACACACACACTGTTTCTAAGAATCATTAGGTGCCAGGTGTTTGCCAAAAGGATGCAATACATGAAAGGCTATACTCAGAATTAGTGTCTCTGGGTTTGATAGGCCAATGTTTGTCAAATTTTAATGCACAAGCAAATCACCTGGGGATCTTGTTAAAGTTTAGGTTCTGATGCAGCAGATGTGGGTAGGATCTGAGATTCTGCATTTCTAGCCAGCTCTCAGCTGATGTCCCGAATGCTGATCCACAGGCCACACATCTGGCAGCAAGGACCCAGGCCACTCACATCACAGAATCAAGGCGGCAGAGGGTCTCGTCCCAGTCAAAAATAAACCGGTCATGCCATACTGCACGATCCCCTCCAACAACCAAGTAAAACATTTTTCCACTTACCAAACCTAAAACCCAGGCCTCCTGTTTTCTCAAAGTTCTTATTAATATCGGTCAGTGAACAGAGACACTTTTGACAGGAACTAGATCTTCCTAAAAACTAATATTTACATGTCCTGGATCTACAAGTCATGCTGCATCAGAAAAGAAGAGAAACATTAAGACATTGGTACTGGGAAACTCTGGACACCTAATCTTCCATGTCTATAATGAAAACAGAAATGCATTTCAAAGTCAAGTCTTCCCAGAAGAGGTAGGTATACAGGAGAAGGCAGTAACATCTCTGGTTGGTGTGGCCCTGTAAGCCAAGTGACTAGCCCAGTAATAATGAGAGCACTGGCCTCTTGTCTCCTACGGCAGCTGAGGGCTCTTGCTTCTCCCGCACTCACCGAGCCACAGGGAACGTCCTTAATTCAAGACCCAGAAAAAGAAACTAGTGCTGCTCCTTGACGTACAGGTTGTTCAGTTTTCTCTCTCACTTCCAATCGATCCTGCTGGGAACTCCCAAAATGAGCCCAATGAATCAAAAAGTAAGCAGAATGGTAAAAGAGGGGGGGCACTCATGTTTAAGAGCCTGTAACCCAAAGCAGCACATCAACAGTGAAGGGAGGAATCTCCCACCAGCCAGGGGCCCTGCTCCAGTCTCATGTCTGAGAAAGGAAATCCCCAAAGGTCAGGGGTGAGGGTGAATTCTTCAGCCTGGGAGCAGAGTCAGGAAATGCAGAGAGCATTTCTTTCCCTCTCTGGGGCGAGGAACAATGAACCCTGAACCACAGTCATGCTATAATTCAAATGAGTGTTTCCTGCCAATAAGCCATGAAGTCGGATAGAGGATCAAGGCTAGAAGCCATGATGAGAAAGATTTCCCACGTGGCTCTGCCAGTGGTGTCACTCCTCAGCCACCACCCCAGGCTGTGGCCGGAGTTCAGGAACGTGGGGACAGAAATCATTGCATTCTTTGATTGTACAGAATGGAACTGGTAGGGACGTTTCATCAGGGCGCAAATTCAGGGGGCCATGTGGTACAATGCCCAGCCGTCTCCAAAGAGGCACCCTCATACGGCACAAATTTCTAAACGTCACTAATGTCATTTGTAGCATTTACACAGAGAACACTTAATTCTTGCATTTTGGGAAATTAGAACCCAACACAACTTAAAAAGTTAAAATGATTATGACAGTATATCCTAGAGCAAACTGACACCTTGCCAGTTAAAAGCTGGGAAGCTATTCTAAACTTTCATTGTGTACTGCATCCGAAGAGAAGGAAGGTCCAAGTTCTTTTTGGAGCATACCTTCTATGTGTTCTGGTGACAAAACATTTTATTTCTCAGTTCAATGTCAAGATGGCTATTCAAGGACACTAGTTGGGGTTGCTGTCAAACATAGCTGTCAAATACATATTTCAGCACAGAAGTTTCACTGAAAATTTGGGTGTTTGTATGGAAGAAATGTTTCTCCTTTATACATGTTTATGGGATCTGAGCCTTTATGTAATTATCTTACAGATAAGGCCTCCTCCTTTGTACTCAGCTCAAGGAGTTGTTCACCAGAGAACAGAAGCAAAGACCCAATGGTTTCAGGAAATGGACACAAATTCATTCTTCACCTTGAGCAGAAGGAGAGATTAGGAGAGGGAATTGGTTATGTCTTGTGGCAGCTCAATGGAAAAAGATCCTCTATTAACACACACAAACACCCTGTCCCTCCACCCTGTTGTTTGAAACTGAACACCTCAGGCCTTGGGGAACATCTGGCAATGGATTTTTACGTTCCCATGCGACTGTCACCCAGGGGCCACGAAGCCAGGCCAAATTCTATAGGTAGGGGCCTCCGTGGCTACTCTAGTAGCAAACATTTGTGCAAATTGCAAGAATGCATGCAGCAAAGACAGATGAAATTCTCAAAGTTGCCTCTTCCAGACAGATGAATTTTAAAAGGCACCAATCTAGGTAGACAGATTACAAAAGAATGCTCCACTTTGGGCTAAGGAATCATAAAAAGGGCCCTTTTCCTCCTGGAGACAGGACTTGGTTCGGCAGGCAGACACAAGTCCAATCATTATCCTTTGACTAGGTGATCGTTGGCGAATTAAGGCACATGAGCATATGAACTTGAAGCCAGCCAGCTTGCATGCCCACAGAAAGGAAAGAAACTCATTTGGCTTTTGGTGCCTTTTAAAATAAACATCCATTAATTGTCTCATTATGTGTGAAAAGCTCCAAAATAATCCCAGTGGACTGTTTCTTTGGCAAAATCACTCAATGATTTGGATCTAAAATTCTTCCATCATCATGGTTACTGCCACATTATTCTGTTACTTAGTATTTGCTTCTTTGTGCTCCTGTACTTAGAATGCATCTGGAAACTGAATTTGAAAATGCCCACCTGATGGTTCTCACTGTTGTCTGGGAAATTTCCTGTGAGAAAGGCCATCAGAGTGGGATTTATACTCAAGAGGCTGTACCATTATCAGGAGGTATTGGAAGGAGGAACATGCTTCCAGTTCCAGCAGTCAACCCACACAAGTCTGTCTCTGGGCAGAATTGGAAGAGACCTACCATGTTCATGGACTGAAAGATCAAACATAGCAAATGTCAATCTCCCACCCCTGCAATTAACATACAGGTTTAGTGCAATTCCTATCAAAATCCCAGTAAGGTTTTTACAGTCAGATTATTCTAAAATTGATACAGAAGGCAAAGGAACTAGAATTGCTAACCCAATTTTTGAAAAAGAAGAATAAAATGGGAGAACCAGTCTACCTGATTTCAAGACTAATTATATAGCTATAGTAATAAAGGTTCTATTGGTGAAACAGAATATAAAACTCAGAAATGGACTCACAAAACTATGTCCAACTGATTTCAAAATTATAATCCATAGTTGAGCTCAAAACAAGACAGGAAGTCTTAATGGGCCGAAGGGACGGAAAGGGGAGGAGAGTGCGTCCCTGGGGGGAGCCATGCCAGCTATCAGATTAGGGATCAGGGCTGAATTCCAGCCGGAGCTGGAATTGAGGCTGGGGTTTAGGGTAGAGCCAAGAACGACATTTATTTTTAATAAAGCCTGAGCTAAGAAAGATTGCCCCTGAGTGCACAGGAATTAAAAATGTTTGTTTATTGACTCAGAGATACAGTCTAGGTGGTGGGTACCTAAACCAGGCCTTTGGTGAAAGTGGGGTACCCCATATAACGGGTCTGAACCCTAATCCTATATCATAACATTTTAGACTATCCTCTCAGTGCAAAAATCTAAACTGAAATACTAACAACAAACTAACCAAGAACAAATCCCTCAGGGTCCCTGGCAACAGCAAATTCAAAGTCACCCCACTGGGATCCTCACAGGTCACAACTCCCACTGAGGACGAATTCCGAGTCTAATTGATTAAAGAACACAATTTCTCCATCAAAGAACTGAGAGGGGAACAAATCAACTAAACTGTTCAAAAAAACAAATCCTATAACTTCAGAGTTATAAAAGTGTTGAGGGGAAAGGGTGGTGAAAATAGCTGAGATGAGCAGAGGGAGAGCTGGGAAGCCAGGGACATGGGCTAACTCAGTCTGACAGCGGGCAGCCTCCAGGGGATGGGGACCAGAGCCCAGTGAGAGGGCATTAAATGGAAGGTGGTGGTCCCAGTTTGTCATAGGTGACTTTTCTTGGGTCTTCAGTTTGCAACCATCTGAGTCTACTCCAACAGAGACTAAATGAACTTCAAATTAGAGAGAACTCCAAGAGAACACAGCCTCCACCATGAGGATGACCACATCTGAAGCAAAAACTATGCCAGCTCTGAGCCGTAAGAATGACAAGCAGATGTCTTGCTGCATATGACAGCGTGTCCTTCCTCAGAAAGCCTTCCCAGATGCCACTCTGAGTGGGAGGCTTAGAGCCAGCCAGTCCTAAGCCTACCGTCCTGTGAATCTGAGCGTGCGGTCACCCCTGGGTGTAAGACAATATAAGTATCCTGGAGATCAGACCTCAGACAAGTGATCAGAAAAATTTAGACACAAGTCCAACCATTAATTACCCTTCTGATGTGGACCACCCTAGGTGAGCACTGGCAAATATGGCAGATAAGCCAATGGACTTGAACCCAGCTAGTCTGCATGTTCAAAGGAAGAAAAGAAACTTATTTGGCTTTAGGTGCCTTTTTTTTAATAAACATCCATTAATTGTCAAATTATGTGTAAAAAGCTCCAAAATAATCCCAGTGAACTGGTTCATCTGGAAAAATCATTCAGTGATTTGGATCTAGAAATCTTCCATCATTTTGGCTACTACCACATAATTTCATTAGTTAAAATTTGCTTCTTTGTGCTCCTGAATTTAGCATGAGTCTGAAATCTGAAAATGCCCACAGGGTGCTTCTCACTGCTCACTGGGGCCATTTGAAATGGAAACGGTACCATTATTCTATTTCCAAGCCTGGGAGCAATTGAGAGCAGTGGGTCTTAATCCCAGCTGCAGGCTGGAATCACCTACTACCTGCAGATTGATTGACCATTAATTGTATGCACTTTCTCCTTAAGGCATTTAGAGGCCAGGACCATGAACATCAGGAGTGCTCAATTTGCATATTGATTGCATCCGTGAACCCACTGGTAGTGGTTAAGATGTTAGGGGTCTGGGGACAGAGGAGGGAGGTGATGGAGCCCAGCACTCACCAGTCCATGGCAGGAACTGAGGGCCGCAGTCCCGATGGAGGTGCCCTGCTGCAGCACTGTGCCCCTGAGGTGGCAGGGTGGGCCGGAGGAGGCCACCATCTTAACGTGGGAGAGGTTCCCATACCTCCTCTCCACAATGTAGCTTTTGGAAAGAAATCCCTGATTGACTGTCAAGTTAAAAAACAGGTCCTTCTCCTCATGCGAAATTCTGTAGTACACCCGGTCCTCTGGGCTATCCAGGTCCCTCTTCCTCCTGCTGCCGGGGAAGGAATGGCGCAAGCCATAGGACAGAAAATGCCCACGCGCATCCACGCGGACCGGCGCCACCACGTGATGTTCCGGCAGGGCCCTGACAAAATGGTCTGAAAAGGAAAGGAGACAAGAGTCAAACAGAGACCTCTGCTACAGCAAGGCAAACTTAGCTTAGAGCTTGCTGAATGCAAAACCCCACCGCTGACTTGAAGTTTCGAGATCCTTTGTACCATACAAACACGTTAACATTAAATTCCCTGAACTGAGGCGGGGCTCCCTCCTGGGTGGCGTTTGACCATTTAAGCAGACACTAGAGCAGAGGTCAGGAACGTATGGCTCGTGAGCCAGATATGGCTCTTTGATGGCTGCATCTGGCTCACAGACAAATCTTTAATAAAAAAAAAATGTTAAAAATATAAAACATTCTCATGTATTACAATCCATTCATTTCCTACTGCTCATGTTCATGGTTGTGGGTGGCTGGAGCCAATCACAGCTGTCCTCCGGGACAACACCAAATTTTTATTGGATAATGCTGAACGTACACAGGTCATTGTATGGCTCTCATGGAATTACATTTTAAAATATGTGGCGTTCATGGCTCTCTCAGCCAAAAAGGTTCCCGACTCCTGCACTAGGGCATAGCTCTGGATGTCAGATAGTTTGCCCAAGACAAATTAAGGCACAAATTAATTTATGAGGAATACTATTGGGAAGGAAGCAAGATCAGGATAACAAACAGAAACGTTTCAGGTCTAGAGTTCATTCATCGTAGCACTTCGCTGTTTATTAAGGAATTTAAACACCTTGGGAGCATCCTGTTAAGTCAAGCTGAAAAAAAATTTTCAAAAACACAACAAACCCATCATACACACTCTGACGAACCCCACACCAATTACAGCATAAGCAGTCCATAATGCAGCAAAGAGCACCTAAAGGAACTTGTGTCTTTCTCCTTTAATTTTACAAAATACATGAAATAAAAGGGTAAGTGAACCTACGAGGATTCAAGGCACGAGTGTAAAATATGAAAACTGCCACTTTGACAACGCAAACCACAAACACTCACTCCTTCCACATATAAGAGCACACGTGCCTTCTGACGTCCTCAAATTTAACCCCTCCGCCACCCCTTCATTCTGACATTAGAGAGTAACAAGGAATGTAACTATTAGGGAGTAACTATCTCTCTGGATTTGAGACTAGTTAAAGCACACCATTAACAGTAAGATAAACTAATCTTTTGTTAGAGGCAGAAACACAGAAAAAAAAGAAATCAAAAAGGAAGGAAGGAAGGAAGGAAGGAAGGAAGGAAGGAAGGAAGGAAGGAAGGAAGGAGGGAGGGAGGGAGGGAGGGAGGGAGGGAGGGAGGGAGGAAGAAAAGAAGGAAGGAAAGAATAAAGGGAGAAAAGGCGGGGGGGGGGGAATTCAACTTGCCACCTCCCAGCTTACTTGCACTTTCTAGCTTGTATGACTTTGTTCGCGCCACCTGCTGATTGGCACTCTATCAATGTACTGTTTATTCCTATTTATGCTTTGAAGTCCCAACTTTTCTTTCTCCTGCTCTCCCAGTTTGAAGTTCTCTTTGCCACCTCTGAACCCCATGCCCTCACTTTCTGTAGCTCCCAGAATAGCCTCATTTTACAATGCCTTTTGTTTATCGCACTATTTACCCCCATACTCTGGGGAGGCCAGAATCTCGTCTATCACAGCCTGGATGGAGCAGCGGCCACGACTACAGCCGGTTAACTAAAAGAGCTGGGCTTGGTGGGGTACAGTGATAAAAGACCTTTACTTCCCAGACAGCTGCCTTCAAATACTCTCTGCCGGAGAAGTTCATCTGCACAGTTTCACTCCTAGGTACTATAAGATTATCTCAATTTTTATAAAATTATAAAATGTCCAGATCCATTGCTTCCAACTGCAGCAGTCTGGAGCGACAGACCATGTAGTGACATGGGCAGAACTTCAAAATACAGCTCGATGAAAAATACAAAACAAGACAAGGTAACACAGAGCCACTCACATTAATGGAAAATACACGTACACAGAAACAATACTACAAAGTTTGCCAGGACATACTCAAACGAAAAATACACATGGAGCCCATTAACACGGTCTTCTATGAGGAGAATGAAAGTGGGGAATGGAGACAAAAATGCACAAATAAAAAAAAAAGAACAAGAAAGGGGTTTTGCACGAATTAATGATGCTATAGGCCAAGAACTAGAAGTCAAATTGACTCAGTCCCCTGTGCCACCCACGCCCCCAAGGACGAGCTGGACCTCTTTAGTATCAGAGCTCCACTGCCCTTCCAAGTTCACACCCAAGAGAAGCATGGCCAGGCTGGGTGAGGCAGGCGTAGTCAGCTTCCATTAGTATCTCTCCTGTGTTTTTCTCCTCTTCTCCTACTTGTAATGATGTCTCTGATCCCCCAGGGTTAGAGCAGTGGAGGGAAGTTAGAGGCAAGAAAAGTCTTATCTAACTGAGAATAGCCATCTTCATGCAATGGTCCCCTCTGTGTGTGGCCAAGGTCCAGATGCTGACTCCCTCTCTCAAGAGATCTCAGGTCCCTTACAAGGCTTGTCTCTGAAGATACAACTCAAAGAGTCAAACATGATTTTTGAAGGTGTAAATGAAAGAGTAAAGCACCCATTTCCCAAAGAATAAAAAAGCAAACAAATACACAGCTTTTGACTAAGTTGCTTTTAACCTAATGGGTTTTTTAAAGAGCCAGCATAAGGCAGCTATATAATATCAAGATAACAATTACTCTAGCTATTTAGTGAGCACTAGCTAGGAGCCAGGTACCCTAAGTCTCTCCTCATTCAATACTTACAACATGCTCTAGATCAGTGGTAGTCAACCTGGTCCCTACCGCCCACTAGTGGGCATTCCAGCTTTCATGGTGGGCAGTAGTGGAGCAACCAAAGTATAAATAAAAAGATAGATTTAACTATAGTAAGTTGTTTTATAAAGATTTATTCTGCCAAACTTAGCGAAAATCTGCCATTATATGCTAATGGCAGATTATTATTATATGCTTTATTATTATTATTATATGCTTTAACTTGCTGTAACTCTGCTTTATAAATTTTATAAAGTAAAGTTACTTTCCTACTTTATAAATCACCATTACTGTGAAACAGATGGGTGGTTAGAAAATTTTACTACTAACAGAGATACAAAAGTGGGCGGTAGGTATAAAAAGGTTGACTACTCCTGCTTTAGAATATTATCCCCATTTCATTGGCAAAGAAACTGAGTCTAAGAGAGGGCACAGAGCCAATGTGCAACATTATTTGGATTAAAATCTTGTGCTTCCTATTTCAAAATCATGTCCTTGCCACGGTACTTCATGTACATATATGCAGTTGCACTTGGCAGAGAATATAACAGAGTAGAGGCAACAGCACTGCCCCTGGCGATGATGATCTAACAACCAAAGAACTGCTTGACTTCTTTAAGAGACCTCAATTTGCTCAGCAATCAATGGAGGTAACAATTGCCTCTTTATAAGGCAAAGTAATGGGAAATAAGACCGGCTTTGCCTCTTGACATTACTGCAAAGGAGGCAGCTAAGCCACGTCAGCCCACAGGTGTGGATGGAAATTGGAGGTCCTGTATGTAGTATGGTTAATGTTAGTGGCCCAACTACAGCTGCCTCATGCACCCTAGGTATACCGACAGTATCTTCATCCTAGGGCAGTGTGAGGAGCCAATAGGTAAATATACATAATAGATTTAGAACAGAGCCTGACAAATAGCACTCACTAGCTATTATTAGTATTAAAGACAGAAATGCTTGGCTACCAGTGATCTCTGTGGCCATAAATACATGTAACTTCCAAGCAGAGAGAAGGAAGAAGTCCCCACTTACCTTGGCTTTCTATCGGTAGGAGTTTAGTTTAGAAGATTAGGTAGCTATAACTTGGCCAACAGAAAGCAGAGTTCAGAGGGAATAGGATAGGGATGGAGAAATAAGATGTCAGGAAATAATAACAGCTCCTAATTTTCACCACTTCTATGGTCAAGCACGGAGATAAGACCACATTAACTTAGTTTTATCTATTGCTCACTGTTGTAAGGAGGACGTGTTACTAACAGTGTCCCTTGTCTTAGCCTCCATCCTCAGCTCTGTAAAAATATAATAAAGAGGCGTGAGCATTTGTGCTGGGCAACCTGACCCCAGAACCCACCCTTGGGAGCTGAGCCCTGACTTCTCCAGGGTCTATCACTGAGCCCCAGACATCAAGGTGGGGGGAGGCTACTACACACTGTAATGACACCATAGTCTGCACCGGAGTTAGCAGGAATAATGATAAGACTGGAATACTTTAATTTGCCTTGTGTAAAATTCAATGTGAAACCACAAATACTGCACGAGACACTCTGAGTGAAGCCCGTTGGCACACGGACTGTTGAAAATATGAAACATTGAGTGGTATTATACCCTCTGCTTAGAATGAAAGGAGAGAGGTGAGAGAACATTCACCCATTAGTTTTTATACATTTTAGGTTAAGTTCGTGATCATTCTCTACATTTGTTTCTATCTTAGTGGCTGAATTTCTTTTTTTTTTTTTTTTTTTTTTCTTTTTTTTTTTTTTTTTTTCATTTTTCTGAAGCTGGAAACGGGGATAGACAGTCAGACAGACTCCCGCATGCGCCCGACCGGGATCCACCCGGCACGCCCACCAGGGGCGACGCTCTGCCCCCCAGGGGGGGGTGCTCTGCCCATCCTGGGCGTCGCCATATTGCGACCAGAGCCACTCTAGCGCCTGAGGCATTGGCCACAGAGCCATGCCCAGCGCCCGGGCCATCTTTGCTCCAATGGAGCCTTGGCTGCGGGAGGGGAAGAGAGAGACAGAGAGGAAAGCGCGGCGGAGGGGTGGAGAAGCAAATGGGCGCTTCTCCTATGTGCCCTGGCCGGGAATCGAACCCGGGTCCTCCGCACGCTAGGCCGACGCTCTACCGCTGAGCCAACCGGCCAGGGCAGTGGCTGAATTTCTAAGACGCCCTTCTGAAAAGGGCAATGAGATTCCTGTAATGGAAATTCATTTTTAATTATCTTCCACAGATTGTTGTAACCTTTCTGCTGCATTTCTTACTATAGAAAACTACATGTGTGGAAATGTTATGGAGAATCATGTTGCTCCCCTCAAAGATGTAATGCACAGGAGGATGGATTTGCTCACCAACCCCAAATAACCCAGAAACGGTGCAGAGAGTAATTGCTCATTATTGTAAATGCACATAAAATATGAAAACTGTGAAGTCTCTCCTGGCATTAAGGAAATATCCCAAATCATTTTCTCCTTGCAGAATCTATTTTTTGCAAATAACATGAATGCATAATTAGCACATTTGTGTCAAATCACACGGCATCACTCTCGGCATTCTCGCACAATCCATGCAGCCCAGAACACATCCCTAACATGGGATCAAGTGCCTGCCCTGTTGATTTCATGGAGCTGTCTGGAGCTAAAGAGGTCACAGAAGTGACTGGTGACTTGTGAACAGCCAGGGAATCACACGCCTAAAGGGACAGCACTGGCTGTAGAAGAGAGGCAGCATGCTGTGTGCGAGATGGAGATTTGCCATCATCCTGATCCTTGCTCGGGAACCCAGTGGGAGTCATTGCACAACTGAGCAGTGGGAAAAGTATGCTGAGCAGAGTTTGTCAAATCTGCCTGCTTTTAGTCCCAGGAAGGATTAGATTTATCTCCATACTCCTTCCGCAGTCTAAAATCCTATCTCTGCCCAACCCTGAGGCCTAGAAAGAACCTTACTGGTTACCTAAGTTCTGACTGTGTTTCTAACTGTGGGACTCTTTTCACCCCTCTGGTAAAGTAGCAATTAATTGGCAGGTGCTCAATAAATACATGTTGGCTCACAGACTGACCACATAAACCGCCCATTCCTCATCTGTAAGTATAAGGATGGGAGAGGTGATATCCAAAGGGATATGCAAGTTTAAATGTTCAGAATTCGGCCCTGGCCAGGTAGCTCAGTTGGTTGGAGTGTCGTCCCAATGTGCCAAGGTTGTGGGTTCAATCCCTGGTTCAGGAACAAACAAGAATCAACCAATGAATGCATAAATAAGTAGAACAACAAATCAATGTTTTTTTCTCTCTCTCCCTCTCTAATATCACTCTTTTAAAAATGTAAATGTTCAGAATTTGGGTGCAATTCAAAAATGCTGTCAGAGTTCAAGTGGAAATCTAGGGGGATTGGCTAATGGTGAAGCAGCAGGCAGGTCATTTGGAAGCAAAACCCAGGTCATCTTATTCCCAGGAAGCCTCAAATTTTCCTTCTCTGATTTGTTTGCTCTCTCAACTTAGTCCTAAATGGAGCTGTGCTCGGAAATTTCTCCTTCTCATAAAATGTGGATTAAGCTCACATATTTTGGTGAAAAGCCTTTTAAAATCTGAAATCCTTTTTTAAAACTTAAAATACCTCCTCATCGCTAATAAGCTTGGAGCACTTTCCAGCCCTTTTTCCATGTCAAACACTCTCAGTGCATAGCCTTAAAGGTGACCAAGGGAACAACCCGCTGCCACTGCCCAGAGGAGAGAAAGCAAGGCCCTGGGCAGTCCGCTCCACACGAGGCTGAGTTCTCTTGCTAAGAAGATGCGGAGCAGGCAGAGCTGAAAACCAAGCCTGGAGAATGTGTGTCTTTGAACCAAGCCATCTCCAAATGCCCTGGGAAGTGCTCACAGGCTTTATTTGTGCTGCCACAGAAGAGAGACTTTTCACAAAGGGGCTGTTTTTCAAAGAACAACAAACGCTGCTATTTTAAACTTGGGGGTAGGAGATTGTATCTGGACCGTTTACACAAGCGAGTGCTGGCTGACTGACATTCAACCCCAGGGCTGCAGGCTGCAGCTTCCAAGGAAAGCAAAATGACTTGCTTCTGATGGCTCCCGAAGTCTCAGCAGATGAGCTCTCCAGCAGTTTTGAACTTTGCAACGTAGGCAGAAATCTCTGTGTGTTAATCCTAAGAAGGGGGGGCTGGTGATCCTTGCCACCCAAGTGGTCGTGGGGATCAGAGGGGGTCAGGAAGCAATGGAAGCTTCCCAAGACTTGAGCACAGTCAGCAGAAATAGGACTTAGTGGATGCTAACCCAGTGGTGGGTGTGTGTGTGTGTCCCTATTAGAGCAATGTTGCTTAATTGTAAGGGGCCAGCCTCTGGAGTCAGGCTACCTGAGTTCAAACCTCGCTCCATCACAGGCTAGGCCCATAAACTCTCCAAGCTTCAGCTGCCTCATCTGGAAAACCGAGACAGTAACAATGGATCCTGCGAGAGCACCGCAGCAGTCTTGGTGCATGGAACATGCTCCAGCACTGCTGACTGTTTTCTCCTAGAAACCCAATGAACTCCCCACCAAACAGGAAAGTGTCTCTGACCCTTCCAGTCCATAAATAGCAGGGGCGACAGTACCACACTTCTAGGGTGTTAGGCTTAAAAATAATTAACAACAGCAATAAATTGTCCGTCACCCTGCTCCAGGGCTTTGCACAGCATCAGGAGCCTCATGGAACTCAGAAAACGACACACTGGCCCTGAGCGGGAGGGCAGGGCAGGGAAAAGGAAGCCCCCCCCCCCCCCCCCCCCCACCCCCCGCTGGTCAATTTGCCCGAAACGGGCTGTTATTTCTAAAATATTGCCCTGCATCTTTCCAGGAAACCAAAACACAGCCAAGCTCACTCACCAGGGGGGCGGAATCACATTTCCCCTTCCTTGACCAGAACTTTAAAACCAGCTAGAAACGCTGCCCTGTCTGCCCTTAGCCAGTTGGAACTTTTCAAAAAAAAAAAAAAAATCATTTTCCGTGTTCTGAATCTGAAAACTTAGGGGGCTGAAACCGTGCGGCTTCAGAGGACACAAAAAGGGAGGTGGGGGTGGTAACCAGCTACCTCTGGGGTCCCGACTGCAGTGGCATCGGGAAAAGACCGGCACGCTCACCTTTCAGGTAGAATTACGGGCTCCTGACCTAACACCCTGCGTCCTGAGAAGCCCCGCGGGCTGAGCGCCCGGCTCCGGGTTCCCTGCAGCTCAGCCTAAAGGCTCTGCAGAGTTCAGCTGAGTGGGGGAAGGGAGAGGGGAGTCACCAACTTCTCACACGTTTTGCCTCTACGGTTTTCAACAGAAATAAAGAAAAGCCACCCACCTTGCCTCCGGTCCGGGAAGCGCACCTGGCCGGGCTGCGGGTGTCTCCCAGAGCACAGCCCCCCAAAGTTCAGGAGCTGAGCCACTACCCAGAGGTTTGCAAGCCAGCTCCTCTGGGCACATGGCATGATTCAGTTGTTGGGGAGAAGAAAAGTCACCAAGTTTTAGCTCTCAGCTTAAGAAACTGAGTCCCCGCCTGCAGCCGAGGGGGGAGACGCCGGGGTGCATGGTCCGGGGTGGGCGGGACAGCAGCGCTGCCCAGATCTCCGTCCGCTTTTTTAAGCAGAAAGGGGCTAGTTACCTTGATTTCCCCTCCCTCCTCCTAAAAGGGGAGTGATTTCAGCTGACAGAGTCGGTTTTGTGCGGGATGTGCCACGGGTCGGGGCGGGAGGGCGCAGCCCACCCCAGATCCCCGGCCTCTCCCTCCCGCGCCGGCCCGCCGCCAGCTCTGTGCATCTTCCTCCGGGACTCCCACCCCCGCGCTGCCCCGGCCCCGCCCAGAGACCCGGCGAGCCGGCCAAATAGGGGAGCCCCGAGAAAGCCACCCTGGGCGGGACTCCGGGAGGGAGGCCCTGCCCCCCCCCCCTTCACTCGGCCACAATGCAGGCAGAGGATGTGGAGCGGGGAGATGGGGCTGAGGAACCCGGTTCCCCACCGCCCCAGCTCAGTGCTGCCCCCTTTCCTGCCGTCCAGTTCCTGAACTTTTCCTAACATCGCACACTCCACCGAGACCCTGGGCTGGTCAGACTTCTCCGGGATCCTCTTCCAAGGCAGGCTGACACTCCCATTGGGAGAATTAATAGATGGCTTTTGTCTTTGCCAAGTCACTCAAAAGGAAACGGTCTGAGCTAATCTGCTAGTCTGACCCTGGACGGGTCCCTTCCTCGATACTAAAGGTGATCTGACTAAATGAGTGTGAGCCACCCTGAGTCTGAAGGTCTCTCTGGTGTTTTTCTCCCTCTGCAACCTCACCCTTCCGAGCTGTCACCACTCACCCAGAAGGAAACCAGGAGCGCAGAGGAAGTCAGTCAGTTCAGGGTGCCTGTTCTTCCTCCAGTTCACCTGAACAGGCTGCCCAGGCAGGGGTGTCCGTTCCCAGGAGTTAGCTTTCCATCACTGAGAGGATGCCACTAACAGGGAGCTTGCCAGGCTTCCTGAGAATTTACTGGAATAATCCAGCCAAGATTTTGCACCTCTAGACTTACACAGGCCTCCTTACCCCATTTAGGAGGAATTTGGCCCCGTGTTGGTTCTACATGGCTTCTAGCCAACCATATGTGTTCATCAAGAAGTTCCAGGTATCAGCTCATCCAGCCACGCCCAGGGCCAGGGCGGCCACATCAAAGCAGTGAGCCAAGTGCAAGGTGGTGCTCACAGGCCTGGGTGCAGAGTCTGCAGACCCCAGCACTTCAAGGGACATGTGTGCGTTTCCTATTCATTCACACATATCAAGGAATATGTATGAGTTTCCATTACAAAGTCCCATAAACTTGGCAACTTAAAACAACCCAATTTTCTAATCTTACTGCTCTGGAAGTCAGAAGTCTGAGATTGGTCTCACTGTGCTTCAACAAACTCAGGGATTGTTAAAACAGCTGCCTTCCTCTCTGGAGGCTCTGGGGGAGAATCCGGTTTCTTGCCTTTCCATGTTCTAGAGGTGCCCACATTCTTTGGCTCGTGGCCATCTCCCCCATTTTCAAAGCCATCAATGGCCAGTTGAGTCTTTCATGTCACATCACTATCTCCTTTCCCTTCTTTTCCACTTATAAGGACCCACGTGGTGACACTGGGCCACCAGGATCATCCAAAAGAATCTCCTTATCTTCAAATGAGCTGATTAGCAACCTTAATTCTACCTGCAACCTTTATCCCCCAACATGTAATGTAACATCTTGTGTTACATCATCATGGGCCAGGCAAAGAAGTGCTGGAAAAGGCAAGAAAATCTGTAATGTGTACAGTCAACTGTGTGCGGGCTGATAGGCTTCCATGAGAATCACTTCTATGAAATCTCTGCCGAAGGCATAGCCTGATTCTTATGGTGACAGAACATCAGACAAACTGAAGTGGAGGGATAGTCACCAAATTACCGGCTCCCCCTTTTTCAAAAGGCCATAAAAGTCAAAGGAAAACAGAAATGGTTCCGGATTAAAGGAGACCCGAGAGGTATGACAACTAAATGCAGAACCACTCTGAATCGAACCCTTTTGTGACAGAGGACAATGTCAGAACAGTTAGTGAAATTTGAAAGGGGAGAGAGGATTGCATGGTTGTCTGGTATCCCTGCTAATTTCCTGAAGGTGATGGATGTGGTTATGTAGAGGAATGCCCTTGTTTGTTAGAGACACATGTTACAGTGTTTGGGAAGGTGGGCAACTAGTTGACAATTTACTCTAAAATGATTGGGAAAGTAAAATGTTCTCTTTTCAACTTCTAACTTTGCTTTAAATTGGAGATCGTTTCCAAAACTATTAATTGTAACAGTCTGTTCTTGTTCTTTAAAAGAATGTTTGGTGGAGATGCTATAGAACTGGAAATTAGAGAAGTCTAATAGTGAGAAGTTAGTAAACAATGAAGTGCTCATGTATGGTGGTCTCTGAGTACCCAGGCCAACAATTGAGGATGTTACCATTATCACACTGGTCCTGAACCACGTGGCCATAAGCCCCTTTATTCTGTCCTGCCTTAAAATCAAATGTGAACTTAAGAAGAGTTTATCTATTGTTTCCAAGGAGAGGAAGAAATTAGAGATGAAATGCATCAGGGAAACGTTGAGTGTCACTGCTTTAGCAAAAGAGAATACATCATTTATCCACTCAGCAATATGTATTGACTGCCTACTCTGTCCATACATAAGGAATATAGCAATAAATAAAATAGATATCTCTCTCTTCATGCTTGTGTATACTCTAGTTTGGGTTGTGGGAGACAGAGGAATAGAAACAAATATGCAAATGTATAATGTGTAAGAGGGTGATAAGAATGATGGAGAACTATAAGCAGGCTACGGAGGACAGGGAGTGATGGAGAGAGTGAGCTCCTGTTTGATACAAGATGGTTATTTTCTAAGGAGTCATTCACTAGCTCAAACTGGAAGTAAGGGCAGGAAAGGAGTCCTGGCTTATGTACCCAACTACGCAGAAGAAAACAATGAGAGAGAGAGAGACCAAAGATTGCATTTTCTTGGTTAAGAAACAGTAACTCCTCTCACTAGTAAATGCAGCTCAATCAGTGACTATGAACTCTGACCTGATTAGAGATTCTCACTTGGAGGGTGGTGTCAGGAAGGGACAGAAGTGTCAAGGAATGTCTACAACCCTAGCTACCCCACTCTTTATATTCTCTTAACCAGAGCCTGAGAATAGCCTGGGTTGTGGGTTCTTCTCCTGAGAGAAGCAGACAAGCTGAATGCCAGGGGTCCTGCTCTGGTCCCACCAGGACACTGCCCTGATATTAATCACTGCTTTTTGGTATCATCCTGGTATCATTGAGAGCTATGCCCCAAGAACCTCTGGAATGAGTAAAGGAAGTTAGTCCAGGTAGCAAGGGGGATATACTATTGAGGTATAATTGATATACATAATCCATAAATGTTAAAAGTTACAATTTTATGTGTTGACATATATATACCAGTGAACCATTACCGCCATGTGTCTGTGAATGTGTGTGTATGTGTGTCTGTCCACGCACGTGTGTGTGCATGTCAAAGCAGAAGTTTCCTCCTGCCCCTACTTGAATCATCCCTCACCACAGGTAGCCACTGTCCTTCTTTCTGTCACAGATTAGTTAGCATTTCTAGAATTTTCTTTAAATGGAGTTATACACTCATGGATTTAGATACGAGCGCAGTAGTTACCGGGGGAGGAGGATGGAAGGAGAGGGAGAGGGAAGAGGGTTGGGGGAAGGGCATAGGAAGCACAAATATAAGGTGAAAGAGGATGATTTGATTTTGGGCGATGGGTATACAACATAATCAACAGTCCAAATGATGTAGAGATGTGTGCCCAAAATCTATGTACTCTTGTTGACCAATGTCACCCTGTTAAATTTAATTTTCTAAGTAAAAAAAATATAAATGGTGTCATACAGTATGCATTCACTTTTGTTTGCCTTCTCTCATTCAGCATCATTATTTGAGATTCATAGGCATTTTATTTGTCAATACTTCGCTCTTTTTAGTCCTGCATAGTATTCCATTGTACAGATCTACCACAACTGGGCTCTTTGTCCACCTTGTCACAAACTTATATGTTGGCCATTGGAAAAATGATGGAGAAAAAGCTTGGATATCTAGCCTTAAATGTGTGCATACTGCTAACTCATTGTAAAGATCTTTTCTTACAACTGATGAAGAAAGGCTCCTATGTACTCCAACAGTTGCATTTCTTTGTGTGTGTGTGTATGTGACAGAGCCAGAGAGAGACAGAGAGAGGGACAGATAAGGACAGACAGACAGGAAGGGAGAGAGATGAGAAGCATCAATTTTTCATTGCAGCACCTTAGTTGTTCATTGATTGCTTTCTCATATGTGCCTTGACCGGGGGTCTACACAGCACAGTGAGTGACCTCTTGCTCAAGCCAACAATCTTGGGCTCAAGCTAGTAATCTTGGGCTCAAGCTGGCGAGCCTTGCTCAAACCAGATGAGCCCATGTTCAAGTCGGCAACCTTAGGGTTTCGAACCTGGGTCCTCTGTGTCCCAGTCCAAAGCTCTATCCACTGTGCCACCGCCTGGTTAGGCACAATTGCATTTCAATGGACAGTATGTGTATGTCTTCAAGATAAAGTAACTTTAAAATGTACACATCAAAATAATAAAAAATAATCATAGTAATTGGCTTTGAAGTTAATCCTGGATTAAGATAAAACTTCTCTTTCCAGTTTTGTAGAGTCTCAACAGAGCTTACGCACACTGCCAGACATGGGTTAGGTCACCTCCACAACCAGGAGGTGAATTTTGACGGCACTTTGATTCTTCCGACAGCAGAAAGCCAGACTCTGTGCTCTCAGAGATTCTTTCATGAGACCCAGGGGACAGTCAACAGAGGGTTAGATGCCTTTGCTAACATCTTAGCCACGCTTTCCAAATGGTGCCTGCAGGACCGCCTTCTTTGCTGCCTCATAGCCCCTCTGGGGGTTGTAGATAACACCCACTCCCACAATTAGTTACCTGTTTTGCTGTCCTGCTAAATCTTCACCATGTCTCCTAACAGGCCTCCCAGAGCACAGGGCTGTGTGGCTCCGTTCCTTGTTTTCTGCAGTAAAGCAGTGGCCATGGTCAGATAAGGTGATGTGATTTATCTTTTGGAGGTGAGAGGGGTGATATGTGTACAGATAGACGATGGAGTCTGTGAAAACTGGCGTGAGAAAATTAAGTGCAGAGAATATGTTTACCAAGTCCACGGAAGAGTGTGCAAGGCAGAGAGAAGTCTGGGGAGGACTCATGGAAAGAAGCAATGTCATTAAGTGGTGAGTTAGAGAGTGGGCAGCAGAGCATGTCGGGCAACAAAGTTGAAGTTAATGAATCTTGTGATGCGTTATGATTGATTTTCCACTTAATTATAAACTGTAGGCACACGGTTCATTTATTCAACTCTGCATTTCTCTTAAAGATAAACAAGGTAAATGAATAACTGATCAGAAAATGGGTGTGAGTGGGTGACTTCATGGGAATGTTCTGGGGAATGATCTACGTTGAGGACTAAGGAGACATCCTTCTATTCCTAACTCTGACTAACCTTGTGAAATAGAGTCTTGTTTTAGTATTCAACTATTCCTTCCTCTCTTTGCGCTCTGGAATAAAGTACACTCCTTTTTGGATTTGCTTAAAGCACACATAGCTATTTAAATCACCAGTCAGCAGAGCAAGAGGAGGTTCACTAACACTGACCTAAGGGACACTTGTTACAACAGAAACACTGTGTGTATGTATCTCAGCAGAGGGAGGGACACTGGCCACTGTCAGAGGAGGATGGCTGTGTTCTGAGCACCCCCTCTCTGGCTCCAATCTTCTACTCTTGGAATACAGACAAGAGAGAAGAACCAATGGCAGGCACTCTGCTGGCAAGCACTGGGTGAGGGGGATCCAAATCCCAGGTCTACATGCAGTTTTATTGAGGGGGAGAAGATATGATAGGTAAAATTTACTTCAAAATATTTTACTATCAATAATAGCAGTGTGTGTTACTTTCAATTTACACTCTCCAAAAAAAATAATATGAACCTTGAGGACAGTTGGGCAATGTTTCATCAAAAGCTCATCACATCGTGGGTCAGCAACTAAGGGACTTGAACTTCTTTATCTGTGATAAACACCAGATGTTTCTTAACTGGAATACTGAAGCAATGTGGCTGGATGAAGATATTGTAGAGACATTCCCCAACCCTGTACAAACAGGATATAAACATTTAGCCCAAGATATGTCCATGGTCAACCTCAAGGGAATAACAGAAATGCACGTTGCCTTTTCAACTTAAATAACTAAAAAGATAATGGGTAAAATATATAAAATAGTGATTTCCAGACAATGGACAACAAGCAGCACAGGACAGCAAATCCTTGAGAGTCAACAAGTGATGTGAGCCCGACAGTTATTCAACTAACTGCCCAGAGTTTCCAGGTTACAGTGCAGGGAGAGGGACCCCCGACAGCTCAATGGTGTCTTTGATCTGAGGAGACAGTTAATGCAAAGTAGCTAGGCGTTTGCAGGACAGATTATGAAAGACAAAAGACATGCCCAGATGGAAGAGAGTTTCAGAAATTTGTAGCTGAGTCCCTTAAGCCTTTAAACGAATCCTGCTCAGCCCCTGAGTGGGAATAAACTCTCTGAAGTCGGGGGAGGAGAGAACACTGGAAACGTCAGGTGGGACAGTTTCAGGGATTACAGAGGGCCAGGAATGGCCTTTCATCCCCCAGTCAAACTGGGAGAAACCCTGTAATGCGCAAGGCATCAGAAGGCTTTTGCCTTAGTAAGGGGGCAAAGTTAGACCTGGAATAAAGGTTGTCCTGGTCTTACCTGATGAAACTTAAATGCAAGCCTTCAAAAGGACCAAACTGTTTACAAGTAACTTAATATGACCCAAAACCAAGTGCAAGAATATTTAAAGAGTACAAAAATATTGAGCGTACAACAAGGCCAAGGTCACCATCTGTGCCATCTAATTAAAGCAAAAAAGGATCAGGCATGCAAAGAAGCAGGAAAACACAGTTCAAAATGAGGAGAGTCAGAGAATAGAGTCAGAAAGAAATAGTAGATGAGGATATTGTTTGAGTTATAATAATTACATTTTGTAGGTTTAAGAAGGAAGAAGAAAACATGAGCATGTTAAGAGATATAAAGAAGACCCAAGTCAAACTTCTATTGTTAATAAAAAAGCAATGTCTGAAATGAAAACTACACTACATAATATTAATAGCTGATTGGACACTGCAGAAGAAAATATTAGTGAACCTGAAGTCATAGAAACTATACAAAATGGAACACAGAGATAGAGACTTAAAAAAAAAAAAAGCCACGGCATCAGGGAGCTGTGAAAAAACCTAATATAAGTGAAATTGAAGTTCACAAAAGGGTTTAGGAGAACCAAAAACAATAAGCCTATGGAATAGGTTGTATGAGTCTTTTATTTCTGCTTACAAATAAATGTGTGTGGTAGATTTTTTTCATGAGACATGCTTCTTTGAAATGTGGCAAAAAGGTGGTGGGGTGGGGACCAAAATCATCCCTTACTCACCTCCAACAAAGATGGGGCTGGAGAGAGTTTAGGGGCTAATACTCAAAAGCATCCCTCACTGACTGTGACGATGTCTGACCTGTGTGTGAATGCTGCGATGGCCCCTCTGATCCTGAGTAAGTGAGCCAGGAAAGAAGTGGAAATGTCAACCCTTCACTGGATCTGAAGCAACTGGGAGAATATAGGAACGGATGCTCCCCTTTCATCCCTGATTGTCACAAGCAAATCTAGAAGTTAACAGCTTGGTTAAGATGACCAGTGCTCTCCTCAAAACACATACATACCAAACAACAAACAAACAAACAAAAGCAAAACAGGGAATGATGTAGAGCAATGGTTTGTAGCTTTGGCCACACATAACAATAACCTGGATAATTTTGTAAAAATAACATCTGGACCTCACTCCAGGCCTGTTCATTCAGAATTCCTGTGGGGAAGACCGCACGGAGTGATTTTAAGCTTCTCAAGAGCTGCTAAGACAGCTAAAGAAACAAAGCATCAATAGGTTATTCTGCCACAGAATTTTTTTGCTCTGTTCTGTTTTCTTTTCCCTGACAGACATTGAGAATCTCAGAGGGGAAAGCAGTCAGTCCTCATCGCTGCCCTCTCTCCCTATCACATTCTCGTTGCCTTGAACTTTCTTTCAGGGAAAGAGTTACTAACAGTTTTTTGTTTTATTTTGTTTTGTTTTTTTTATGTGTTTCAGAGTAGAAATTGGAGGAAAGCTACTTCTTTGTTTTACAACAGTGATTCTCAAACTTTAATTCATCAAAATCACCTGGAAGGCTGGCAAAACCCTAGACTTCTGAGCCCCACCCCAGCCCCACCCCGAGAGATCCGGATTCAGTAGATATCGGGTGTGGACTGAGAACCTGCAGGTCTCACAAGCTCTGGAGGGCTCTTGCTGCTGGCTGGGACCCGTTTGAGAACCACTCTTTTAGAGGACATGGGATGATGAGGGGAAGTTTTTTCTCAACAGTGAAAGAAACAGAGTTTCAATAATTAAAGAAGGAAGTGCTCAACCCCAGGAGATGGAGAACCTTAGGAACAGGAGCAGGAGGAAGGCGGATGCCGGAAGGGGTCCAGAGCCTGCCCCCATGCAGCATCCCAGAGCGAGGGTGCCTATATGGATGTCTTGTGCATAAGGACCACCACGCTGAGATGCTCAACAGGGGACTGGAGGGCGGAGCTCAGCAAGGGAAACAAAGCTGCAGTGGAGCTGCCCGATTCGTTGGGCCGCTGGGACCTGGACAAGCAGCGACAGCAGCGGTGTGCCAGCATGCCGAGCCCAGGGCCCTCCTTCTCCTCTCCAGACAGCTTGAGCTTCACTCGGGCACGGCCCCGATCAACAGCAGGAAGCCTCCAAAGTTGACTGGTCTTGACTTCTCTCCAACTTAGTCAGGGGAGACTTAAGCCAGGTTTAATTTGATTTAGAAAAATAATGAAACGTGACGGTTTTCGCTCTCAGAATGTTATAAAGTAATCCAGATCCAGACTTGTTTTAATATTTTCTGATGAATCAAGTTCCCTATTTAATTGCCGAGTTGTGAGCGTGTGGAACATGGGAGGAGGACCAGAGAAGCATTTGAAAGAGAGTTTGCAGGTTACGGCCAGGTATTCCAACTGGAAATTGCTTTCGTATTGTTGAATGAGTGTGAGTGGTTAGTAAAAAAGATGGAATTTATGACTCATTCATGAATTCTAGCTGCATATAATTTTCCAGGCACTGTGTCAGGAACTGAGGATACAAAGAGGGATTAAACATGGAATCTAGTTCTCCAGAGGTTTAGAGGAGGGGTAGCTGTTTATTATTGTCTGTCTGAGACAGTAATAAGCACCATAATAAATGTTCATACAGCATCCTATGGGAACACAAGAAGAGTGACTCATTCTCCCTAGGAAATATGAGGAATAATAAAATCTTCCAAAGAGGAAATAATGTGGGGCTTGAAGCCTGAAGAACAATCAGTTGTTCACCCGTTGGGCAACAGGGATAGAAGAGGCAAAAAGGACACAGTGGACAGAGAAGAGGTAAGGGAGGTTGCTTCTCAAAATGTGGGGATGACTGGTGAGGTGATGGCAGTGCCATTCAGCATTAGGGATGCTGCAGCTGGTGACAATGTGGTACAATATAAGGTGGGGCCAAATTGAGAAGTCCCCATACTCATATTCAGCTGCTGTGAGCAAGAATAACAGAAGTTTTAAAAAAATGTTTATATAGCCATACCTGTTGGTTAAGCTCTGCCCCAAGCCCCCTGAGTCAGCCCATCCTGGGCTGCTCTGGTCCTCTCTTGAGCCCCCACCCCTCTTCTCTCTATGATTTAGCAACTAGAAGGGTAATCCTGGACATAGTAGGGGCCCTCTACATATCTCTGCTCTTATGTTTAATATGCCCATAATTCTTTCTTAGAAATTAATGTCTTTCTCTAGTATCTAAGAAACTTAGATCATTGAAGTTTAACCCTTCTTCTTTTAGAAGAAATGCACTTATAGCCATAAATTTTCTGCTAAGCTCTGCTTCTGTTGCATCCCACAAAATTTGATATGTTATTTTTGTTATAATTTAGTTCCAACATAATTTTATAATTTATTTTATAACATTCTAAAAATGTTATTCTTTACACCTAGATTGTTTAAAATGTGTTCTTAATTTTGAAATATTCAAGGACTTCTAGTTATCATTCTTGCATTAATTTCTAGTTTAATTCCACTGTGCTCAAAATACATGTTCTGTATGATTTCAATCCTTTGAAATTTTTTGAAACTTGACTTGGGCCAGCCAGCACATGGCTTATTTTGGTGAATGTTCTATGTATATTTGAGAAAGTGTGTATTTTCTGGTTGTTGAGACTAGAGTGTATAATCTATGCTTGGGACATGCCCTGACTGGGGTTTTGCTTCAAAGCCTGAACTATGTACTTTTTCCTCTCCGTTGTGCTAAGCTCAAACTTCAATCTTTGTTGCCCTATCACTGTGTAGTTGTTGAACTATCTGCTCAGCTGAGTAGCCATTCAAATCCTGTTTCCTGCTGGATGTCCTGGCAATCTGCCACCCTGCTGTGAGCCTTTAAGATGATCCCAATGATTCTTGCCTCCTAGTAAACAAATTATTGAACAACTCCTTGCTCTTTGAGTATGGACCAGACTTACTCAGCTCTAAAGAACAGAATAGGACAGAAGCGACACTTCTGATATTAGGTTATAAAAAAACTATAGCTCTCATGCTGAGGTCTCTCTCTCTCTCATCACTCACCCTGGTGGAAACAAACTACTTTATTGTGAATTAGCCCTGTGGAGAATTCCACATGGTGAGAGATCAAGGTCTACCAACAACCATGTGAGTGAACTTCAAGGTGCCTGCCTCACCTTGCTGCTAAGGCCTTCATTCATATAAAACCACAGCCCCAGCTGACAGCATGACTGCAACCCCCTATGACACCGTGGGCCATTGACACTATACTGCCTGCGGGTTCCTGATCCACAGAAACTATGCGATAATAAACGTTTGTGTGTTTTTTTATACTATAAAGCATAAACATAAATTGTTATTCACCAAGAGATAACTAATACAGAGAGATATGAGGAAATAATGAGAAGAAGTTGAATTTATGAATTTTTCAGTTTGGAGGTATTTGTTTTTGTTCTTGAGAATGTGTTAACAGGACCTACTAGACTGAGTTAGATTGGGTGTAAGGGAACATGAGAAACCAAGAATTACTCTCAGGGTTAAATGAAACATCTAAGTGAACAGTAAGGCCATTTACTAAGATTGAGAAGTCTGATGAAAATTCAGCAGCCAGGTGGAACTGTCTAGTAGCAGTTTAATAGAAACTTCTGGAGTCCTGAGGATTAAGGGCTAGAAGTCAGATTTGGAATAATAATAGCATCAGCCTCACTGGATGTGAGCATTAGGAGAGATAATGCAGGTAGAACTCTTTGCACAGTGCACATGGTTCTTGTCTGTAGCAGGTGGAATTGTGTACCCCCCCCCAAAAAAAACACATTCAAGTTCTAGTTCATTGTACCTGTGAATGTGACCTTGTTTGGAAAGAAGGTCTTTCAGATACAATTAATTAGGAATGAAGTCATACTGAATTAGAACAGACCTGAATTAAATGACTGGTGTCTATATAAGGAGAGAAAACAGAGACACAGATACACACAGAGAGGAGACTGTCATCAAAGACAGACACAGAGATAGAAGTGACACAGTTACAAACCATCAGAAGTTAGGAGGGAGGCACGGGTTGCTTTCTTCCTCAGAGCCTCCAGAAGAACCCAACTCTACCAACACCTTGATTTCTGCCGTCTAGCCTCCAGAATGTTGAAATAATAAGTTTCTGTTGTTTTGAATCATCCAGTTTGTGGTCATTTGTCACATCAACCTTGGGAAAATAATGCAGTGTTTAAATAGATGTGTAATGTGAATGGTTATCATTGCTTCTATTATTACTCATATTTTGCTCTGCACAGAATAGGGTTTCAGGTGCTAGCTGCATTCTGGCCACACTCTCTGAGAGTCACACTTGGGCACAGCCTCTCCTGAAGGCTCACTCTGAGTGGTGCTGGCTAGTACTCAGGACCTGGCAGACTTTGGGAGCACACGGCTCTCCTAGTCCAACATGAAGAAAATGTCACCTGCCAGGCTTAAATGTGATTTTTGTGAAATTCAGCATGACTCCCATCTCTTCCTTTGCTTCTAAGCCCAGTATATGATAAACCATCATTGGACATTAATTCTTTGACTCTTAAAATTTTTTTACATGAAGAATTAGAAAAAAAAATGAAAGTTCAGATATCCCCAAATTTGGGGAAAATTAGTACCACCCAGAATGTATTTAAAATATAGATTCTTGGGCCCCTTTTTCATTCCACTGAGAATCAGAAGCTTTGGGGCTGGGAGGCGGCTGCAAGCTTCCTGCTGACTTTGGTGTCACCTGCTCAGTACCTGGCCTCAGAATATTTGACAACCACAATTCCTCCCATATATAATACAAAAACCAAGGAAACCAAGACAACGGGCTTTCAGTGTATGACTTAGGCTTCCTTGCTTTTTTAACAGCTCCTTGAAATATGAGAGACAGATTTAATAGAGAGCTAAGTAATAAAAAATAAAGTGAAACGTGAGCTTAAAGAAGGGGTGCTATTAAACCAAAAATAAAAGGTCCACAGGGCAGCCACAGAAGGGAGGGATAATGAGGGCAGGGCCGAGCTTTTCCGTATTAGAACCGTTCAAAGAAGGTGCTTTTGTTTTGTTTTTGTTTTTACTAAACTCCTGGCGCCCCCTAGTGGGAAAGATAAGCAGTCCAGAGTCTACAGCAAAGCATATTTTCCCTCTTGGAAACTGTGTTCCCTTGCTTTGGAATCAAGATTGCTTCCATTTCCCTTCACATGTTTTGGGTAGCGTGCTACCTTTTCACTAAGTTTTCTTCTATGTCCTCTGCTTTAAAGTCACACCTCTTTATCTCCGTCAGTAAAGACGTGAGCCCATCAGGACTGAGGACAATTATGCTTAAGGTACTTTTGTTTCAGACAGTGAGGAAACATTTTAAATTTCTTAAGTCCATCCTAAAAAGTATAATTTACACTAGACTGCTTGAGCTGGCATTGAAATAAACTGCAATTTGAGAAGTAATTACAATGGTTTACACTAGTTCCCTTTGCCCAAAAGAACATAGATGGTTCCTTAGAATTTACTTCTGTTGGCCTGAAAAACACCTGGTAAATAGTTCTTATCACAATAGTGGCAGAAACAGTGAGCTGGCTGTCCAGAACAGCTCTACGGAATCCTCTATTCCGACTGCATCAAGGCAAAGAGAGCGCAGGTGCATGTGGGTAACCATTTGTGGAAGAGCGTTGGGCTGAGAGCTAGATAGGTGGGATCTATTGTCTGTGAACTTGGCTCACCAGTCCCATGATCTGCCTAGCTTCAGTTCTCAGAGGGCAAAACAGAGGGCAACACTTGAACCCAGCGCTTTACTATGTGAAGATCCTTTGAAAAGCCTCACAATCACAGACATTCAAGTGGTCAGCTAACTAAAAAAAGCAAAGTGGAGCTTGTGTTTGGTTGTGCATTCAGTAAAGGACTAGTCATCTAATTTAGGGTCTGAGCATGAAAAGAAGCCATGATCATCGCTTTAAAAGGAAAAATGGGCAGGAGATAGTGCATTTTTGAGTCATCATCAAATGATTCAAACAGACACGTTTGGGAATAAAAAAAAAAGGAAAAGGGATCACAAATCAAAACAGACTTTCTCTAGAAACATGGGCAATTAAGGGTTGCAACCATTTCCTCCTGAAAATTGGAAGGCGAAAAGGGAAGCTGGCGGTGGGCTCTCCCTCCTCCCCTGCAGCGGACGCCGCAGAGTTCAGCACCTCGGAAAGCGCCCTCTCACCCCCAAGGGCTTACGCATGCTCCTTGGGAGCCCGCGGCCTGCTTTGCGGGTACGAGTTGAACTCCGGAGAAAGCCGTGGGCAACTCACTAGGAACGGACAACAGCGGAGAGATGGGTGCACCAGGCAGCGAGGGCGACACTGACAGACCTCCAGCGAGGTAGACGGATCTCTCCTATTTCTCTTTGTCTTTAAAGGACAGACACCGTACAAGCTGCAGAGGAAGCCGACACCGGTATTTGAAAGAGAAGGAGCGGGTCCCCAGGAGCGGTCCCAGGGGCGGGTCCCAGGAGCGGGACCCCAGGAGCGGCCTTGGGTGGCGGGTGGGCTGTACGCTAGTGCCCGAGGGGCAGCAGGCACGCAGCGGGGAGTGGCAAGGCGACGTCAGACTGGCACAGGAAGGACCGGGAGAGCCCGTCTGGGCCCCAGGACGCTTGGACGCTGAGCGCTCGCGCTGGAAGTGCGGTCACCACGAAGTGGCCCTGCCCGAGCGCAGGAAAGAGGATTAGGGGACTGGGGGAGGGGTGGGGGGTAGAGCAAGAGGGGGGTGGGCGAGGTGGGGGAGAAGCGCAGAGGGACGTCTGTGAAAGGCCGGGGGAGTTTCTCGGAGCGCGGAGGCCCCCAAACCAGGTGCAGAAAGGAAGCTGGCGAAGGGGCCGAGGGCAGCCGCACGTGGCCGAGGGCAGCCGCACGTGGCCGGCCGGGCTACCAGCCCCGTCCCCCCGCCAGGGCTCCCGGGAAGCGGAGAGGGCATCGGGATGTAGAGAGACTGGGCAGAGGAAGTGGGGCCCAACGAAATGGAGCTCGGACAACTGGGCGCGTTTATTCTAGTGACTTTTACGGAGCCCGTGAAAGGGTCCTCTAGGTGTAGCCAGCCAGGGTCGCTGACCACAAAACCTTTCCTCATCACCACCCCAAGTCGCTGACCCCGCAGGCACCTGGCCGCCCTACAGAACGGCCAGCCCACCACACACGAGGTCAGTGGAAGCAACAGAACAAATCCCAACGTCTGTGCTCTCAAAAGCAGCTCATTTTTTTTTTCTCCGAATTCCCTCCAGCATTCAAGGTTTGAGTAAATTAGACATTTATCTGAGGCAATGACTACACACCACCAGACTCTAAGATGAGGCGGGAAAAGGAACCACAGACATTTCCTAACTTGTAAAACCTTGTGGGCCAGTCTCCGTATGCCCTGCGCAGCCACATCTGTAGCTGTGTAGACAAACAGTAATGAGGGAGGGGGGCAGGTCTTGGCAGGGGAAACAGGATGGTGAGCCTTACTAACAGCGACGGGGAGCTATCATTCATGGGGCGCAGACCACCCGCCAGCCTCCCTGCTAAGCGCTGCTCTACAGGACACAGCAGAAACTCAGTGCCTGGTTCAAAGCCCAGCTCAGCCACTTACCAGTCGTGTAGCTTCAGATGAATTACATAATGCCTCTCTGCCTCAGTTTCTGCACCTGCAAACTGGAGATCAGCACCAGCAACCACTTCCAAGACTGCTGTGTTCACAGAGGTGGGACATTTGAAAAGTGGTAAGCATCTTATATGTGTTATACATTATTAATGGTCACAGCTCACCAAGGTAGGAATTATCACCCTAGTGAACAGATGAACAAGTGTGTGTTGGGGACATTCAGCAGTTTGCTGGTGAGCAGCAAAGCCAGGATTCAAAACCAGTCCAGCTCGAAAGCCCAAGGTCTGTCTACTCAACTACGCCACCTCTTAAGGCTGCTGAAAACCTGGTCACATGAGAAGCCGGGGGGGGGGGGTGGCTAGAGAAAAACTGCTTCACTTGGAGAAAAAAACTGTTGGAGGCAGAAGGCTGTTTTTGAAAGGCTTTCGTGTGGATTCCAGAGGATGGAGCAAAGGTGCAGGTTAGAGAGAAATATTTTCACCGTGTCCATGAAATGAGCTGTTATAAAGTGGTAAATCCTTTGGCACAAGATGCTCAAGCAGACTCAAGGATATCATAAATTCATGTGAATTAATTGGGAGTGGTTTAATATGAATGAAATATGCTCAGGTTCATCAAGACCTGAACTGTGCCATGGAAGACATCCTGCCTTTCCTGACCCCTACCCGGAGACATAGTGAGAAAGGTGCATGTCGCTGCTGTCACCTGCACTTGCCCGTATTCCCCACTAAATGGAGGGATAGCCCAGTGTCTTCTGAGACAAATGATGCCTGAAATACGGGCTGTCTTGCAGAGGGCGGGGTGAAAGTGAGGGGCGGGCAGATGACTGCAGCCAAAGTCATACTACCGAGTAGACACCGGGCCGACCCAAAAAGCGCAGAGCTGAAGGGAAGGTTGATTTTCTGCCATGTGCTCCACGATGTTGTGTCGGAGGTGAGGGCCAATGTCTCTTTATTGAGCTAATCCACATATCTAACAAATATAGCCACAAAGCAACAGCCAATCAGTGCTACCAAAGAGGCCGTCATCACCACAACAACGACGCTCCCGGCCATGACAACCAGAAGGCCCAGGCCACCTCCAACCAGGATCTGAGCCAGCTGTACCATGCAGGTGAGGGTGGCGCAGTCCAGGCCCTGGCCTCGCCCGCTGCTCTCCGGGCCCCCTGCTTGGGCCTGCCGCTTCTGCAAGAGAAACACAGGAACAGGGTTTGATCTGCACAGAACATTCTTTAGGGAGCAAGTGGGTTGTAAATACTTCTGACTTTGTGGGTCACGGGGTCTTGGTTGCGACTATTCAACCCTCTGCCAGCAACAATACAGTGTGTCCGTAAAGTCATGGTGCATTCTTGACCGGTCACAGGAAAGCAACAAAAGACTATAGAAATATGAAATCTGCACCAAATAAAAGGAAAACTCTCCCAGTTTCATACCTATTCAGTGCAGTTCGATGTGGGCTCATGCAGAGATTTTTTAGGGCTCCTTAGGTAGCTATCCCGTATAGCCTCTACAGACTCGTCACTGACTGATGGCCTACCAGAACGGGGTTTCTCCACCAAACTGCCAGTTTCCTTCAACTGCTTATCCCACCAAGTAATGTTATTCCTATGTGGTGGCACTTCGTTATAAACACGCTGATATTCACGTTGCACTTTGGTCATGGATTTGAATTTAGCAAGCCACTGAACTTTCCTCTGTACTGTCCACATCTCGACTGGCATGGCCGTGGGCTGCTCTGCTGTATACACAGTGTTATGTCATCATCTGCGCATGCGTACATGCTGCCACATCATCCTACAGAAACTGGGAGGGTTTTCCTTTTATTTGGTGCAGATTTCACATTTCTATCATCTTTTGTTGCTTTCCTGTGACCGGTCAAAAATGCACCATGACTTTATGGACACACTGTACATAAAAGCAGCTACAATAAATACATAAAAAGTTGGCTTTTCAATATAACTTTATGGACATTGGTATTTGAATTTCATGCAATTTTCATCTGTCACAGAATATTAGCATTCTATTAATTTTTTTTAATCATTTAAAAATGTTAAAAAATTCTTTGCTCAGTGGCTGTACAAAAGTAGGTGGCTGGCCATATTTGCCAGCCTGATTTAAGGTCACCAAGAATCTCCACCTTTTCCCTAAGCTGCCTTTCCTAGCTGCCAGAAACTCACAAATTCCAGTGTTAGCATCTACGACAGCTAAATGGTTAATGTATATAAAATTATCTCAAGTCAATAAATACAATCTAGTCTTTGCAGGTTCTAGTTGGGCAGTATGCTAGGCAGGTTACCTATACTATAGATATTTTATTTAATTTTCTAACAACTCTATAAGGTAAGTATAGTATATAATACCCATTTGATTGATTAGAAAACTGAGACTGAGAATTTGAATGATAATTCCTATACTATTAAGAAAAAAAAATTGTGCCCAAAAAATGCACATTATCCTTTGACTATAGAGGAAAAATAAGAAAACAGATTCCTATTGCTTAATTTTCATTAAAATATGCAGGAAATATAAACAAAAACCTAAGAGTGGTTAAATGTAAGGGTCAGCGGAAGTCGGAGTAGAGGAGGGAGTGGTGGGAGCCAGTCTCAATGCACCCTTCTCTATATCACTGTGATCACTGAACCATGTGGATACAGCACCTTCGTGAACAGACTTTAATATTTAATCAATCAACAACTATCCCCAGGGCTACACAGCTGACAAGTGGGGGAGGCAGGATTTGATCCAGGTTTCTCTGAGTACAAAGCCTATGTGTTTCTGCCCTAGTACCACCTAACTCTCTCCTCGGAGGGACAGTTCTGTATTATAGCCGTCTCTTTAACAGCAAAACGCACGCATGCATTGGAACACTGGTGACAACGTTTGCCAGGGGATGAGGACAGCTACCACTGTGGTTCAAAAGGTTTTAACTCTTAGTGAAACCGCCCTGCTGTGGTGTTTGCCAGGTCACATAATGGAAAAGACGGACAGCACTGTGGCCACATGGACGTGATTCGCATTTCAGGCTGTGATGGAATCAAGTCCAAATTATTTCTCCAGCTTTTATATCACTGCTCCAGTTAAACAACTGTAAGCCTACTTTCATGGGGGGAAAGTTGCAGATTTTGATAAGGACATGTGATGATAATCTTCGAGTGGAAATCTGTACCCTGGAGTTCTTTTAGAGCCATTTAGGGCCTTGCCCTCTGGCCTGAGCTCCAGGTGGAGATAGGAGAGGCCTCCCTCAAGGCAGCTGGTGGGGTAACCACCTGCAACCAGCTTTCCTCCATGTCCACAGGGTCAGACGTACCGACACCTGGACTTCCCTCAGAAATCCTTCCAGGCACCTCTGCGGTGGTTGGGCACCAGAAATGCCACAGGTGCACTGGACAGGTGGGGCAGTTGTCAGAAACCCTGGGCTCCCCTTTCCTTGTCTCTGTTTTTGTGGGCTGATTTCTCAGCATGACCGAAAGCCCCTTTCCTAATCAGACAGATGAGGGGGTAAAAATACCTGCACCCCTGCTCCCAGGTGCACAGGGCTCCCAGGTAAAGGGGAGGTGGGCGTGGGCCGGGTGGGTGGCCGTGGCTTGGCCAGACCTTGCTGCATCTGGCTAGGTGTTTAGTGCTGCTGTTTCAAGAACACCCATTCCCCAGCTCTGCCCTACACTTTCCCACCAACTCCCCCAGCCCGCAGGTGAGTCAGGCGTCACCCCGTGCAGAGCACACGACGCACCTGTTCCTCCTGCTCCTCGCGGTGGTACTCGGCAATGAGGTTATAGGGCACAGTGTACAGGGTGCTGGACATCACGCCAAAGGAGGCGCAGAGCCCCAGGGTGGAGTAGATATTCGGGAAGAGCCCGATAAATCCTGTGCCCAGGCCGAACAGCAAATACCCCATGAAGTACAGACCCTTCAATCCAATGTAGGCGACCAGAGCTTTCTGGAAGTCTGTGGGAAGACAAGAGGGAGAAATTATGGCTGGCAAGGCCTCACGACACTAAGAATTTCAGACAAGCCCTTCTTTTCAAGTTCACTTCTTTTTTAAAAAAAAAAAGCCTTTCTTCTGATACCAAGTCCGGAAATAAAGAACCTTCCTATCTGTGCTTGAAAAAGCTGGCTTTTGAAACCAGTGTTAAACCTCTTGCACAGAGAGCTAGAAACTGCTTGTTAGGCTGACCTTCCCCACAGGTAAGGCCCGGGCATCATTTAGCAGACAGCTGAATAGGAACAGGGCAAAAGAGGTGGGGCAAAGCGGCCTTGGCTCCGGACCCTGGGGTGCAGGACGTGGAAGAAAGTGGGAGTCGTTCTCGCTCACCTGGGTCTAGCCCAACAGGACCTAAACAACAACCCAGGTCTCTCGTGGCCCCACGGCCCAAAATCAGGTTGGAAGAAATTTAAACAACCAGATTTCACAGAACAATCCAAGTCATTCAGTTTCTGAGCCTCCCCACCACGCCCACCCCTGACCACCGTCTGCACACTGGAGGAGGAAGGAAGAGGCGTGCATGATCTGCAGACACTCCCCAACCTGCCAGCCCTGGCCAAACACATAGGAGACACCAGTTACGGTGGTGGCTGCCATCACTGTTGGAACAAACTCCTCTGGCTGGCTGGACATGGCCGACTCTGAACTTGGGACCCCACCCAGCAGCTAACCCTGGCTTGCTCAGAAAAGTACTAAAGCAGAGTTCTTTTTTTTTTTTTTACAGAGACAGAGAGAGAGTCAGAGAGAGGGATAAATAGGGACAGACAGACAGGAATGCAGAAAGATGACAAGCATCAATCATCAGTTTTTTGTTGCAACGCCTTAGTTGTTCATTGATTGCTTTCTCATATGTGCCTTGACCGCGGGCCTTCAGCAGACTTAGTAACCCCTTGCTGGAGCCAGCGACCTTGGGTCCAAGCTGGTGAGCTTTTCCTCAAACCAGATGAGCCCGCACTCAAGCTGGCAACCTCGGGGTCTCGAGCCCGGGTCCTCTGCATCCCAGTCTGACGCTCTATCCACTGCGCCACTGCCTGGTCAGGCGAGTTCATTTTTAAAAATTGAAAACTCTGCTTTAAAATGTTTTACATTGTCTTTCACTATGGAAGGGAAAAATCCCTAAAAGCTTTTATCTTCTTTTTTCAATCAGATGTTTTTAATCTGTACATTCCCTATCCTTCCCCTGCCCCACTGAAACGGAACACGTGACCTCGGGATAAATGATCGATACTGGGAATGTGCCTGTTCAGGAGCGAGATTTTCCAAATCCCTCCAAATAAATATCGGGCTTATAGTGCACAGACAAGAAACTGGATTACATGGAAGCAATTATGAAACTAAACATGGTAGCAAGCCATCCATGGAAGACAGATCTCTGAAAATGACAAGTGTGTGACATTGCTTCCTCTGTTAGATTCAGACCATCCCTGGAGGCTGTTGTAAAGGCCGGGAATGAAAGCAGTATAAAGCTAAGTCTATTGGCCCTGGCCAATTTGCTCAGTGGATAGAACGTCGGCCTGGCATGTGCAGATTATGCGGGTTCGATCCTTGGTCAGGACACACATGAGAGGCGATCATCTGCTTCTCTCCCCCTTTTCTCTCTCTTCTCCTCCCACAGATAGACAGTAGCTCTACTTGTCTAGGTGTCAGCCTCAGATGCTAAAAATGGCTCAGTTGATTTGAGCATCAACCCCAGACAGGGGATCCCGGGTAGATCCCGGTCAGGGTGCATGTGGGATTCTATCTCTCTATCTCCCCTCCTCTCAATAAAAAAAAGAAAAAAGCTAAGTCTATCACTGTTTGCTTATGATTATATTTATGCAGAAAATATAATCTAAGGTATCTCAATACCTAAAAGATATGGTCACTATTCATTAGAGGAATGATCTTAATCAAAGAGGATAGCCCAGCCAAGGAGAAGGCAACCAAGGAGAAGGAGGTATCTGGAATCATGAGCAACTTCAGAACAAAGACTCTGAGTCTGTTTGGCACTTTATTCATGAAGAAGAATTAATAAGTCTAAGGGCCAAGCTAACTTACCCTGTGCTGGTCATATCCTCACTGTGCCCCTAGTGAGGACTGGAGGTAAATGATGGATTTAAGCAGAAGCTATGAATAGTAGTGTATATATGAACAATTGGCTATATTTCAGTACTCGGTGTTGCTATTCCTCACTGTAACGGGACACATCATCCCCATGTATTTATCAAGAATCTGGTATTTTAAAAAGCAAAATATAAAAAAGTAAATACAGAAATATAAAATCCAACATTCTGCTAGACCAGAGCACTTTGGACCAGTGGTTTTGAACTTTTTTACACTTGGAGACCGGTGAAAATAGGAGAATTATTTTGGGGACCACTAAGGCAGAAATTACCCTGAGCATAAGCAAATTTGACTAAAACCGTTGGGTCTGTAATCTTCACACAACATCAAGGTGGTTGACTCTTTCAAGGTGGCACACAATTTCTGGCAGATTGTTCTGCAGACTGGTGGTTGAAAAACTGTTTTAGAAGATACTCTTAGAAGGAGGAAACTTACAAGAATAGAGGGAGGAAGATATAGCATTGATGCACAAGCCCCAACATCCAACCTCGACGCCTCTTTCATAGATATGAAACTCTGTGGAGTTGTGTGGACTGTAGGGATTCCCATGGTACACAATCTGAAAGAGAGATTTGGGGCTATTGAGATATAGATGCAGGATGGTAGGGACCCCTTCTTAGATGCTATGTTTCTCCATCCCTGGGGAGCTACATCGATCCTATCCTAGGCACAGATCGATCCTATCCTCCCTTGACCATGTCACCCGTCTCATCCTTTCACACCTCTGCTCAAGGACCTTTAGGAAGTCCTAATGCTACTGCATCCAGTCTAAACAACATCTCTCTGCATCATTAACACCTCTGCTTCACCTAACATCTGGCCCCTCCCAACTTAGGCTACCCTGCCATCCATTTCTGGTGCAGCCAATAGGCTTCTGACTCATCTCCACAAGTGCCTTTCCTATTCCTACATGCACCATTTTCTCCCTCTCTTCTATTTTTCCAACTCCAACTCACTCTTCAAGGCCCCAATCATAGTACCCCCTTTATGAAGCCTGCCATGACTGCTACAGCTCACATTGATTTTCCCTGTTTGTTGCATTTGATCAAGTAATGGTTTCATAGTATCCTCCAGTTGACTAGGGCATAGTAACTTGCCTCTGGAACCTGTCTGGAAGCCAGCTCCTTAAAGATCCTCTTTCTGACACTCTTAAGTGCCCGTCCTAGAGGTTAGCCCAGAACAAGCTCCACAGGCGCTGACTGAAAGGTTAACATGCGAGTCAATGAGTGTGTGCACAGACATGCTCATTACCTGACCCATGAAGTCTGTGAAAAACAGCATGTTGGCTAGGAAGGCAGTCCATCCCATGAGGTGGCTGATGCAAAGACAGCGGTAGTGGGGAGGCATACTCATCAGGGCCCTCAGCAGTGACCTCATGGTCATTGTCCCTTGAGTCTGGAATAAACATGAAACAGGTGTGACCTTCAGTGAAGACACACGGGCAGCGGTGGGAGCCAGAGCACTCAGCCATGTTACATATCATGTCGACCATCACACAGGGTCCCACTTTCTGGGCGTAGCGCTAAAGTTTCCAGAGAGTGGTCTCTAGGAGGTGTAATGTTAAGTATGTGTAGATGCTTAGCAGTTTCAGGCCCAGAATGGGGCTTTGGGGACCTGAGGGGAAAGGGAATAGGAATGGATATTGGATTTATTTTGCTTTGGGCTAAAATGCAAGAGACATCTACCTTTGAATGACAGAACCACTACATGAGGACAGAGCTCACAGATTATTATAATTCTTAGATTTCTTGACTATGAAAATGTGGTAGACTAAATTTACAGAGGGCTGTGATTTCCAACTTGTGGTATTGCCTCATGATTACATATTGTTACATGGCAAAGGGATCTTGCAAATATAAATTAAGGTTACTAATCAGTTGACTTTGAGTCCATCAAAAGAGATATTATCTGGGCAACTCTAACCAAATCACATGACCCCTTTAAGAAAGCAGAGAATGTTTTCCAGCTGGGAGCAGAAGGGGAAGTCAGAGCATTTCAAAGCACAAAAATTGCTAGTTTTGAAGGTAAAGGTAGCCAAGTGGAAAGAATATGAGCATGATCTCTAAGGGAAAAGAGGGACTCCTAGCCAACAGTCAGCAAGAAAACAGGGACTTCAGTCGTAAGGAATTAGGTTCTACCTGAATGGGCTTAGAAGCCTATTCCTCCCCAGCTGAGCCTATTCCTCCTCCAGGATGGAAATACAGCTCCACTGACACCTTCATTTCAGCCCTGTGAGGCCCTGAGCAGAGAACCCAGTTGAGCCCACCCAGATTTCTAACCTACAGAACTGTGAGATAATAAATTATGGTTTTAAACTGCTAAATTTGTGGTAATTTGTTAGGTAGCAATAAAAAACCAACACAGAGAGCCAGCTGGTTCCCTGCTCTCAGCCAGGTTTATTCCCATGGATCCTGCCATCAGCCAACACATATAAATGAACCCTATGTTGAATCAGAGGTGAGAACACTGTAGAACAAATAAACACATGGACACACACACATGAATACACATGCCCAAAAGGATTTAATTTAGACTAAGATTGTGTAAAAACCAGAGGCTCCAATTTTCTAATATCAGGAGCCTTGAGAGAATAAAAGAATTTTGAACTATTGACACAGCTATTTTGAAATACCAAGAATAAAATAGCCTGTAACATCTTGACATATAAGAGAAGAAAGAAACCTCAGGAATACAGGGCAGTCAGTTGCCCTGAAGACGCTAAGACTATAAACATCAACCATGCTAGGGGCATGAGTCTTTCCTGTCAGATTTTTATTTATTCTAAATCTTGATGTTATGAAATTGCATATTGGCTAGTTTATTTATAAGATGGTCTCATGAGATTTTCTGTTTTAATTATAACAGCATATTGTGTTTATACCTCTTTTTTTTTTTTTTTTTCTGAAGCTGGAAACGGGGAGAGACAGTCAGACAGACTCCCGCATGCGCCCGACCGGGATCCACCTGGCACGCCCACCAGGGGGCGACGCTCTGCCCCTCCAGGGCGTCGCCCTGCCATGACCAGAGCCACTCTAGCGCCTGGGGCAGAGGCCAAGGAGCCATCCCCAGCGCCTGGGCCATCTTTGCTCCAATGGAGCCTCGCTGCGGGAGGGGAAGAGAGAGACAGAGAGGAAAGAGAGGGGGAGGGGTGGAGAAGCAAATGGGTGCTTCTCCTGTGTGCCCTGGCCAGGAATCGAACCCGGGACTTCTGCACGCCAGGCCGACGCTCTACCACTGAGCCAACTGGCCAGGGCTGTTTGTACCTCTTAACCTTACATGAAAACGTTGTTTAGTTCCTTGTTGCAGGAAATTGTATTTACTCATGGTAGGTTTGTTGGATAAATTGATTTTTTAATTAGTCAATTTTATAGTATTTAATCTATTGACCACGACTGAATGGATTTCCTTATATTTAATCAGTATTTAAAAGAATAGGTATTTCCTTAGAGTTAAGAAAAATAACTGCTTTCCAAATGTGAACTATGGTACCTGTCAAAATAAATGGTGTGCACAAAAGAAGCTCAATGCCGAATTACTAACTTCCCACAGGAAGCAGCAGAAAAGATACAGACTGAGGAACAACAGCCCAATTCATACCACAGACTACGTGATTTATTTTCGCTTTCTTTCGCTTCTTTCCAAAATGCAAAATTTTAAAAAGTGAATCTGGCCAGCAGGTAATCAGCTTCATTCCAAATAGTAATTTGTGCTTCTGCCTTATATATGATTTTCAGCCTGCTTTCATTGTAACCCTAATTTTTCCTTTCTTCCAAAAATAAACATGAGGTTTTCAAACTGTGCCTAATATTTCTGCAAAAGACAGGAATGTAAATGTGCAAAGCTCTTTTCAGTATTTTAAGTCAGAAGGAAAATTCAGCTGGCATCTCTCTGACTCATCAGTTCCCTATTTTTTCTTTACTTTCTTTCTTTTTTCTTTTTTTTTTTTTTATTTAGTGAGAGGAGGGGAGGCAGAGACAGACTCCCCCATGAGCCCCGACCAGAGAGCTTAGCTAGGTTCATTCACCAAGCTTATACAGTCACTAGGATTAGGTGCTAGTGAGTTTTCTGAGACTAACAGTTGGCCCAATGCCTGTTCTGCCTTTCAGTGGTTCTGAGCCCCAGGAGCTGGAGTTCTGCATGTAGTGTGTGCCTTTGTCCACTGGAGAGTGGGTGGTGACAGATTTGTAAGTGAAAAAGGCACAGAGCCTCAATGGGGAAAGGACCTTCACAAGAGTGTCCTCAAACGGGGACTAGTGAGATACTGAAGCGAGTAGTAATGGCAGGGCGGAGTTACAGGTGGATTTTATGGGATCTGAAACAATTCTGGCCTTTCATCATTATACAAAAACAATCCCAGTTCTCAAACAGCACATCCCCCCTCATTCTGGGAAGTAATGACCTTAACAAACAATGGTGGCCAGGGCCCTGGCCCTGACATGCTGTAGACCTTCACTGCTCGGGGGAGGCTCCCGAGATGCACATTTGGAATAGAAGGGTCGGATGCTGGCTTTGAGTGTAGGATATATTACTCTGCTTGTTTGTTTGTTTTAATTTTGTTCTTTAAACCAAATAAAACCAATCAGAGCCTACGGTGTTGTGTATGTGGCATGTACGAGAAAGTGAATTGTATTTGATGCCTTTATTTTCTTACTAGTGTGGAGGGTTTTATGCTTTTCAAAAGGCTCCCATTTATCGGTTCCATTTGCTCCTCTCAACAGCCTCTGCTGAGTCACAATAAATGGTGCAGAGAGACAGTTATAATCTATCAGGGTAATAGCTCCTTTCCTTAGTAAAACCCTACCTTGTTTTGTTCTTTAAACTGTGACATTATTTTTTCTTTACTTTCTTTCTTTTTTCTTTCTTTTTTTTTTTATTTAGTGAGAGGAGGGGAGGCAGAGACAGACTCCCCCATGAGCCCCGACCAGAGAGCTTAGCTAGGTTCATTCACCAAGCTTATACAGTCACCAGGATTAGGTGCTAGTGAGTTTTCTGAGACTAACAGTTGGCCCAATGCCTGTTCTGCCTTTCTTAGGAGTAATGAAAGTTTCAGCCAGGTGTAGGGCTTGCAAATCATGCTATTGTCTCCATTTACTTGCAGCTCAGTGTGTTCATGTGACTAAATTCTGGTCAACAGTAGGTATGCGGAAGTGATGTTTGCAGCTTTTTAGTTGGGTCCTTAAAAGGAAAGGATCATGTTCTGCCCTTTCTTCCTTCCTGCTGGCAGAATGCAGACATAATAATGATAACTGGAGAAGCCATCTTGGACCTCAAGATGAAAGTTCCATGTTCAAAATGCAAGCAACAAAACAGAAGGGTCCAGCTCCAATCCATCCATCTGTACCTTTATAAGAGAGAGAAATTAACTTACTTCCTGTTTAACGTAATGTGGGTCTCCTATAAACTAACTCATGCAGGAGCCCAAATTGAAATCCTAACTTGATTGTTCCAAAGCTCTTGCCCCAGCAAGAGAAGTGGAGCTCACAGAGGACATGAGATACACTAAACTTGTGTAAAACTTCTGTTAGAGTACAGATTAAGTCTGTTTCCTATTTGTGCTTAGAGCACTCAGCATTCTACCAGGCTTATAATAGCACGTACTGTATATTTAGCATTTTACAAAGTTACGTAGAACCATTCTAAGTAACTATGCATGGGTAATTTCATATAAGCTGCACAAAACCCTAACAGGTACATAAATTTCTTTCTCATTCTACAGAAATGTAGATGCCCAATGTTATACATCACAGAGGTGGAAGAAGCAGGATTTTAATACCTATGCTCTTAATCATTAAGCTACCTACAGCAAGTGCCTGATAGTTATTTTCTGAATGAGGAACACAGGTGAGCCAGCTAGAAGAGCCAAAATTTAAAATCAAGTCTCCCACAACCTCTTACCAGTAAGGGAATCCTTGTTCTCTGCCCCCCCCCCCCATGTTGCTATTCAAACTCAGCTTGAAGGAGGACACAGAACTTGCTACAATGATGGAAATGATCTATCTCTGCAGTGCCTCTGCAGTAGCTACTAGATCTATCTCTGCAGTGCCTACACAGTAGCTACTAGATCTATCTCTGCAGTGCCTCTGCAGTAGCTACTAGATCTATCTCTGCAGTGCCTACACAGTAGCTACTAGATCTGTCTCTGCAGTGCCTCTGCAGTAGCTACTAGATCTATCTCTGCAGTGCCTACACAGTAGCTACTAGATCTATCTCTGCAGTGCCTCTGCAGTAGCTACTAGATCTATCTCTGCAGTGCCTACACAGTAGCTACTAGATCTATCTCTGCAGTGCCTCTGCAGTAGCTACTAGATCTATCTCTGCAGTGCCTACACAGTAGCTACTAGATCTGTCTCTGCAGTGCCTACACAGTAGCTACTAGATCTGTCTCTGCAGTGCCTACACAGTAGCTACTAGATCTGTCTCTGCAGTGCCTACACAGTAGCTACTAGATCTGTCTCTGCAGTGCCTACACAGTAGCTACTAGATCTATCTCTGCAGTGCCTACACAGTAGCTACTAGATCTGTCTCTGCAGTGCCTACACAGTAGCTACTAGCCCCATGGGGCTGTGGAGCAGTTAAAATGCAGCTAATGCAATCAAAGAACCAAAGTTTCATTTTAATGAATTTTAATTTAAAATTTTAATTTATAATTACTAGACCCATGGGACTAGTAGCTACTCTATTGGTCAGCATTGCTCTATCTAGTCTCTTCTTTTTGACTATTTTCTCTTAACCTGGTTCCATTTCTGGCACTTAATAAAATTTGCTTTAAAATTTTAAGCTAATTAATTCAGTGAGCAGTTCACTAGAAATGGACTAAAAGGAATATCTAATCAACTTATGAAATACAAATTCAACATGCTCAGCCCAGTTACCGACCCAGGGCTACTGTCATTTGCAGAAACAAATGTATGATCCTCATCTAAGAACTGAAGATATCTCTTTGGCCTGAGGATAGCCCAGGCTTCTCTTATGGTCTAACATTTTGCACGTGGCTTCATTTTTCCTGGTTAGACGTTTTGAAAAGAGGAAGAGACAGGCAAACCAGAGGACAATGTACACACTTTCTCTGAGGTGTAAAGTTTCAATTCTAAAGGATAATAGCAACTGGGGATTTGAGAAGTCAATTATACTTCATAAAACTCCTAACATCAAATAAACAAACAACAAAAAAAGACAAAGAATAATTAAAAAAAGAAAAACAACCTTAGAAGGACAAGAATAAGAATGTATTCCCAAGTAAAAAAAAAAAAAAAAAAGAATTTGCATCTTTACCTGTTCGGTGGGATTTTGTTTTTTTCCTCCCCGCATGGCCAGTTCCGGGTTTACATAACCATTTTTAACTTTTTCAATAGACCCATACTCATGTGTTCTGTCCGATGACAAGGGAGGGGCCTGGGGGGCTTGCTGTGGGAGATTGGCCTTTGTGGCATCTCTGAGTGGGGCTTCGGGGATACTGCACAGGTGAATAGTAACACACAGGATGAGGACCAGGGCGGAGAAAAAGAACATGACCTGGAATTCTGTGCCCAGCATTCTTCCCAGTTTCAGGTGGGCCCAGTCGATGGCACCCAAAAGGTAACCCAGGGCACCACCAAAACCTGGAAAGCAAGGAAAAGCTATATTAGCATAGTTAGCAAACCATCTTCCCTGTCCACTGTGCCCGGGCCCTGCCCTTCAGCGGGAATACAGCAGTGGTGCCTGGTTGTGACTGGCGAGGTAAGAGAGAGGGGCTAATAAAACACATGCAGCCAGGACAGGTAGATTCAGAACTTGGCTCTAGCATGTACTTGCTGTGACCTTGGACTTCTTCACGCATACTATGGGGATGATAAAACTATGAGTATACAGTCATAACTAGAAAACGGTGCCAGGCATGGGGGCGGGCTGGTAAATGCAGCCACTGTCAGAATACTTGTTGCTACTGGAACCTGTATAATTTTGTTAACCAATGTCACCCCAACACATCCAACAAAAAGAAAGAAAAGAAAGCAAACAAACCAAAGGAATTCTTGTGGCCTTTCCAAACTATACTGTCTATACTGCTTAAAAACTAAAATACCTGACCTTAAAGAGCCCCAAAGAAAACCAATTTCTGACACCAATAAAAATAATTATTTGTATTATCATATATCTATTAATAAGGTATCTAAGGCGATGCACGGTTGCGAAGATCAAACAGCCTTGGAATCTGTCTTCTTTCCTCTATCAGAAGCTAGAGGTTCTTGGTCCCAGTTGATAGCAATCAGAATCCTAAGAACTAAAATTTAAACATGAATTTTTAAAAACCCTATTATTACCTATCAGTCTACCATATTTCCCCATGTATAAGATGCACCCTTTTTCAAAAAATCTGGGGTCTAAAAACTGGATATGTCTTATACAGTGGTTATAGATTTCAAATGCCATAGATGGAACTGAGGGTGAGGCAATATATGAAGACAGTGATTCATCATCAGACACAGATGAGGACAACCTAATGGATGGGAGTTCGACAGTGATGAGGAGTTGTATGAATTTTATGATCAATAAAACTTGAGTTCAATAACTTTATGTAATACATTTTTTTTTTGGAATTCAAGGAATAATGAGAACTGAGGAACAGAATTGAGACAGAGGAGGGATCAAAGGGACCAGAGGAAAACAGGACAGAGGGAAAGGGGATGATAGGATGGGATAAACCTGAAGGGAAGTGGGGAGGGTGCTGTCCGGAGGGGGGCAAGAGAGATGTTGAGGGGAATAGGGGGAGAGGGGATGCATTCGGGGTGACCCTAGAATCTATGTAAACACAATTAATGAAATTTAAAAGATAACAAAAAAAAGAAAAAGAATAAATTCTCCTTTCCTCAAAAAAAAAAAAACAACCCACAAAACAAAACAAATTTCAGGCCCCAAAATTAAGGTTCATCTTATACATGGGGAAATATAGTAATGTTGGAAGTCCTGTTATTAGTGACTCATTCTTTTCTGTTCCTGTTTTAAAATGCAAGTGCTCTTGGTATGGACAAGAATTTATTTTTATCTTATTTTACTTTTTTAATGAGACTTTATACTACGCAGCACCAGAACAGTAAGTGTTCCTTGATGCTTCTCCTGGTGGCAGACTGGTGGCTCCCAAGGACGCTGTGGTGAAGGAGGAGCACGTCACGGGGCCAGAGGGGTCCCGGAAGTCAGGACAGGGATGTGAAACCTTCTACTTAAGTCAGATACCATTAAATGTTAACCTCGCATGCTGCCTTACCAAACACAAATATCGGCCCTGGCCGGTTGGCTCAGCGGTAGAGCATCGGCCTGGCGTGCAGGGGACCCGGGTTCGATTCCAGGCCAGGGCACATAGGAGAAGCGCCCATTTGCTTCTCCACCCCCACCCCCTCCTTCCTCTCTGTCTCTCTCTTCCCCTCCCGCAGCCAAGGCTCCATTGGAGCAAAGATGGCCCGGGCGTTGGGGATGGCTCCTTGGCCTCTGCCCGAGGCGCTAGAGTGGCTCTGGTCTCGGCAGAGTGACGCCCCGGAAGGGCAGAGCATCGCCCCCTGGTGGGCAGAGCATCGCCCCTGGTGGGCGTGCTGGGTGGATCCCGGTCGGGCGCATGCGGGAGTCTGTCTGACTGTCTCTCCGTTTCCAGCTTCAGAAAAACACAAAATATATATATATATATCCACCTGGACAAATCAGATTCTTTTTGTTTTTCTTGCGTGAATGAAGTCTTCATTTTATTTCTGCAATAATGACACATCCTTACAAACCAGGGAATCAAGGAAGAAAGGAGAACTTAAGACACTCTCTGTCTCTAACTCTAAATACCTAAATTTACATACATTCTGACCACAAGAACACAAATCTAAATGACAAGTACCATGAATCTTAATTAATCCAGACTGGTGGAAGAATGGAGAGTCTGGTCACTTCACATTCTGGTTAGTTGCAATTTACTATAGAAGATATTTACAGATTCACTGAATTACAAAATAAAATATTATTATCATGCCCTGGTACTAAAATGTATTTAAGGTAGAATTATGGGAAATTGTAGTCAGTGGTGTGCACTAAAGTAAAAAACACACGTTCTCTGCCAACGGGCATATATGGTCTAGTTATAGCTACGGGCATACATAAACAGACAAATGGCACAGGAAGTACCTGTAGTGGATGGCCTGAGTCTGGGGTCTGAGAGGGAGGGGAGGCCCTCGAGGCGCCACCATCTGTTGCTGATTCAGAGGGCAGTCCTGGGACTTGTGGCACCTCTGGATCATTCTTAGACAAGGACTCTCTTTATACAGCCGTGGGGATGCCCAGGGTGTCAGTGGCCATGTGATAAGCCAGGCAGTCAACCAAGAACATATTAAGAGCAAAGCACTATGCAAAGGCTTATCTAAGTCAGGGTTTCTAGGTGTTGGCACTACTGACATTTTGGGCTGGATCATTCGGCCACACAGGGCTGACCCCAGAACTGTGGGATGTATAGCAGCATCTTCTGCTTCTCCCCACGAGTTGCCAGTAACAACCTCTCAACTCCTCCCCACCGGTTACGACAACCAAAAATATCTCCAGACATTGCCTGATGTCCTCTGTGGGGCAAAATAACTCCCAGTTGAGAACCCTTGACCTTAATTAACCCTATAAAAAACTTAAACGTTTCTTTTTTCAAGCTATTCCTCATTTGTAACCAGATCAATGGTTGCTTAATCATATTGTCACTTAATTCTTCTACCATTTATGCATCCTTCCTTCAGATTTATTGTTCCTCTGAACAGAGAAAACAGAACAGAAGACACCTTCCCACTTGAAAGAACTGACATGTAAAATAAATCATCCAGTTTGATGGAATGGTGATTTGTTAATGAAAATAAACATATAGATAGAAATATAATGATTGATTTATATTAAATCAATTGAGTTCTATAATTACAGGATTCCCTAGTCCAGTTTTTTCGGTATTTTTGTTTGTTTGTTTTTTGTAACAGAGAAACAAAGAGAAGGAGAGATAGGTACAGACAAACAGGAAGGGAGAGAGTTGAGAAGCATCAATTCTTTGCTGTGACACTTTAGTTGTTCCTTGATTGCTTTCTCATATGTGTCTTGACGGGGGACTACAGCAGAGCAAGTGACCCCTTGCTCATGCTAGTGACTTTGGGCTCAAGCCAGCGACCATGGGGTCACATCTATAATCCCACACTCAAGCCAGCGACCCTGCACTAAAGCTGGTGAGGCCTGTGCTCAACCCAGATGAGCCCACGCTCAAACTGGCGATGTTGGGGTTTCGAACCTGGGTCCTCTGCATCCCAGGCCGACACTCTATCCTCTGCACCACCGCCTGGTCAGGCCCTAGTCCAGTTTTATGTCTACCAGTTGAGTGTACTTTAATAAAAATTTATTGAGCACTAAATATATGTAAAGGACTTCACTAGTGTCTGGGGACAGAAACATAAGTAAGACACAGTTCCCCATTCCCTCCTCCTCAGAAGGCAATTCCAAGTGAGAGAAACGATAAGTAAACAACTACTTTCAAAAACCTGTAATAAATAATAACTTAGATTAGTGAACTGGGTGCCTAAAGTGTATAGAGGAGTTCTGAAGAGTTTATTTTTGGTCCTTAGCTGATGGCAGTGAGATGATATTGTTTAATAATTTTAGGATGCCTCTTAATTAACAATGATGTTAATATGAGTTCAATACATCAGTGAATCCAAAGGCATGTGGAGGCAGAAGGATGTGTGGAGCTCAGAAAGCTGAAGTAGGTCTAAAGCCACTGGCCACAGTGGTTAGAGAGACAGCATGAAATGAAGGGGCTTGGAATTATGCCTGGTTTCCACCCCCACCTGTGTGCTTTCTATCACGTGACTACGGGCACTCCTCCTTGGAGAAACGGGGTTGGTGATGCCTGCCCATACGAGTCCGTGAGGGTTAACGTGATAATAACCAGAAAGCACTAGCACATGTAGTGGCAGAACCAGAACCAAAATTCAGTGATCAGCTGACTTCCTTCCTATAGAAACCCGAACTTCAAAGCCTCACCCAGAAACAAAAGAGAATGCTAAAGATGCCCCTTGACTAACAATGGGGTTATGTCCCAATAAACCATTATAAATTGAAAATACAGTAAGCTGACATGACATTGATCACACTTTAGCCTAGTTTACCTTAAACATGCTCAGAATACTCATATTAGCCTACATTTGGGAAAAATCCCATTAGCCTACAGTTGGGCAAAATCACCGAACACAGTGAACACCCTGTAGAGCATTGGTTGTTTACCCTGCTGATCTGGTAGCTGCCTGGGAGCTGGGGCTCCTGCCGCTGCGCAGCATCACAGAAGAGTATCTACTACATATCATTAGCCCAGGAAAAGATCAAAATCAAAATCTGAAGTACAGCTTCTACTGGATAAAAGTGCTTTCACATCAGCGTCAAGTCAAAAACTCTTAAGTCAGGCCATTGAAAGTCGGGGACTGTCTGTGCTGCACTGAGGGCCACAGTTCACCTCGAGGTGGATGAAAGGACTTATCCTTCTAGGCCCAGTGATAGAATCTTGGATCTCTCCAAGGATGGAGACCCGGGCTTACCAGTGACCTGGTGTGGCATGCAACAAGTATTGGGGATGAAACATGTATCTTAAATCTGCAAAAAATAAAACTTGTTAAGTGCCTGATTTTTAAAATATCATTCTAGGGCAGTGCTTCTTTTTTTTTTTCTTTTTTTTTTTTTTTTAAGATTTTATTTATTCATTATAGAGAGAGGAGGGGGGGAGGAGCAGGAAGCATCAACTCCCATATGTGCCTTGACCAGGCAAGCCCAGGGTTGTTTTTTTTTTGAACCGGCAACCTCAGCGTTTCCAGGTTGACGCTTTATCCACTGTGCCACCACAGGTCAGGCTAGGGCAGTGCTTCTTAAACTTTAATGTGCACATGGACCATATGAATGTTGTGTTTCTGTTTTGTTTTGTTTTGTTTTGTTATTTGAGACAGAGAGACAGGAACACTGAGCTGCTACTGTATGTACCCTGCAACCTCCAAGCTCGGGATGATGCTCCAACCAATGGAGCTATCCGGACAGGGCTTAATTTTTATTTTTTTAGAGACAGAGAGAGGAAAGAAGAGAGAGGGGTGGGGGAGGGAAGCATTAATTTGTTGTTCCACTCAGTCATGCATTCTTTGGTTGCTTCCTGTGTGCGCCCTGAACGGGGATAGAACCTACAACCTTGTCGTGGCAGGACAATGTTCTTAACTGACTGAGCTAACTGGTTGATACCATACCTTATGCTAATATCCACAGAAAACCTCTAAATATTTTCTCAAACTCATAGCAACACTATCATGTGTTAGCCTTGGAAAAGTTTCCAAAACATAGAAGTTCAATCTTCTAATTATCACAAGCAGCAAAGCAGAGATTGTTTGGCCAAGACTGACCCTGGCAAGTGGTAGCCACGTTGCCCTAGGTACTTTAGAACAAAAGAACTCTCAATGTGTCATGTTCAAAAGCCAAAAAGTCTCTCATGACTTTGTTGTAGTTAATTTCAGCAGAAGGAATTATGGGACTTAAATGAGGAGAATGCAGTTTGAAGCTCCATGGTTAGGGGCCCATGACAGACAGGGATGGACTCCTGCTCATCTCCCCTCAAACGAAGAGGAACTGCACTGTGTCAGCACTGAAACATTTGCTCAAACAAATACTGACCCAATGGCTTCTATGTGTAGGCCCTGCACTTGGCTACTCAGACATAAACCACAAAACTTGAGAACCTGCTTCTCATGGGACATACCTAGTCATGAGAGGCCACCGAATATGTCCAAATATAAAATAAATAGATTGGTAGGGCTATGAAGACAGTCATATAAGGTAGACTGATAGAGTCTCCTCTCCCAACTAGCTAGAAAAATCCTCATGGGCCATGATGGCGCTATAGCCTCATTTATAACCCCGCAGCCCAAGGAGAGTCCTAACAGGTGCTCTATGAACGCCTGTTGGCCATTAGCAGCATAGCTCTAACTAAGTGACCCAATAGCAGTCAGAGGAGGCCAGCAGCAGCCCAAGGGAACAGCTCCATTGTCCTGGCATAGCCGCTTTCAAAGCAGGAGGCCAAGGAAATGCCAACTCTTTATGTAACTAGAAATCTCTAAAGGGGTTTTATCTGCTTGGTTTGTTTCTGTTTTTGTTTTTAAATGTGGTCCTTGGGATACTTGCCACAGAATCACCTGGGGTGCTTATTAAAAATGCAAATGTCTAGGCTCCCACCACAAATCCACTGGATCAAAAGAACTAGACTAGGGGCCCAGGAAACCTCATTTTTAACAGGCTCTGAAGTAAGGCTGATGCTACATTACTGATCTGAAGAAAAGAAACCAGAAAGTAAAACACACAGAGTGCACAAGGCCTCTTTTCATTTCGGATGTAAATGTCTCTACAACGGTTCTTTAGAACGCTCCTGGGCAAACTTCCTTTGCAAGACTCCGCAGCCTGGTCACAAGCTGACTTTGTTTAGAGAACTACACTGGGAGACAGAGCCCGCGTGATGGGAGCATTCCATCAACTGATCCATTCATTAGAAAAAATGCATGTGCACAGAAACTGGACGGCTTCCGCAGAACTGCCTCCCTCATCGGCAGCTGAAGAAGAGACTTTCTGGAATATTCCCTACCTGTGAAGAGGGCATGGTAGTGGAGGCCCTTCTCTTTGTCCTGATGAGAGCAGACATCAAATAAGTAGGCTTTGATGGGCCCATCAATGAAGTCAGCAGCAAAATCAAAGAGCACCACACCTATCATGGTGATGGTTATGGCCCAAACCAGCTTCTTCTTTGGGTCAGCAATCAACACTAAAAGGGAAATCAACGTCAGGTTACCTAAATCTTGGTTGGAAATGATTCACATTTTTATTCCCACCAAAACTTCCTGTCATCGAATTAGTCTTTGCTTTCATTTTGTTTTGTTTTTCCAAATAAAGACTTCATTATTTCTTTTAGGTTTTAAAAATTCTGTAAATAAAAGTCCAGCAAAGGCAAATGTATAGAGACAGAAAGTTAATGGAGTGGTTCCTTGTCCTGGTGGAGAGGAGAGAATGGGGAGTGACTGCTTCTAATGGTTACAGGCTTTCCTTTGGGGATGATGGAAATGTTGTGGGATTAGATGGTTGCACAGCCTAACAGATACACTAAAAATCCTGCATTGCACACTTTTAAACGGTGACTTTTATGGTGGTGAATCATTCCTCTTTAAAGTGGTTTTAAAAATGATAATGTGCTTATTGTAAACCATTCCAACGACATAGAAAAGCTGGAGGAAATGCTTCACTCCCTTTATGCACTTACACACATCTGGAGAAAGGTGCACATCCATGCCTTACTGCAGTGCTTCGCAAACCTTAGTACGCTTAGCCACCACTTGCATGGCTTGTTAAAATGAATTGTTGGGCTCCATTTCCCGTGATTCTTCCATGATTTCTCAGGAGGCCTGAGGTAGGGCCTGGGAATTGTCATCTCAAGAGCCCCACGATGCATCAGGTCAGAAGACCACACTCTGAGAAGCTCTAATGGGAGCAGGTCTTTGTGCTCATTTATAACCAAATCTCTTCCTATCTTTGCATTTCAATTAATGAAGAGCAATTTCACAATTTTTAACAGCTAAACATGAATCATTCTATAGATATGCCACAATTCATCCACCCAATCTTAACTATTTCCCCTTGCTTTCGGTTAACTTTTTAAAGAATAATACGTAATATATGCACGTTTCTAAAAATTATAGTATGAAAAATAAGCCTCTCTTCCACTTCTCATCTCCAGGCCTCTAGCACCCCTCCCTGGAGGCAACATTCTTATCAAGCTTTTTGTGATTCTTCCAGAAATATCCTACCTTTATGAATGTATGCCATTGTAAATATATGTAAATGACACCTAATTATCCTGCCTCCTTATCATACTAGCTAACTTGAGAGTGAAAGGCCTAAAACTGTGCGCTTTTTTTATGTTTAAGATCCTGTTTTCACTGCAACTTTTTATCCACTACCACAAATTATTGATTCATGGCGAGAAAAAGTGCTCACTATCAGGTTTGCTTCTGTCCAGAACCTACAGTGTCACATGTCCCCGTGAGCTGACAGACGGGTGTTCTGCACCCACTAAGAGGCTCCACATAAAGCTCCGGGCAGAATTAACCTTTATTTGGACACACAAGCAATTTCCTGTAAATATTATTGCCGGCTAATTTGACAAAGTACTAAGTAAGGTGGAAGGGGTTCAAAAACACTGCAATGAAAAACTATGTGAAAATATTTAATAACATAGATACAAATTTAATCCTATTTTAAATTCTTCACACACAAAAAATAAACTAAAATGCATCCTGATGTTTCTAAAATTAAGGCTCCCCAACTCACAGAATGTGGGTCATTCAAAGTTGAAAGTTAATTGTAACCTAGGAGAATTAAATAGTTCTAACCAACTTTTAAGTGTCACCTAAAGAGATTTGAGTCACTCCTGTTGAGCTGCATGGCCGGCCCCTTTTCACAGCTGCCCCCCTCACCCCCACGCAGTGCACTGACCTGATATAACGGTGTCTCCGTTGAGGTACAGAGCCATGCCCAGTAGCATCATGACGCCCAGGGTAAGGATGTAGGGTCTGCGCCGGCCCCAGCCAGCCCGGCAGTAGTCACTGGCCAGTCCCACCACGGGCTGCAGCAGGAAGCCCAGGACGGGGCTGAGGAGCCACACCACGCTGTACAGGCCCCTGGGCAGGCCCACGCTGAGCAGGACAGGGGTCACGTAGGCCGCTTCCACCGCATAGCAGAACTCCCGACCGAACATGGCCATGCTGTGCATGATGAGCCTGCCCGTGGGTCTTCTGGGCGGCCCCACAGAACCAAAGGGACCATCCTCAGCTAGGGACATATAAGTGTGGGTGCCAGGCTGTCCGCTGTTGCCGCCCATGGACACTGGGTGAGGAACCTGCCCGCAAGCCCACCACCTCCTGCGGGGCCCCTCTGGTGTGAGAGCCGGATTTGACTCGGGCCTGGCTGAGCAGTCAAGAGAGATGGTTAGGCTGGGGGAAGGGCTCCAATTCTTTCATGCCTCCAAGATCACAAGTTATGATGAGAGGGCAGGGAGGCGGGGCCTAGAAAGCCTGCTGGGATTAGCTGCTGCCAGCCCCCTGGTCCCTTAAGGAATCTTCCTTTGCACCATGCTCTTTCCCTCTCTGTCTGGCTCTCTCCCTAGCACACACACTCTATTTACACACACTCACACACACAGCTTTGAGACAGGAAAGCCCTATAGGCAGGTGTTAAGTCAAAATATTAATCGGTTGATATCTTTTAAAAACTTTTTCTACATATATTCCGTTTTCTCCTGAACACAAGTTTTCTACACACACACCTGAAAGGTCAATTAACTAGATTTAGAACAGGAGAGGGTTGCACCTGTCCTCTAAATCATGAGCTGTCCCAGCACTGGGATACTCCTTCATCACACTGAACACACTTTATGATTAGATGGTTCTGTGCTTGTTCTCGTTCTCCTATGTGAATCAGTCTCCGATCCCCTTAAGAATAGGCATCAGGACCGTTTTGTTCCTTATGGTACCCCCAGCAGCTAGCACAGTTGGCACCTGTAGTAGGCCCTCAATAAATAATGGCTAACGGAATTACTAAGTATATGCCAGCCAGCAGCCTCTTCGCTCAGATGCATGTCCTCACCCTCCCCCACCCCCACACTCTGCATTGTAAGAAACTACATTTCCCAGGTTCCATTGCTCTCTGACTGTTCGGGGCGGGAGAAGGGAAGAAATCCCACCCCGCTCGCCCTTTGTCCTTCCTGAGGAGTCTCGAAAAGGAGCTGCTTGTCCCCTCAGGTCCAGTTTCCACTCGGGAAGCTTAGTTTCTGGGTTCTGGCAGCTACCTTTCCCTCTGTCCCTGCAACGCAGGGGTGGCCCTGGCTTCCCAGCGTTGCTCCTATCTGGGTGCCTCACGTCCTTTCGGCTTCTCAGCTCTTTTCTCCCCAGTCTCTGTATCAGATTTCCTCCGTTTTAAAGACCCGGAAGTGGGTCTTATTTTCCTTGCTGGACCTGGATTCAAATGAAAAGGCTGAGTGCCGGGGGAAGCATGATCTTATAGGAAGGGCCCTAAACATGGTTCAGGAGCAAGAGCTGGAGTCAGGAGTAAGAAAATTCAAGTTTCAATTCTGGCCCTGCCTCTTACTAGGAGTAGTGAGTGACCTGGGCAAATCACTGGAAATGCTGTTTCCCGAACTGTGTATCAAGACTCCCTGGGGCACTGCAATGAATTCACAAGGGTGTCTCAGGATATTTGAAAGATTTTAGTAAAATGAAAGAAACTCAGTATCTCTTAGACACCACATGACCTACTTGTGAGGTAGTTCACACTTTCAACCTAAGACCACACTACAGAAAATGAGAGCACCAGTGTCCACGCTAAATCCAACACATGTACAGCTATGTAGTGTAATACAGGGGCATATGACCCGCCAGTAATTGGGATTAAGAAGGAAATAAATATTAAAATATGACTTCTTTCCATTTATGTGTATTACATTTTTCAAAAAGCTAATTACGTGTCAGGACATAAGTATATAAGTTGTTGGGATTTAATTATAAATAGGATGGTAGATATTTCTTTTGACCTAGGGGCACCATGAAAAATTACTGAGACACTAAGGGAATTGTGAACTAAGAAGGAAAGTTAGGACCATCCAAGCCTTCTGTTCTCATCTGCAAAATGACGAAACCTGCCTCAGTTTCCCCTGTGATTGTTGAAAAGCAATGGAAATATTGTATGTAATGGGTGTTATTGTCAGTGGCTGCCTACCCAACCATTCTCCACTATCCCAGTTCTGAGGGACCCTAGATTAGATTCCAGACTCAACCCCCCCACCCACCCAAACACTCACACCCATGTGCTTCCAGGAAGCTGAGTCCAGGGCAGCTCCAGGAGCAGGCTGGCTCTACCTGAGAATAATCTTACCTTTCCCTGCCAAAGACAGGTGTAGGACTGGCTTGTGATTTAGCTCCCTCTAAGGGAACACAAGATGTTTGCTGAGGACTCTTAAGACCCTCTCTTCTTCTGGATGTTAATGTGTAGATACGAGACCCAGAACTCGCTACCACGCTGAGGATAAAGCCAACACATGGAGGATGGCTGGCTGGCAGTCAGGAAAGTGCAGAGAAACAGGGTCTGGGTACCTGGATTCACGCAACCCAAAAACTCACGGTCCTCTGGACTCTAGGAGTGTGAGCCAAAACTTTTCTTGTTTTGGATTTCGTTACTTGCAGCTTGAGACATTCTTACTTGACTTAAGTAAAAGAATGTTGCAAATTCTCAAGTACAACAACATAGCTGTGACTGAACCTGGGATGTCTTTTAGAGGCAAGACATGAACCCAGAGCTAAGAGGCCCTGATGCAATCTGTCACCTTGTTCCATGGGACTTGTTTTATTACCCTACAGTTGGTAGCACCACATCACTCCCTACATTGTAGGATCAAAAGAGAGTGTAAATAAATGTGTACTGAATTATATGTTCAAGAATATAATTCTTAAGTATTCAAGTATATGATTCCCCTTAGGAAAATGTATATTAGAGCAGCCACTATGAAAAACAGTATAAAGTCTTCTCAAAAATTAATAATAGAACTATCATCCAGTAATTCCTCTGCTAGTATTTACCCCCAAAACATAAAAACACTTATTCATAAAGATATATGTACCCCTATATTCACTGCAGCATTACTTACAATATAGCCAAGATGTGGAAACAACCTATACGTGTCTAGTGATCAATGACCGAAGAAAGAAGTGGTGGTACATATAGCCATAAAATATTGCCATTTGCAACAACATGGATGGATCTTAAGAGTATTATGCTAAGTAAATGAGGTGAAAAAGGACAAAAACTGTTTGCTTTCACCCATCTGTGATATGAAAAACAAAAGTAACAAACCAATAAACAAAAACAAATGCAGATCCAAACAACAGAAGGGCAGTTATTAGAGGGGAAAAGTAAGGGGGCTGAAGTGGGTGAAGGGGGTCAAATCTATGGTAATGGAAGGAAACTAGACTCTGGGTGGGGAATACACAATGGAGTACACAGATGTCAAACTATGATCTTGTACACCTGAATTTATATATAATGTTATTAACAAAATATTATCCAAAAAACTTAAAATGAAGTGAATACAAAAGAAAGAATCCCCTTTCACTAGAGTTTCCATCTCCTTACCTGTCCCCTCACCTATTTCTAAATCTAGAGTTTGCCAAAAGGTGACTAAAAAAAGGAAAAGTATAGCATTTTCTGCACATGGTCTCATAATGGTCCCTCGTCTATCGAGGGGGTTAGGTTCCAGAACCCCCCGTGAGAGGCAAAAATCCGCAAAGTAGCAAGCTTATATTTATTTTATTATTTATGTATTTTTAAGGCTTTATAAACCCTGCCCACACTCTTACAAACCTTTCCCACACTTACTTTGCTCATTTTACTGCAAAAACAATTAAAATAATAAATATATAAAAATACCTATATACCGCAAAATCCTTCAATATAGTGAAAAATCGTGATACAAAATTAGATATATACAATTTAAGAATCCGCAATACGGTGATACCGTGAAAAGTGAACTGCGATATGGTGAGGGACAACCGCACTCGTCAGAGGAAAAGTATGGGTCACAAACAAATTTACATATATTTACTCAATAAAGGTTCACATTCTACAAAACTCAATTTCTCAAACATTTTGTATAAAGTTAATCACAGAAATTAATATTCTAAGCTAACTCATCTATTTACAGATTTCTGCTTTTTACTCTTTTCCTCAGCGATCTATTCAACAGATTTTTTAGCACCTCTTATGACAATAAGAAGATAAAATTACTTGATTCTAATCCATGAGAACAGTGCTACTTAAAGTGTGGCATTTGGGCCAGAAGTATTATAATCAATTTGGTATAAATGCGAATTCTTGGGTCCTACCCTAGACTCACTGCATAGGATTCTCTAGGTGTTGGGTTCAGGAATCTGCATTTTAACCTTATCCCCAGATGATTCTTTTGTGTGCTAGAAGTTCATGTCCTGGTGAAGAGTTATGTTAACTACACTAAAAGCAATTACTATCCTTGAAGATATGTACAAAGTGCAATGGGAACATAGGAAGAGTTCCTAAGCCTAGGAGATAACAACTGGCACCTAGGACATTCCAGCTCATCACAGGCATTGTCTAAGACATCACAATGATAGAGTGAGATGTGAAGCCAGGCCTTTCTGCTCCTGAGTTCATAATCCCTGTACAAAACCACCCTAGGGTTGAGAAATGGAGGTTTCACAAGACTGTGTTTGCGTCAAATCTGAGTTTGCTAGATCAATGTGCTGGAGCAAAAGGGGCCAGGAGTATTGCCAGCCCTAGACAATGTTGCAGCCTATGGAAGGGAATGGACGCAGGGGACACCACAGTACGTATATTTGAAACTTTAGGCAGTCCAGTATAAAGTGCTGGGAACTGAGGGGTAGGGATGGGGTGGGACAGCTACAGTAGAAGTCTTATTATAAATGAAGGACTGATGTGCTATATAAATGAGTCAATATTTTATTCTTTAGGAAAGTAGAAGACCACTGAAGACTTTTACAGGACTGAAAAGACCATTTTGGTGTCAAAAACATGATGAAAAAAACCAAGGCAATGACACCAGAAATTCACGTCAGCAGGGAGGCTGAGCACAGTCCCGGGAAGAAGTAGGAGGGGTCTGAGTGAATGAGAGACGGGCAGGATGGATATGGGCACCATGGTGATGGGGCTGACAGCACAGCATCACTGAGCTTCATTCCTTTAAATAGATATTCACCAAGGTTCATGATGGGCCCGGCACTATTCTAGGAACAGAACGGGGCGGGGGCTTAGCAATGAATAAAACCTACCAAGTCCTTTATAATTCTCATGTGCATTTGTTAAGAGGGAGCGAGGCCTGGAGTTAATATAATGTCAGTAGTGATATGTGCTGTGAAGAAAAATAAAACTGGTGAGGGGCCAGCGAGGAGCTGTCCTGTCAGAAAGGAGGCAGGAAACGATTCTCTGTAAGATAACATTTGGACAGTGGCCTAAGTGAAGTGAGGGGTTAGCCAGGGGCCAGCTGGACGGAGAAGGAGACATGATAGGAATGGAAACTGGAAATTGGTAAGAGGAGGAAGCATCTACAGGGCCTATCAAATGGATGACGGTGCAATTTACCCAGGAGACAGGTCTGGATGGTGCCACAGGCAGCTGCACAGAGGAGTCAGCCTCTCAGTAGAGTGGCCTAGATGAAAGGGGGCAGTTAGCTTAAGGAACTGTCAAGAACATTTTCTAAAATTCCAGTTCAAAGACACTGGCTGAATAATTTCCTTATCAAATTAAAAGTATCAGGCTTTTCTATCTAAGAACATTCATTTTGGTAAACGGTAGAGCCAAAAATATTTCAATGAGTCACGAAATGCTATTTAAGTGTTACTTGAAGGATTTTCTTGAAAGCTTTTCAGACTTAAAAGCTCACAAGTAAACTTTAGGGAGGGAAAGCTTTATTTGATAAAAATCATTGTATTAATTCATTTAAAGTACATTATAAATATTTAAGTGTCTTATCAACAAATATAATCTATCAAGTAAATGGAAGGCAGAAAAACTGCCCCAAGTTAGTTTAGGTAAACTAAAAACAGTCCTAAATAGTTGAGATGTTGTGATATGATTTTTTATGTTTCCATATGCACATTTGTATGTATTATTCTCTATTATAAATGCAATATTCAAATTCACTTGAACTGAGGGGCCTAGGCTTTAGAGATTAGCTCTCGGCTTATTACATTCAATAATTTTATTTGCATTAAGCTGATCAATCTCTTCCTGGCTAAACCCAAATTCTTTAAGTATCTCTTCAGTGTGCTCTCCTACAGAAGGATCCCTTTTGAAAGAAGGGGCAGCTGGGGTGTTTGACAGCAGAGGGGCAGGGCGGGGACTCACACCCTGCTTCTCATCAGTGATAAATGAGCCCCGCTCCTTGCTGTGACCATGCTGGGCAGCCTCCTGAAGAGTCAGAACCGGAGTCACACAAGCGTCTGTGCCGTCAAAGATCTGACACCACTCTGCCTTTGTCTTCTTTGCAAACACATCTGCAAACTTCTTCTTCATTTCTGGCCAGTCAGTCATGCTATGCTGATCGGGAAGTTCATCAGACTTCAGCCCAAGTCCTGAGATGAAAAACACAATTTCTTAAAATATTCTGATTTGGGTGGAATGATTATAATTCATGAAAATGAGTTTTAAATTTACCCAAATAGGATGTTCTATCAGGGCTTTTCAATTAGGTCAAGAGAAGAAATTCAGACTCAGCTTGCATGTGGAGCCCAGGGCTGGAGAGGGCGGAGGTAGTAGGAGTAGCAAAATTCAAAACAGACTTTCCATGCCCAGGTTTTATTATTTACACATTGTCAAAAGTAGCCTACTTTTAATGGTCTAGTTTCCAGAAATCTATTTCTTCTCTTTGAGTAGGTTTTCTTAAAGAAACTTCCTCATGATATTATCTGACATATTGGATTAAAATAACCTCATATTGTATATAACGCTCCCAAACTCTACAAAAGATAAATTTTTTAAAAACTTACAACTGTTTACTTCAGTTTTCAAGGAAGAAGCCTAATGATAAATGATTACAGTCAAGATTGTAAATTTATAAATAATATTTGTTTCTCTGTATTTCAGCAAATTGAAAGAGTTTTAGGAGGGCAGGGATATTTGCTTTATTACCTTCTTAAAAACACTGCCATAAACTTGTAACAAAAAACTGGTAATCAAAGACTCATTATAAATTGTCCTTTTTTTATTACTATTAATTTTAGAGAAAGAGGAAGGAAAAGAGAAAGAGAGCACAAGAAACATGGATCTGTTGTTCCATTTATTTATGCATTCATTGGTTGATTCTTGTATGTGCCCTGAGCGGGTATTGGACCCACAACTTTGGCATAGTGGGACGATGCTCTAACAAACTGAGCTACCCAGCCATGGCCTGCAAACTGTTCTTACAGAAACAGGACAGAAAGTTGTCAGCCACCTAGGCACCAGTGGGACATGCAGACTTTTCTCTCAGGCATGAAGGGCCCCAGAAGGCCCATCCACACAGTGCAAAAAGGACAGAAGCTTCCAGCTGGGAGTGGGAGGAAGGATGGCTTCCCCTGCTCATGGCCTGCTCTGTGCTTCCTCCACAAGCACCTCCCCCTGATGATTAAATTCCACCCAAAAGGGCCACCTTACTAGGCTTTGGTGTGAACGTCATTTATTCCCTCATAGGACAGCGTTCTTAAGTGTGGGTGTTTAAGAGTGAGATAATAACAATAAAATCCCCTCTTTCCTATTTTGTGTAAATTTAGCCAAGTTAATCAAATAATTCTCATTCTGATCATCCTTTCCATCCCCACCATGATGAAGAACAGTGCTCAGTTGCAAGCTGCCCTGCAGATGCCGCCACCATGGAGGCAAGAAGACAAGAACACTGCAGGAGCTTTTTAGGGTTTTGAGGGATATAAGGAAATAAGGAGAACTCACAGGTTCTGGAGAGTTGTGAACAGACACCTGTGACGAATTTAAGCAGATTTTTCTCTGTAGCCACTTGTCCCATTCAGATATCAGGAAAGATGAACCCATAGTTTGAATTTTTTTACTGTAATCTATAAAGAAAAGTTTCTAAGGAAATCTTTCACTTTGCTTTCTCTTTCCTGTTTGTCCCATAAGTAGTGAGATAGAATAGCTACTGTTGAAAACATTTTTGCATGTTTTAAAAACATTTTTTAAATCAAAATGTGATGAGAATCACAACACTAAGTAAAATTGGAGCCAATATGTTCTCTAATAAACCTTATATTTGAGAATACACAGGTCATAGTTTATATACTGGGAAATGCTAAAAATCAAAAGGCCCCAGGTGCCCCCAACACTGGCACCCCAGCTCCCCCATTGTCCTATCACCCTTTCTCAGCACACCCTTCGCTTCCTGTCCACGGCCCTGACCAAGGCCACAGGGTTAGCTAGCAGTGTAGGTTCAGGGTGGGCCGTTTACTATTCTTTCAATGGTCCTTTATGAAGCTCTGACCACTATAAATATACAATTACAGACTGTGGCTGGTTTTTACAGGACAACCAATATTAAATTGCTGCTATTATACATCAAATAGACTTTCAGGGATTGGTCTTGGGACTCAAGCACTATTTAAAACTTCGGAAAATGTTTTAATTTCCAAAAAAACTACCTTACACATACATCTACAATTACACAAAATACTTATTAAGTACACATAAGAAACTTTACTGCTCTATTACACAGTATTAAGCACATATTAAGCAGCCAAAAATTCATGTTACAAGAATGCAATGATATATATGCAAAGATTAATGTTTATTAGTATTAAATATCATTTGTTTAATAAAAAACTGGATGGATATGTAAATGAACTTGAATAAAAAAATGGTGAATAAATTTTAGTTCAGGTATACCACAGAATATCATACAGCTGCTATAAAAAAAGGGTGAGGTGAAGACCTTTCAAGTTGACAAGTAATGATGTCTTTGTTATACTGTTTTAAAAGGTAATAGCTACTAATTATAATTTTATATAATTGTATATATTACATATAAATTATAAGAAAATAAAATAATTGTGTTTGTATGTGCATGGAAAAAAAAAGTACAGGAAGGCCACATCCCAAACTTCCCCAAGTGGAAGGACAAGAAAGAATTTTTACTTCTTACTTAATAAATTCTGTAATGCTTAGTATTTTTCCTAAAAACCACATTATTATGGAATTTTTAAAATGTTTTTTAATTATGTTAAATATACATACATAAAATTTACCATTGTAGTCATTTTTAAGTGTTCAGTGCTGTGGCATTAAGAATATTTATATTGTTCTAGGTCCTAGAATCTAGGACAATAAAAATCACCACCATCCATTTCCAGAGCTTTTCATCTTCTCAAACGGAAACTCTGCATCCATTAAACACCAATGCTCCATCCCTCTCTTCTCTGACAACTACCATTCTACTTTCTGTATCTATGAATTTGACTACTCTAGGCATCTCACATAAGTGGAATCATACAATGTGTGGCCTTTGTGACTTGTTTATTTCACTTAGAATAATGTCTTCATGGTACATCCATGTTGTAAATGTCAGAATTTTTTTCCTTTTTAAGGCTGAATAATATTTCCTTGTATGTACACACCTCATTTTGTTTATTCATTCATTGAGAGATACCTGGGTTGCTTACACCTTTTGGTTATTGTAAATAATACTAATAAACATGGGTGTAAAAATATCTGGTCAAGTCCACACTTTCAGTGCTTTTGTGTATTTACCTAGAAGTGGAATTGCTGGATCATATGGTAATTCTATGTTTAACTTTTTCAGGAGCCACCATATTGTTTTTCACAGTGGCTGCAAAATTTTACATCTCCACCAGTAATACATAGGGTTTCTGTTTCTCTACATCCTTGCTAACACTTGCTATATTCTGGTTCTCTTTTAATAATACTTTGTAATTTTAAAACAACTTTAAAAATAAGCTTGAGAGAGGTAAACTAAGATTATCCAGCCTGAGGAAAAGAAAAAAATAAATAAATGAAAATAAACAGAACCTCAGAGACCTGTGGGACATCATCAGAAAAATACCAAAACGTTCATTAAAGGACTCGCAGAGCAGAAGAAGGAGTGAAAGGGCAAAAAAAGTCCTTGAAGAAATAATGTTTAAAAATTCCCAAATTTAATGGAATGTGTTAATTACATATCCAAGAATCTCAAGGATGTCAAGCAAGATAAACTCAAAGAGACCCACACCTGGAACTAATAAAGGAGCCCAGGGAGGTTGCAGGAAACAAGATCAGCATACAAAAATCACTACACGTCAGGTATTTCTATCTGAACAATCTGAAAATGTTACCATCTACAGTATCAAAAAGAGTAAAATTCTTCAGAGTAAATTGAATCAAAGTAGTATCGGACTTGTACACTGAAAACTAAAAAGTGTCACTGAAAGAAAGTGAAGAAGACCTAAATCAATGAAAAGCATGACATATTCATGGATAATAAGGCTTAAGATTGTTAAGATGCCATACTCTCCAGACTGATGTACAAACTCAACACAACTCCTGTCAAAATCCTAGTTGTCTATTTTGCAGAAATTGGCAAATTGGTTCTAAAACTAATATAAATATGTAAGGGACCCTAAATAGCCAAAATAATCTTGAAAAAGAACAAAATTAGAAGACTCACATTTCCTGATTTCAAAGTTACTACGAAGCAACAGTAATCAAGGCAGTGTGGTACTGGTATAAGGATAAAACACATAGATCAGTGAAACAGAATTAAGAGTCCAAAACCATTCAATGGGGAAAGCATAGTCTTTTCAACAAATGGTGCTAGGAAAACTAGAGCCACACACAAAAGAATGAAGCTGGGTCTCCACCTCACCTCCTATACAAAAATTAAAACTCAAAATGGATCAGAGACATACTTGTGAGCATTGAAACTAAAACTCTTCAAAAGAACATCTGGGTGCAACTGTATAATTGGAAGTTCTTGAATAACTTCTATGCAAAGTTTACTAAGGGATGAGTAATTTAAAATGTGCTCATAATGCTAAGATGTTATTAGAACTCAACAGTAACTGATTGCAGAAATTGTTTGGAATTCAAAGCAACAGAAATTTTTCAGTGAGTATGTTTTATCACTGTCATTTACAAGTGCCCGAGCCTGATGATAATAAAAAGCTGGCTGAAGGATGGTCAGTTTTATTATTATATTTAAATTCTCTATACATAATGCATAAATATACAAGGTGCAAACTGCATTGTACTTTGTTCCTGCTGCTTCCCAGGACTATCCGCTGCCATGGTAGGAGCATTGCTCCCACCGCTCAGCCCTCTGTAAGGCATATTCTGTCCGTAATTTTTAATTAATTTATTCTTAGTTTTAATTTCTGGACAAAAAGTCATCTATGTGATCCAGACAAACCATTCTGTTATACAGTTTTTCCAACTATATTTAAGGTTGGTGAAGTAAACATAGTTGATGATAAAATGCTCTCTGATGCTTGCAGACTCATTTCAGCTATATGCAAATAACTTGGAGTAGTGCATTGCATCTGAAAAACTACTATACATAACAGTGAAGCTCTAAATTTAAAGTTGAAAGATAAATGCACCTTGACCAGTTTGTCACAACACTTCACAGTGTATATGCTAAAACTTCTTAGATACCAAATTACCTATAAAGTGAACTTTAAATTTCAAACATTTTACAGGAATGAATAACTTTAATTCAATCATTTAATTAGGGAAGAAGGGATAGCAAATTTTCTTGCTAACTTGTAGCATGCTAGTAAGACAGGAAGCTGCAGAAAAGGGAAACTGCAGTAGCATCAAGTGAGAATAACGTATTCCAACAAAATCTCATTGACCAAAGCCTCTCTGTGCTCTGGTGACCTTGGCATTGAAGTGTCATTAGGGACATCTATCAAGGAACAGGATGACTAGCAAGTCATTTCTAGGAAAGTATAACATAACAGCACATAAGAACAAGATAAGTATCTGATGCTACTGAGCATAAATATAATAAAAACAACCCACAAGAGAGATTATTATTTTTTAAAATTCTGAGCGATTTTATAGGATTGTAAAATTACATGTCAATTTAAAAGATGGGGAAATACCCCACAATAGCATGGCTATGATTAGGTTAATCATAAAGTGGGTGTGTAATAAAAGACATCATGAATTTCAAAAGGCCCCAAAATAGAAGCTAAAGAACATTCACAAAAAAAGGTGGTGGGGGAGGGATGTGAAAGTGACTTACCTTTAATCAGCAGTGCATAGAACTGGGGTTCTATTGCTCCCACAGCCATGAACTCCCCGTCGGCAGTCCTGTAGGTTGTGTAGAAAGGTGCTCCGCCATCCATCATGTTCTCTCCTCGAGGTTTCTCCCACAATGCCGGTGTTTTCCACAGAAAAGAACTGAGATATGCTGTTCCTTCGACCTTGAAAGAAGCAGAATTCAATCCAAGCCAGTTTATTAAACTGGAAAAGCATGATTACTTTCTACTTGCTTTATTTTTTTAATAGTTATGCAAAAATGTCTATCTTAGAGTATAAGAAGATTATGTTCCATTATACAACTTTGGTATTTTGAGAAAGTGAATTAGAACAGGTTGATGGTGGAGTGCGTTTTCTACACTATTCAGTTCAGGAAACAGTGTTCAGAAAACTAGATGGTATTACTTTTGTTCTCCCTTTCAAAGAAGACTGGTAAAATGTTGATAATTTTTGAAGTAGGGTGAGTGTACATAGAGAAGTTCATTTACAATATATTCTACTTTTGTATATGTTAAAAACTGTCAGGATAAGAGAGACAAGATGGCGCTGGAGTAGGCGGACGTACCAGCATCTTCCTCCCAGAACCAAAGTGGATTACAAACTAATTTTATGAACTATCATCTGGAAAAACCAACTTTGGACTAAACTAAAAGGACTCTTCAACCAAGGAACACTGAAGGAGCCACACTGAGACTGGTAGGAAAAGCGGAAACGCAGAGAGGGCTGCCCAGCTCCTCGGAGCGAATGGCAGCAGGGAGAGACTCGCGTGGCGGGAAGTGAGTTTAGCAGAGGGGAAAGGGTCCTGAGCCCCAGGAACAAAGCCCCAGCCTGCAGCCCCAGAGCCCAGAAGAGGCGTAAGGACAGTATGGAAACAAGTCAGGATACTGTTTGTGAGAGAGTCTGATTTCTCAGACCCAGGATCCTTCTTAAAGGGACCGCGCAGAACATTTCTCTCAAAAACAATCACCTGGGGCTCCTGGGGATGGGGGGAGAGAGGAGAGGACCACAGTAACAGGAAGAGAGTGTAATCTAGGAGGCATAGGGAGAAACATTTTGGGAGATAGCCACCCTAACCCCTGGGACGAGTCACTCCCCAAAGCTGAAGTGAATATTTCCCCCGGAAACAGCAATACCAGCAAAGGGAAGCAGGAGAGCAGCCAAACAAGCTCCCCCGCGGCATTCAGAGCAGAGTCGTATAGAAGGAGGGAGCTTTTGGGTCTACAGTAGTGAGTCTTAGGATCCGAGCTGCAACGCCCCCACCCATGCAGCTGAGGGCGCACTGGAGAGCCGGTGGCAGCGGGAGACAAAAGCGCGGTTCTGCTGACAGGGGCGGAAGCCGGCTGGCCACCACTGGGCTCAGGTGTGGGCTCAATCTTGCCCAGCTGGGGAGAAGGGGACGTGCAAAAGCGGTCAAGCTCAGCTGCTGGCAGCCTGTAATCCAGCCTCCAGGAGAAGGGCGGGAACCCCGGAAAGGGTGGAGACCAGCCCCGGAGCAAGGGCAGAGGAGCACAGCCCTGCCCTGCCCCTGCAACCCAGGCTTGCGGTCTGACTTGGTAGCCGGCTCCTCCCGCGGGGGTGGAGCCAAAAGCCCAGAAGAGGCGGAGTTCTGCTACGGAGCTGAGCTTGGGCATGCAGCCCTGCCCGCAGCCCTGCCCGGCGGTAGAGCCAAGGCTAGCAGCTGTTTTTTGAGTGGGATCCTCCTGCAAGGGCAGGGCGAAAGCTCGGAAACAGGCGGAGACCTGCAGCTGAGCAAAGGTGCTCACCAGTGCCCTCAGGACCGAGCATAACGTCACACACGGGGGCGGGGCAAAGGCCAAGGCCACCAACCCTTGTGCACCCGAGCACGTGATCACAGCCACTCCCGTGAAGAGAAAATGCGGAGGCAGAGAAATACAACACAAACAAACCAAGAGAAATCCCCAGAAAAGGACCTAAGTGAATCAGATATAACCAAATTACCAGATGCAGAGTTTAAAATAATGATTGTTAGGATGCTCAAAGATATTAGAACAACCATAGATGGCCATTATGAAAACCTAAATAAAGAGATAACAAATATAAAAAAGGACATTGAAATAATAAAAAAGAATCAGTCAGAAATGACAAATACAATATCTGAAATAAAGAATACAATGGAAGGAATTAAAAGCAGAATGGATGAAGCAGAGAATCGAATCAGTGAGTTAGAGGACACAATAAATAAAGGCACGGAAGCAGAGCAGAAAAAACAAAAGAGACTCAAAAAGTCTGAGGAAACTCTAAGAGAGCTCTGTGACAACATGAAGAGAAATAACATCTGCATCATAGGGATTCCTGAAGAAGAGAAAGAACAAGGGATAGAGACTTTGTTCAAACATATTATAGTGGAAAACTTCCCCCAATTAAGGCAGGAAAACATTTCACATGTTCAGGAAGCACAGAGAACTCCATTAAGGAGAAACCCAAAGAAACCAACACCAAGACACATCATAATTAAATTACCAAAGCTAAATGATAAAGAGAAAATATTAAAAGCTGCTAGAGAATAAAAGACTATCACCTACAAAGGAGCCCCCATAAGGATGACTTCTGACTTCTCAACAGAAACACTTGAGGCCAGAAGGGAATGGCAAGAAATATTCAAAGTAATGCAGAACAAGAACCTACAACCAAGACTACTTTATCCAGCAAGGCTATCATTTAAAATTGAAGGAGAAATAAAAAGCTTTACAGACAAAAAAAAAACTCAAGGATTTCACTGCAACCAAACCAAGGCTGCAAGAAATGCTAAGGGACCTGTTGTAAACAGATCAAAGGAAAAAAAGAATATAGCAAAAGAGAAAAACAGTTTTAAAGAAAAAAAATGGCAATAAACAATTACATATCAGTAATAACCTTAAATGTTAATGGATTAAATGATCCAATCAAGAGACATAGGGTAGCTGCATGGATAAGAAAACAGGACCCATACATATGCTGTCTACAAGAGACACACCTTAAATCAAAAGATGCACACAGACTGAAGATAAAAGGATGGAAAAAAATATTTCACGCAAATGGAAATGAAAAAAAAGCTGGAGTAGCAATACTTATATCAGACAAAATGGACTTTAAAACAAAGACCATAGTTAGAGATAAAGAAGGTCACTACATAATGATAAAGGGAGCAATCCAAAAGGAAGATATAACCATTATAAATATCTACGCACCTAATATAGGAGCACCTAAATATATAAAGCAGACTTTGATGGACTTAAAGGGCGAGATCAACAGCAATACTATAATAGTAGGGGATTTCAATACCCCATTAACATCATTAGATAGATCCTCAAGAAAGAAAATTAACAAAGAAACAGCAGACTTAAAGGACATATTAGATCAACTCGATTTAATAGATATCTTCAGAACCTTTCACCCTGAAACAGCAGAATATACATTCTTTTCAAGTGCTCATGGTACATTCTCTAGAATAGACCACATGTTAGGGCACAAAAGCGAGCTCAACAAATTTAAGAAGATTGAAATCATATTGAGCACTTTCTCTGATCACAATGGCATTAAACTAGAAATCAACCACAATAGAAAAATTGAAAAACATTCAAACACTTGGAAACTAAATAGCATGTTATTAAACAACAAATGGGTTAATATTGAGATCAAAGAAGAAATTAAAAAATTCCTAGAAACAAACGATAATGAGCATACATCAACTCAAAATTTATGGGACACAGCAAAAGCAGTCCTGAGAGGGAAGTTTATAGCATTACAGGCATACCTCAAGAAGCTAGAAAAAGCTCAAATAAACAACTTAACCCTGCATCTAAAAGAACTAGAAAAAGAACAGCAAGTAAAGCCCAGAGCTAGTAGAAGGAAGGAAATAATAAAGATCAGAGCAGAAATAAATGACATAGAGGCTAAAGAAACAATACAGAGGATCAATGAAACCAGGAGCTGGTTCTTTGAAAAGGTAAACAAGATCGATGAACCTTTAACAAGACTCACCAAGAAAAAAAGAGAGAGGACTCAAATAAATAAAATTAGAAACGAGAGTGGAGGAATAACAACTGACACAACAGAAATACAAAATACTGTAAGAAAATACTATGAAGAACTGTACGCCAAAAAACTAGACAACCTAGATGAAATGGACAAATTCCTTGAATCATATAATCTTCCAAAAATCAATCTGGAAGAATCAGAAAACCTAAACAGACCAATTACAACAAATGAGATCGAAACAGCTATCAAAAAACTCCCAAAAAAGAAAAGTCCTGGGCCTGATGGCTTCACAAGTGAATTCTACCAAATATTCAAAGAAGAACTAACTCCTATCCTTCTCAAGCTATTTCAAAAAATACAAGAGGAAGGAAGACTTCCAAACTCCTTTTATGAGGCGAGCATAATTCTGATTCCAAAACCAGGCAAAGACAACACAAAAAAAGAAAATTATAGGCCAATATCCCTGATGAACTTAGATGCAAAAATCCTCAACAAAATATTAGCAAACCGGATCCAGCAATATATGGAAAAAATCATACACCATGATCAAGTAGGATTTATTCTTGGGAGGCAAGGCTGGTACAATATTCGCAAATCAATCAATGTGATTCATCACATAAACAAAAGAAAGGAGAAAAACCACATGATAATTTCAATAGATGCAAAAAAAGCATTTGATAAATTCCAGCACCCATTCATGATCAAAACTCTCAGCAAAGTGGGAATACAGGGAACATACCTCAACATGATAAAGGCCATCTATGACAAACCCACAGCCAACATCATACTCAATGGGCAAAAATTAAAAGCAATCCCCTTAAGATCAGGAACAAGGCAGGGGTGCCCCCTTTCACCACTCTTATTCAACATAGTTCTGGAAGTCCTAGCCACAGCAATCAGACAAGAAAAAGAAATAAAAGGCATTCAAATTGGAAAAGAAGAAGTAAAACTATCATTATTTGCAGATGACATGATATTGTATATAGAAAACCCTAAAGTCTCAGTCAAAAAACTACTAGACCTGATAAATGAATTTGGCAAGGTGGCAGGATATAAAATCAATACTCAGAAATCAGAGGCATTTTTATACACTAATAATGAACTGTCAGAAAGAGAAATCAAGGAATCAATCCCCTTTACCATTGCAACCAAAAAAATAAAGTACCTAGGAATAAATCTAACCAAGGAGATTAAAGACTTGTACTCGGAAAATTATAAAACATTGATAAAAAAAATCAGGGAAGATACAAATAAGTGGAGGCATATACCGTGCTCATGGTTAGGAAGAATAAACATCATTAAAATGTCTATATTACCCAAAGCAATTTATAAATTCAATGCAATACCGATTAAAATACCAATGACTTACTTCAAAGACATAGAACACATATTCCAAAAATTTATATGGAACCAAAAAAGAACACGAATAGCCTCAGCAATCTTGAAAAGGAAGAAAAAAGCAGGAGGTATCACACTTCCAGATAGCAAGTTATATTATAAGGCCATTGTACTCAAAACAGCATGGTACTGGCATAAGAACAGGCACATAGATCAATGGAACAGAACAGAGAACCCAGAAATAAACCCACAGCTCTATGGACAACTGATATTTGACAAAGGAGGTAAGGAAATACAATGGAGTAAAGACAGCCTTTCAACAAATGGTGCTGGGAAAACTGGACAGCTACCTGCAAAAAAATGAAACTAGACCACCAACTTACACCACTCACAAAAATAAACTCAAAATGGATAAAAGACTTGAATGTAAGCCGTGAAACCATAAGCATCTTAGAAGAAAACATAGGCAGTAAGCTCTCTGACATCTCTCGCAGCAATATATTTGCTGATTTGTCTCCACAGGCAAGTGAAATAAAAGACAGGATAAACAAATGGGACTTTATCAAACTAAAAAGCTTCTGCACAGCTAAAGACAACAAGAACAGAATAAAAAGACAAACTACACAATGGGAGAATATATTTGACATAGCATCTGATAAGGGGTTAATAACCAAACTTTATAAAGAACTTGTAAAACTTAATACCAGGAAGACAAACAATCCAATCCAAAAATGGGCAAAAGAAATGAATAGACACTTCTCCAAAGAGGACACACAGATGGCCAACAGGCATATGAAAAAATGCTCAACATCACTAATGATTAGAGAAATGCAAATTAAAACCACAATGAGATATCACCTCACACCAGTCAGAATGGCGCTCATCAATAAAACAACACAGAATAAGTGTTGGCGAGGATGTGGAGAAAAGGGAACCCTCCTGCACTGCTGGTGGGAATGCAGACTGGTGCAGCCACTGTGGAAAACAGTATGGAAATTCCTCAAGAAATTAAAAATCGAACTGCCTTTTGACCCAGCTATACCACTGTTAGGAATATACCCCAAGAACACCATAGCACTGTTTGAAAAGAAGAAATGCACCCCCATGTTTATGGCAGCATTGTTCACAATAGCAAAGATTTGGAAACAGCCCAAGTGTCCATCAGAGGACGAGTGGATTAAAAAGCTTTGGTATAATATATATACTATGGAATACTACTCAGCCATAAGAAATGATGACATAGGATCTTTTACAACATGGATGGGCCTTGATAACATTATACTGAGTGAAAGAAGTAAATCAGAAAAAACTAAGAACTATATGATTCCATACATAGGTGGGACATAAAGATGAGACTCAGAGACATGAACAACAGTGTTGGGGTTACAGGGTGGGGGGAGGAGAAGGAGGGGGTTGGGGGAGGGGAGGGGCACAAAGATCATGGCTTTTCAGCATTTGCCATATTCCCCCTTAATCTATAGACAGACAGCAAATACTTACGTATGGTGTTCCCACTATAAAGACTGCTGTCTTAGGGACAAATGCTGATAAATTTATTTCAGCAGTTCCTCCTTCTTCAAAGACCTATATGTCAACATAGAGCTCCATGTTTCATAGGACATACTAAAGCTCACTCCATGCTCCCTGGAGCTTTAGCACAAGGGAATGCCCCCCCCCCTTTTTTTTTAGTATTTTTTCTTTTATTTATTTATTTTTTGTATTTTTCTGAGGATGGAGATGGGGAGACAGTCAGACAGACTCCTGCATGCGCCTGACTGGGATCCGCCTGGCATGCCTACCAGGGGGTAATGCTCTGCCCATCTGGGGTGTTGCTCTGTTGCAACCGGAGCCATTCTAGAGACTGGGGCGGAGGCCATGGGGCCATCCTTAGTGCCCGGGGTGGCTTTGCTATGGTGGAGCCTTGGCTGAGGGCGGGAGGAGAGAGACTAAGAGGAGGGAGAGGGGGAGGGGTAGAGAGGTAGATGGGCGCTTCTCCTATATGCTCTGGCCAGGAATTGAACCCGGGAATCCTGCACACCAGGCCAATGACTCCGACGGGTCTACCATATCATGCTTTTTACTTAAAAAAAAAAAAAAAATTTACATTTCTTTTGAATGCTGATGAACAGGAGACACCAAATCTTTTTCGCCTGCAAACTACTACCTTCTTTATTAGATCTAGCTAATAACACTGTTTTGTATTTTTCCAAATAGCTCCAGATATATGGAAAAGATTTATATAGGCAGATGGGGATCCTCAAACCCCTCAGCAAGATCTTCTGAGAATGGCTTTTAAGATACCTAGAGGCAGAAAAAGCCCAATAGAGATCAGGGGAACTACCAGCTTTTAGGATACACCCTTAAAGGCTCCAACACCCCAAAGGGGTCTCATAGGATGCCATCTGGGTCCTGCTTCAATAGTGGAAAGGAAGGTCATTGAGCTAAAGCCTGCCAGGCTTACACGCCTCTGCTGTGAGGAAACAGGGACACTGGAAGGTGGGCTTCCCCCTCGCTCCTCTAAGGGAGGGTTCAGTCTCTCCCAGCCCTGCTCCAGCCACCTATGACCTAACCTTGCCCAGAAAGCTGGGGTTTGCCACTGAAGGCTGAAGGTGCCCAGAGCCGTCGGCCCCATCTACGACACTGTGGACGAGCCTAGGGTATTTCTTCCAAGAAGCAGGTAAACTGATCTCATTTGCACAAGGGCCACTTAACTATGTTTTGCCTGAATATTCAGGTTTTTTATTCTTCCCTCAAAGATCTCTGTTGTGGGTGTTGATAGTCCTATTTTCTGCTGCTTTGCTTAATATATAGTGTTTCCTTTATCCCTCCTACCTCAATGCCCCACTCATATTTCAGGCTGGGACCTACTTCTAATTTAGAGCTCTCTTTCCTCCTTTTGCCAACTTGTATTATGAATTTACCTTTGCCACCCAGCTTAGTGTATCCCAAGGTTCTCTTTACCAGGCCACAGTCACAGAGCTCCAGGGAAAAGCAACCTGGTCTCAACTCTCCAGGCAGAGGAGAACAGAAGCTCCATATCCACGCATGCTGCAAATGGCTTTTTCCAGTCTACCTGAATCAGTACCAGCTAGAAGCAGTGGTCATTGGGACTTGGACATGAGCTGCAAAGTATAGAATGGTGACAACAATTCCAGTGCCATGCGGACTTTTCCTGTGGGGAACTTTCCTGGACTCCTGCTCCCTGTGACAGCTCCTAACAGACTGAACTGTGGTTGGGTTGCATTTTTCAGGGATTTGGCATGGTGATGGGACCAACTTGGACTTGGTGAACATGTTAAGGACACTACTCTTTTATGGATTCTTGTTGTATTGGCCAAGAGTTGGCTTAAAGGCTTTTAATCACTGTAAAAAAAAATAGAGGACTGGATGAAGAAGATGGGGCACATATACACCATGGTATACTATTCAGCTAGGAGAAATGATGACATCGGATCACTTACAGCGGAATGGTGGAGTCTTGGTAGCATTGTGCGGGGTGAAATGAGCGAATCAGAAAAAAACAGGAACTGCAGGATTCCATACATTGGTGGGACATAGAAGCGAGACTAAGAGGCATGGACAGGAGTGTGGTGGTTACGGGGGGGGGGGGGGAGGGGGAAGGAGGGAGAGGGGGAGGGGGAGGGGTACAGAGAGAACTGGATGGAGGGTGGCGGAGGACGATCTCTCTTCGGGTGATGGGTATGCAACAGAACTAAATGACAGGATAACCTGGAAATGTTTTCTTTGAATGTATGTACCCTGATTTATTGATGTCACCCCATTAAAATAAAATTTTATTTATAAAAAATAAATAAATAAATAAATAAAATAGGGACCTTCTACAACAGAAAAAAAACACAAAACTGTCAGGATAAAAAACTAAAGCAAAAAGGCTTTTAAAAGTCCATCTTCTGATCTCAAAATCTATAAATACACTCACACAGATATATGAAGCGTATCATATTCTAAGGGTAAATCACATGACTGTAAAATTTAGCTTATTCTAAGTTTGACTCCATGCCTAAGAAAACTATATTTTAGTATTTACTACATCTTAACTTCAATGATCACTAAGAAGTTTCAAATACAGGCAAATCTCCCTTTATTGTACTTTGCAGATACTGTGGTTTTTACAAATTGAAGGTTTGTGGTAACCCTGAGCCATGCAAGTCTACTGTTACCAATAAGCTCAGATGATGCTTAGCATTTTTAGCAATAAAGAATTTTTTAATTAAAAAGTTAAGGGCCCTGGCCAGTTGTCTTGGTGGATAGAGCGTCAGCCCAGCAAGTGGACATCCTGGGATCAATCCCTGGTCAGGGCACACATCTGCTTCTCTTCCCCTGCCTCTCTCCTTCTCTTTTCCCCCTCACAGCCATGGCCTGAATGGTTCGAGCGTTAGCCTCGGGTGCTGAGGATAGCTCGGCTGACTTGAGCATCCGCCCCAGACAGGAGTTGCCAGGTGGATCTCCGCAGGGTGTATATGGGACTCCCCCCCCCCCATTTAAAAAAATAAAAAATAAATAAATCTAAAAGTTAAGGTATTTATATTGTTTTTTAGACATGATGCTATTATACACTTAATAGACTACAGTATAGTGTGGACATAACTTTTATATGCACGGGGAAACCAAAGACTCAATTACCGTATAATATTCACTTTATTGCAGTGGTTTAGAACCAAACCTGCAACATCTCCAAGGTATGCCTGTAAACATAACAATATGGGTGTCATGTATACGGGTTTTCTGAGTCCAAACAAACTAGTTTAGGAATGCCAACTTCCCAGAGTCTTGAAGTAAAAGAAACGAATTCATGTCCTGAGTTATGAGTATCTCAGGCTTCATGCACTGGGCCCTTCAGAGAAGCCTACTTCCCATCCTAATGGTTCCAGCTCCCCAGGAAGAAAGCCATCCAAGTGTCCTTGTCTCTGAGGTTACCCACAGAGGGCCCATTCCCACTGTGAGCATGGAATTTCTCGGTTACTAGCTGTGAAACGAACACAAATGATCACTTTGGATGCATCCCAGTTTTCTCTTTTACCTTGAAATCTCTTGTACACCTGAACTTATGGCTCTGATACTTGACACCACCAAATAGTGAAGTTTGTATAAACAGCCTACAGTGGTACAATTTTTTGAATCTATGTTACACAGGTCTTAGAAAGTACCCACATTTACACATGTGCACATCCATATGTATACTTATAGTGATATACACAATCACACATATACATTTACATATATAACCTCTTACACAATGCACATACTGATGAGTCTGTTGAAAAAGGATGCACTAATGGAGTTACAATTCCAGTTTGGCCCACTCAGGACACAAACATGCTCTAATCTAATCCCACCTTTACTTAGCACCAAGGGAGGACACAGGACAAGAAACAGCAGTTTCCACCCCATAAGCTTCCCAAGCACATAGCCCCTTTGCCCCCTGCCCCCCCTTCGTCTCCTGACCCCCCACACGGTGTACGTGGCCACAGAGGAGAGCCCTGTGACACAGGGAAACAGCAGCCTCAATTTCCTAACCTTTCACATTGTTCTCATTATGAAGACCAAAGGCTTGCATGCCAACGCATGGCACCCCAGGTCAGGTGCACTCCCCAACATCAGGGGTAAATGCAGCAAAACGCCCCCCATGTTCCACAGTTACCTGAACTCTACAGTTTCCAGGGAAACAGTACTAGGAAGAGACAACTCCACGTCATCACATGCTGCTTGCGTCAAGGATTCTAGTGCTAAAAACATTTGAAAACTACTGGCCTAAAATAATAAGGTACTCAGCTTCCACAACTACATGTATCACGGGTTCCCAGAGATGGGGGAAGGAAGGCATGTTATGCTTTCCTGATCCATTAGGCCTTGAGCAATTAGCCAACACTCACTATACCCTGGTGCAAACACAGCCCTGAGAGAGCTTACAACATTCTCACATCACTAAAACCTCACCATCTTCCTCATCATCATGAAATTCTGATTAGACACAGTCTGATGAAAGTAGCAACTACCTTCTATTTATAATTGACTTTAAATAAGCAATTACATGCTGTTAGCAAATTATTTAAATTATTTTAAAATAAGTACTTAGCCTTAACTTCTCCTTAAAACTCCCAAGGCCCATGTTTGTCCTTAGTTCAGTCCTTTTGGATCACAGGGACCAGTAGAGGGCAGTAGAGGGCAGTAACTGAAAGCTTGGGCTCAGTGTCAGCCCACCTGAGTGCAGTGCTTCCGACCCTTTAGACTTCTTTTCAGCTAGCCTCTCCAAGTCTCAAAGTCTTCAAATGCCAATGGGAGTGGGCACACCCTCTTCAGGAAGCTGTGTGGATCAGAGGAGGACATATGCAAAGCACCTAGCCTTGTACTTGCCTTGTAAGTGAAGTTGGCACTCCTGCTGCTACTAGCGCATGCTAGGACTGGGATAGGACCTGAGACAGAGATCAGTGGACACAATGGACAGTATGAGATCTACCCTCAGGGCAGCATCACAGGCACATAAGCAGTGCAGGGCTGCAGGTGATCGGCCTCAGAGAAGGAGGTGCAAGTCAAGGTTTCAGAGAGGAGAGGCTCTGGTAGAAAACAGCTTCCAAAACGTCACTAATGACAAATCCCGCTTATATTTGATAGTATTGCTTGGTATTAAACTCCTGAGGTCACTACCAACATATGACCCCTAACACTTCCTTTTTCTTAGAGCTTTCTCTTTCCTTTGTTTGACCAGGAGGGCTATCCTCTGGTCCTCCACTTAGTTCTCCTTAGCCCTTGCTTCTCTTCTGCTGGCTCACTTCTCAGATGCTGGTGTTCTGTACCCTTCCCTAGCAGACCACAGACTCACGTGGCTCCCCAATGAATGAAACCTGTTTCCTAATTATTTTTTTTGATGAGGGGAGATAGTGAGACAGACTTTCACATGTACTCCAACTGGGATCCACCTGGCAACCCCCGTCTGGGGCCAATGCTCAAATAAACCGAGCTATTTTTAGCACCTGAAGCTGACACATGCTTGGGCCAACCAAGCCATCTTCAGTGCCTGGGCCGAGGCTCAAACCAATTGAGACACTGGCTGTGGGAGGGCAAGAGAGAGAAAACGGGAGAGGGAAGACGAGAGATGCAGATGGTCGCTTCTCCTGAGTGCCCTGACCAGGAATCAAACCCAGGACACCCACACACCAGGCCGACGCTCTATCCACTGAACCAACCGGCCAGGGACCAGTCTCTAATTTCAAGTATTCCATTGAGATATATCAAAGGCACTTCAAACTTGAAGTGACCAAAACCGAATTCTTTTTCCTTTTCTTCTTCTTCTTATAATAATAATAATAATAACAGCAACAAATTCTTACAGAGTGCCAGGCACTGTTTACTCACTGAACATTGAACTCATGTAATTCTCCAACAATGCTATGTGGTACATACCATTTTTACCTGTTCTACAAAGAACCAAGGCACAGAGTGGTTAAGTAACTTAACCAAGATCACAGAGCTAGAAAATGGCAGAGCTAGGACAAAGGAAGTCGGCCACCAGTCTGCATACTTGACCACTGTGCCACATTACCTCTTCCTTCAGTAATCCTCCCCCAGGGTGCCAGTGACATCATTCACCAGGTCACCCAAGCTAGAAATAAGAGAGCCACCCTTTTTTTTTCTTTTTTTTTTTTTTTTTTTTGTGACAGAGACAGAGAGAGTCAGTGAGAGGGACAGACAGGGACAGAGAGACAGGAAAGGAGAGAGATGAGAAGCATCAATTCTTTGCTGTGGCACCTTGGTTGTTTATTGATTACTTTCTCATAACCGGGGGGCTACAGCAGACTGAGTGACCCCTTGCTCAAGCCAGCGACCTTGGGCTCAAGCTGGTGAGCTTTGCTCAAACCTGATGAACCTGCACTCAAGCTGGAGACCTTGGGGTCTCAAACCTGGGTCCTCTGCGTCCCAGTCCTATGCTCTATCCACTGCGCCACTGCCTGGTAAGGTGAGGGAGCCATCCTTGATTTCCCCCTCTCCCCTAACTGCCGATGCATTGCCAAACCCCAGCTACCGTATTTCCCCATGTATGAGACGATCCCATGTATAAGACGTACCTTAATTTTGGGGCCCAAAATGTGAAGAAAAAATGTATTGAACTCAAGTTTTATTCATCATAAAATTCATACAACTCCTCATCCGTGTGAAAAAGCAGGAAATGAAAGTTAAAAAAAAAAGTCTACAACCACTGTGTAAGACGCACCCAGTTTTTAGACCCCACATTTTTTGAAAAACGGTGCATCTTATACATGGGGAAATACTCATATTTTCCATCTCAAATATCCCGTACATCCAGACTCGCTTTACCCTAACTACGTTCGTACTTTAGCATGTGCTCTTACCTCTTGGCAATAACCCAGGAACCATCTCTCTGCCTCAAGTCCCTTCCCAGTCCTACCTCCAGAGGTATGTCCAGATGCAAACACGCAGTGTCACTGGACTGGGCTCCTACCAGCGAGCTGTGAGACCTCGGGCAGCTTCCTACACTTCAGCTTCTCCTCCTCTTTAAGACAGCAGTGTACTCTGAATGACACTGGATTAGCAGAAACCACACAGGAAAAGTACCTTGTTGAACACCCACACAAGACACATGAGAATATAAAAAAATCGGAAGAATTATGTCAAAGTCTCCCCTACAAGATGCTGCAGGAAGGTCTAGACTGGTCCATTTTACCTTAGCACCTTTAAGACTCCTTTCTCTGCTAAGGAAGACACCTACGCCCGGTTCTGAATAAGGACTTCTTGAAAACCATATTTTAATCACAAGAAACAGATTGAGGAAAATTTATAAGACACAGGAATCAGGAAAGTCATGAAAATTTTAGAAAATGGACTCCACAAATACATGATCAAGGTATGACATTCTGACTATGTAAAGGATATGAGGCTATTTTTAAAAAACATATCCTTGATAACTTGGATTCACATTTCAAATCTCTCTGATCTCGTCTTGTTCAGGAAAGGAATGAAGGCAGCCATGTATTATACTTAGAAACATTTGGCAGGATTATCATCTCACCCAACTAACACTTACCATGTTTGCATCAATGACCTGACCTTTGCCAGAGCGTGTGCGTTCAAAAAGAGCGATCATGATGCCCAGTGAGCACATGAGGCCTCCGCCACCGAAGTCGGCCAAGAGATTCAGGGGGGGATATGGACTCATACCACTTGGGCCAATTTTTGAGAGGACACCTACAAAAAAAAATCAGAAACTAACTGTAAATGTAGTATCTCTTTTAAATATACAAACATCATAGAAGAATAACCAATCCCCTAGTGGCTGACATAGTGAAGACTATTACATTACATGCTTTCCGAATTTTAAGTATATTCAGCCTATTTATAAACAAGCTTTCCTTCCAACAAGAGTCCTTGTTTTTTGTTTTGTTTTGTTTCTTCTCTAAGGCTTAATTCCACCTAACATATTCAGAATTTTATTTCTAAGTTTTTGCTTACTGAGTAAAATGAGAAAAATGACTCCAAGAGGAAAAACATTGTTATTAATTTAGTTTATGGCTTACCAACAGTGTAATGCATTTCTATTCTTGAGACTTAATTTACTCAACAACACATAGTTCTTATATTCTAGAATCAGGCCATTCTAAGACATACTCTCACGGGCAAAAATTATAATACAATGGTATTTCAATCTGCAAACCACACTTGTCTAGTATCCACAGAAGTCTGAAATGGTGACTCAGGCAAAGATTCACAATGAAGGTGGGGGAAGACGGTGTCAGAATCAAACTATATCAACATTTTCAAACTACAGAACAACTATCCCTATTACCACCAAGTTCCTGACTTCCTAGCAGAGGCTAACTTGAGAAGTGACCCCACAGATGTAGTAATTAGGTTACTAGTCAGAGTATATTACCTATCAAATGTGTTACGACAGGCAAAAAGGTTGCGAGTGACAGTTCCAAGACAAGCCAACCCTTTTTAAACAACCATACTCTCCTTGCTGATTTAAATTACCTTTAAAAATTTTTTTTAAATATTACTTAGAAAATTAAATTTATAGGGTAACACTGATCAATCAGAATACATAGGTTTCGGGTAAACATTTCTATAGCATTTAAACTGTTGATTATGTTGTGTACCCATCACCCAAAGTCAAATCATTTTTCATCACCATATATTTGTCCCTCTTTACTCCCCTATCCCAAACCCCTTAAAGATTCTTTATAATTAATTAGTATAACTGTAGATCTGGACTGTAATCAAAATTAAAAGTGTAGAGAAATTATTTTTGCAACACACCTGACAAAGCCAAATAATTGATGTCATGGCCTGCTACCCTAGATAATCTTCCAGACTGGCCAAAGCCACTCAATCTGGCATAGATAAGTTTTGGATTCTCCTTCTGCAGAATCTCTGGGCCGAGCTGGAGCTTCTCCATGACACCTTAAGAGAAAAGCAGCAATTGTTTTTAAGAGAGCATGAATTGAAGATCGGTTTAGTCCCTCTACTGTGGTAAACATAAAAAACAGCACTCCTGTAAGTAATACTAGTAACACTTGTTACGGGTTTATAGCACGTTTCCAATAGTTAAGAACCCTAAGAGTGAGGCTACCGCTGCTGGAATGCGTGGCTTCCGCCCCAGAATGCTACTTCCTCCCAGCCCTTCCCTATTTCCCTTCAACCACATCCATGCCTCTTCAACCCTATAGTAGGCTTTCCATCCCCTTAGTCCCTTTATAGCTTCTCAAATCCTCTCCTTTGTAATTTATTAGACATGGTTTGTTCTCTTGGGTCTTTATTTGGTCAAACATTCATTTTTGAAAGCAGCTATTCCTTGCCGGACAGTTTCTTTGTTGAGGCCCGCATCAGCGCCTGCCACCTCCAACACATAATGTATGTAGATATGTGTGTCTTCCATTTCCCCCTCAGCTCAGCAGCTTTTCTGGCAGGATTCCTGCCTGGTTCCACACTGGGCCTCCAAGGCTTCTAGCATAGCATCTTCACAAGAAGGTTCAGTAAGTACCCATGGAAAGAGAGGTTAGCTACAATAGCATCCAAGTTCTTAAGTTATCAGCAAGAACAATATTTATTGCACAAAATTCAGATAACTGACCTAAAGTCTCCTAGAAGTAAAAGCAATAAAGATTGCATAATACATTCACTGTTACAGACTTCCTAAGGCTGTAATAAAATACAAAAGAAATCTAGCTCTCTTGCTGGATAAACACCAGCCACAATCCCGTTACCTGGCAGCTACATCTGAAGTCACCCCTCTACTTCCTTCCTAATTACAAGACTCTAGACTAATTATTTAACCACCCTGAGCTTTCTTCATATTCAAAAGGAGAATTATAAATTATGATATAATCCCAATTATATTATCCTCAAATCTGGCTGTGAGAGAAAATGAGTTAACACATCTACATATGCCTAGTGCCTCAAAGATATTCAATTCATTCACTAAACATTCGCTAACTTCCTGCTGTATTCCAGGCAAACTTTTGGATCTGTACTTGAGCAAGAGCACTTGGACAGCTAAGAATGGATCTGAGTGGGGCCAGACCCAAACCTTTCTTTCAGAAACGTTGTTACAGCAGTGTTAACTAGGCTACAGCAGGTATGGAGCCAAAGACTCCTGAGTTGTAGAGAAGAGGGAGAATAGCTGGATTCATGATAGCTGAAAGGTGGAGTGAAAGAAAGATTTGGAGTCCTGGATGAAGTACACGTTTCTGTTTAAGGGAACTGGGTGGATATTGGTTCTGTTCGCTGAGATAAACAAGGCAGAAGAGATGCCATTTTAGGAGGAAAGATGATAGGCTGGGTTTAGGATTTATGGAGATTGCAGTGCCCAGGGGACAATCGGGTGAAAGAGGTACACAGGACCTGTGTGTTCCTACAGTCCAGGGCTCTGGAAGAGTAGTGTACAGTTACAGATTCGAGCATCATCTGTCTATAAAACGTAAAAATAATGGGAAGGGATACGGTGGCCCTAGGAAGCAGGGTAAGTAAAATTGAGCTGAAACTGGTACTTGGGAACACCAGCTTTTAAGGCAGGGAGTGTGAGCCTGGATCCGTGAGTGGCTGGCTTTAGAGGGCACACGGACCCCATCCCCAAAATGTAACCAAATGGCTGATCCTTGATGCCTTTTTCCTGGGAGAGACCCTATCACTTTCATTTGAGTCTTTCATAAGAGTTCGTGACTGTAATGCTGGTGGCCTAGGCCAGGCAGGTCCACATTGGAGTCCCGCAGATGGTAGAAGAACTGCCGAGCTGTAAGAGTGCTGGGCCATTTCGTTTAATCAAGTCTCACAAGGCAGACAAGCACACAGGCAGGGGAAACCACCTCTCAGGCAAACAAACAGTAAAATGGCCGCTCACAGTGGCGGGCAGGCAACCCACGCATCTGCAATCCCCCATCTCTCATCGCTCTCCAGCACAAGCACCCATAGCCTTATATAGGCTGTGCACACGTGCCTCTGCAAGGTGCTCACGCTCATCAAGCAAAGTGCTTGCAGCTGGTACACCAGCCAGCAAGCCTAACACAGCAACCCCACAATGACGCTCAAATAATTAAGAGGGGCAGCTATAAATGGGTATTTAGAAGAAAAAAAACTTGGGAGTAAATTGAAGAGAGGTATAAGGATCTTCCAAGTATGAAAGATGGTCTCCTGGGCGGGGGGGATGTTCAGCCACATCAAATGAAACAGAAAGGTCTCGAAAGACGGGGGACAAGAAGGGCTCCTGTGGCAACAAAGCCAAGGTGTAAGCTCGGGGGGCCGGGCTCACCGTGGCGGAAGGGCTCCAGCACCACGTCCGCCCGGGCGCACAGGCGGCGCAGCACAGCCACCCCCGGCGGCGTCGTCAAGTTCACAACCAGCGAGCGCTTGCCGCGGGACAAGTGGCTGACGTCGCCGAGACCACCGAAGCTGAGGGGCCGGTCCACACGCACCACGTTCGCCCCGAAGTCTGCCAGGACCATACCGCAGAACGGGCCCGGGGCCAGGCCCGCCAGCTCCACGACCGAGATGCCCCGCAGCGCCATGGCACGCTGTGCTTAGCTCAGCAGGAAGGGAACTGGGACGACCGGCCTCCCGTCCCAAGTCCTACACACAGCCCGGAGCGCCGTCTCGCCCCCTGCGCCTGCGCATAGCCACGGAGTCTGCGCAGTGGCGCGCTGCCCGGGCCCGCCCCCCGGAGCGGAGAGCCAGGTGGCTGCTGAGCTATGGTTCTTGTCTCGCTGCCAAGCCCGATAGTGCCTCTCGCGCTTCCCCTTGAGAATTCTCCGCCTGTCACCGTCCTCTTGGAAAGCTATCATTCTTACCTTTCTGATCCCAGCCGCTGTGCCCTTCGGGCGCCCACATCGGCCCGGTCCGGGAGAGAGAAAAAGTGAATAAATGTTTTAAAACGACGCTATTTTCAACCGTAGTCTGCAGACTGTCCCCTACACCGCCCCTACTTCTTAGCCAGGTGGCTTGAGATCCCTTCTAGAGGCACTCGATTTTGAGAGATAAACTTTGTGGATTCCATGCCTTAAAAAAAAAACGTTCAGGCCGCCATTAGGACAAGAGCTGGCGGCAACGGTTGGTGAAGAAGCTGCCCTGTACCATTTCATCTTGTGCAAGCTCAAGGGGACTATCAAAGATCCATTATTACAAGAGGAATTTACAGACTTTTCCTGTTAAGACCTCAACTTGTGTTTCAGAAAAGCAGAAATACTGTGAAAGATTGAAATAAACTAAATCATTCAAAACTAAGGCATATGTAATGAAGCAACTTTTAGTACTTATAGAGAAAAAGGATTATTATACCATTATAAAAATCCCGATGGATTTAAGTACAATTAAGAAGCGTTTGGAACATAGATATTATGTGCAGGCTTCAGAATGTATAGAAGACTTCAATATGATGTTCTCGAATTGTTATTTATACAACAAGCATGGAGATGACATCGTTCTTATGGCACAAGCTCTAGAGAAGTTGTTTAAACAGAAATTATTGCAGATGCCCCAAGAACAGCAAGTTGTGGGTGGTAAAGAAAGAATAAAGAAAGGCAGTCAACAGAATATAGCAGTTTCTTCTGTTAAAGAAAAACAGTCTCCTAAAGCATCAGAAAAAGTATTTAAGCAGCAAGTGAATCCTTCTGTATTTCCTGAAACATCTATTTCTCCTTTAAATACGGCACAAGGTGCTCCACCCAGCTCTACCTCGCAAGCAGTGGCCCAGGTTACAAAGGGTGTGAAGAGGAAAGCAGATACCACAACTCCTACAACTTCAGTAGTCAAAGCAAGCGGGGAATCTTCCCTAGACTTCCAGAAAGAAAAGTAGCAAAAATGCCACCTGTAAAAGAAACTGGGCAGAAGAACGTTTTGCCAGATTCTCAGCAACAATACAAAGTTGTAAATAGTGTTAGAGTAACTGAACAATTAAGACACTGTAGTGAGATACTTAAAGAAATGCTTGCAAAGAAGCACTTTTCATATGCATGGCCCTTTTATAATCCTGTTGATGTGAATGCTTTGGGACTCCATAACTACTATGATATTGTGAAAAATCCAATGGATCTTGGAACTATCAAGAAAAAAATGGACAACCAGGAATATAAAGATGCATATGAATTTGCTGCAGATGTTAGATTAGTGTTCATGAATTGCTACAGGTATAATCCTCCAGATCACGAAGTAGTAACAATGGCAAGAATGCTCCAGGATGTTTTTGAAATGCATTTTGCAAAGATCGCAGATGAACCTGTTGAGAGTATGCCTGTATATAACAGCAAAACAGATACCACAAAAACTCTTGGTAGAGAAAGCAGTAGTGAAGCTTCCTCTGAAGATAACTCTTCCGGTGATTCTGAAGATGAACAAGTTCAGTGTCTTGCAAAGCTTCAGGAGCAGCTTAAAGCAGATCATCAGCAACTACAGGTTCTATCTCAAGTCCCTTTCCATAAGCTAAAGAAGAAGAATGTGAAGTCTAAAAGGGAAAAGAAAAAAGAAAAGGTTAACAACAGAGGTGAAAATCCAAGAAAAAAGTTTAAGCAAATGAAATTAAAGGAAAAGTCCAAGAGCAGTCAACCAAAGAAGAGAAAACAACCAGTGTTGGCTCTGAAATCTGAGGATGAAGATAATGCTAAACCTATGAGCTATGATGAGAAAAGGCAGTTAAGTCTGGATATAAACAAACTCCCCGGAGATAAACTCGGGAAAGTCGTTCATATAATAGAATCAAGAGAGCCTACACTGAGAAATTCCAACCCTGATGAGATATAGACTTTGAAACACTGAAGGCAACAACACTGAGAGAACTAGAAACATATGTTGCTGCATGTCTAAGAAAAAGACCACCAAAACCTCGTGCTGAGAAAACTACACCATCCACAGCTGTTGTTGGAATTGGTTCCCAACTGAGTGAAAGCAGCAGCAGCAGCAGCAGCTCATCTGAGTCTGAAAGTGGTAGCAGTGATTCCGAATCAGAAATGTTACCTAAATTTACTGAAGTGAAACAGATTGACTCTCCTCCTAAAGAGAAAGTAAAGATACAATCTTCCATACAAAATATAATCTCTTGTTCTACAACCCTTGTTCATCAGACTACACATACAAGTGAAATACCACCAAATCACCACCAGTTAGCATTTAATCATCAAGAATTAGAACATAAACAGAGTGTGAAAAACATTTCACCTTTACAAATCCTGCTTCCTTCAGGTGATTCTGAAAAAAGCTTGAATGGCCTAACAGTGATGCATCAGTCTGATGACAACTCAATGGAGTTAGAATCTGAATGTCAAGTTCCTGTGCAGAAGGATATAAAAATCAAGAATGCAGAGTCTTGGAAAAGTTTAGGCAAACCAGTCAAAACTTCAGGAGTACGAAAATCCTCAGATGAGCTCTTCAACCAATTTAGAAAAGCAGCAATAGAAAAGGAAGTCAAAGCTGGAACACATGAACTAGTACAAAAACATCTGGGACAGAACAGAAAGGAACCAAAAGTGTTTCAAGGAAATCAGAGGGACCCTGATTTCACTCTAGAATCTTCTTCAAATAAGATGCAAAACAAGTGCCTTGGAAAAGAGCAAAAAGAACATCAGCAGTCACTGGAAACTCAAGAGAAAAGTAAACTCTGGCTTCTCAAAGACCATACTTTAGCAAGGGAGAAAGAGCAAGAGAGGAGGAGAAGAGAAGCAATGGCTGGTACCGTTGATATGACTCTTCAAAGAGACATTATGACAATGTTTGAAAACAACTTTGATTAAAACTCAGTTTTTAAATTAACCATCAACTGAAAATGAATTATATGAAAAATTAAAATGCATATGGTAAAATGATTGCTTTCAGACACCAGTCTTATGTTGTATTTTGACTGATCTAAAATGATCAAACAATTTTCACTTAAAAAAAAAAGTTCAAGTAACACTAAGGAATATGTGCAAAGGTAATGTCAGAGAGAGCTTTAAAAATCTTTTTGATTTGTCACCTGCCACTTCCACGGATAAAGATCGAGCTTATAATATTAATACACAATCATTTTTTCTTTTTAAAGTACAAAAGTAAGCATCATAAATAGCCCTAGTACGTTTACAAATCGTTTCCCCTCGGCTCTGTGATTTGAGTGTAGCTGGCCTGACCATTTTTGACTGGTCTGGAATTTTAATAAGAGCCAGAAGAGAGTGTCCGGCAAGCTCTGCACGAATCCATTGACAAGTAAGGGATTATATAAACCGAGGCAGTGTAGGCAACATCTGGTACAATGGTAATCAAGAACTTTTAGGCAAGCTTGAAGTAGTTTTGATTTAGAATTTATTTCAGTAGAATTTATTTCAGGATTGTGGCTTTCCCTACCAGGGGTTGCCTCCCACTTGACCCAGACACCTTCTCTTTGCCTCCATCTCTGAACATCCTCTGTTGAAAAACATACTGAGGCATATTATTATTATTACTTAAGAACTTAGAGGAACAAAAATCTATTACAATCTGACAGCATCAAACAAGATGTGGTTAGGAGCCCTACCAACATGACCTAAGGAGAGACTTTTATAAGAAATAAAAATAAATAAATAAATAAACCATCAAACAAACAATAAAGGAAGAAGTGGGGTCTGCTCAGCTTTTGATTTTTGGGCGCAGCTTCTGAAAGGTTCCAGAGGAGTGGTTGCCAGTTGTGGGACAAAGTTCAGCCTGAGAGATTAGCGTCTTTGGCCTTGAGGTTACTGCAGTCTGGGGCATCGCCCTCCAAGGTGTCATTTGTCAAGAGATTTTTTGAAGCACTGTTAGAATTGTTCTATTTAGATCAAGATGTCTGTCTAGCAAAGCAAATGCTTCCAAGAAGAGGTCTCAACAGTTAAAAAGAAATTCAAAAAGAAAAATTGATGATGAGGAATTGGAGTTATCAGAGAAAGAGGTGAGAAACACAGTGGGGAAAAAAATCATCCAAAGTGTCTGTCTAATGAAGAAACAGGACAAACAGAGCAAACTAGTCTAAAACAGGTGAAGCTAGCATCCAACAGGAGAAAATCCTGATCCTGGCAGCCTCCTTCCAAGAGTAGCAGAAAGCATTTGCAAACTGTAAAGGAAATGGTAATAATAGCAACTTTGAGTAGCAAAGGTAGAGAAAATGAACAAATTCAATATCATCTCAAGTGCCTAAAGAAAAGATTGTTACAACTGCATGAAACCCTAAAAGTCCTTCCCCAGAAGCTGAAAGATTTAACTAATGCATCAAGTTTACTGCAACTGGAAAGGGCACATCGCAGACCTAATGAAGAAGGTCTGGCATTATTGCAGGAAGAAGTGGATAAAATAGTACAGACCATAGAGTCAGTGACTGGAAGTATTTAGAGCCTAAAGAACAAAATTCACATTCTGACCAGTGAGGTGGAATAAGAGAAGGAGAAGGCAAAGCAGATGTTTCAAATAGATAGTAGTGAGGTATACTCCCTTTCAGAACTTTCTCAGAAGAGATTTAGCATACCTATACTTCAGAAAGAAATTTTGTCTCAAATTCCAAACCATTTTTTGATTAATGCAGAGGATATTTGATACTATGACAATATATAAAGTGTTTGAGTGCCTAGTTCATAAAAACATAAATTATTCTTTAGGTGATGACTTGCATTTTCTGTCTGGTTATTTGGAACTTAAGAAATCCACAAATGCCTATTACTTTTTTACATAACTTTCTAGACTTTGTGGTATAATTAAGATTTGTCATGTGTCTTTCATTTTTGAGGTAGCATGAATATTTTATCTCTTTGGTTGGTTTAGTGCAGGAGTAGTCAACCTTTTTATACCTACTGCCCACTTTTGTATCTCTGTTAGTAGTAAAATTTTCTAACCGCCCACCAGTTCCACAGTAATGGTGATTTATAAAGTAGGGAAGTAACTTTACTTATAAAATTTATAAAGCAGAGTTACAACAAGTTAAATCATATAATAATAATTACTTACTAAGTACTTTATGTTGGATTTTTGCTAAGTTTGGCAGAATAAATCTTTATAAAACAACTTACTATCTTAGTTAAATCTATCTTTTATTTACACTTAGCATACATAGAAATTACATTAGTTAATTGAATTATTAATGGGATCCCTGAGGCTAATGCTGGGAAACTAAATATTGAATATCCGGTTCAATTTTTGTGTGGAACAATCGAAGGTCTCCCCTTTTGGAAATATTCAGGCAGTTTCTTTCTTTCATCATAATATGATTAACAGCACTAAATCCTGATTCCACTAGATATGAGGTAGGGAAAGGTATCAATAAACTGAATACCATTTTCCACATATTTGGATATAAGACCGGCATTTTTTTTATTTTGTCATAGGTTTTCATATCCACCACTGTCGAATTTATGATTACTTTCTTCATCATATCTAATTTCTAACAGTTCTTCTTGGCAAGTTGTATCAGCCTCTTCAATATTTGAGGTAAAAGGATTTTTCATCCAGTCATATATCTTCAATTTCAAAATATCTTCAAATCATTTTTCCATGTCCAATTTAAGTCTATTCAGGTGGCTACTGAATCTGTCTATATCCTCTGGAGTTACATCATCTTTTATAGATGATAATTGAGGAAACTGATGAAATTCACTCTTCAATAGATTATGACAAAGTAGTTCAAGTTTGTCAATAAATAATAGCACAATACTTTGGCAACCTATAAGAGTTTTATTAGCTCCTTGAAGCTGCACATTGACATCATTAAATCTCTTGAAAATATCTGCCAAGTAAAAGGCATCATTCTTCAATGTTTTTAGCTATTGACACAGATTGATCTCATTATTACTTTCAAAGAATTGTATGATACTATCATATAATGCTACAAATCTAGCCAAAGATGTACCCTTTGACAGCCACCGAACTTCTGTGTGCAAAAGTAACTTAATAAAATCTTAATTATTGTCCTAGCAAAGCTGCCAAAATATCCTATCATTCTTTTCAATGGATTTGATCTTGTTTATGGCTTGAATTATTATAGTTAATGATGAATGGAGACTTGTACTTAGATGTTTTCCTACAAGATGATGTCTGTGCACCACATTATGAATACATAAAACATTTGCACTTCCTGTTTCAAATAAGCAACAAATCCACAATAGCAACCTACCATTGATGGTGCTCCATCAGTAGCGCATGCAACAATATTATTCAAAGAAATATTATTTTTTGTAAAGTATGTTCTCACAGTATTAAATATAGATAATCCTATTGTATCTGTGATGAGATTTATTGCGAATAGCATTTATTCTCATAATATATTGTTTTAATGAAAATAGCATACAGATGCCATCAATAAAGCATCATTATCTGCAATGGTAGATTCATCCAATTGTGTGGAAAATGAAGAGTTTTGAAGAATACTTATAAGTTTTCAACATTAACTGCCATTTCATCAATTTGTCGCTTTACTGTGCTATCACTTAGGGCCGTGATGGTGAACCCTTTTATAAAACCCACCCACTTTTGCAGTGCTGGTCAACCTGGTCCCTCCTGCCCACTAGTGGGCATTCCAGCTTTTGTAGTGGGCAGTAGCGGAGCAACCAAATGGCACTGCGATTGGCGCCCAATTACCCTATTACCCCTAAAATCTGGGAATCGAGATGAAAATATGAGTTAATTGGTGTCTCCACTGTCTGGCAGTTTCTGTCATAGAAGCGTCAAACCATGGAGTTCTTTGTCTATGGGGTAATAAAACGATGAACTGCTAATTTTGGGCAACAATAGCAATCATAAACTGCCCGCCGGATCGGGCAGCAGGAGTGGACCCGGGGTCAGGTACCTGGCTGCTCATGGATGCTGGCCAGGTGGTCGCGGAAGAGGTCAGGTGCAGACCCAATACAAATGCCCTATAACAGAATCTGACCGCTGTCCTGATCTTGACTGTTCAACAGTTAGTCGATTAGTATGTAATCGCAGCGCCGTTAGGTTGCTCTGCTACCACCCACCATGAAAGCTGGAGTGCCCACTAGTGGGCGGTAGGGACCAGGTTGACTACCACTGGTTTAGTAAGTAGATGTTAAATACTTATTTTCCCCTATAATCAAATTATACTTTTATTTTATAAAATTATTAAAAAGGAACATAGCACATTTTCCCCCTTACTAGCCAAACCAAAAACAACTTTCTAAACCTTTCCTCATTATGGTGATAATGTGTATATACATGTAAATAAATCATCACTAAAATATATAAAAAATTACTTCTACTCCCACAAAAGGAGGAAGAAAAGCAAGGAAATTATTGATGAGCTATAGCTTGAAGCATACTTGGCTGTCTGTGATTGGTTGTTCTCAGGTTTGGACTTTGTAATCTTGAGTTATAAGCAGGCTTAGATTTTGGTTTGCTTATGGAGGCTGCCACAGCTTTGAGCCACCTCAATCAATAGCCTTCTCATTTAATTAACTTAACACTTCTTTATCCCTCTTTATCCCACGTTCCTCTCTTTGTTCAGGCATAAGATATTTTAGTGCCTTCTTTTTTGTTTTTATTTTGACAAACTTAAAAAGAAAGAAAAAATGACAAATGATATAGCAGACATCCAGACTGACACATTGATTATCTTTGATATTTGCTTCCCACCTATTTTTCTAAAGAATAAACATTTCAGATATAGCTTAAACTACCTTGGATAAGATTCACATGAATCAGAAATCTTACACAGCCTCCAGTTTTACTGACAAGTTCAGAGACATAGGTCATAGGAAGGATCAGACGATGCTGAGGTCTGGGAAATCCACAAGACTCTTCAGGTCTTCTTCCATTGGACATATCCACTCAGTTACAGGCTAAACTGTGTACCTTCAAAATTCATATATTGAAGTCTTCTCAGTGCCTCGGAATGGGACTGAATGTGGAAAGAGAGCCTATAAGGAGGTAATTAAGGTAAAATGAGGTCATACGAGTGAGTCCTAATCCAATATGACTGGTGTCCTTAGAAGAAAAGATTAGAACACAAAAAACACAGACTGGGTATTACCGTGTGAAGACACAGCCTAAGGCAGCCATCTGCAAACAAAAAGGAATGACCTCAGAGAAACCAAATTTGCCTACACCTTGATTTTGGACTTTTAGCTTCCAGACCTATGAGGAAATAAATTTTTGTTGTTTACCATCCAGTCTGCGGTATTTTGTTATGGCACCCCTAGCAAACTAATATACCATCTGTCAAAGTAGAGCCCAAGCTCTATGTTGATCAGGTGTCCTTGATTCAACTTTCCCGTGCTTGAGACTACTCTTGAGGTGACTATGAGGATGCTACTGATCAGTGCCGACACAAACTGCCACTGGAGGAAAAACACAACCAATGCACAAGTTAGTTGCAAGAATCACACAGGCAATTTATTACTCACAAAGCCTTTTGGCGTGCCTGGGTACAGCTTAAGGGGGCCCCTGTCAGCGTGCTCCTCTCAGCTGTCTTTGGTCAGAGCTCAGAGCTGCGTGGAGACAGTCCACGTTCACGTTGGAGTCTGGGCAACTACCTCAGCAGGGGGCCCCTCACCTTTAGTACCTTTTCTGACCAACACCTTCTAACAGGTGTCAATCTACAGGATTATCACCTCAAACCACCTTTTCCGGAGTTCCTTGCAGAAAGCCCTTTTTATGTTAATCTACTGAAATGTCACATCAGGCCACTTTTAAGATGTTCCTAGAGAAGCTTCTTGTTTATGTTAATTTACAGAGTTATGACATCAAGCCACTTCTTATCTATGTATAATTTTATACACACACACACTAACTGGGCCCTGCTCAAAAATCAGAGTCTGTTTATCACATCTGGACATACTATATTAATTCTATCCAGACAGTATAGCTTTATTTAATTTCCTTAACTAATTTTAATATTATATCTTAATTACTTTTATATATATCTTCCATATTTTTTAATATTTCTATATGTGTAATTATTATAACATTATATTACTATAACACCATCTGAGCCACAATTATAGATGAGGTCTCTAATGAGGTTCTCAGGTCACCTAGGAGACATCATTTTGCATCCCAGATAGTTACTTAGCTATGGAACCATGCTTCCTAGATTCTAAGTTTATTTAGCATAAGTAATTCTGTGACCAGGAATATCCTGTTAAGTAAATTCAAATGATCAATTCTCTTCCTCTTGGCAAATGTTATTTATCTATTTATCCAAGATACAGTTGATAAGGAAAGCCACCTGCCTTTTTATTTGGCTTCCTAGGATATCCCTGTGCTAAAAGGAGTAAATAGATCATTGGCCAGCTGCTTTTAACTCCTTAATAACTAAAGTCTTCTCTAACAACTCCTACCCAAAATTACATTTCTTGGCTTCCTTCACCCTACTATCCAAGACACAGCACTCCCATGATTTTGATATATGGTCCACAGTTTGTTATATCTGTAGTATAATACAGTATAGCTATTTTGTGGGTTTTATTTACCTACATGATATTACATTGCATTTACTCTTCGGAACTTGCTTTTATACTTCATCCTATGGCAACTTGTCTCCCCATTTCTACTCCTTACTCTTAGATCTTGACTTAAATAATAAAAAAAGAACTCATTGGAAAGAGGTCAGGTAGCTTACATAATTGCGTGAGAAAGCCGAAGTCAACAGTTGGCAGGACTCCAACAGCTAGAGTCATATTCAGGGTCATAACATAAAAGTCCAGTGATGATACTGGTCTTCACAGTCTCCATTCACCTCTGCCCTGCTGTGGAGATTTGCATCAGCCAGAGTCTGACTCAAAATGATGGAGGTACTAACTCAAAGGGCTTTCCTCTGCCCAGTAAAATGGAATCATTAAATTCCAATGACTGGGGCCCTGGCCGGTTGACTCAGTGGTAGAGCATCGGCCTGGCGTGTGGAAGTCTTGGGTTCAATTCCCGGCCAGGGCACACAGGAGAGGCGCCCATCTGCTTCTCCACCCCTCCCCCTCTCCTTCCTCTCTGTCTCTCTCTTCCCCTCCCACAGCCTGGGCTCCATTGGCACAGAAGATGGCCCGGGCGCTGGGGATGGTCCCTTAGCCTCTGCCCCGGGTGCTGGAGTGGCTCTGGTTGCAACAGAGCGACGCCCCGGATGGGCAGAGCATCCCCCCTTAGTGGGCGTGCCGGGTGGATCCCGGTCGGGCGCATGCGGGAGTCTGTCTGACTGCCTCCCCGTTTCCAGCTTTGGAAAAATGAAAAAAAAAAATTCAAATGACTGGGACTTGAAGATGGCAGCAAAGTAGGTAGACACACAGACTCCCAGCTTTCACCACCAAACTGAATTACAAACTAATTTAGGAACAATCAGTGTGAAAAACCAACTCTGGACTACAAGAACAGCTCTCAAAAACCAAGGAGCAAAGAAGAAGCCACAACAAACCTGGTAGGGAGCACCTGACTCTCCCCTGTTTACAGGAACAGAGGGAGAGTGAAGCTGAGAGCCCAGAAGGGCTCTCACTTCAAGGAAAAGAGTGGAAAATACTGCTCACAACCACTTGCCTGGCGACCAGGAAACAAGGTGTTTTGAAAGAGCCAGCTTGTCTTCCAAAAAGAAAGGGGAGAGAGAGAGAGACAGACAGTGAGGGGCAGAGGAATGCAGGGGACAACCTGAGAAGCTGACTCATCCACTGCTGGAGGCAGCCATAGCTGGGGGAGGGGCTGATCCTTCCACAAAACAAAAGACTAAAGTACTTCCGGATCACAGATCTCCAGACATCTTTCCAGCTCCAATCAGCGCAACAAGACACAGCTGAAAACAAGAAATGAGGAGGAGGGGCAGTAACTCAAGTCTCCATGGAGATCTGAGATACACCTCTTCCTACTGAAGCTGAGAAATCACCCTGCCCCCAGAGAGAGAGAGAAACTGGCAGAAGAGGCCTTCAGAGTCTCAGGTTACACCCACCGCATTCCTGGATACAGTTTCAAATAAGCCCCCTGCTGAGATCAGTAAACAAGACTATCACCTGTTAAGAAAACAAACAAATTAAGACTTCAAAGCATCCCAAATCCGAAAGTGAATTACAAATAATAGCCTATGCCAACCCAAGAAGACCTAGAAATAACACAATTGAAAACTGGAGACAGACAACAACAAGCCTAAACTCAACCAGCTCTACAAACAAAACACCCAAACACACAGACATAATGAGATGACAGAGAAGTGCAATCCAAATGAAACCACAAGAGAAACCTCCAGGAAATGAACTGAGTGATATGGAAATAACCAAACTTCCAGATGCAGAGTTCAAAATAATGATGGTAAGGATGCTTAGGGACCTTAGAACAACAACGAATGGTCATTACAAACACCTAAATAAAGAAATAGCAAGTATAAAAAAGGATATTGAAATATTAAAAAAAAATCAGTCAGAGATGATAAATACAATATCATAAATGAAGACCACAATGGAAGGAATTAAAAACAGGATGGATGGAGCTGAGGATTGAATCAGCAAGTTGGAGGACAAGTTGAATGAAGGCATGAAAGCAGAGAAGAAAAAAGAAAAGAGATTCAAAAAGTCTCAGGAAACTCTTAGAGAGCTCTGAGAAAACATGAAGAGAAATAACATCTGCATCATAGGAGTTCCTGAAGAAGAAGAAGAGAAAGAACAAGGGATAGAGACTTTGTTCAAACATATCATAGCTGAAAACTTCCCTAAATTAATGCAGGAGAAACTCTCACAAGTTCAAGAAGCACAGAGAACTCCATTAAAGAGAAACCCAAAAAAACCTATATCAAGGCACATCATAATTAAAATACCAAAGCTAAATGATAAAGAGAAAATATTAAAAGCTGCAAGAGAAAAAAAAGCTATCACCTACGAAGGAGCCCCCATAAGAATGACATCCGACTTCTCAACAGAATCACTTGAGGCCAGAAAGGAAAGTCAAGAAATATTCAAAGTAATGCAGAACAAGAACCTACAACCAAGACTACTTTATCCAACAAGGCTATCATTTAAAATCAAAGGAGAGCCCTGGCCGGTTGGCTCAGTGGTAGAGCGTCAGCCTGGTATGCAGGAGTCCTGGGTTTGATTCCCGGCCAGGGCACACAGAAGAAGCGCCCATCTGCTTCTCCACCCCTCCACCCCTCCCCCTCTTCTTCCTCTCTGTCTCTCTTTTTCCCTCCCACATCCAGGGCTCCAATGGAGCAAAGTTGGCCCGGGTGCTGAGGATGGCCTCTGCCTCAGGCGCTAAAATGGCTCTGGTTGCAACGAAGCAACAGCCCAGATGGGTGAAGCATCGCCCCCTGGTCCCCTGGTGGGCATGCCAGGTGGATCCAGGTCGGGCACATGCAGGAGTCTGTCTGACTGCCTCCTGGTTTCCAACTTCAGAAAAATACAAAAAAAAAAAAAAATTAAAATCAAAGGAGAAATAAAAAGCTTCCAGACAAAAAACAGCTCAAAGAATTCATTACAACCAAACCAATGCTGCAAGAAATGTTAAGGGGCCTGTTGTAAACAGATCAAAGTGGGAAAAGAATATAGCAAAAGAGGAATACAGCTTTAAAGAATAAAATGGCAATAAACAAATACATATCAATAATAACCTTAAATGTAAATGGATTAAATGATCCAATCAAAAGACATAGGGTAGCTGCATGGATAAGAAAACAGGACCCATATATATGCTCTCTACAAGAGACACACCTTAAAACAAAAGCTGCACATAGACTGAAGGTAAAAGGATGGAAAAAAAACATTTCATGCAAATGGAAGTGAAAAAAGAGCTGGGGTAGCAATACTTATATCAGACAAATGGACTTTAAAACAAAAGATATAGTAAGAGATAAAGAAGGCCACTACATAATGATAAAGGGAGAAATCCAACAGGAAGATATAACTATTATAAATATCTATGCACCTAATATAGGAGCACCTAAATATATAAGGGAGATTTTGATGGATATAAAGGGTGAGATCAACAGCAATACTATAATAGTAGGGGATTTCAATACCCCACTAACATCACTCAAGGAAAAAAATTAACAAAGAAACAGCAGGCTTAAAGGACACACTAGATCAACTGGACTTAATAGATATCTTCAGAACTTTTCACCCTAAAGCAGCAGAATATACATTCTTTTCAAGTGTTCATGGTATAATTTCTAGGATATACCACATGTTAGGGCACAAAAGTGGTCTCAACAAATTTAAGAAGATTGAAATCATATCAAGCACTTTCTCTGATCACAATGGCATGAAACTAGAAATGAACCACAACAGAAAAGCTCAAAAATTCTCAAACACATGGAAACTAAATAGCAGGTTGTTAAATAATGAATGGATTAAGAATGAGATCAAAGAAGAAATAAAAAAATTCTTAGAAACGAATGATAATGAGCATACAACAACTCAAAATTTATGGGACATAGCAAAAGCAGTACTGAGAGGGACGTTCATAGCACTACAGGCACACTTTCAGAAGCTAGAAAAATTTCAAATAAACAACTTAACCCAGCATCTAAAAGAACTAGAAAAAGAACAGCAAGTAAAGCTCAAATGTAGTAGAAGGAAGGAAATAATAAAGATCAGAGCAGAAATAAATGACATAGAGGCTAAAGAAACAATACGGGGGATCAATGAAACTAGGAGCTGGTTTTTTTAAGAGGTAAATAAGATCGATGAACCTTTAACTAGACTCACCAAGAAAAAAAGAGAGAGGACTCAAATAAAATTAGAAATGAGAGTGGAGAAATAACAACTGATACAACAGAAATACAAATTATTGTAAGAAAATACTATGAAGAACTGTATGCCAGAAAACTAGACAACCTAGATGAAATGGACAAATTCTTTGAAATATACAATCTTCCAAAAATCAATCTGGAAAAAACCTAAACAGACTAATTACACCAAATGAGATTGAAACAGTTATCAAAAACTCCCAAAAAAGAAAAGTCCTGGCCCTAATGGCTTCACAAATGAATTCTACCAAATATTCAAAGAACTAACTCCTATCCTTCTCAAGCTATTTCAAAAAATTCAAGAGGAAGGAAGACTTCCAAACTCCTTTTATGAGGCGAGCATAATTCTGATTCCAAAACCTGGCAAAGACAACACAAAAAAATAAAATTATAGGCCAATATCCCTGATGAATATAGATGCTAAAATCCTCAACAAAATATTAGCAAACCGGCCCTGGCCGGTTGGCTCAGCGGTAGAGTGTCGGCCTAGCGTGCGGAGGACCCGGGTTCGATTCCCGGCCAGGGCACATAGGAGAAGCGCCCATTTGCTTCTCCACCCCTCCGCCGTGCTTTCCTCTCTGTCTCTCTCTTCCCCTCCCGCAGCCAAGGCTCCATTGGAGCAAAGATGGCCCGGGCGCTGGGCATGGCTCTGTGGCCTCTGCCTCAGGCGCTAGAGTGGCTCTGGTCGCAATATGGCGACGCCCAGGATGGGCAGAGCATCGCCCCCTGGTGGGCAGAGCACCGCCCCTGGTGGGCGTGCCGGGTGGATCCCGGTCGGGCGCATGCGGGAGTCTGTCTGACTGTCTCTCCCTGTTTCCAGCTTCAGAAAAATGCAAAAAAAAAAAAAAAAAAAAAAAAAAAATATTAGCAAACCGGATCCAACAATATATGGAAAAAATCATACACCATGATCAAGTGGGATTTATTCTGGGGAGGCGAGGCTGGTACAATATTCACAAATCAATCAATGTGATTCATCACATCAACAAAAGGAAGGAGAAAAACCACATGATAATTTCAATAGATGCAGAAAAAGCATTTGATAAAATCCAGCACCCATTCATGATAGAAACTCTCAGCAAAGTGGGAATACAGGGAACATAACTCAACATGATAAAGGCCATCTATGAGAAACCCACAGCCAACATCATACTCAATGGGAAAAAATTAAAAGCAATCCCCTTAAGATCAGGAACAAGGCAGGGGTACTCCCTTTCACCTCTCTTATTCAACATAGTCCTGGAAGTCCTAGCCACAGCAATCAGACAAGAAGAAGAAATAAAGGCCATTCAAGTTGGAAAAGAAGAAGTAAAACTATCATTATTTGCAGATGATATGATATTGTATATAGAAAACCCTAAAGTCTCAGTCAAAAAACTACTGGACCTGATAAATGAATTCAGCAAAGTGGCAGGATATAAAATTAATACTCAGAGATCAGAGGCATTTTTATACACCAACAATGAACAGTCAGAAAGAGAAATTAAGGAAAAAATCCCCTTCACTATTACAACCAAAAAAATAAAGTACCTAGGAGTAAATTTAACCAAGGAGACTAAAGACTTGTACTCGGAAAATTATAAAACATTGATAAAAGAAATCAAGGAAGATACAAACAAGTGGAAGCATATACCGTGATTAGGAAAAATAAACATCATTAAAATGTCTATATTACCCAAAGCAATTCATAAATTCAATGCAATACCAATTAAAATACCAATGACATACTTTAAAGATATAGATCACATATTCCAAAAATAATTTATATAGAACCAAAAAAGAACACGAATAGCCTCAGCAATCTTTTTTTTTTTTTTTTTTTTTACATAGACAGAGATAGGGACAGACAGACAGAAACGGAGAGAGATGAGAAGCATCAATCATTAGTTTCTCGTTCCGCGTTGCGACTTCTTAGTTGTTCATTGATTGCTTTCTCATATGTGCCTTGACCATGGGCCTTCAGCAGACTGAGTAACCCCTTGCTGGAGCCAGCGACCTTGGGTCCAAGCCGGTGAGTTTTTTTTTTGTTTTGTTTTTTTTTTGCTCAAACCAGATGAGCCCGTGCTCAAGCTGGCGACCCTGGGGTCTCGAACCTGGATCCTTCCACATCCCAGTCCGACGCTCTATCTACCGTGCCACCGCCTGGTCAGGCTAGCCTCAGCAATCTTAAAAAAGAAGAAGAAAGTGGGAGGTATTACACTTCCTGATATCAAGTTATACTACAAGGCCATTGTATGCAAAACAGCCTGGTACTGGCATAAGAACAGGCATACAGATCAATGGAACAGAACAGAGAACCCAGAATAAACCCAGAGTTGTATGGACAATTGATATTTGACAAAGGAGGTAAGGGCATACAATGGAGTAAAGACAGCCTCTTTAATAAATGGTGTTGGGAAAATTGGATAGCTACCTGCAAAAAAATGAAACTAGATCACCAACTTACACCATTCACAAAAATAAACTCAAAATGGATAAAAGACTTAAATGTAGGCCATGAAACCATAAGCATCTTAGAAGAAAATATAGGCAGTAAGCTCTCCGACATCTCTCTCAGCAATATATTTGCTGATTTATCTCCACGGGCAAGTGAAATAAAAGACAGGAAAAACAAATGGGACTATATCAAACTAAAAAGCTTTTGTACAGCTAAAGACAATAAGAACAGAATAAAAAGACAAACTACACAATGGGAGAACATATTTGATAATACATCTGATAAGGGGTTAATAACGAAAATTTATAAAGAACTTGTAAATCTCAACACCAGGAAGACAAACAATCCAATCAAAAAATGGGCAAAAGAAATGAATAGACACTTCTCCAAAGAGAACATTCAGACGGCCAATAGGCATATGAAAAAATGCTGAACATCACCATCACTAATCATTAGAGAAATGCAAATTAAAACCACAATGAGATATCAACTCACACCAGTCAGAATGGTGCTCATCAACAAAACAACACAGAATAAGTGCTGGCGAGGATGTGGAGAAAAGGGAACCTTCCTGCACTGCTGGTGGGAATGCAGACTGGTGTAGCCACTGTGCAAAACAGTATGGAGATTCCTCAAAAAATTAAAAATCGAACTGCCTTTTGACCCAGCTATCCTACTTTTAGGAATATACTCCAAGAACACCATAGAACTGTTTTAAAAGGAGAAATGCACCCCCATGTTTATGGCAGCATTGTCCACAATAGCAAAGATCTGGAAACAGCCCAAGTGTCTATCAGTGGATGAGTGGATTAAAAAACTTTGGTACATATATACTATGGAATACTACTCAGCCATAAGAAATGATGACATCGGATCATTTACAACAACATGGATGGACCTTGATAACATTATATGGAGTGAAATAAGTAAATCAGAAAAAACTAAGAACTATTTGAATTCATACATAGAGGGGGCATAAAAATGAGACTCAAAGACATGGACAAGAATGTGATGGTAACGGGAAGGGGAGAGGGGGCAAGGAAAGAGAGAGGGGGGTGGGGGGAGGAGAGGGCCACAAAGAAAACCAGATAGAAGGTGATGGAAGACAATTTGACTTTGGGTGAGGTGTATGCAACATAATCAAATGTCAAAATAATCTGCAGATGTTTTCTCTGAACATATGTACCCTGATTTATCAATATCACTGCATTAAAATTAATAATAAAAAGAAAAAAAAGTAGTAATAATAAAAAAAATTCAAATGACTGTGGTGGATTGAAACACATCAAATATATGAGAAATGTTCAGTTAATAATAATAATACTTATTAATCACCTCTGGAGGTTGCTAAGGCAACCAAATCATAATTCTAAAAATTGGTAAATAAAAGAGAAGAAACCAGGCATTCATTTGTCTCTCATGTGAACAATATTTCAGGATAACCAAACAGCTAGTGAAAAAAGTCTTTCTTTTCAAATGTCACTATTTTGCAACTGCCTCCAAAAATAGTGAATTTAAGTTATAATCATCAGTGATTGCTAAAAACATTAGGCAAGAGGTTAATTGGGGGATTTTATATTACATGAGCCTGACTGAGATATCCTGAACCCACTAATCAATTTTAGTATTATAACAATAGACAATAAGACATTATGAGTCCCTTGGTATTATGCAATAGATAATACTATTCATAAAGTTTTCTGCAAAAAGAACAAACCTAATTCTAATCAAGCAATTAAATTTGTTTAGGGTAAATGCAGAGGACAGAGGAAGATGATGCAGGGGATAGAAAATTATGCCATATGCTCTCGCCAGGCATCCTCGTGGGAGTGACATCGTCTTTAAACCCTGCGTGGCAATCCCTGACGCACCGCCGTGATGCCCAGGGAAGACAGGGCGACCTGGAAGTCCAACTACTTCCTTAAGATCATTCAACTTCTGGACAATTATCCAAAATGCTTCATTGTGGGAGCAGGCAATGTGGGCTCCAAGCAGATACAGCAGATCCGCATGTCTCTCCGCGGGAAGGCGGTGGTGCTGATGGGCAAGAACACCATAATGCGCAAGGCCATCTGAGGGCATCTGGAAAACAACCCTGCTCTGGAGAAACTGCTGCCTCATAGCCGGGGGAATGTGGGCTTTGTGTTCACCAAGGAGGACCTCACTGAGATCAGGGACATGCTGCTGGCCAATAAGGTACCAGCTGCTGCCCGTGCCGGTGCCATTGCCCCATGTGAAGTCACTGTGCCCACCCAGTACACTAGTCTGGGGCCGGAGAAGACGTCCTTCTTCCAGGCATTAGGCATCACCACTAAAATCTCCAGGGGCACCATTGAAATTCTGAGTGATGTGCAGCTGATTAAGACTGGAGACAAAGTGGGAGCCAGCGAAGCCACACTGCTGAACATGCTGAACATCTCTCCCTTCTCCTTTGGGCTGATCATCCAGCAGGTGTTTGACAATGGCAGCATCTACAACCCGGAAGTGCATTCACGCTTCCTGGAGGGTGTCCGCAATGTTGCCAGCGTATGTCTGCAGATTGGTTACCCAACTGTTGCATCAGTACCCCATTCTATCATCAATGGGTACAAGCGGGTCCTGGCTTTGTCTGTGGAGACTGATTACACCTTCCCACTTGCTGAAAAGGTCAAGGCGCTCTTGGCTGATCCATCTGCCTTTGCAGCTGCTGCCCCTGTCCGCGGCCACCACTGCTGCTCCTGCTGCTGCCGCAGCCCCAGCCAAGGTTGAAGCAAAGGAAGAGTCGGAGGAGTCGGACGAGGATATGGGATTTGGTCTCTTTGATTAATCTCCAAAAAACAACCAGCTCAGCCAGCTTTATTTGTGAAACAAAATAAAGGCTTACTTCTCTAAAAAAAAGGAAGGAAGGAAGGAAGGAAGGGAGGGAGGGAGGGAGGGAGGGAGGGAGGGAGGGAGGGAGGGAGGAAGGAAGGAAGGAAGGAAGGAAGGAAGGAAGGAAGGAAGGAAGGAAGGAAGGAAGGAAGGAAGGAAGGAAGGAAGGAAGGAAAGAAAGAAAGAAAGAAAGAAAGAAGAAAGAAAGAAAGAAAGAAAGAAAGAAAGAAAGAAAGAAAGAAAGAAAGAAGAAAGAAAGAAAGAAAGAAAGAAAGAAAGAAAGAAAGAAAGAAAGAAAGAAAGAAAGAAAGAAAATTATGCCATATAACACCAACAGGTATAAACAGAAAAATCCACATCATTGGAAAGCAACTGATAATGATATGAGAAAGCATTTCAGATTTCAAGGCTTAGCTATATCAATCAAATCTTGTTTTGAATCATGATTTAAACAAACATACCATACGAATATATTTATGAGACAATTGGAAATATTTTAAAACACTGACTAGATAATAGATGACAGTAAGAAATTACTATTTTGTTTTTGGGATTATAATATTGTTTTAAACCTCATTTGTCTGAGATACATACTGAAGTGTTTACTGGCCTTGAAAGTTAGTAACTTCTCTAATATCTGGCCAACCAGATATTAGAGTTGCCATGGAACAATGCTCCCATCTCCCCCTTTCTGAGTGGGATGCCCATACTTACTACCCTTTCCATATCTCCCCACTGTGTTGAATGGGTAGATGGGAAAGCAATCCCTTGTCACTTTCATGTCACAGATCAACAGGTCAAGAGGAACTATATCCAAAGAGCTGAACTGAAGAACTCCGTTCAGAAAGCCTGATGCACATCTAGATCTGATGCAGATGATGAGATTCTGGGCTTTGAGCTAACGCTATGTAATAGGATGAGACCTCTGAGGACTTTACAAGAGGATAAATGTGTTTTGCATGTGGGAAAGAAAGGAAAACTTACTTCTTCTGTGTGTTTCTCTTTTACTTTCACACTACTACCACACTCATAACACTTCTGATTCCAGATGTGTGGGCTCTTTTTTCCTCCACACCAAGCAATCCTCTGTGACACCAACTGGGTATCCTACAATAATACAATTGAATTCTGACAACTAATGACAGATAGCACAGACTCCACAGGTTAAGGACTTAATTTCACAAGACTGACCCTCAATTAAGATTCTGATCGCAGCCTGACCAGGCGGTGGCGCAGTGGATAGAGCGTCAGACTGGTATGTGGAAGACCCAGGTTCGAGACCCCGAGATCGCCAGCTTGAGCGTGGGCTTATCTGGTTTGAGCAAAGCTCCCCAGCTTGGACCCAAGATCTCTGGCTCAAGCAAGGGGTTACTCAGTCTGTTGTAGCACCACGGTCAAGGCACATATGAGAAAGCAATCAATGAACAACTAAGATGTCGCAACGAAAAACTAATGATTGATGCTTCTCATCTCTCTCTGTTCCTGTCTGTCTGTCCCTATCTATCCCTCTCTCTGATGCTTTGTCTCTGTAAAAAAATAAAAATAAAAAAAAAATTTAAAAAAAAGATTCTGATAGCAAGTAATACCTCCCCAGGTTACCCTCAACTTCTGTCTGACGTGGCTAAAGGTTGGAGGTTCTCATGACTCCCCCAAGACACACACACTTGGATTTAATTATTTGCTAGAAGAGCTCTCAGAACTCAGAGAAACACATATGTTTACCAGTTAATTATGTAACAAAGGATATAATCAAGGATACTGATGAACAACCAGATGAAGAAACACCTTTTGTGAGGTCCAGGTAGGTTCCAACGACAGAAGCTTTTGTCCCCATGTAGTTGCAGTGTGACACCCTCCCCCCAGCATGTGGATGTATTCACAGACCCAGAAGTTCTGTAAACCCCACGCTTTTGGGATTTTTACTGAAACTTCATGATGTAGGCATGATTGATCATTAACTCCATTTCCAGGACCTCTCCCCTCTCTGGAAAATGGAAGGGTAAGACTGAAAATTCCAAACTTTTAATTATGGTTTAGTGTTTTTTTGGGACCAGTCTCCATTCAGTAGCCCACCAAGAATCACCTTGTTTAAAAAAAAAGAAAAAGATATTATTTTCTTGGCTGGATGGCTCAGATGGTTAGAGCATCATCTTGATACACAAGGGTTGTTGCTGGTTTAATCCCCGGTCAGGACACATACTGAAAAAGATTGATGTTTCTGTCATCTGTCTCTCTCATCCTCTCTCACACACACTTTTCCCCTCTCAATCAATAAGTAAATTAAAAAAAAACTTTTAAAACAAACAAAAAGTACATTAAAAAAAGATACTATTACCCAAGAAGCCCCAAGGGATTTAGGAACTCTGTGTCCAGAACTGAATTCAAAGAACAAATATTAGAACAAAATATTCTCCTACTCTTAAAGCTAAGGAAATTAAAAGGGTTTAGGAACTGGACTCAAAAACTAATGTTAGAAGATTCTTCTTGTACCCATATTTAAAAGGGTTTTAGTAATTTTGTCTTAAGAGCCCGTGGTAGAGAACAAATTATTCATAATAGAAAAAATAAACCTGAAAACAGCAAAAACATTTTCCAAAATGGAAAAGGGCACATAAATTAATACTTATATATTAAAGATAACTATAGCAAGATACAAAAAAATATTGATATATAAAAAGCATACTATCAAATGTTTTGTTTTATTACTTTGTTACTAAAAATAAAAATTATAATGATATGCAGGAAAAGACTGACATAAATACTTCAAAATGCTAATATTGATAAGGTTGAATAAAGAATAGAAAGTAGAAGCATTAAGTTAGAATATACATATAGTTATAGTATAGGTGATAGACTTTAAGTAAGAAAAGCTTCTGTGTTATATTTTTTCTTCAGAAGCAAGCAGTTTGAGTCGTATACTCCTGCCTCATGAACTTTTGACTCCTAACCCATGAACTTTGTAATTTCTGTTTTGTGTCCCTTTAAGGCATATAGGGAGTTACTTTGCAGATGAGTTCCAGGAACACAGGATACCAGAATGCCAAAAATAAGATCAAGGGCACCCAGTTTATCGCTCCACTGATGCAGAGAACATCCTGGAGGACATTCCTACTCACCAGACCTCCTACTTCCTGCTTCCTGCCGCGGACTAACCAAAATTTAGTAGTAGGTTACTAGCCTCGCTAAAATATATGATGAGTGAGCAACTCATATTGTTAAGACAGTTTTTCGGATGTTAGTCCACTGTTTCCTCAGATTGCCACAATTTGAAATACAGGACATTCTTTTTTTTTTTTTTTTTTACAGAGGCAGAGATAGACAGGGACAGACAGACAGGAACGGAGAGAGATGAGAAGCATCAATCATCAGTTTCTCTTGCGACTTCTTAGTTGTTCATTGATTGCTTTCTCACATGTGCCTTGACCGCGTGCCTTCAGCAGACCAAGTAACCCCCTGCTGGAGCCAGCGACGTTGGGTCTAAGCTGGTGAGCTCTTTGCTCAAGCCAGATGAGCCCGCGCTCAAGCTGGCGACCTCGGGGTCTCGAACCTCGGTCCTTCCGCATCCCAGTCCGACGCTCTATCCACTGCGCCACCACCTGGTCAGGCTAAAGGACATTCTTATATCCAGTAGGTCCCTGTCTCTCGTGGAATTGGCTGAAGGGTGACAGGCAAAATAAATCCTGTCTTGTTTTGGCAACAGTATTATGTTTGGTGGAATGATTAATCTTTATACTAAATACTTTTGTGTATTTTATAAAATTTTGACAGGATTTTTTTTTGTGACAGAGACAGACAGAAAAGGATAGATAGGGACAGACAGGAAGGGAGAGAGATGAGAAGCATCAATATTTCATCGCAGCCCTTAGTTGTTCATTAATTGCTTTCTCATAGGTGCCTTGACGGGGGTGGGGGGGAGTGGGGAGTAGCCAGCGACCTTGGGCTGGTGAGCCTTGCTCAAACCAGATAAGCCGCACTCAACCCTGCGACCTCAGGGTTTCAAACCTGGGTCCTAAGCGTCCCAGTCCACTGCTCTATCCACTGTGCCACTACTTGATCAGGCTCGACAGTATTTCTCATAATCAAAAAAGGACAAAAAAATTTGTTGAAGAACCACTTCAAACATAATGAAGCATGAAATTGTCTCTAGCCATAAAATACTAACTACCCTATCAACAGTTGTCTCATGCCGTGAGCTGGGTGTTGTTTCTCTTATGAATCCCTAGCCCAGGAGTTGGAAACCTATGGCTCGCAAGCTAGATGTGGCTCTTTTGATGGCTGCATCTGGCTCACTGACAAATCTTTAATAAAAAATAGTAACGTTAAAAATATAAAACATTCTCATGTATTACACAATCCATTCATTTCCTACCGCTCATGTTCATGGTTGCTGGTGGCTGGAGCCAATCACAACTGTCCTCCGGGACAACACCAAATTTTTATTAGATAATGCCTAACGTACATGGGTCATTGTGAGGTCAGGAAGTAAACTTTCCTCCTTTTAATCAAGTAGTCAGCTAGCTAATTGCAGAAACCCTTTTGACAAAGAAGATGGCTAAAAGAAAAAAAGATGAGGAGTATCATACTTTTCAGCAGGAATGAACAGAGGAATTCGCCTTTGTGGAGAGAGCAGGTTCTGCAGTGTGTCTAATATGCAATGATAAAATTGCATTGATGAAACGGTCAAATATAAAGCAGCACTTCAACACATGCCATACTACATTTGCATCAAAATATCCAGCAGAGGACAGCAGAAAGAAAGCATGTCAAGAGCTACTGTGCAGAGTGCAAGCTAGTTAGCAGCAACTTCATGTTTGGACCCAACAAGGTGACTGAAATTCGGCTAGCTTTGCTGGTGCTTTAGCAATTGTGAGAAATGGAAAGCCATTCACAGATGGGGAGTATGCCAAAACATTCATGCTTGATGTTGCCAATGAACTTTATGATGACTTTTCGGACAAAGACAAGATAATCAAACGAATAAAAGACATGCCTCTGTTGGCAAGAACTGTACCATCATGATGGCAAATGAAATTGAGGCAACACAAGTGAAGAACATAAATGCAGCACCATTCTTTTCTCTCGCTTTGGATGAGTCAACAGACGTAAGCCATTTATCCCAGTTCAGCATGATTGCAAGATATGCTGTCGGTAACACTCTACATGAGGAAAGCCTTGCTGTTTTGCCTATGAAAGAGACAACAAGAGGGGAGGATTTATTTAAGTCTTTCACTGAGTTTGCTAAAGAAAAATTCTACCTATGGGTAAACTTATTTCGGTTTGTACTGATGGTGCTCCGTGCATGGTGGGGAAAAACAGAGGTTCCATAGCGCTTCTTCGTGAACAAAAAAAGGGACCCATCCTAAGTTTTCACTACATCCTACATCAGGAGGCGTTTTGTGCTCAGATGTTTGGCGAACAGCTTGGTGAGGTGATGTCGCTGGTCATTTGGGTGGTCAACTTTATTGTTGCCCGAGCCTTAAATGATCGCCAGTTTAAAACACTGCTGGATGAAGTTGGGAATAATTATCCTGGTCTGCTTCTGCACAACAATGTGCATTGGTTGTCAAGAGGAAAGGTGCTCAGCCATTTCGCGGCTTGTCTGAGCGAAATCGGACTTTTCTTGAAATGAAAAATGTCGAGCATCCTGAGTTAGCTAACACTGAGTGGCTCCTGAAGTTCTACTATCTTGTGGACATGACTGAACATCTGAGCCAGCTCAATGTGAAAATGCAAGGCATTAGAAATACAGTCTTATCCCTTCAACAAGCAGTGTTTGCATTTGAAAAAAAGCTGGAACTCTTCATCTCCAACATTGAAACAGGTCGTTTACTACACTTTAAAAAACTGGGAGAGTTTAAAGATGCATGCACAGCAAATGACCCTGCTCAACATCTTGATCTCCAGCAGCTAGCAGGCTTCATATCTAATCTCCTGCAGTCATTCAAAGTACGCTTTGGAGAATTTCATGAGCGTGCTCATCTTTTTAAGTTCATCACCCATCCACACGAGTGTGCAGCGGACAGCGCCGACCTGAGTTACATCCCTGGTGTCTCCGTCAGAGATTTTGAGCTACAAGCTGCTGACCTGAAGGCCTCAGACATGTGGGTGAATAAGTTCAAGTCACTGAATGAAGATTTGGAAAGACTTGCACGACAGCAAGCAGAGTTGCTGAGCAAACACAAGTGGGGAGAAATGAAAAAACTTCAACCCGCGGACCAGCTGATTGTCAAAACTTGGAACGCACTTCCCGTCATATACCACACACTGCAGCATGTGATTATTGCTGTACTGACAATGTTTGGCTCTACATATGCATGTGAGCAGTCTTTCTCACATCTAAAGAACGTTAAGACCAACCTACAATCACGTTTAATGGATGGAAGTCTCAATGCCTGCATGAAGCTTAATCTCACCACGTATCAACCAGACTACAAAACCATCAGCAAAACCATGCAGCACCAGAAGTTGCATTAATGGTAAGAAGTACTTTATTCATCGTTGTTTAGCAACAACGTAACAACATTATTAAAAAGAATTCAGAGACTTGCTGTACTTTAAAAGTGTTGGTCTTACATAAAATGCACACATTTACTTGTATTTAGTGTTAAACACATTGTATGGCTCTCATGGAATTACACTTTAAAATATGTGGCATTCCTGGCTCTCTCAGCCAAAGAGGTTCCCGACCCCTGCCCTACCTCTTTGCCTTCTGTGGCTATTAATACATTCTTCTTTATCATCTGTACACTTACCCTCTTTTATCTATCTTCCTCCATGAGGCTTGTTCAACAAAAGCCTTTGAGATAAAAAGTTTTCCTGAAAGAAAGGGTTCACTGTGCTATACACTAGCCAGAAAAAGGACCTGGTCCTGGGGCATGCATTCTAAACCACCAACAGCAGGACTAGATGGAGATTGCAAACATGTCCACATCCTGGGGTTGACAGGGATCCTTTATACAGTGCATTCAGGGAAGAAAGTTATAAAATGCATTGAAAGGATTTACACTGGCTATAAATAAGGGGGCAGAGAAAAAGTGAATCAAAGAAAGTTCTGGGATAGGTGAATAGTCCATAAGAAAGTAGTATTTGATGCTTCTGTGTTGGTTGCAGGCAATAGCCTGGAAAGTTCATGTGTACGCAGGGCGCTATTGCACCTAGTAGACAGCTGTTCTTTCAAGACAGCTTCTTGGAAGTTGAATCAAACTTTCAACACACATTCAGGAATGCTAGCAATTTTTCGTTGGTTTCAGCCCCTGATTGTTAACCAGTGAATTTCTCTTACCTCTTCCTCCTACCCTCCAGCCTGCTGTGATTTAATTTAGGGCATCTCAAAATTTTTCTCTTGTCAGGTTAAAAACTCATGGAAGGTTAAGAATTGCACTTTAAATGCTGAGTAGCTCCCTTAAGTAGTGCACTTTCTTTGCACAAAGTAGATGTTTTATCAATAACAGCTATGCCCTTTGCAGTTTACATTTGATTATTTTTTCCTCTGCTTGAATATTTTTTACTTCAACTTTTGTTCACAATTTGCTCAATAAAATTTCTTTAATATAATGCCTATATTGTTCAAAGTTCAAATGCAGCAGCTCTTTCTGCTCTGGAAAATCACCCAACCTGATCATTTTGCAGAGCAGCTTTACAAAATCTACATGCTTCGTTCATGGAGTTTGCCTTTGCTTGGGTTTTATTTTTATTTTTATTTTATTTTTTTATTTTTATTTTTTCTGAAGCTGGAAACGGGGAGAGACAGTCAGACAGACTCCCGCATGCACCAGACAGGGATCCACCCGGCACGTCCACCAGGGGGCGATGCTCCGCCCACCAGGGGCGATGCTCTGCCCCTCCGGGGCGTCACTCTGTTGCGACCAGAGCTACTCTAGCGCCTGGGGCAGTGGCCAAGGAGCCATCCCCAGCGCCCGGGCCATCTTTGCTCCAATGGAGCCTTGACTGCGGGAGGGGAAGAGAGAGACAGAGAGGAAGGAGAGGGGAAGGGGTGGAGAAGCAGATGGACGCTTCTCCTGTGTGCCCTGGCCAGGAATCAAACCCGGGACTTCTGCACGCCAGGCCGACGCTCTACCACTGAGCCAACCGGCCAGGGCCTTGCTTGGGTTTTAGAATTTAAAATCTGGTTGCTTAGATGATAACTTTTAAATTTTCCATGACATCTACCTACTATCTCCTCTTTATAGCCTCAGTTTTAGGAAGGTTTGTAAAATCAGTCTTTCAAATCTAATTTGGTCATGAGTAAAACTGTGTGAAACATTGACAATTATTTTGGCCTTCTCCCACCTTCCTTACTAATCATTCTTCTTTATACCTAGGGCTTACTTGCAATCCCTAAATGCTTTCCACTGGCCCACAACCAAACCTTGGGTGTCTCTACTGAGGTGAAAGCTAGAGTTTAGACTTCTACATAGAAAGACTTTTCCCCTTCAAGATACTCAGATATCATTGAATGTCAGTGTCTTAAAACCTCAGAAGGTTGAAGCTATAACAATGGAATAACTGAAAAGTAGAGTTTTGGGTAGACAAGAGACTCTGCTCTTTGTCTACATGATTGATTGTATGACCCTTCACGTCATCTACATGAAAATGTTTTAACTTTGTGTTAACAAATCCTAGTGACTTACAATTGTGTAACTATTCAACTTTATTAAGAACATTATAAAACAACATCTTTAACAAAGGAGTGTTTAGTTTTTACACAATGTTTATTATGTTTTTCTTGGTTGCATTTGATCTAGAGCCTAGTGAATACCTTCCTCTAAGCACTTGCACTGTACTGTTGGTCCTTTAGATATAGAATTCCTTTGGATAGCATGCAATATCTAAATATCTATTGCCAATGCATTTTTACAGAATATTTATGACATTTGATAACTTCAACCCCAAGACCCCACTGCTCCAGGGGACAAAGTAAAGAGTGGGAAACATATACAAAATCACCAAAATATTACCAGTCAAGCACATTATAGCTAGTATACATTCATTTTTTAAGTAGCATTGCATGTGGATTCAGGAAGAGTTTTAAAATATTTGCATATGGAAATAAAAGGGTCTAAGGCTGAACTGAGCATGAAACACACTGTTAGCTAATAGGGCAGCTCTAATTCATTTTCTCCAGTGGTAAGGAGGTAACCAATCAAGGAAACCCACAGTTTAAAAGCCTCTGTGGGAATTCAACTTGTAATGGAACACAAACTAAGAGCTATTACTTCTCAGGGAATTCATTATATGATATTTGTCAGCTAAGCTTCTCTCCAGGGCATCTTAACTATGATTCAACATTAGGGTAAACACATATCAATGATGCTTTCTTTGCTTAAAACATACCAATATTAGGTTTATTTGGATATTGGCTTTAGATAGTATCTATAGTGCAGTCTCATGAATATTGCTTTGGTGATCAACTGAATCCTTGGGGAACATATTTTAGGGGAAGGAACAGGCAAAAGTCAAGTGGCAGCTTCTCTGTGAATCTTGGTTAAATGTGGTACTCAAAAAAGTCATATTTTTGTTTAAAAAGGTTAAGAGATTTTATTATATATCTCCTAAGTGGAATTCCTTTATATTTTGTATTCATTAGTTTGACTGTATATAACTGAGTCTGCAGCTACCTTCAACATGACTTGTCAGTGTGTACTTTAAACTGAGAGAAGAGAAGGTGATTATATCCCTACAATGCTGACCTACTCTTACCTCAGCTGGTTCTGCAGGTCACTGTCAATAAAGATCTATTGTAATCCATGAAGCACAATGGAAAAGAGCCAATCTGACAAACCAGACCTGGTCAACCAAACTGTGCACCATCAGAAAATTTTATTTCGAAAAATAAAAACTATTAGAAGTTAGGATTTAATTACAGCAGTATCCTTATTTTATTTAAAAAAGAGGATAAATCAATTATTTGTGAGCATTGTGAATGATTTCGTTACCTAAAAGCTATCAGGAATTACTTTGAAAATCTATTCTTTATTCACAAATATTGACCCACTGGATCAAAGTGTTACTTCCCAGTCTAGGCTTTACCAATGTTTCTGGTACCTCAGTGCTGGCAAGTGCCCCTGTTCTTGCCTCAGCCCTATAATAACCATTGCATCCTCTTTGCTGAAAAGTTATAATGATGAACCCCAAGCCTTGGGGGTTTCTGAAAGCTGCTATTAAATTAAAAACAGAGCCACCAAAACTCTTTGCAAATGATTTCTCTGATGGTAACAATTATTTCCAACCTGTTTCAAGAGGAGAATTCTCTTTTAGATGCCTAGGGAAGAATGATAAAAGTAATAAGGATATTAGTCAAAGTCATCTGAGAAAACTGTTTTGTGTTTTATTCCTCTGAGCCCCTGAGTCATCCCACATTATTACTGTATCTGTAGCTTGATTAGCCATGTAACCAATTATTTCCTTTAAAAAAAAACAACAACATGTAGAACCCTCAACTCTACTGCACCTCAGATCATAACAATACCAGCTCAGCTATAAGTCTTTCCAAAAGTGGAGCTGGTCTATTCATATATTTACTTAGTTTCAAATAGCAGGAAGCCTGCAAAGGTAGAGAAACGTTGGTGGTCCCCATGAAGAGCGCCGTTGCCCATCCTCAGCCAAACCTCGTCCCCTTTGGCCAGCTTCAGCACAGCGTGGTTGCTTGATGTATCTGATTTGCCCTTGGTTTCATAGCTAGAAAGAAAACAAGGTACCAACTAGTTAGTCTTTGCAATGGGCAGCCTGCTCTTTACCACAATCTGTCCTTCCCTCTCTCTCAGCTTTCATGCATTTAGGTATAGTCTTATAATTAAGGAAATTCATTTGAATGACATGTGAACAGAAATGAAATGTGCCACTTATAGAATTGGCCAATGCAACTCTCACAAACACCCCTCCTTGATCCTTTCTCATTATGATTGTGTGGGATGCTAATGACAATGACCAGAATGACCCTGGAAGTTATATGTTGAACCCTCTGTTGTCTGCCACAACCTGGAGCACCCACTCTGGACTGTATCATGAGAACAAAAGGAATTTCCACTATGTTCAAACCCTTACATTGAGACAATGTTATAGCAGTTTAGTCTACCCAAACTAATTGAGAATTCAGTACTAAAGAGGGTGCTACTATAACCCAAACTAAAATACAGGTGCTCCTTGATTTACGCTGAGACTATGGCCAAATAAATCCATTGTAAATTGAAATATCAGAAGTCGAAAATGAGTTTAATATCCTAACTTATTGAACATCATACCTTAGCCTAGCCTACTGTATACATATTCAGAACACTTAATTAGCCTACAGTTGGGCAAGATCATCTGACACAATAAATACACTGTAGACTATCAGCTATTTACCCACATGACCATGTGACCGACTGGGAGCTGTGGTTCCTGCCGCTACCCAGAAGCATGAAACTGGAAGTATGGCTTATACTGAATGCATATTTCTTTCACCCATTTGTAAAGTAGAAAAACTGTAAGTCAAACCATTATAAGTTGGGGACTGCCTATATGCTGCATTGACTCATGGTCAGGCAGAGAGCAGTGAAAAAACGAATATTGTGGGCTTGAAACTGGAGACCCATGTTACTGCCAGAGGGCGTTTGAGAAAACATGTGATATCCTGGAAGGTAGATCTAATGCCCACCAAGCTTATCCACTAAAAAAGGAAGTAATCAAAAAAGCCAAAACACTCTTTGCTTCTTTTAGAAAGATGTTTCTAGAGCCCAGACAAGAACTGACAGGTTAGAAGCAGAAGCAGAGAAAGCCTAAAATGTTGAGGCCTAACAGGCTTGGAACAACCAAGTGCTTTTATCCCAGAAGGAAGAGATAAAGTTGATGTTGGCCTATTAAGACTTCTCATTGAGTGAAATAGACAGAATCAATGATACAATCTGGTCAATTAGCAATATTGCTTTTCTAGTTCAGTCTCTTTAATAAGCAGTGTTGGGAAAACTGGACAGCCAAATGCAAAAGAATGAAACCAGACCACTATTTTATATCCTACACAAAATTAAGTCAAAATAAAGTAAAGACTTGAATGTAAGAAATATAAAACCAGAAGAAAACATAGAGGGTAAGCTCCCTGTCAATTATTTCTTGGCAATAATTTTTGGAATTTGAAACCAACAGCAAAGGCAACAAAAGCAAAAATAAACAAATGAGACTATGTCAAACTATAAGATTTCTGCACAACAAAGGAAACTATCAACAGAATGAAAAGACATCCTACTGAATGGGAGAAAAGATTTGCAAATCATATATCTGATAAAGGGCTAACATTCAAAATATATTTTTAAAACTCATACAATTTAATAGCAAAATAAAAATCCCAAATAAGCTGATTAAAGATGGGAAGAGGATCTGAACAAACATTTTTCTAAAGAAATATACATATGGCCAACAGATGCATGAAAAGATGCTCAGCTTCACTAATTATCAGGTAAGCAAAAATCAAAACCACAATGAGATATCACCTCACACCTATTCAAATGGCTATTATCAAAAAGACAAGAAATAACAAGCATTGGCAAGATGGGGAGACAAGGGAACCCTTGTGTGTTGTTGGTAAGAATACAGATTGGTACAGCCAATATGGAAAACAATATGGAGGTTCCTCAGGAAATTAAAAATGGAGCTAACATCTTATCTACTTTTGGATAATCATCCAAAGAACATGAAACCACTAACCTGAAAACATTTATGCATCCCATGTTTATTGTAGCAGTACAAAATATGGAAACAACCTCAAAGTTCATCAATGTATGCATGAATAAAGATGTAGTATATGTATACAATGGAATATAATTCAGCTATATAAAATGAAATCTTGCCGTTTATGACAATATGGATTAAACTTGAGGGCACTACACTAAGTGAAAAAAGTCAGATAAAGAAAGACAAATACTGTACCAGCTCAATTACATGTGGAATGAAAAAGAAAAAAAAATCTTATAGATACAGAGAACAGACTGGTGGTGGCCAGAGGCAGGGGGTGGGCAAAATGGGTGCGAGGAGTCAAAAGGTACAAAGCTCCAGTCATAAAATAAATAAGTCATGAGGATGCAATGCATGGCCTGGAGACTCTCATTAATAATAGTGTATTGCATATTTGAAAGTTATGAAAAGAAAAAAATTCTGTAACTATGTATGGTGATGGATGTTAACTAAACTAGACTTAGTGTGGTGATCATTTTGTAATAGATACAAATAGCAAATCATTATATGGCACATCTGAAGTGAATACAATGTTGTATGTCAATTATACCTTTAAAACATGTTTTTTTTAAATTGTCATTCTACCTAAATCTATTGTTTTCAAGGTCTTCTGGTAGCCACCACTAAGTTGAGAGAGAGAGACATGAAGACAAGAAATATGTCATATACCCTGACATAGGCATATGTCAAGAAAATAACATCCAGTGTGGTTTACTAACACATATACCTAACTGGTAGCAAATAGATTTTAAAAACCCAAAAAACAAAAACACTGCTAAGTTTCTGAGAAAATGGTATTACCTCCCCTCTCTAAAAAACCCCCACAAAACCTGGCCTCAAAAGTGCTTGGATGTTCAACTAAATCCTCTTTGCCTTAAAATATGCACCTGCAGAAAGTAGGCTCTGAAAGATTCCAAGGAGAACCCACTCACCTTTTAAATGTGGCCACAGGGATGAACAAGCAAGGAGGACTCTCTCAGAGGACAAAATCAGGCACCAAAGAGGAAAGCAGCCCAGAAACCACCTTGAAGAAAAGGACTGCTCATCCTCTGAAATTCTGGGCTCTGAGCGGGATGCATTAACTGCAGTTTAGGGTACTTCCCATGGGGGCAGAGATGGGACACAGGGATTTTAAGTGTGGGAAGAAGGGTTCAACAGATTCTTGGTAGCCAGAGGGGCAGAGAAGGCTAGCTGTTCACCAGACTTCACACCCTCTCCTCCATAGGAGTTACTCTACACTTCTTTGCTGTCCTTGGTTGGGTGAAATCAGGTAAGGAACAATGTGGCAAAGTTCTCTGAATTGAATACTGGATGCATAAAAATTTCACAAGATTTTTGCTCATTCCTCCTTCTGACTGTGGCCAAGACAATGACCAGCGAGAATTTGGAAGTCAGTTTTATAGAAGGCTGAACCACTTTCAGCAGACTATGTTTTCAAAAACCGAGCAGAGCCCCACCACCACCACCAACCTACACACAATCCCTTCCTTCTCCCTCTCTGCCTTTTACCTTCCCCTACCTGGAACTGGTCAAGAAAAATAGAGCTTCGGGTTGTTCAAGCCACTGCACTCTGATCTCTCTGCAGCACAATTTCACATACCTGACTCATTCTTTACTTCCACGTGCTCCCCTGGGGGCCAAGCTCCAGAAAAAAATATGGTAGTCCTTACAAGTCACAGGAATAACAGGGAAATGAGGACAGCCCCAAAGTTTTTCATTGCTAATTCACCACCAATTTAATTACAGGGAAGATGTTGGATCTCTGCCTCTCTCCCACATCCTAAGCTTACATCAGAGCAAGTTGAAATATTTTTTCCCCAAGGAACCCTAGTGCCAGGTTGCTAGGATAAATATCAGAGTAGTAGCACCACAAAAAGAGGAGAACTTACTGCCACTCTCAACCCACCAGCCCACAGGGATGGCAGACAAGGTCATTAACAGGGCTAAGCTCTAAGTGAAGGAGGTGGGAGAAAAAGATGAGAGGGAAGGAAAGAGGTGAGTTAACAAAAGAATACAAATTATTAGCAGTGGGGAGTGTTTATAGTAATTAGGTCAAGGCCTCTTAACCTGTTTATGCTCAAGTGCATCAGGTTTCTTTCTTCCCAATTAGTAATTATTATCTGGCCATATATTGGGCTGTGGGAGCTTTCAGCGATGACAGGGTCCATTCACATCAGGCTCTGTTGCTCCCTATGTGGTCCCCTGGCATTGTCCATTCACTGAGCAACTAGTGGTGGTGTGGATGTCCCCTATGATAGAGAAGAATACCCACCTGTACATGCTGAAGACTGTATTCCCGTTGTGCATGAGGTAGACATACACCTCCTCAACATCCTCGTGCTTCATCATGCTGAAGGTGAAGAAATACACACCTGAAAAAGGCAGGTACTCATTCACATTTATGCTAATATAAATGGAGGACCGTGAGACAGCGGGGAGCTGTCTTCCCACTTCTTTCATTAATATTCTTATTTGTATAGTGCCCCTGTATCAGCTCTCACCTTCAAACTGCTTTACATTTTGTTGAGACTTTTCACTGTGGACACTGTATGTCCCCAATAATATTACAAACTCGTTAAAGGGCAGAATCAACCTCATGTTGGCTGTATCTCACTGCCTCCTCCTGCCCTGGCCAGGGTGCTTAGGGTGAATAGATACTGTTCCAGGTCCAGATGAACTATCATCCACACCTGTGTCAGGGCTCATAGGGATGGGTCCAGAGCCTGCATGATAAACATGGCCCTCTGGGGGCCAAGAAAATAAATAAACCAAGTGTAACAAACAGTATGATGGCAACGAACGGTACAATTGTCACCCATCTTAGCCAAAGGCCAGAAAGCTCTGTAACGCAAATATGGGTTCATCAATTCTAAAGAAATAGTTCCAGTAATTTTTTATGTTACACATCGAAAGTAGGTAAAATTATGAAAAATAAACAGAAAGATGCAACTTTGACTCAGCATAACCTTGCCAACAAAAAAAAAAAAAAAGAAAGAAAGAAAGAAAAAGAAAAGAAAAGAAAAGAAAAGAAAAGAAAAGAAAAGGGAATCCTCCTACTCTGCTGGTGGGAATGCAGACTGGTGCAGCCACTGTGGAAAACAGTATGGAGACTCCTCAAAAATTAAAAATCAAACTGCCTTTTGACCAGCTATACCACTGTTAGGAATATACCCTAAGAACACCATAGAACTGTTCCAAAAGGAGAAATGCACCCCCATGTTTATGGCAGCATTGTTCACAATAGCGAAGATCTGGAAACAGCCCAAGTGTCCATCAGTGGATGAGTGGATTAAAAAGCTTTGGTACATATATACTATGGAATACTACTCAGCCATAAGAAATGATGACATCGGATCATTTACAACAACATGGATGGACCTTGATAACATTATACTGAATGAAATAAGTAAATCAGAAAAAACTAAGAACTATATGATTCCATACATAGGTGGGACATAAAAATGAGACTCAGAGACATGGACAAGGGTGTGATGCTTACGGGAGGGGGGGCGGAGGAGAGTGAGGAGGTGGAGGAGGGGAGGGGCACAAAGAAAACCAGATAGAAGGTGACGGAGAACAATTTGACTTTGGGTGATTATGCAACATAATCAAATGTCAAAATAACCTGGAGATGTTTTCTCTGAATATATGTACTCTGATTTATCAATGTCACCCCATTAAAATTAATAAAAAATAAATAAATAAATGAAATAGAAAGAGAAAAAGAACAAAAAAAAAACCCACACAACGGCAACCTACACTATACATTCTTCTCTCAACAATTGAGTTTCTATATCCCCAACTAAATTGCAAGTTATATATCTGATAATGGGTTAATAATCAAAACATATAAAGAACTTATACAGCTTAATAGCAAAAACATAGAAGCAAACAATGGGCAGAGTATCTGAGTAGAAATCTTTCCAAAGGAGACTTACTGATGGCCAATAGCATCAGAGGGATTCAGCCAGTTTGCACCAGTTCGGTAGAACCAATACCTAATTTTTTTGTTTAGTTCTGCAAACCGGTTGTTAAAATGGCACTTGTAATCAGGGTTCTCTCTAAGATGGGTGCCTGAGCAGCTGCTCAAGGTGGAAATCACAAATTTACATTCCTTTTTTTTTTTAATTTATTTTATTTTATTTTTTGTATTTTTCTGAAATGAGAAGCAGGAAGAAAAAAAAAAGAATCATTCTTATTTGAAAAGGGCCAACATATTTTAAAAGAAGAAAATTCCTTGTAAGATTTTAGGGCTCCTAACTAAAAGCAACTTAATATAAACTGATCCAATCGAAATGCCAGTGTAGACAGATAACACCTTCACTAAATGATTAATAAGAATCCAATAACAGGGAGATGAGAGAAGAGGAAATTCTTTTCAACTCCAAAGGATCTTGGATTTGAGAGTGCATTTTGGAAAGATGACTCAATATAAATCACCAAGCTCTTACTGATTTCCATGCTATATTTTTAAACTAATAGGATGGTCTCATCCTACTTTGTTCAAGCTTCTGGAATAAAACAGCACAAACTGAGTAGCTTATAAAAAACAGACATTTATTTCTCACAGTTCTAGAGGTCAGAAATCTGAAACCACAGTGCCGGCATAGTCAGATGAAAGCCCTCTTTCAAGTCACAGACTTCTGGTTGTATTCTTTTCTGGCAGAAGGGGCTTCGGAGTTCCGTGGGGCCTCTTTTTTAAAGACACTAATCCCATTCGTGAGAGTTTCACCTTCACAGTCTAATCACCCTGCAAAGGCCCTACCTCTAAATACCATCACTTTGGACATTAGATTTTCAATGTATGGATTTTGGAAGGACACAAATATTCAGACCATAATAGGCTCTATGAAAGGAAAAACATCTTCTAAAAAGTACTTCATAGTTTTACACTCTTTTCCAAAGGTGCAATCAAGTAAGATAGAAGCTGCAGGGGTACCTACCTTCTCTGAGTCAAGTTAAACCAAATGAAGAAGCATGACAATGCTTCATTAGTGCAAGGCTTGCATATTCAGCGTGCTGGAATAAAGGAAATAGTATAAAAACCAGCCAGGTCCATTCAACACCTCGATGGTCCACAAATGAAAAGTAAAGGCAGATAAAAACTAGAGGACTCAAAGAAAATAATATAAATGTGTTCAGTTTTTTATATTTTACAAAACTTATTACACCCACACATACACACACTAATTTTCAATGCCTCAAGAAGATAAACTGAAATCAAAGGTCAGGAAAAGACATGTGTTTTCATGAAAGAAAGAAAAAAGATGATGACTACTATAATAAACAGAGTGCAGAAGCATTTTAGAATGAGCAGACTAAGGAACCAGATGGTAAATAACAAAATCCTTAGACTTAAGAATACAAAAGTGAATATAAATTCACATAAAATCAGAATTATGTCCGGCCCAAAATAGTTCTAAAAGATTACTAAATCTGCAAGTTTCAATTATAAAGCCATTGAAAGCAAAAGAGCAATTGATTGCACTCATCTAAGCATTTATATAAACTGTGGCATATGTAGTGCTTAATTAAATAGTTATAGGAAAATTATAACATAAATCTTTAGAGCAGAAAAGTCACAAAACAAAAATCATGAAAGAACTTTTAAAGCTAATTGAATTGTGATGAAAGATTGTTTCTGTCACTTCAGATGTCAGTTCATTTCTGACTTCAGCGGGGTAGAAAAATAAATTGAGGCACACATTAAAATCATTGGGACAAATCTAACATGGTCACTGCATCCATCAGAATTTTGTTCTTTTTCTTCTGGATACCATTGGAGAAACAAGAAGAACTGAAAAGAAACATCAAAAAGTGTCCATTTACTAGAAAATCAAGAGACTAAAAAAAAAAACCCTTAAAATACTTGTAAACGCTGTCAAATGTCACAGACAGCAGGCAAAGTCCCATGGAGGCAACGTGAGGGAGGGGCAGGGCGTTCTGAAGAGGTCATCTGGCAACGGACCTCAAACGGTGCGGACAGTGCACTCCCTGACCGGGAAGGGCCCTGCCCCTCTGAAGGACAGGAGCTGAACAGAACTCCTCTGAGCAGGGCTGACATGAAGCAAAACTGATGTTTTGGAATAAGGTTGCTAAATAAAGAACAGAAAGTGTGGAAAGCCATCCTGCCAGCAAAAATTAGGAATCTAAACACAAGAGCAGTGGCAAGTGCAAAGCTGGTGTCAGGAGCCTTCCTGGACCCGCGCAGCCTGGGGAGGAGGAGGAAGTGTGAGCACGCGGGGACACACACAGAGGAGCACACCTAAGAAAACAAAACAAGACAAACACCCGGTGGGTCCCCTGAGAGCAGGGCACGGTGCCATTGAGTTAGCAAGGCTGGGTTGCTATATGATTGCATATAGATGGGTCTAGGAAAACCCAACTCAATTAACTATCAGTCAATTTTAAAAACTGGAAAAGAACAACAAAAATTACCATTCGGTGAAGAAAGTGCACCAAGAGGAAATGTTGTTATGCAGTAGATGAAAAATGTAAGCAAATATTCCATTATAAGTTTAAAATATATTAATGAAGCAAATATCTCTATGAAAGGACATTATGAAACAGAATGTGATAACGCCTTTATTATATTTGCCAGTTTATTATAAAGGATATAATAAAGGTTCTGAACAAAGAGACAAATGAAGAGATATATAAGGTTCCAAACACAAGAACTTGTGTCCCCTTGGGGTTTAAAGTCTGCCACCCTCTGGATATGTGGATGTTCACCAATGCAGAACCTCTCCAAACCCTGTATTTTGGGAAATTTTTGTAGAGGCTTCATCTCAAAGGAATAATCCTCCTTCTGGGAGGATGGGGGGTTGGAGGGGGGCTGAAAGCTCTGAACCTCTGCTCCTGTCTTGATCTTTCTGATGACCAGTTCCCATCCAGAGCTATCCAGAAGCCCACCAAGAGTCACCTCAAAGACACTCTTACCACCTAGGAATCCAAGCTATTAAGGAGCTCTGTGTCAGGAACCAAGGTGGGAGATGAGAACAAAGGATGCTCCCAGGGCTCACAGCATTTAGGCAATCACCAGGAGCCAGAGGAGAGAAGCAATATAAATATTTTCTATGGTTTCACATTCTGACTGGTCACTCTTAATGTCACTGATCTCTTTAGCCAGATCAGTACAGCAGAGAAATGAGCATAAGCATTTCTTGGAAATAGGAGGTGAGATTATGAGATTACCACCTAGACATTTGGGTGGTCCTTCAATATGAGATTGGAGAAAGAAAATAGTGGCTGACATTTCTGAGTACTTTATCAGGTATAATTATTCTAAATTCTTTTTTTAATTGAATTTATTGGGATGACACTGGTTAACAAAATTATACATGGTTCAGGTGCCCAATTCTATAAAGCATCTCAGTAATACTGTATTGTGTGTTTACCTCTCCAAGTCAAGTCTTCGTCCATCACCATTTATTCCCCCATACCTTCCTTCCTCATGGTACAAATGGCCAGACAAAAAGAGAAATTAAAAACTGTGACATCACAACTAATGTAAAACAGGAAAAAAAGTAAAAAAAAAAAATGCATCATTGGAACAAGACAGAAGTAACTGAAAGTAGCAAAAAGAATTAATCCTCAGAAGATACAATTAAGAACATGCAGGATAGAAATAGGAAAAGCAAACAACATGGAATGGAAATAAAGAGCACCGAAAGATTGCAGGAAAGATACAGAAGACAAAGAACAGTTAAAAACAAAGCAGCCTGACCAGGCAATGGCACAGTGGATAGAGCGTCGGACTGGGATGTGGAAGGACCCAGGTTCGAGACTCCAAGGTCGCCAGCTTGAGTGCGGGCTCATCTGGCTTGAGCAAAAAGCTCACCAGCTTGGACCCAAGGTTGCTGGCTTGAGCAAGGGGTTATTTCAAGGGGTTATTTGGTCTGCTGTAGCCCCACGGTCAAGGTACATATGAGAAAACAATCAATGAACAACTAAGGTGTTGCAACGAAAACTCATAATTGATGCTTCTCATCTCTCTCTGTTCCTGTCTGTCTGTCCCTATCTATCCCTCTCTCTGACTCTCTCTGTCTCTATAAATAAAATAAAAAAAAGCAAACAAGGCATAATTGGAACCCTTAAAGAAGTGAACCAGCAGGTGTGCTAAGGGACCCTGGGAAGAGTTTGGGGTTTGAGGGTTGTTTGTAAGTGGCCCACCCTACAGGGAAGTATTTTATCACTGACATTTTTTAGAATTGCTGGCCTGTGATAATAATAAAAGTCTGACTTTTAATTGGTTTCATTAGAGTCTTAAAATATTGTATATAGACAATGTACCCCTCATTGCCTGGCTTCTTAACACAAGTCAGACTGCTCCCGCTGCCACTCCACCGTAGTACAACAATGAGAAGAAAAACCAGAATTTATATTTACATTTGAAAATGCATCTCATAGAAACTTTCCTGGAAAAAAAAAAGGCTTATACACATATATTAATAGGACACACTGCATATCAGAAACAGTTAACCCAGGATGACCAGCACTTGTCCTAGAAAAATGATTGGAATTGAAGTTAAAGAAAAATTCTTTGAGAAGTCAAGCAAAATGATTAAGTTATTTAGCTAAGAAAAATTTCAGAGTTTTCCAGGCCAAATGCCAGAAGACAGGGAAGAAAGGGATATAAGTCAAGGTTTTCATACTCAGCTAAAGTTACCACAAAAAGTATGGAATGTGAAGTATCTGGGAATACCAATGTTGTAATTGTTAAGAAAATAGAGGTTAAAGTTTAGCTAATAAAAAGATGTCTGGGAAACTATGGTGAAATGACTAATGGTGAACATTGAATATGTTAAGTCTAAACCAATAACATCTGATTGAGAAGCACTATTCTAGCCTGACCTGTGGTGGCACAGTGGATAAAGTGTCAACCTGGAAATACTGAGGTCGCCAGTTCGAAACCTTGGGCTTGCCTGGTCAAGGCACATATGGGAGTTGATGCTTCCAGCTCCTCCCCCCTTCTCTCTCTCTGTCTCTCTCTGTCTCTCTCTCCTCTCTCTCCCTCTCTGTCTCTCTCTCCCTCTCTCTCTCCTCTCTAAAATAAATGAATAAAAAAAATGAAAAGCACTACTCTAAAACATACCTGTCTAAAGCAAAAATGTTAGTAATTTATTGTATGCTTAGAGCATGTAAATAAATTAAAAACAAAATAACAATAATGCAAAAGATGCGAGGGAAGAATTAGGAAGATACTGTTGCAAGATCATTATACTATGCATTAAGTAATCATATTATTTGAAAGTAGATTGTGATTAATTAGATATAATGTTGGAAATGCCACAACAACTAAAACAAAATTCTAAAAAGAGTTTTAAAAGCAAGTCAATAACACTAAGCTGGAATAAAAATGTGGCCAAGAGATGGGGGGAAAAGAGAAAATAGAAACAACAAGCAGGGAAAATAAGAAATTGCAAGAGGATAATTTTAATCCAAACATATCCAATAATCACATAAGTGTGAATGATCTAAACTCTCCAGTTAAATGACAGAGATTGTCAGATTATATTAAAAAAATTAAAACTATATGTTATCTACAAGACAACCACTTTAAATGTAAAGATATATGTTACTTCAAGTAGAAAGATGGAAAATATACCCCTGAAAACACTATAAAAAAAGTGAAATAGCTATAATATATTAAACAAAGCAGACCTCAGAAATATTTTCAAGGATAAAGAGAAAGTTTACATGATGATAAGGGGTCAATTAATCAACAATCTATGTTTCTTAAATCATGAATGAATAAACAAACTTTAATACATCTATTTAATGAATACTATATAGAAAAAAAGAAAGAAACAAGCTACTGATTCACGCATGGACATAGATGAATCTTAAACACATTGTGCTAAGTAAAAGAAGCTGGATCCAAAAGACCATGTATTAAATAATTCCATTTATATAATATTCCTGAACTATAGAAATGAAAAACAAATCAGTAGTGGTCAGGGTTCACAGCTGTTGACTACAAAGGACACAAGGGAGTCTCTGGGATGATGGAGTATCTGATATGGTGGTGGTAGAGACCCATGTCTATCCACTTCTCAAAACCAATATAAATGTACATCACAAAAAATCCATTTTTCTGTACACAGAATTTTTTTTTTAATTTTTCTGAAGTGAGAAGCAGGGAGGTAGAAAGAGAGACTCCTGCATGTGCCTGACCGGGATCCACCCGGCATGCCCACCAGGGGGCGATGCTCTGCCCATCCCAGGTGTTGCTCTGTTGCGGCAGGAGCCATTCTAGTACCTGAGGTGGAGGCCATGGAGCCATCCTCAGCTCCAAGGCCAACTTTGCTCCAATGGAGCCTTGGTTGTGGAAGGGGAAGAGAGAGATAGAGAGAAAGGAGAGGGGAAAGGGTGGAGAAGCAGATGGGCAATTCTCCTGTGTGTCTTGGCCAGGAATCAAACCTGGGACTTCCAACTGCCAGGCCAATGCGCTACCACTGAGCCAACCAACCAGGGTTTGTACACAGAATTTAACTCAATTCGAATGTAGGGAAACTCACTGTGAGACTCTGCCAAACAAATGTAGCTGTATTATAAATGAATAAAGTGATCGAAGTAAAGGGCATGGAGAAGAAAGGGTATGACAGTGTGGTGAACGAAGACTGGAAAGATAAAGAGAATTGTACATAAAACTTTATACTCTAGTTGGTAAATTTGTTTCTAATGGGAAGCAGGTTAGCAACTTTATACCTACTTAACAGTCATCTCTTGCCATGTCACAGTTCACTTTTACTGTCTCCCTGTATCACAGATTTTTAAATTGTATATATCTAATTTTGTATTACAGATTTTTCGCTATATCATGGGATTTTTGTGGCATATAGGTACTTTTATATATTTATTATTTTAATTATTTTTTGTGATAAAATAAGCAAAATAAGTGTGGGAAAGGTTAATAACAGTGTGGGAAAGGTTTATAAGAGTGTGGGGAGGGTTTATAAAGCCTTAAAATATACATAAATAATAAAATAAATATAAGGTCGCTACTTCACGGATTTTTGCCTATTGCGGGGGATTTTAGAACCCAATCCCCACGATGGACAAGGGACCACTGTATTTGAATATTAAGGCTCAAAAAATAATTAAATACACTATAGTTGACCAAAGCCAGGTTCCTCATTGTCAAAGAAAGGAGTTACTGCTAATTAAAGGGAATGCTAGAATGAACCCAGTGGTGCTAAATTTAAGTCAGATGAATCAGAATGAACTTGTTTGTTTGTTTTCTAATACACACTACTGATTTATAGAGAAGGAAATAAATATAGATACTGTGTATACATGGGTTAGTATACATATTTCTTAGTTCTGTCTATTGATAGGATCTAGAAGCAGTGACATCATGGTAGCAATGAGCACATCTCATACCCAGATCTTGGTTTCTAAATACTACTCTCCAATGAAAGGAAAAGGGCTCCATGGGAAAGTGGTATTTCCAAAGCTGGGATAGGGGACAATGCCAGTTGAGCCTGAAGCAGCTTATGGTGCTAGAAAGTATGAAAAATAGTAGGGGACTGATTAATGACCCCCAAATATGCCCATGTCCTAGAATCCTCAGCATCTGTGAATATTATTTTATGTGACAAAAGGAACGTTGCAGGTATTATTACTTCAGAATCTTGAGATGGGGAGATTATCTTAGATTATCCAGGTGCTTCCAAGGCAATCATGCTGTCCTTACAAGAGAGTCAAAAGGGTCAGAATCTGAGAGGAGAAGGTGATGGGACAATGGATATGGAGACTGAAATGATTTGGCCAAGAGACAGGGAATGTTGGCAGCCTCTACAAAGTGGAATAAAGTCCCTGGAGCTTCCAGAAGAACCAGCACTGCCTCTACCTTGAGTTTAGCTCAGCTGAACTAATTTTGGACTTCTGACATCCAGCATTGTAAGAGAATAATTTTTGCCTGACCAGGCAGTGGCGCAGTGTATAGAGCATCAAACTGGGACGCGGAGGACCCAGGTTCAAGGCCCCAGGGTCGCCAACTTGAGCGCAGGATCATCTGGTTTGAGCAAGGTTCACCAGCTTGAGCCCAAAGTCGCTGGCTTACGCAAGGGGTCACACGCTCTGCTGTAGCCCCCTGGTCAAGGCACATATGAGAAAGCAATCAATGAACAACTAAGGTGCCGCAACGAAGAATTAATGCTTCTCATTTCTCTCCTTTCCTGTCTGTCTATTCCTATTTGTCCCTCTCTCTGTCTCTCTCTGTCCTTCACAAAAATAAAAAGAGAGTAATTTTGTGTTGTTTTAAGCTTCTTAAATTGTATTTGTTGAAGTAACAATGGAAAATGATACAGAAGTGCTTAAACTTTTTGAAATGTTTAAAATTTTTTCAAAGGATCAGACCTGCCTTGGGTGGCAGCCAGGAAAGAATAGTGTTCTGACACATTTAAACTGTGAGAATTATGATCTAAGGCAGAGGTCCCCAAACTTTTTACACAGGGGGCCAGTTCACTGTCCCTCAGACCATTGGAGGGCCAGACTATTAAAAAAACTATGAACAAATCCCTATGCACACTGCACATATCTTATTTTAAAGTAAAAAAACAAAACGGGAACAAATACAATATTTAAAATAAAGAACAAGTAAATTTAAATCAACAAACTGACCAATATTTCAATGGGAACTATGAACCTGCTTTTGGCTAATGAGATGGTCAATGTCCGGTTCCATATTTGTCACTGCTAGCCGTAACAAGTGATATGACGTGCTTCCGGAGCCATGACGCGTGCATCCCGTGTCACTGGAAGTAGTACTGTACGTGAGCGATGCTGCACTTTGCTTCCACCAATGAAAGAAGTGCCTCTTCCGGAAGTGCAGAGTGGGGGGGCAGATAAATGGCCTCAGGGGGCCGCAGTTTGGGGACCCCTGATCTAAGGACTTTAAAAGTCAGAGGTAACTATGCCCTCTTAGGGATTATTTGATTCAGTTCAAATGACAGGTAGTAATCTTAGTGACCATGGCCATCAATTTTTAAAGTGTTTTTGTCTTTGCAGATTCTAATTCACTTACTATACTTTGAAATTCAACAGAAATCTTTATATGAGCGGTTTGTTTTAAGCAGAATTAGAAACATTTTGCAAATTCCTTAATGTCTTCCTCTCTTTGTTCCCTCTCTCCCTCCCTCCCTTCCTCCCTGCCTCCTTCCCTTCCTCTCTACCTATCTCCCTTCCTGCCTTCCTTCTTGATTGCTAGATTGATTAGTTCAGTAATTCATTTATTTTTACATCTCACCTGATACTGGGGCCCCAAATCTACCAGTCATGACATCAAAGAAGTTTCCGATGTTGGTCTCCACACTGCTGAAGATGATCCCGCTGTTCTGATTGCTGAAGTGAGTGGCCAGAGAGGCCATGAATGCAATCTAAGGAAAGAGTTGGAGGTTAAATAATAGCTCATTTATTTTTAAAAAGTAAGGTTTTTATACAAGTAAGTTTATTTCAACATTATTTGTAACAGCAAGATGGGAAATCACTTACATAATCTATGGAGAATGAACTGAATAAATCATAGTTATTTCTAACATTTTCATGCTATGTAGCCGTTAAGCCGATCAGGTGTTTCAAGGAACGTTAGATTTTAAAATGCCTTTTGAAATATTAACATTCTGTTGTCAAATTATACTGGTGAAATCTTCTACTTATACCTATTAAATATACATCAGCATTTTAAAGATCTGAGAAGCCCTTAGCCAGGGTATATCCATTCACAAGTTTAGAGTTAAGAGATTCTACTTTGAGAACATTTAACATCCATCTTATCAGGTACCTCTAACCAGGGCCAAGTGGCATCTGTCTCCTTTTCTTTGTAAATTAATACTGGCACACGGCTGTCAGGTTGCTAAAATTATTAAGCAGCATTCATTAAAAAGTTACAAAACTGCAAAAGCAGTTAGAGTAACATACAGGACCTCTTAGTTTACAAGGTCCAGAGAAATGATGTAATTTATCCAGGGTCAAACAACTACTATCTATGTCCAAATAAAAGGTAAAGTTTTCCCTCTTTAGTCTTTCAGACAAGAGTTGCTTTATATTCTAATTCTTTTAAAATCTCTCATATGATAGTATGTTCCCTCAATTACTTTATTTAAGCAAAAGTTACTGTTTAAAAAAGACATACCAGGTCAATAATACATTTAATTAAAAAAAATGCTAACTTTCAATGTTCACAGGAATCCCTTGAAGAATCAAGTTAAAAAATATTAGCTAAAAAAAAAAAATCAACTCAGAGTTACTAATTTTCTTGGTAACCTAACTTCATATTTTCATGTTTTAAATGTTATTGGCAACAAAAGAATTTGAAGATCACTTAAAAGAGAAATAAAAAAATAGATAAATGGGCACTTGAACTTAGGACAAAATATCCAATTATAGCCTCATAAATGGATTTTAAAACTTTAATCTAAATAGACACAGTCTGATCTGGAAATCTGTACATCTGTAGTGATAAAGAAGATAATCCTGAGAAATGTTAAAGGAAAATTGTGTTATAAAATGTGAGTTGATAAAAAACACAATATTATACATCAATATGTGATTTAAATTTGTAAATGTAACAAAATTAATAAATAAATGGAATGGTCAAATGAGCACTTATAATATTTTATGTGTCCAGAAGTTTATATATTTGCATTGCCAAAAACATTTTTATGATATTTAGCATATCTTCAAATTTGGAAAACAGGAGATGAGCTGACAGTCAGGGTTGCCTTGTATTTGGTCTTCTGAGGGAGTTGAATTTCGCCCTTTAAACATTTCTCTTCTCCACATGAATGATTGCAAAACACACTGAGCAGGACCTTATGCCCACATCCTGGATCATTGATAAACACACTGGGACTCGGATTCATGCAATACCAGTGAGAGCCCGAGAGGCATTCGAGCCTTCTGATTCCTGGCCCCTGACGCTCAGGACAATTTAGAGGTCGCCTGGACCTGTGCCAATGGCGATTTACCTGCAGTTCTGGTGGAATCCCTGGGTAGCCCTTTTCTCCTTTGGGGCCATGCTGCCCCCGCTCTCCTCGTGGTCCCAGGTCACCTTTGTCTCCTTTCTCACCTTTGGCCCCTTCATGACCAGTAGCTCCATTATTGCCATTGTTTCCATGGTTTCCTAAAACAACCAGACAGCATCACGTGAGAAAACCTGTCACTCACACTCACCATCTAGCTTTATACAAATGTAGCCCCAAAATGTACAATCTCAATTGTAAAAGGGGACCGTTTGAAACAATCTCTAATACAGCCATCGAGACACCATCAAACGGGATCTCTTTTCAATGAGACACTGAAAACAGCCCTACATACTCTTAAGCAGGGGTCCCCAAACTTTTTACACAGGGGGCCAGTTCACTGTCCCTCAGACTGTTGGAGGGCCGTACTACAAAAAAAACTATGGCCTGACCAGTTGGTGGAGCAGTGGATAGAGCGTTGGACTGGGATGCGGAAGAACCCAGGTTCGAGACCCCGTGGTCACCAGCTTGAACGCGGGCTCATCTGGTTTGAGCAAAGCTCACCAGCTTGGACTCAAAGTCGCTGGCTCAAGCAAGGGGTTATTTGGTCTGCTGAAGGCCCGCGGTCAAGGCACATATGAGGAAGCAATCAATGAATAACTAAGGTGTCGCAACGAAAAACTGATGATTGATGCTTCTCATCTCTCTCCGTTCCTGTCTGCCTGTCCCTATCTATCCCTCTGTCTGACTCTCTCTCTGTCCCTGTAAAAAAAAAAAAAAAAAACTATGAACAAATCCCTATGCACACTGCACATATCTTATTTTAAAGTAAAAAAACAAAATGGGAACAAATACAATATTTAAAATAAAGAACAAGTAAATTTAAATCAACAAACTGACCAGTATTTCAATGGGAACTATGCTCCTCTCACTGACCACCAATGAAAGAGGTGCCCCTTCCAGAAGTGCAGCGGGGGCCGGATAAATGGCCTCAGGGGGCCACATGCAGCCCACGGGCTGTAGTTTGGGGACCCCTGCTCTTAAGGATCCAAAACCTGTTTTTCTTATAAAGCAAGACTTGGATGAAAAATTGTGTAGAAGACTGATTATCAAAGTATCATTTACAATAACAAAGATTAGAAACCACCTAAATGTCCACTAGTACTGGAAGGGCTAAATTTTTTAAAAAATGATACAATCAGGAAATGATGTTATAGAGTCACAAAAAAGAATATTGAACAAAAATTTTTAATTAACATTAATAATATTCATTATATTTTTAGATAAAAAGGTTATAAATCAATAGAGATAGCATGATGCTATGCTTGAAAACACACACACACAGTATGTGCACGAATCACATAAATATGTTTACAGTGATTTTTTTCTGAATGGATGGAACATGAATGATTTTTGTATCATTCAACATACTTTTATGTTTTTTGAAGTTGTCTACCAAGGACATGTTCCGCTTTTATAATGGGGGAAAAAGTAAAATCATGGATGAAAAAGAATAATTTTGAAAGCAAGATTTGGATAACAATTTCAACTCTTCACTTTATTTTGCCACTGAGACAATTTCTACACCTCTTTTCTATTTATATTTGTTGAATTTCAGGTTCTTTTCTTTTATTGTTTTTTTTTGGGGGGGTTGCCTGCTACCTTTGGCAGGGTGTCATATGAGGCTTGAAATCCTTCCAGGTGGATGAACTTTCACTGTGTTTAAAGGTTAATGAGCTAGTGACAAAACTGTTCCTGATGGCAAACATTTAGTCAAGGACAGCATGTCCATTAACTCAGAATAGTTTAGATCTGAGGTTGAGGTTTTAGAATAGTCTGAATATCTCTGACCTCTAACCACTGCACCTGTTGCCTGCTATCCTTGATGGCCAACAACATCAATTCTAAGCCAGTACTATAAAGGGGCATTTTCTCTCTCTTTTTTTTTCTGTATTTTTCTGAAGTGAGAAGCAGGAAGGCAGAGAGACAGACTTCCACATGTGCCCGATTGGGATCCACCCAGCAAGCCCACCAGGGGGCGATCCTCTGCCCATCTGGGGCGTTGCTCCTTTGCAACCAGAGCCATTCTAGCGCCTGAGGCAGAGGCCATGGAGCCATCCTCAGTGCCCAGGCCAACTTTGCTTCTATGGGTAGAGTCTTGGCTGCGAGAGAGGAAGAGAGAGATAGAGAGAAAGGAGGGGGGGTGGAGAAGCAGATGGGCGCTTCTCCTGTGTGCCTTGGCCAGGAGTCGAACCTGGGTCTTCTACACACCGGGCCGATGCTCTACCACTGAGCCAACCGGCTAGGGCCACATTCTCTCATTTTAAATTTGGTTATATTCGAGAAGCCACTCAAATGTATTTAGTTAATAAATTAAGTCTCATTTAATAAAGGTTAGCATCAATGGTGTAAATTAGGGAAGAACAAGAGGACTTTTGCCAAATGTTAAGAAAAGTTCCAACCAACCCGTAGGAATTGACATAGGGAGAAAGAAGACAATTAACCCCCACCCCCAAGGTAGATTTGAAAGTTCTAGGGTAGAAGTGACCTGGGTTACTCTGTCCTTGGCTGACCCAGGATACTAGCAAATTATCCAAAGCCCATATGCCCAGGACACCACTCAGTAGAGTGGGGATAGCTCCGTGGTGGGTCTAGAGGGGCACGGTGGAGCTCTACAGTATTCCCCATGCCACCTCATGGTGTGGGAGAGCAAAAATGTTCCCTTGAGCCTGAGAGAGGCATAAAAGACAACTGAGAGATAGCTGAACGAGAAAACCTTCCAGCCAGGGGAAGAGTAATTGAGCTGACCTGAGAATCTGACAGAAGGATGGTAGCTCAGTGAACACCCGGTGGGGACACCTATAACCCAGACCAGTAAAGTCTCCTCTCCTTCACATCCTCTTTTCATAAATTCCCTGAAAGTCAGATATGGTGTCTCACAGGGACCATGATGCGGCAGAAACACAAAAAAAGTATGACCCCCTTGCCGTCAGGGAGTTCCATCCTCCACGTAGCTGAAGACTCCAGCCTGGGAAGCTGGTGCCCCAGGGTGTCTCAGGCCTGTGGGATCCTTCGAGCGGAATAGATAGTTACTATTGTAGACAGTTCCACCTTTACTGTCTCTATAAACCCATCTACCCCCACTCTCTTTTGGCTTTTCCACGCACACACAAGCGATCTCAGATCATTTGCTTTCAGCCCTGCTTCTATTTTGGTACCGTCTGCTATTAGGCAAGTGACAGTGCATCTCTCCCATGCTTACCTGGAATGCCAGGGGGCCCCGGGGGTCCAGGTGGCCCTTGGTAGCCTCGGAAGCTGTAATCTCCATGGCAACACTTGCTGCAGTCTGGGGGTAGTCCTCCCGAAGGTGGAGACTTTAAAAAGATACAAAGAGAAGTTTCAGAGGAAGGTAATCAGAAAAACGGTGTGGGGTGGGGATGTCAATGGCAAAGGAGTCAGGGGTAGCTGAGGTGAACCAAAGATCAAAGGAAAAGGAAATAGGAGGGTCAACAGAAAAACATACTCTTAGGCAAGGCTATGAGGGGGGGCAGTATTTCTGTATTCCTAAGAAGTACTTTTATGTTGCTACTGATGAAGCAAAAGAGGAAAATGCAGGAACAGCCTCTTCTTTCCCAAATTCTAGAAGCCTCCATGTCACTAGATTGAATGGATGACACTCAAATAAGAATTATCAACTTCAAACATAGTTATTAAGATTGTGTTCATGATATTGGGTTAAGAGTTCTTAGAAGTTCTCAACTATAACTCTAGCTTTTCAAACAGCCACAAAGTACCTAATCGCCTTAGGTTTGAAATCAAGGAAATGATTTTTATACATTGTCTCATTTTAAGTTTGATTTTATTTGAGAGCCACTCAAAAGCATTTAAAAAATTAAACTTCATTTGATACATCAACAGCTGTAAATCAGAGAAGTTGTTCTGAAACAACTTTAACTTCCTCTTAATAAGTATTTAACATGACTCCACTTTGAAATTTAAAGTGATTATCACATTGATCAAAAAAATATTTAATGAATACTTAATGGACACTAAATGCATTCAAATAAACACTGAGTTAAACACTTACTTATTTGAAGATAAATTTCTAAAATTTGAGCTTTCACTTCAAGGAGCCAGAGATCTTGTGGAAGTTGATTCACAGAAGGGTTAGAGTTGCTTATAAAATTTGAAATCTCCTCTAAATTGGCAACTAGACTTTTAATTATACCATAAAAAATACTTCATATTTGTGGAAACTTTCCTAGACACCAACTATATAATTCAATGGTTTCTTGAAAACAGCATATTGTTGCTAAGCAATGGCTTAAAAAAGAGAGGGAATGAAGAAAGAAGAGATAGGGAGAAAAAGAGGGTAGGGAAGATAAAGAGGGAGAAAAGGAAGGAGGAAGAAACAAGGCAAAATTCACATTTTCTCTATCAATCAGAAATTCAAGCAGAAAATGGGTCAAGGTTCCACATTGTCATCCATTTAGGCTTCACTTTTTTATATCAAAAATGGGCTTGGACTTTCCCCTTACTCTCTCATTCATTTTCCCTAAAGGTTTCCACAAATCTATTCCCAGAAAAGGCCAAAGAGTGTCTGCTGCCTAGGCATTCCTTGGCCCCAGCTCAGAGCCCCAAGTCCTGACGGATCAGGGGCTCCCGTGTGGAGCTCATTTTTAGTCCAGTCCTCAGTCTGCCAGCCCCAACTATGCACGGGTAATAGAATCTATGAAAAGCTTTTGTAAAACGAGTGGAGGGAAAGAAAGTCAGCCAAAGGAATTGGTCTGAGGTGAGGGCTTTCAGACACTTGGAAAGTCAGACTCCACAGCACCGCCCCGCCTTCTCATCCAAAGATATAATATGAGAAGTAAGTATTCCATAGTTTCCTGGTATGGTCTCGCTGATGTGAAAATGCAGCCCTTTAAACTCCAGTAAATCCAGTGCCAATAATAGATTTTAGAGAAGAAGGGAGTGGAAGGAGGTATTATCCTGATGGGGGACCATTTGTTTAAGAATAGAACAGAAATACTGAGACGTTAAGAATGTCAGAAAGATGACTGGACTGGAAGATGAACTCCCATCTCAGTTCTGTGTGACCGAAGGGAAGTCATTTCCTCCCAGACATCATTTTTTTCTTGTCCACTAAATTAGAAGATTGTGTAAGATGGTCATGAATTTTTTTTTCCAGTTCTAAGATGCAAAAAAAGATTCTAAAGTCTTTTCCAAAGCCTTAAATAATGACTTAGGAAGGTTTTTTTGTTTTTTTTTTTTTTTGTCTTTTTTTGAGAGAGATAGAGAGGAAAAGGGAGAGGGACAGATAGGAACAGAAAGACAGGAAGGGAGAGATGAGAAGCATCAACTAACAGTTGTGGCACCTTAGTTGTTCATAGATTGCTTTCTCATATGTGCCTTGACCGAGGGTGAAGGGGGGCGCCTCCAGCTGAGCCAGTGACCCCTTGCTCAAGCCAGTGACCTTGGGCTTCAAGCCAGAGACCTTTGGGCTCAAACCAGTGACCATGAGGTCATGTCTATAATCCCACCCGTAAGCCAGTGACCCCGTGTTGAAGCTGGTGAGCCCACGTTCAAGCCTGATGAGCTTGTAATCAAACCAGCAACCTCAGGATTTTGAATATGGGTCCTCAGCATACCAGGCCAATGTTCTATCCACTGTGGAACCACCTGGTTAGGTAGGAAGATTTTGTTTTTAAAGTCTAGTATCTGAGCACAAGACATTAAGTCCAGGAGATGAGGTTGCTCAGTACCAGAGCTGACTAAGACTGGGTGCCTGCCCAAGCTACTTGGGGTACTCCAAGAGCCACTGAAACAGGGAGGGACTTATGCTTACTATGAGTTGGGTACCTCCTGAGAACCTTCCTGCAGCATTTCACATGGTCCTCCCTTTGGCCTAGTTTTCAAAGTTCAGTCAAATGGCACAAATGTTTGTGAGTCTTTTGATGGATTCTTAGAATAAGATGGACAGGATGTGTTAATTAAGACATTTTCTCCTAGGTAAGGGGGAATTAGGTAGCTACTGTATGTCACTTTCTTAAGTTTATCAACTCCTTTCCCAAAATTAAGTCAAATCTGAACACCAAGGACACGCATATAGGCAATATGGGAGGAGGAAGGTGTCTCTAAGATACGTCCTGTCCATTTTGTAGATGGATGCCTAGAAACAGCTACTCAGAATTCAACTCTGCCTTTAAGTAACTTCTAGGTAAGGCCGTTCATAGCTCCTTTTTTAACCTAAGTAAGAGGGAAGAGAAAGGAAGGAAGGGAAAGTAGGAAGAGAGAGAAACAAGTGTTCAGAATGAAAAGAGGACACTGACAAAGGGTCATGTCTATAATCCCACCCTTAAGCCAGTGACCCACGGTTCAAGCTGGTGAGCCCACGCTCAAGCCAGATGAGCCCGTGCTCAAACTGGTGACCTCAGGATTTTGAACCTGGGTCCTCAGCATACCAGGCAGGCCAGTGCTCTATCCACTGTGCTATCGAAGAGCTATAGAGAGGAAAACACCAGGAAAAGAGAATCTGGGTCTGCTCACCTACGATCTCTGCATACTTGAGTTCATCATGGACCCTATAGGCAGAGTCATCCTTCTAGAACACAAACCTGATCACCTCACTGCCCTGCTATGAACAAACAAAGAAACAAACAAGACTTACTGGCAAAGTAAGTTCTAAGCTCCTTAATGGGTCAAAAGCGTCCTCCAGCCTGGCCCTAAAATCCCATATCTTCCTCCCACAGACCAGGGGCTCCAGCCACACCTACTCCTCGTGAGCTCTCTCAGGCTGTTCACTGTAGCACACTTAAAAAAAATTTTTTTTCCTGGGGATAGCCACCACTCCAACACTTTTCCCCAACTGCCTTTTGTGCATTGACTTGGTCACATGGTAGTTCATTACCTGTTCATTTATCCTCGCTAGAATCTTCAGAGCTGACCAGACATAGGAGCTTGGGTAGATTTATGCCCACCCTAAAGCTTGGCACATAGTAGAAGCACAGGAAATAATTGGCGAGAGAATGAATGAGGAGAAAGGAAAATTAAAATAAGAGGTGTAGAGGAAGTGGGGAGAAGAAGAAGAACACAGTACAATCCTGAATCCATTGTGGATCTCCATATCCACAGGCAGAAGGGTTGTCTGGAAAATGTCTAGGATATCAATGACTGAATCTCCTCAGTATCCCCTGGTGGGGATTTGTTTGGAAATACTTTAGGAAACCAGGGGAATTTGGAAGCCTCCCTGACTTCAAAAACAGTCTTAAAGTGGTTTCTTCCCTGGCTCATCTGATTTCAGCATGCTAGACGCCTAGGGGGACTAGAAGGTGGGGCAGAGTGAAAATTAATGCGAATTTCAGTGCCTGCGGGATGTGGGTTGCCAAGAAATAATGACCGATGACAGTCTACATCTGCTTTCTGCGGCTTCTAGGGGCTCATTCTGCCACGGCCAGCAAAGATCCCGTTTACCGAAATAGAAAGTCCAGACCAAGGCTTGGACGAAAGTGAAATTATCTTCACCACTATGGAAAATACAACTTAGCATCATCCATCAATCCTCCTTTTAGCCAAAAGATTGTCAGGTGAAAGGACAATCTCTGAAAGTGGCTTTCGGAAAAGAGATTGCACTTAAAGGTTATCATCTCTTCTGCGGCTCCTTAAAGCAACCCTTTCCTTTCCTTGGCAGTGCCCACAGCCTTGTGCGGTCAGAAGTCCCGGGTTATTCCCACATATACAGGTGATTCTCTGTGTGATCTTGATCAGATAACCAGTCTCAACGCAAAAGTCTCTATCTGCGGTAGAAGGGTTTTCGATTTCAACTGGCATGTGCTTTTTCAGGGCGTATTTAAATGCATCAAAGCAGCGAATTCTTGTAGTAAAACCTATTTGTTCATAGATCATAAAATTCAAAGTAACTCCCCCTGCCCCATCATCTAACTTCAGCACGCTTGATATCTAACAGTTAAATCAAAATCTGTTTCTTCCTTATGTTGCTCACCTGAAGCCAATAAAATGTTACATGTCAATTATACTTCAATTTAAAAAAGTGGAAAATAATTTTTAAAAGACATTAAAAAGTTTCTTTCTGTTCTTAATGTTTAAAATAAATTGAGTTTTACCAATTTGCTATTCATCACACTGAAAATTTAACTCACTCCCATACGACCCTAAAAGAGTTAAAGATGCTTCCTTAATGCCGAGCTTATTCTCTTGAGAAATGAATCACACGCTCTGTGGCTATCAGGAATTAAATTACACAATAAGGTTTGTATGTTAAATCTACACAGTCTCTTTTTGTGGCTGTTATTTGTTTTAACTGTCTGGTCCTTTTTAAAACAGGCTCACCATAGCAACTTAGCCATCTAGAATGCTGTAAATCAGAGCGAGAGGTCTGGCACAGAAACATCACAGTAAACTCTCAAATCAAAGCGAAAAACTCAAAGAGCAGCATCTCCCGGCTGGGAAGGATTAAGAAAGGCTCGTTCCCTTATGATCTGCAAATGATCGCCTGATTACCGATCGCCCTCTGGCTCTCTGCACAGGTCAGCCGTGCTCCTTCCCACAGCGTGGAAGAAGGAAACCGAGTCACAGCACGGCAGGGAGCTGGCGGCCCCTCTGTCCTTTTTGCGGGGCGACACTGCAGCCTCTCTTGATCGCAGCACATCGGTGCTGGCTCTGCTGGTTTTCTAACGGAGACCCACCGTCCCTCCCGTGGCACAGAGCAACCCAGAAAGAGACCCACAAGCAGCTCAGCAAATGGCTCAAAAGCATTCATCTCAGAATCACAGCTGGAAAGAAAAAAAAGAAAAGAAAAAGGAGCAAGAACAGCAAAACTCATGCCGCATCCACAGTAAATCCTTAGAAGAGAATTCTGAGTACCTGGCCCCAGAATGGGGTGATCTGGGCTAGGTCATCTACCTCGGGGTGCGGTAGCTCATCTGGCCTCAGGGGGTTTAGGTCTGTAGAAGTGTTATTATCCACAGTCCCAGTTCTAGGGTGGCTCCGCTCTCTCACTTTCTCCCTCCGGGAGCCACTATGGCCGGTCTGCTGGTGGCTCTGCACTATTCTCGCCACCACTTTATTAGCTCTTCCGCTCACCTCCATGTATTCATCTTGACACAGGCAAAATGGGAGGAAAAGCAAAGCCAGCAGGTGCCAACAGATGAGCTGCCCCAACATGGTTCTCAACAGAGCCACGGAGCCTCCAGAGAAGACGGCCGGGGCTCCCGGCGCCGTGGTCTCCTCGGGCAGAAGCCAGGGCTGGAGATGCGAGCTGCAGCCAGCCGTGCGGTTTTATACTTTGGTGTGTAATAAATAAGGCTGCAGGCGTGCCAGAGGGGGAGCAGAACGGCCCATTCATCACTTCCACACATCACAGGCAAAGCGGAGTTGTGCACACAGCTCCCAGTTGCTGGGGTTCGTAAATGTCACACCTTGGCACGTTTCTTTGTTAAAGTGTGAAGAAAACATGAGACCAGCTGGAAACTGGGAGCGTGTGTCCAGCGGTTTGCTGCCGTGAGGAGAACGTGGAAAGGCTGTGCCTCTGCAGACTAAGATGCCTTTTGGAAAAGCCATCCCTCGGGTTTGCCAGGAAATCCGGGCTTAACTGCACCGATCCTGTCTGAAATGACAGTGGAAACCCATTCAGGGCAATCAAGAGAAAGCTCCTTTACTTTCTCTGAAAAGTTAATATTTCCCCCTGTGGTTGGCTTAAAGAAAATTATTTCCCCTTCCGGACACCAGTAGCAGGAGGCAAGCAGTTGGAGATTTCAGAACACTGGGCTGAATTCAGATGCAGTCTCTGGGGTTAACCAATGCATTTCCCCGTCTTAGCAAATGCATTTTCCCCAGAAGTTTGCAAACGCATTTCCCTGAGTTTCCAAAAGCCAAAAGTAAATCAAAGTTAATCAAGAGTGGCTTTTTGTCAGATGAACGTAGAACACCCAGTTTTGTGTTAAAAGGAGATCGTCTCTGGCCACCCTTCCTTCTGACACATTCTTGATTGAGATCGAACGAATGAGAAGAGCCAAACCAGGCACGCCACTCCCAGTGGTCAGGGTGGAGAGAGCTCTCATTTTCTTTATTCTGTTTGCTACACTTGTAGTCATTTGGTCGAAGGGCAAGTGGACAGTCCTCACCTCTTTGCAATAATAAAATTAAGAGAACTTACATAGATTTGTCATTAAAAATTGCTTTTATTTACATATTTCGTTGATATTTTTTGTTCACTCACATAATAGGAAGTCACCGGTCCTCCTCCAGGAGGACTGAAGAAACCCAGGGACTTAACAGGGGATGTGTGAATGGCAGGAACTGGATGCCAAGTGGACAGGGGACACTGTCAGAAAGCCCGCGCTCGGGGAAGCCGGGCCTGACGATGTGACCGAGCAGCTGGGGGTAGGGGTGGGGAGGCTGCTCCCAGCTGCCTCCATACTAAGCCAAAGCCATCTCTGGATGCAAGCTGTATCGCGCCTGCCATTGCCCGAGCAGCTGCGTCTAGAGTCACATTTAGGCATTGAGAGGACTTGACGCTGGGCATGGAATGAGAGAGTGAGAGTCATTCTATAAAATAGAAGGTCTCGCCCTGGCCGGTTGGCTCAGTGGTAGAGCGTCGGCCTGGCGTGCAGAAGTCCCGGGTTCGATTCCCGGCCAGGGCACATAGGAGAAGCGCCCATCTGCTTCTCCACCCCTCCCCCTCTCCTTCCTCTCTGTCTCTCTCTTCCCCTCCCGCAGCCAAGGCTCCATTGGAGCAAAGATGGCCCGGGCGCTGGGGATGGCTCCTTGGCCTCTGCCCCAGGCGCTAGAGTGGCTCTGGTCGCAACAAAGCGACCCCCTGGAGGGGCAGAGCATCGCTCCCTGGTGGGCAGAGCATCACCCCTGGTGGGCGTGCCGGGTGGATCCCGGTCGCGCGCATGCGGAAGTCTGTCTGACTGTCTCTCCCCGTTTCCAGCTTCAGAAAAATACAAAAAAAAAAAAAAAAATAGAAGGTCTCCGTTCACAAATGCAGGGACCCTGGAAGTCACACTCATTAGAAGCAGGCTGTTCCCATCCGGTGGGGTGTAAGGGTGTAAGACGCCGTGCCAGCCCCATTCCACACGTCTACCTTTCGTTTTCCAAAATTTCCTCACTGGAGGGTTCTTTGTATTCTGCGCTGAGCACTCCAGGCAAATACCCCGGGGGAGAGCAGCGATCAAGCTGTTGTCTGGCTTTAACTCTTACTGGGGATTTTTAGACAGACTGGGAGCTGGAGACGGGAAGGGCAGGGCTGAGGTCCTGTGCACTGACAGGCGGATGGAACACTGCCGGGGGAGGAAAGGCCCGGCGCAAGGTCTCAGTGGGGATGCTCCCTCATCAGGGAGGCCTGGGAACAAATTCACAGGGAGACCATCAAGCAAGGAATGGCTCTGAAATCTAGGTCACCTAATTCATAAGTTTTCCAAGAGCTGTCCTGGCAGCTTCCATAGCCGGACCATCTGGCTAAGTGGCTGCAAGTCAACCTCCTCTGACTTTCCACCTCACTGAGACTTTCCACTGGTGTCTTCAATCCTTTCATCTGTTCTAGTGGTTCTCAATCCTGGCTGCATGATAAAATCAACCAGGGAACTGCTAAATATATCAGTGCCTGGTCCCGCCCCAGGCTGATTGAGTTAGCTTCTCTAGTGAGGGCTAGGCACCAACAGCTTTTAAAAAGTTCACCAAGGCCCTGGCCGGTTGGTTCAGCGGTAGAGCGTCGGCCTGGCGTGCGGGGGACCCGGGTTCGATTCCCGGCCAGGGCACATAGGAGAAGTGCCCATTTGCTTCTCCACCCCCCCCCCCTCCTTCCTCTCTGTCTCTCTCTTCCCCTCCTGCAGCCAAGGCTCCATTGGAGCAAAGATGGCCCGGGCGCTGGGGATGGCTCCTTGGCCTCTGCCCCAGGCTCTAGAGTGGCTCTGGTCGCAACAGAGCGACCCCCCGGAGGGGCAGAGCATCGCTCCCTGGTGGGCAGAGCGTCGCCCCTGGTGAGCGTGCCGGGTGGATCCCGGTGGGGCGCATGCGGGAGTCTGTTTGACTGTCTCTCCCCGTTTCCAGCTTCAGAAAAATACAAAAAAAAATAAATAAGTTCACCAAGAAGACATGCAGTCAAGGTTGGAAATCACTGACCCATCGTCTCCTTGACTCAGTGAGAATAAATAATAATAATATTCACAATTTTTTGAGTACCTACCATGTGACAGCCAAGTACTTTCTTGCTTCAGCTCACTGACTTCTCTCAGTAAATCTGTTACCCCCATCTTACAGGTGAGGACACAGAGGATCTGAGAAGGGAAATGACTTGCCTGGTGCAACACAGCTGGAAGGGGTCATCAGGCTTTGCCTCCATCTGTCCCCCTATCCTCCCCAGAGAGGCAGGGGAAGACCAATGACAGGCCGACCACAGATAGAAGGCCAGTCATCGCTCAAGAGGCCTGCCCACAGGCATCTGAGGTCAGAGAGTTGTGAGTTGACATGTAGCACCCCAAAAAATATTGCAATCCTAACCCCCCAGCACCCGTGAGAATGACTTTGTTTGGAAATAACGTCTTTGCAGATGACCATGTTAAGATGAGGTCATCAGGGTGAGCCCTAATCAGATATGGCTTTGTTTGTAGAAAGAAAAAAACTTTGGACACAGAGACAGACAGGCACACAGGGAAGATGCCATGTGAAGATGAAGGCAGAGATCGGGGGGTGGGGGGGTGGGGGGATGCTTTTACAAGTTAAGGAATGCCAAAGCGTGCCAGCAAACCAGCAGAAGCCAGGAGGAGGGCATGGAGCAGCTTCCCTTATAGTCTTCAGAGGGACTCAGTTCTGCTGACAACTCAATCTCAGACGGCTAGCCTCCAGAACTATGAGACAATACATTCCTTTATTTAAGTCCCCTCACTTGTGCCACTCTGTTATGGCAGCCCCAGCAAACCAATACAGAGAGCATGTAGGGAAGCTTGAAAAACCAGCCTCCAAGGAGATGGCAGGCTGAAAAGACTTGGCCACTCGTTCAAGTTCACGAACGGCGAGTAGCAAACGGGCCCAGAGAGGACGCCCCGGCACTCGGGACACGCCCTTTTCATTTCCTCCAGGGCCTACCAAATAAATGCCTTTTAAAGTTTGGCTTATTATTAAATCTTACTTGTGTTTGTCATTTGTGCATGCTCTGGCAACGTTTGTTGTTTAAAGAAGTGAGTAAGACTTGGGCATAATTTCTTGCCCATGGGCTGGGCCTTGGAGACATCTAGAATCGGGAAGTCTCACTTCTGCACACCTGTCTCCGCCTGTGAAAGCTCCCAAAAGATGCCTGGACACACCCATCTGCTAAGATGCACTGGAACTGTCCCTGACTCTTGCTTGTTCAGCCGCCCCCAAGGTCCAGACAGGATGTTGGCACCGCCCCCACCGTGAGCAACAGAGGTGCACATGAAAACGTGTGCAGAGCCAGCTCTGTGAATTAGCTCTACCAGCCGGAGGCAAATATTTGTTTAGCTTCATAAAGACAGCTGTTATGAGATGTGTAGGTGCCCTGTGGCCTCCCCCAGAGTGCTCCTCTGTGGCTTTGGCAGAAAAGAGATCAGCTCTGGTCAGGCAAGGGACAGTGAAGAACTGTGTGAGAGTGAACATGCCTTTATATCAGTGCCAGCTTCAAGGGTAGCCAAAGGAGGCTGCCTGTTTGCACGGTTTTCGTAGCGGAGCGTGACCCGCCTCTTTTTGCCCCTTCCCACTGAGAAACCTTCCCTGTTCTCAGCTCAGTCAGATTCTAAAATCAAGGCTTCATCCATTTGATCTAAACACATTAGAGGTTTATTAAAACGCAAACAAAATGAAAATGCTCCTTGAGATGAGGACGTTTAGCTGTTTGGGTCATTTATATCTTGATGTTGAAGCTTTTTGCAGATCCTTTCCAGATAAGTTTTATTTAGATAAGAATTAGAATAAAGGAACATGTGTTTTTTGTTTGTTTGTTTGTTTGTTTTACAGAAAGAGAACATTGTCTTTCAATATTCCCTTTGCCATCTAAAGAAAAATATTTTCATGCTTGGCACCAATATGAGGCAAAATCGGAGGAAGAACACAAGAGGAGTTGGTTGGCTAGTTAGGGTGCCATCACCCTGGTGGAGTCATACAGGTTAGGGTCTGACCCTTACTAGGCAAGCGCAGGAAACGCAATGCCAGAGTCCCAGGAATGGATCTGTGACCAAGGTCCAAGAAGGCTATCAGAGCCTCAGGTATAAAAGCAGCGTTCAAATGACCAATTAACTCTCAAGTGGACTATACATGTTTTATATGTTTACTGAACAACACATGCTCCCTGTAGGAATTCTACATGAGAAGACAATTCTAATCAGAGAGATGTGTGATAAACACGAAGTGTGCGTGCATGTGTGTGTGTGTGTGTGTGGTGGAATTTGTCAGACAACAGTGTTAATGGCTGGTATCAACAAGCATTTGTGTCAGTAATCAGGGTCCAAACAGAAACTACCCCAGGTATTCCAACAGAGGGCATTTAATATAAGGAATGGGTTGAGCACCGAGACAGTAACTGCAGGAAGCACGCTGAGACTTGAGAGGGAAAGACTTGGTGTTATTAGAATCTTGGAGCTGGAAGAAGGGGCCTGGCAGAGCCGAAGCTCAGGAGACTAAGGATGGATCACTGCCCAGCTAAAGCTGGCACCTCTGTCAGGGTGGCAATGACCTAATTCTGGGAATACAGAAAGACACCAACCTAGACCCAGCTACAGCTCCAGAGGGGAAAGGCCATGGCTCAGATGACACAAAAACAGCGAGCAAAACTAGTGTCTTCTGAGATCCTCCCCACTTCCAGCACCCCCTCCGGGGTGACAACAGGGAAAAGTGATTTGCGGATTCCCCATTCCAGAATCACAAGGCTGTGAAGTGTGAGGGCTGGGGCTGCGCTGGTGGACTATGGCCACTGCCACAGCTTTCATAACCTGGGGCAGCGGTCTGCTCCCACACACTGGGAGTGGGCACTCGGGTTCCCGGGGCGGGGCCTGAGAGGCTGCATCCAGGGGGTCTGTCCGAATTCTCCTTCGATAAATTGTGTGCAGTTCATCTCCATTTTTCCTAATAACTTCTTTCTTCAGTCAGAGAACAATGCAATTACACAAAAGCTTTCTTACTCTCCCCGAGGACTGCAGCCATTACACCAGGATTAGAGTTAGAGTATTCATAGACGACCTTCTGAGTCCTTCCCTTTCATGTGACTCGCCAACTACACATTGGACACTAACATAATGGCCTTCCCTGGGACCGGTCTGCCCTACCCCATTGTCCTCATTCAGAAACTGACGCTCACTCCTGACAATGGAGGACAAAAGAGCTTGATCCAGACCCTGAAGAAGCCGGAGGCAGACTTGTGCTCTGACACTCAGGACCCTGTCTCCGTGCTGGCCTCCTGGTCATTTGACAAGGCAAACCACATTCACACAGTGAAGGCGACACAAGTGTTGTTTCCTCAAAGATCTTGTTGAGCTATAAAGCAAAATCCTAAAATCCAAGCTAATCCTCGAAATGGGAGGTTGTTGTTAATCAGGGATGCACTAATAGTCAGACCTCTCCAGGGAAACAGAACCAAAAAGATGTGTATCTACACAGAGAGGGAGTTACTTGAAGGAATTCCCTCATGAGATTGCACAGGCTGACAAGTCTGAACCCGACAAGGTAAACCAGCAGGCTGGAAATCCCAGCAAGGGTCAGTGTTACAGCCATGAGTCTGAAGGCAGTGTGGAGGCAGAGTTCTTTCTTCTTCAGGGACCTCGATCTTCTCAACGGACTGGATGGGGCCCACCCACATTATGGAGGATAATCTGCTTGACCCAAAGTCTACTGATTTAAACGTTAACCGCACCTTTAACAATTTCTCCACAGCAACACCTAGACTGGTGTTTGGCCAAACAGCTGGGCACCAGAGCCTGACCAAGTTGACACATGAAATTAACCCTCACAGGTCTCATTGTGAAAAGTGAGTAAATATCCCAGGAGAGCTGTACACACTTGGTAACCACAAAGAACAATTCAGTAAGACTGGCGACCAGATGATAATTTTCTCATCCTGAGATGCCTCAGGGAGGATGGCATAAGCACTTTGGGATGGGCCTGCGGGGGTCACCTCACTGTGCGTACCCCGCTTTCCCTAAGCGCAGCCTGCCTTAGGCTCCCGTAGATGTCCCCGCTCCAGTCAGACACTTCTTCCACTGCCCACTAATCCCCGTTTGTTTCTCTCTCTTGGTCACTGCCTCCTTTCTGTAAAGCTCCTTCTAAGGCTGAACGTCCTTCTTCATAAAATTTTGCCAGCCTTATTCAGATAACAGCACTGGGGATTGTCCTGCTATTGTAATACACGTCTGAACTACTTGTGGAGTGTTTAGTATCACCTCCACGGCAGACACTGTTTGGGGCCCTTCCTTCCTTGTGAGAGAATTTGATTTGGCTCTTCTTTCCAAGGAAGCAAGCCCCTACTGCGGGGATTAAGTCATGTGTGGTGTCGTCCTTTGCCAGTGGTTATTTTGGGCACGGACACTGACATAACACAATGTAAAAGAAATATTATATTCTGCAGTCCTTGGAGGAAGGATTTCTCATACTTAAAAAGTGACATACAAAAGAGGTAATGTACTTGTTCTGTTTGGTCTTCCACTTAATATTGCCCCTCTTACACTTGCAGATGGCAGAACAGAAAGGTGTAAAGAACCTGCTCCTTGATTGGCATCCCTGAGCCACTGAGCATCTGATTTCAAACCACTGAGCTGTCTCGCTATGTGAGATGATAGGTATGTACAGTTTGTGCCTTTGATAAACAACACCACCTTTATTATGTTTTTACTTAATACTCTCTACATATTTGTATTATCTTTTCAATCAATTTGAAGGCCCTTGAGCGAAACAATGCTGTGTATTGTTGTACAGAGCCTTATTCTGCAACTTTCACATAGTAAATGCTCCACAGAGCCTTCCAGTAGTAGAATAAACAAATGAAAAATGCACACCAAATTAATACAGACTAGCTAGTTAGAGTCTGCCTGAGCTCAGGAATTTAGAGGGCCAGAAACCTTTCCCCCACTTGGGTATCCTCAGTACTTCCTGTGGAGGCAGTACAGTAATGCCTTGGTTTTCGTTGACTTCGGTTATCGTTGGTTTCTGTTTTCGCCGATTTTTTCCGCAAAAAATTTGTCTCAGTTTTTGTGGGTGGCCTCAAATTTTGTCAGTATGCCCACGTGACCTCGCTGCTAACTTTGCGACAACAAAGGGTGACCCACACACTCTGCTCAGTGTGACGTTGTTTCTCATTGTGTGAGCATCACCTCATGCGTCTAGCCAAACAATTCCATTGCTTTCCAGTGTTTTAGTGCTTTTTTAAATTGTGAGTGCTAATACTACAATTACATGTAAGTGATTACTGATATGCAGTATTCAGTGCAATGTCTTATTGTTTTTAGTATTAAACACTACATTTTTTCTCCATAAAATGTGTTTTTGGTATATATTTTGGAGTGTTTAGAATGAATTAATTGGATTTACATTGATTTATATGGAAATAATTGCCTCAGTTTTTTATCAGTTTTGGATTTTGCCAATTGTTTTTGGAAGGGTTATCGATAAAAACCAAGGTATCCCTATACCCTCCTCCACATGGCAGCCACTCTGTCCCCAGGAAAGCCTCCCATGACTTGTCACAGCAGAACTAGCACCTTGTATTTCTGTTGCATTGTTCTCTTCCTAGACATTTCCCAGCTTCCTCTGCAGTTCAGTTGGGGCTAGGTGGACAGATAGATGGGTGATAAATTGCCACGAACCAGTGTGACTAGTAATCATCCAGGTCCTGAGTGAGAACGGTGTGGAATGAAGAAATAAACTCAGAGAAAAGAAGTATGGGATCGGGAAGTCTCTGCAAGCTGATAGCAAGCCAGAGCAAAGCAAAGCCTCAGGTCTGCTTTATTATATAGTGTATGCAAATAAGGAAGTCTCACATAGAGTATGCAAATACATAGTCACACATCTGAGACATAAACAGGAATTTTCTTAAGGCGTAAACAGGAATCTGCCCACCATGTATAACTGAAATCAACCAACATCAAAACAAACAAAGGGTGCCCCAGACTGGTTGGCTCAGTAGTAGACCATCAGCCTGGCATGTGGAAATCCTGAGTTCGATTACTGGCCAAGGCACACAGGAGAAGCACCCATTTGCTTCTCCACCCTTCCCCTTCTCCTTCCACTCTATCTCTTTCTTCCTCTCCCGCAGCCAAGGCTCCATTGGCCCCGGTGCTGAGGATGGCTCCATGGCCTCCACCTCAGGTGCTAGAATGGCTCTGGTGGCAATGGAGCAATGCCCTAGATGGGCAGAGCATCGCCCCCTAATGGGCATGCCGGGTGGATCCTGGTCGGTGCATACAGGAGTCTGTCTCTGCCTCCCTGCTTCTCACTTCAAAAAAATACAAAAAACAAAAACAAAAGAAACAAAGGATGTATAAATTGCCTCTAGCTACTTAATCAAATAATCAGAGGTTGTGGGGAAGAGCTTAGCCTTTAGCAACTTAAGCAAGTGAGGTGGGGGGATGGGACAAGTGGAAACACTCAGCTTCATAGCTAACATGGAGGTGTGGGGGAAGAGCTTAGTCTTTAACTTGCTAACATGGAGGTATGGCGGAAGAGCTTAGCCCAGGCATGGCCAACATACGGCCCATGGGCCGGAGCGGCCTGCGTAATGAGTTTATGCGGCCCGCGATTAAATTTTTAATATTCTCCGCTACTTTAAAATCTCAGCTACTCAGAAGTGGAAACGTCTTTGATTATTGGAAATCAAGATATTTAAGAAGATAGTGATATGCAGAAAAGAATTCCACATGTGACTAATCTAAGGTTAATTTCCAATCACTGGGCAACAAATGTATTTTTATTTTCTGTTGCATGAGGTTTTAGAACTGTTTCTATATATTTCTGCATCACTGATTCCACTGAAATCGTTTTTTGGTGCATGCTTTAGTTTTTATGCAATTTTAATTTCTTTTTGTTACAGTTAATGGCATGCATTGGTTTTTAAATTGGATTTAAAGGGTAATGACTCTTGGATTGAACATAATCACTAGGCAATTAGTGTTTTACAAACATCACTTTTACATAATTGTATTTGTTTTTAAGTGTAAAAAATTATTAGCTGGTAAAAACACCCTCTTATTTTGTTTTAAGATTGAATCATGGCTTCTTCGAGTAGGCATAAATGTAAGAATAGTCCTGACACCTTCTGTTATATATGTGGCTTTACACACTTCAACGTCAAAGGCACAATCTTTCATCATTTGTGACACGTGCATATATTGCCTATTTTCAAGTTCCCCTTGGCGATCGAGACAAGAATTGGGCTCCTCATATTGTGTGTCATAATTGTGAGGAAATGCTCTGTGACTGGACAAAAGGAAAACACAAAGGAATGCCTTTTGGTATTCCCATGGTTTGGCGTGAACCTAAGGACCACAGCAGTGACTGCTATTTCTATCTGATCAATACAAAGGGTATCAGCAAGAAAAAATGGCATATGATTGTATATCCTAATAATCCTTCAGCAATATGACCTATCCCACACTCTGAGACACTCCAGTTCCAGTTTTCAATGGTTTTATTTCTTCTAAGGACAAAGAAAGTGAACATGGTGATCAAGCGTATTTTGATAAGATGCATAAGGAAATGGTTGTAGAATCTGAAGAGTCTTCTTCTGAGGCCAAGCAGTCATTAACCCCTCAGCAGTTTAGCCAACTGAATTGAATTACTTAGTGAGAGATTTGGGCCTATCAAAGAACGCAGCTGAGTTATTAGCCTCCAGGCTTCAAGAAAAGAATGTACTTTACCAGTCAGCTAAAGTATCCCATTTCAGGAAGCGTGAACAAATTTTTGTGGACTTATTTTCCAAAGACAAACACTTTGCTTACTGTCATGATATCAGTAGTCTTCTCAGCCAGCTAGGTGTTACCACTTACAGTCCAACAGAATGGTGGCTATCTCTTGACAGCTCTAAACAGAGTCTGAAATGTGTTCTACACAATGATAATGTTTATGCAGCGGTTCCAATTGGTTATTCAACTCATCTGCGAAAACATTGTAATGACATAAAAATTGTCCTCAAATTTCTGAAGTATGAGGAGTATAACTGGATCATTTGTGTGAATCTTAAAATGGTAAATTTCCTGCTAGGACAACAGAGAGATTTCACGAAGTATCCTTGTTTTCTGTGTTTGTGGGACAGCCAAGCTCAGGAGAAACACTGGACACAGAAGGAGTGGCCAAAACGTGAAGCTCTGGAAGTAGGGATGCAAAATATTGTGAATGAACCTATAGTTAATCGAGACAGGCTCATTTTCCCCCCACTTCACATCAAACTTGGCTTAATGAAGCAGTTTATTCAGGCTTTGAATAGAGAAAGTGAATGCTTTCAACATATTATTTATACTTTTTCTGCCTTGTCTTTCGAGAAGATAAAAGCAGATGTATTCAAAAAAAAAAAAAAAAAAAAAGCAGATGTATTCAAAGGACCTCAAATTCAAACCCTCATATGTGACAAAGAATTTGCCAGGAAGATGAATAAGGAGGAGAAAACAGCATGGCAGTCTTTTGTGGCAGTTACAAATATCTTCCTTGGCAACAAAAAAGCAGAAAACTATGAACTTCTGGTTCAAAGGATGCTGTTGGCTTTCCAGGACATTGAATATAACATGAGTATTAAGATTCACTTCCTGAATAGTAACCTTGATAAGTTTCCCGAAAATCTTGGAGCTGTTAGTGATGAGCAGACTACTGCTGGGGCATCAAACGAGATTGTCCTCAACAAGTACAAAAATGCAAGAGCTACAAACACAAATTTTTGCCTGAATAGAATTTATATAAGTTTTGTGCAAATTTTATGATTAAAATAAGTGTTTTAATATGTTCTATTTTGAAATTGTAGACCAATTCTGATGCAATCATATCTTTTAGTGTATTAGTGTATTTACTGCATTATATAAATTATTATATTTTCACAAAGATGATGCCCAAGAAGACATTCTACTTCATTATGTTAAACTAAATGTTGAAAATTTTACAATAAAATGAAAACCTAAAATATTGAATTGCAAAAAAACTTTGTAGCTTACAGAGAAAAACTAATGTCAGATTTGAGATCAGCACACTCGAATTAGGTAAGAATAAGTGTTTTTGTGACTGCAACAAAAATTTTGTTCCCCAGTGGTCAAATGGATTCGCAGTACTTCTTTATTTTTTAAAAAAATTCTATTATAAAGATTTACAACTTTTTTAATTGTCTGTATTCGATATGAACTGTTTGACGTTTAGTGGCTATGAAACCCACATTCTTTTAGGCAGAGTTTGCCAGTGCGCACCCAAGGTCAAAAATTCGTTATCTTTGTGGTCAAGTGTGCTGAATCAAGTGGCATTGTAGCATAGACAATAGCTGCAGTTGATAACTGAAAACGTGTCCTGGCTGTTTGTAAAATGAAATAATTGTTTTATATGTGATATAATCCCTTCAAGCTCATTCTATTAATTGAATATTGTTTTGATTGATTGCAATACAGTTTGGATATTTATATGATATGTAATTATATTTTTATTAAAATATACTTTATTAAAATAATACTGTATATTAAAATTTTTTTCACTCACTTACATTTATTCATAAACAAATTACATAATAAAATTTTGTTTACTTAAACAGATTGTTTTTGTATTTAACATTTTTTAATTTTAATATTTTGTCTAGCCCATGAATAAAGTTTTCTTTCTAATCTGGCCCGGGGACAAAAACTGTTGGCCATGCCTGGTTTAGCTTTTACCTTAAGCCTCAAACTGCAGGGACTTTGTCAGCTTGCAATCTCCCACAATAAATGGAAGAATGGGAGGCTGACTGGCTGGCTGTCAGATGGATGGGTGGCAGGTAGAAGGATGGACAGATGAACAGATGAACTTTAACTTTGACCTTCAGACCCAACCTCAGTTTGAATCCCAACTCCTCAACTTTCTAGCTATGTTACCTCAACATTCTAGGCCTCAGTAAAATGAGGTGAATGCTATCTATGTCACAGGGTAGCCCTGATGATTAAGAGAGAGATGTCTGTGGGAAGGCAGTCTCTTCCCAGCATAGTGAGTGCCTGGTGTGCACTGCCAGTCAGACTGTAGGGGTGGGAAAAAAAGGGTAGAGCTGAAAAAAAAAAAGCATTAGAACAAAAACCTCAGGTCAATATAAAGTTTATTATGCTTTCTGCTAGTGATTAATCAATTAAAATACATTTGAATCATTAAATGTATTCAAAGAGGTTTTAGATCAATAAAAATATCAGTTTCTCTTTTTAAGTGCCAGAAGAAATTTCTCCTCCACTGAATTCAGCTTCAGGTACTACAGGGTGTTGGTGTTCAGTCAATAGTCTGGGAACCTTGTGTAACTGAAAAAGATACTTCATTAATTTCTTTCACATCCCAAAGATGCAGTTGAGAAAATAAAGACGGATTTCTTTTCTATGCAGAAACAGAAAAACCTCTGGAAGGAATGCAGCTCTACAGACTTATGAATAACACAGATAAAACTTTTGATCCACCTTGAAAATTAATCATTTGTTTCAGCAAATAATAGGGCAGCTCTGTCTTGCCTGCTGTCACGGTTCACCACAGCCTGTTCCAGGATCTCCTGGAGGTCTCAAAGGGCAGAATGTTTCCGCATGAGTAATGCTGCTTCCAGACGCTCCACCCGAACCACAGAGAGAGCCGATCTGGGATTGGCATCCCGAATATACTTCTTTATTCCAAGCCTTCCACTAGGCCATACACCAAAGGCATTCTTGAATTCCAAACCAGGAGTCAAGCTGGGCGTGGCCCCTAATGAGTTCTTGCATCCCATTGGTTGTTGTCAGTTGGTGTGACATGGTGTTCCATCTCTCACAGCCCTGTGCCTCATTTGTCTGCATGCCTTTTGACAAATCTGGCCAAATGCTGAGTGCCTCTTTGGCTGGCCCCATTTGGGATTGATTTGGGTGCAAAATCAGCCAGATTTCAGGCACTTAACTGGGATGTATATCAGAATTCCTATATTTTATGAGCAACAAGAGCATCCCACAATTTTAAGAAAAGCAGAGCCGGCTGGAGCCCATTTAATCTCACTCCTCCACCCTGCTGTGTTTGAGCAAAGGTCTCAGAAAGGGGAAGTAACATGCCCAAGGTAGCACCGTGAGGTAGTGGCAGCACCAGAACTAAAGCACAGGTCTACTGACATCTAGACCGTGGTCTTCACGCTTCATAATGAACGCTGCAGTGTGTACCTAGGGCCTGAAATGCTGCTCTGTGGCAGTTAGGCACAGAAGGAAGAGTGGTTAATGGCATTTGGTTGGCTAGAGCTCACTCAGGCCCCTGAGCAGACTCGAATCCCACCACCTCCATTAGGACTTCCCGATGAGGTAGAGTGACAGCAGAGAGAGTACCAGGCCCAGTCTGGGAAGACCTAGCTTGGGGTCTCAGCAATCCTTGAATAGCTGAGTGGCCTTGAGCACTTGTTTTCCCCACACAGGCCTCTGAGTCCCAGAGCAGGGCCCCCAGGGAGGGAGAAAGGGGGTAAGCTGCTTCCATCCTCTCTCTGGTTTGTTCTTACCCTCTGGGAAAACGATCCCAGCCATCTGAAATAGGTGCAAATGGACCCACGCCTCTGGTATTAACCCTCAACAGTGTGGAAAGTTTAGCTGGGAAAGGAAGGGCTTCTAGGTGAGGAGTGAAAACTAAGAGAAAAATATATTTCTGTGCCTCAGTCCTTAGAGATCCAAATGTCCTATTCTAGGTCAGCCAGAGATCTTTTCCATAAAGAGCCATATAGCAAATATTTTAGGCTTAGCAGGCCATACAATCTCTGTCAACTATTCAGCTCTGCCAGTGCGGCTCGAAAGCAGCCATAGACAATATAGAATGAATGAGTATGCTGTGTTTCAATAAAACTTTATTTATAAAAACAGATGGCTGCCTTAGGCTGCAGATCCTTAATCTATTCTAAGCCAAATCTCTCCAGGGTCTTCTTGATCAAGTTAAGAAAGAAATTGTCAGGGAAGTCATTGTTGTTCTATAACTCTTAAGGAAAATAAAATTGGAAGGATTCAGCCCTGGCTGGGTATCCCAGTTGGTTAGAGTGTCATCCTGATATGCTAAGGTTGCCAAGGTTGTGGGTTGGTTCCCCAATCAGGGCACATATAAGAATCAACCAATAAATACATAAATAAGTGGAATAGTAAATTGATGTCTCTCTCTCTATCTCCCCCCCTTCTTCTCTCTCCAAAGTTAATAATTTTTAAAAAGAGTGGAAAGATAAAATAAACAATGACAACAGGTGATACTCTAAAAACAGCTGTGGGAATATGCATTTTTTATCTACTTTGTAACCTTTCTATTTGTTTTCTTTTTGTTTTTGTCTATGTCTTCATGACATTTTTATCATCTCCTCCTCCTGTTTCATTATCACCATCACTGCTCCCACATAGACAGAAGACGTGTGTAGTGATTAGGGGTGTGGATATTCAGCAATAGAAGCCACTTCAGGATGTCCTGGGCAGAAAGGCTTGCATTGGTTGCACTGGAAAGTTGCGAGATGCTCGTAGAATTGACTGGCTGCTAGAGAAGCAGACTTGAAAAACATGCAAGAAAGGCAGTGGGTTCCACATGGGAAGTTAATCAATTATCTTGCACAAGGATCTGTCAGGCTATAATGTCACTGTCCTGGAGTCAGACCCTACTCCTGGACACCCCTAAACCCACTGTGACTAAATCTTAACTGACTGTTTGTTTTTTATCATTTATTCCAAATTCAGGTCCTGCTTGGGAGTATCTGATTGCTTCATATTGAACCACACACCCGTGCCGTGGCTAGCAGAGGAAAGGTAGAAGAGGAAGTCTCTATACTTCAAGTCCTATAGCGAACAACAGGTCATTGAGTCCCGCCAGTACTACATAAGTTTCCCTTTGGAAATTCTCACCATATAGGCTGGATAGAGACACCAGGCAGCCAACACAAAGACGGAGAAGATGAGAAATTCAAGGCTGAAGCTGACCCCTGTATGAAACACCTAATTCACATCTGAGGACTGGCATATTCACATCTAAGGACTGAGGGGTAGATTCTAAGTTGACCACAGTATTGCTACATGTGTTCTGCCTATAGGCTCAGGCATGGGAAGGAGGTCCAAATTGTCAACATACTCAGACTCACCTTCTCCAGCCATAGACAGATTTTCAATTCACAGAAGGGAACCTTCAGACCAATCACTGACTCTAGCTGGTGCTGGGTCATCTGCGATCTGCTTTCTAAGTCAAGGGGGCTTTACCATTAAATTGAAGCTCCAGAGACAGATGCAATATTCTGACAACTATGCCCATGAAAGTCTCACATTTTCCAATACGCAGGGAAAATCTGCACATGTCTGTCTTCAGCTGGAAACACACAGCAGCTGAGGGACAGCTGCTCAGCCCTGGAATCAGAGAGTTCATTGCCCCCTGATATCCATTCCTCATAATCTGGTCGTTCTGTTCAAATGGTTGCAGTTCTAAGTAACAATATACTCCGGGGTATATCACTTAACTTCAGAGACCTCTCTGCAATTTAGGAGCGCTATCCATCCATTTTCCTCGGAAATGCATGATTTTACACTTGTTCTAGAAAATGTAATTAGTTTACCATGAACGAACGGTCTTCTGTTTTGATCGAAGGTTATGCAAGGTTTTGATGAATTCCAAACCATTTGTATTTGGTTTCACAACAGACAACAAACAATTAGGGAAAGGGGAGAAAGAGGAAACTGAACTAATTCAGAATCAATCAAGTGCAGTTTTAGGTATTTGTCATGGTGCATCCTCTTCGCATTTTCTCTTACAGTTGCTTGTACATGTTTATCACACTCATGGTTTTACCTGTCCCAGAACATACACATTTATATCCACTGCTTGCACTGGAGTTCACCTTTTGTCATTTTTGACATTATTCTGGGTTGTAGAATTTCCCTTATTAATTTTTATATTCATGACCTTTATAGTCTAATGAACCAGTCCACGTAGTTAAATGCATTTTATGAATTGGGATATAAGGCAGACAAAAAAGTAACAATGAAAAAATGCAGAATTTAACAAGCACAGGAAATAACTTACTAATGCCATCAGCTGACTTCAACCACATATCTAACTGAATATGAGCCCAATTGACCAATGTAGATCTTGAGATCTACAACACTAATTAAGAAAGTGAAGTGTTTCTGGAATTAAAAAGTATAACACTAATTAAGAAAGTGAAGTGTTTCTGGAATTATATCTTATCTTACATATCAAAGCTTGTGAAACTTAAGTACATCAACTTATTTTCTTCTGAAACTGTCATACCACCTCCTAACCACTTGATTGACATGTGATAAGCAGTGATCCAAAGATCACACTTTGAAAAGTACTTAGCCTTTATGTCAAGAGCCTTAAAATCACTGTCTTTTTACCTAAAAGCAACTATAGGCATCATCTACAGTCCTTTTCAAGCTTGTGGGCAATGTGACTGGTTAATTTTATGTACCAGTTTGTCTGGGCGGTGGTACCCAGATACACGGTCAAGCATTACTCTGGATATATCTGTGACTGTGTTTTCTGTATCAGATTAACATTTAAATCAGAGGACTTTGAGTAAAGCAGGTTGCTCCAGTCAGTTGAAGCCATACTAGAACAAAATCTGGCCTCCCCCCAGGAAGAAGGAATTCTGCCGGGGGATAGCCTTTGGACTTGAGCCACAACACGGACTCTCCTGGGTCTCTAGCATGACAACCTACTGTACAGATTTTGGGTGTGTCAGCTTCTATAACTGTGTGAGCCAATTTCTTAAAATGTCTCTCTCTATATATGTATTGGTTCTATTTCTGTAGAGAACCCTAGTACAATCACTAATGATGGGTGTGTGAAGCTGAGTCAAGCAGAGGAGAAAGGTGAGCAGGAGTATGTGCTAATGAGCTTTGTAATGAGAATGACGAGGGCCCCCTGGCTGTCCTCTGAGAGGCCCTGTCTGCTCCAAGCAGGTCTGGGAGCTTCCAGCTACTCCTACAGCGAGAAGAATGGAGGCTGTCACACGAGGCTTCTTTCTTTCTGACCTGATTCCACCTACTACCCCACCTTCCCTGAACCCTGTAAAGACTATGTGTCTTTTTTGAATTCTGATTCTGTCACCAAAAGCTGAAAGTTGCTGAGTTGGGGCAGAGGGTGGCAAGCGAGCAAAGGAGGAAGGAAGAGAGAGGAAGGAACTAGGAGCGAGGTGAAGACCTGCTTAGTCGCTTTTCTGCCCAAGTCTCTATATGTAGCCACACCCTGTTTCCCTGGCTCCCTGGGCAGCCACTCTGCACACCTTCCGACAGCCCAGAGTTCTCAGAGAAATGCTGCCCTCATCAGAATACGATAGCCTTCATCCCAGGCAAAAGCCTAAGTAAGACAAATGATGGGTTGGGAAGAGAGGTTTGGCTGGCTATCAGAGCATGCCGGAGCAAGGGGGAGACGGAAATGTCATCGGCAGGCTAGCTCGGCGTTTTGCCTCTCTCCAGCAGTTGGTCCAGTTCAAAGGCACAGGCAATGTGCTAAGTCACAGAAAGCAGACTTCCAAAGCCCTCTGTTGGAATCACAAGTGTCCTGACATGCTGCCTGCCACTGTGCATGAGACACAGTCAGCTGCCCTGTCTAGTTCCACCAGTAAATCTGACAGCCCCTGGTGGCACACATAGGAGTCTTCCCTCTCTCCTGGGGGCGGAAGATGCACACAATGTGTTCTCCATTCTCCTTTCCTGCATGGCCACAGTTGTTTGTTCCATCCATGATAGCATGATCACATATATATATTTGCTACTCTGAATTTGTACGTTCATTTAGGCCAGGAGCTCCATGCTATGCATTTTGTGTCCCTGAAATGTAGCTTGTGACTGTAATTGAGGTTGAAATCATTACTGTGTTATTCTTTAAATGAACAAATAATTATTAGCACAAAGCAGTCTTTTAAGAAATGTATTTTGAATGACGGAACAAATGAGTGAATGATCATTCCTTCAGCTAGATAGCCACAAAAGTGCCCAATGTTACCCTGCCCCCAAACATTTACAATGGCATTGAAGTGCCAAGGCATTGAAAACACAAGTTAGCTAAAACCTAGTCCCTCCCCTGAGGGAATCATGATCAAGAGAAGAAGGCCAACAGGAGAACAAAGAATTATAGCCACATGGAGGTGACAACAAAAGTTGGGACTGGGTGCAAGAAAGCAGAGGGAAGCAGGAAATGTTAACCAGGTCCCCTCTTAGTTGCTGCATTGGTCTGCTTGGGCCACCAAGTCAAGGCACCACAGGCTGGGTGGCTTAAAACACAGGAATTGATTTTCTCACAGTTCCGGAGGCTGGAAGTCTGAGGTCAAGGCGTCCGCAGGTTTGGTTATTCCCGAGGCTGTACTCCCTGGCTTGTGGGAGGCCACCGTTTTGTGTCCTCTCACAGTCACCTGTGCACGTCCAAATGTCCTCTTCTACAAGTATACCAGTCAGGGTAGATTAGGGCCCACACAAGAGGCCTCATTTTTCTTTAATTACCTCTTTAAAGGCCCTTTCTCCAAACAGTCAACTTCTGAAGTACTGGGGATTAGAGCTTCAACATACGAACTTTGGGGAACACAGTTCAGCCTATGACAGAGACCACAGCCCATGAGAAGTGAGCCTGGACACAGCGCAGGCCCCAGCATCCCAGCCTCCGACATGTGCTGGGTCTACCACAACTGCCACAGCCCCTGGCCTCTGCTCCTCCACCTCCCCTGGGCCTCTTGGGGGTCTTATTCCATGATGAGGAGTGACCACCTTCTTTGGTGCCTGATCAGAGTGTCAGGCATGTCATTAAATAATACCCTTCGAAGACACCATAGCATGTAGAATGTGACTATTCATACGAGCTTGCCCACAGAGGCCTCTCATGTACACATTTCCTCATTTAAATGACATCACTCTCTGGCTCTGTGGGCAGGCTTTGCTGCAGCAACATGACAAGGAGGACAAAGTATTTCTCATCTGGCCTTAGGCAGACCCTTCCATTTCCCTCTTCCCCACAAAGGCCTGGTGTTCCCACACAGCCCCTTCCTCTATCTGACAGGAGAGGTGAGGACACTGTGTTTACTGGGAACTCAAGCACTGAGGCGTTAACTTTCCCATGATGGTCACATTTATAAGGAGGAAAGGACAAGGTGATTTTTGAACTCAGTATTATTCGTGAATGCCCCATGCATAGTAAATGCTGAATAAATAGTTGCAGAATGAAGAAATGCTCCCTTGCCTGATCTGTTACCATGACTATGCCATGGTCTCTCAGTTCTGTTCCCTGCCCCCAGTCTGATCCTGTTGATAGCTACAGCCCTCCACAGTGCCAGAGGAGTCTACCATTCTAAAAATCTAAGCTTGTTCAGGATGTTTCCCTGCTCCAAGTATTTCAGCTTCTCCTGCAGCATGAAAATGCTGTCCCCTGCTGATCTGTCTGTGTTCCGGCCCCATGTCCATTACCTCCACCTGTCATCGCACGCTCTAGTGAGGCCAACCCCCAGCCTGCTGGCAATCTTACCTTCATGAAGCATCCATTCCTTCAACCAGTTCAGTTGAAGGTCCTTTTCAGCACCTTCAATACACCAGGCACTCTCTTAGGCACTGGGGACACCAAAGTCAACAACAGGCAAGAGCCTCTCCTCCCAAAGAGCTTACCTCTGGCGAGCAGCATTCACCACGTTGCACGGACAGTTCTGCCACCATGTGTTCGCCTTACCAGACAGGTCCCACGCCTCTGCTGCACCCTCTACGTGCCTAGTGCCGTCCTTGACCAGAGCGCCTGCTGTCCCCTCACCCACAGGAAACCAGCCCCGTTCCTCTTGCTCATCCCACACAGTGGGTTGGATGTCCCCTCTTTCGGGTCATACTCTCTCTTCTCCCGTCCCCAGGACCATTGCAAGTTATGATGCAAGCGATTAATAAAATTCTTTTTTCTTTGTGCCTTAAAAATAATGAATATTTAGAGGAAAATATTCAGAATAATCATTAGGCAATCATCTTGGAATAATGCCACTTAAAACAAACTTTCTTAGGTTGTTACTATGACCTGGTGTTATCCTTTACATAAATAATCCTTAGGGTTGGGATTGTCATTTTTGGTATGTCTTTCTAAAAACACTGCATAACATAGTATCCTTCATGTTTTCAACAAAAACAATTCAAAAGGGGTGATTTTCACAGACTTCATCAAATGCTTTCCTAATCTTTAAATATTCAATAATACCCTTCTGAAGTGCCTTACTGATGGCCCGTTTAACTGCTCATTCATTTCACTGATTATAGGTACTCATTTGTCTCTGGCTTCGCTGTGATATGTTTCCTCAGATCATTTCATGAGTTCATGAACCCCCGGACCTGTTGTAGTATTTGCAATGTCCCTTTGCAATCGGTTTGCCTAGTTTTTGCCCTCTGTTGTATCACCTAAAACTCGGGGAGAGGCTGCAGGAAACAGTTGTAAGGAATGAGCGTGACAGATGCTAGAATAGTGAGTCAGGAGAGATGGATGGGGACAAAGTTTACCTGTGGTCAGTTCATCGGTGACCTCCAGTTTCTTATTTGGGGATCTATATAATGAACATTTGGATAATAACACCCCACTGTGGTTTTTCACACCTCCCTAGGCACATATGCAGCTTACCATGGACTACTTTGATTATCACTACTAGCCAATAGGTAGGACTCGGAAGGAAACCAGAAAATAATTTTAGATTTAGATCTACAGTAGACTGATAGTACCCCCCCCCCCACACACACACACACACACAATATTCGTTCTTCTGTACTTCCTTAGTAATAGGAACACACAAAACTCTAACCATTATTTAGATATAGATTATGTTTCTCAGGTTCCTTTGTAGTTAGGGGCAACCTTATAATCAACTTCTGGCCAATGTGATATAAGAGGGAGTCTTATGTTTGATGTCTTTATTTTCCCCTTTTATGGCTGACTAGAATGTAGGTGTAATTGCTGGAGCTCTTTGTACCATGAGATGGAAGCCATATGGGAAAAGTGAAACAATTAGGCTGGGTTCATGACTATTGTGGAGCTGAGTTTCATTTATGTAAAAGAAGTAAACTTCAATCTTGTTCAAGCCACTTTACCTCCTTAAAAGTTAAATTTTCTGGCTGAACCTAATCCTACCCGATATAAGATTTTACCAGGTATGTTATTCCTCTTGGCCCTCAATTCTGCATTCTTGTGCACAGGGAGAAGTAACTGCCATTTCAAAATGGAGATTAGAATGGTGGCCCTTTTCTCCCCTCAAAAATTAACCCTAAAATGGAGGAAATCTGGAATAGGTGAGATGAGACCCAGGTTAAAAAACAAACAAACAAACAAAAACCCAGCAGATTTACGATAATGTTATCTACAGTTAAAGTAAGAGTGACATTACCTGAATGACTAGAAAATTAGGGCAATTAACATTCATAAAGCACCTGACAATGTGCACACATGATGCAAAGCACAGTGGCAGGCAGAGCAGCCCCCAAAGAAGTCCACACACTAGTCCTTGGAACCTGAGAAGATGGATGCTACGTTCTGTGGAAAAGGCACTTTTTAGATTATGGATGTGGGATAGGGAGGACCTTTCAGTCGGCTGCAGGCAGGAGAAATGCAGCAGAAGGGGAAGTCAGAAAAATTCCAAGTGTGTGAAGGACTTAACACATCATTGCTGGTTTAAAGCTGGAGGGGGCAATGTACCAAGGACTTCAGGGAGACTTCAGGAGCTGAGAAGGCTCCCAGCAAAGAGAGGCTCTGGATGACAGCCAGCAAGGAGAAGGACTGGTTGAGTAAATAAATGATGGTGCAGCCATTCAACAAAATACTGTATGACCATTAAAAATGAGAAGCGTTTTTATTGACATCAAAAAATGCTTATAATATATTGTGTTAAATGTTCAATGAAAGAAAGGACTTATACAAGAAGTATAAATGTGTCTACAGTATAATTTTTTTTTTCAAAGTCACAAAACTTTATCTGTAAAACCTCCCTTTTTAAATTCATTCCAAACCTAAACTGAATTCGTATCTTGGCTGTATTGCATTCCCCTTGGAACTGGAAGCAAGATTGCCAATATGAGACATGTTTGGTTAATATCACAATAATTGCATCGTTTATGAAAAAAAAAATTCAATTTCAGGAGGCTGTCTTTCCCCATCTTTTTTTTTCCAGGGTGGATGACAAGTTCTTGGGAGACAGTTTACACCTGAAGGGTATCGCTGACATGTGCCCTTAGGGACACAGAATACACTTGGGGGTTCCGTGCTCCTGTGGGGCCAGGGGCGGCTCAGGAGACTCTATCAGGCTCTGTTGCGTGCACGTGCCTGACAGCCATTTCCATTTCTACCCACTGATTCTTCTCGCTTAGTTTGCTGATCCCATGTGCTTCACCCTGGAAGCCAGACAGACGGTTGCTCTGCTTTCAAAAGGAGTGAAGGGAGGAGAGAACTTTGGCTGGGAGAGTTCAAGCCTGCAGTTCATTTCAAGGGAAATTTGGCAAGGCCGATGGGGAGTCCTCAAGCCAAAGTCACCCATCAGGCCTGCTTAGTCTCCCTGCCACACTCACTCATCTGCTGGGTGCAGTCCAGAGAAAGACTGGTCTCCATGGCAACCCAATGGTGGAGATTTCCAAGCAGCTGGGGTGTTGGTCAGTTATAAATAACAAGATCAGAAATATTTCCAAAGCACTGCATCATCTAGATTGAAAGAGAGGTCAGGAGTTTTTGAGAAAGCCCTTTATAGCTTGGAAATGCAATACATTTGGTTGCTGAAACCCCTCTTTTATTCATTTGGTCAGAAAATCATTCCTGTTCTCCAGGTCCCAGCTGACACTATCCCTTGCAATCAAAGAGTTTACCCTTAGGTGGGGAGACAGATATTAATCATCATCAAATGCATAGTTGCAAATATATTTATAACGTGTGCATGCATACTCGTTTTTAAGATACATAATTGGGGTCCTGTATTAGTCACTCTCCATACGTTCTTCTATTGAATTCTTTCAATCGTGGTGAATTTTTGTCTCTGTAATTAAGAGTTCTGGCAATGATGACAATCAAATGCCTCGGTGGCAGGGGACACTCTTTAAAAGGTGTCCATTGCCCAGCTCAGACATTAGCTTTCTCGTGACCACCACCGGCAAGGCTGACTTCCCTGACGGTAACGAAGGGGACCTGAACGTGCTGCTCCAAATGCGCTACTTTGGCATAAGGACTATTTTGAGCTGCAGGCGATGGAAACAGCAGACTGACAGTCTCTCTCCCTAACCTAACTTTAGTTAGCGCATCTGAGCCCCCTGCTCACATGGACCTAGACTATCATACTTCCACGTTCATCACCACGTTGCGTGATTTTAACAACATAGAATGCCAAGTCCAGTTCATCAGATTCCGCCCCCCACACACACACACACTTCAATAGCTGGTCACTCTTGGTATCTAATTGGGTTCCTCGTCCTCCTCCACCTCCTGGGGTGTCTCATGGCTTACTGCACGAATCCTCTTCACCACTGATGTTTCCTCTTTGGGAATTTCCCACCCACTGGCCCCGCCCTGCTTCTCAGCTACCCAGCCCCACCTGCCCGTGCTGTGGTGGAATCCCGCTCTATTCTAGACTGAGGTCTCTTCTCCCCTATTGCAAGCGTCCTGAATAAAGTCTGTTTTTACCACTTTAATTGTTGTCCAGCTCTGATTTTTCCTTGATAGGGCACAGAGAAGCCCTCTATTTGCCTCTTTCTGTTTGCCTAAAAGCAGGGCGGGAGCTCCCCTTATGGAGGTGGTCCCCTCCCCCTCTCTCCTACCAGGAAAAGCAGATTGATTGGGAACCGCCTGAATCTCCAGAGATGAATCTAGACTCTTATCAGTCCAGAGACTCACAGACAGGGATCCACATAAGAAAACTTACTCAAGTACCTTTATCTTCCATTAGTGTCTCCCAAAGATTTACCTTTTAACAATTTATTGCCTGGAGAAGCTCCAAGTCCTTTTCCTCTGTTGCATCTCCACAGTTTATTGCTCTTTGGTACAATGCCATGTGGGCCCTCAGGCCTGAGCATTGCTTTGGGTCTTCATTTCCTGTCTACAAAGGCTTCCACATACACCTAAAAATATTAACATCAAATAAAATGTGTACACCTTTTCTCCTGTTAATCCTTCTTTTGCCAGTTTAACATCCGAGGCCCCAGGTGTAGAACCTAAGGGAATATAAGAGGTTTCCCCCCACCCTTACAGTTTAACAAGGGCGAGAGTGAGCACGGGAAAATGAAGAAAGGGTCAGGGCGGGCTAGACCGCTGAGAGGAAGGGTTGTCCCTTGCTCCCTGAGTCCTTTTTGAGAAAAGTTTTGCTCTGTAGAGCTGATGGGGATGGGGAAGTTCCCCCCACTACCCTTCTTGAGTTCTTATGGCTGGACTAAAAGGAAAATTTGCACAAGACCAGATTAATGAAAGCTAATTTAATACATGTGCTTGGGAGGTTATAAATGATGCTCAGAAGTGATAAACCGGCCAGCTTTTTATATTTTTTTGACAAAGAAACAATACATTTCTGGAGCACTGATAGGACAAAGGCACTCGGGTTTGGGTGCTCATTAGTGAGAAAGCTAAATGAAGTTTGGGTTTGGGTAGTAAGTTAGTGAAGGGGTGACAAGGCTTATTTAGGAAAGTTTTTCAGTTCTGGATTCCTTAACTCGAGTGATAAGGTGGGGAGCGTCTCTCTCTTAGTCCCCCTGAAACAAGGAGGCACCTGTCACAGGGGAAATTTGTTTCCTGCATGCAAGGAGATGAGAGAGGGTCAACGTGCCCTTGTTACATGGCTGCTTCTCAAGTAACGTTAATTCAAAATAACCAGTCAGCCATTGTGGGATATTTGGGGGTGGTCTGCCCTGGGCTCCAAAGAGATCTAATAGTTATTTGTAAACTAGACTCTTTCTTAAAGAGACTCATATTTGAAAGTGAGAATTTCTGTCCTAAAATGCGTACTGTTGGTCTTGGGTGAGCTTTTGGTCTATGTGAGGTCTGGAGCCTGGGGTTGATCTGACCACACCACAGCGGTTACAGTCAGCAGCTGATTGGCTGGTTTGAAAGTTTCTCTGGTCATGGTTTGGTAAAATGGGTCTGCCATGAAACATACAATTCCAGCTTCTATCTGTCTCTGTTTGTCAAGGTGATGGCTATTCCCAGAGTCATCATGGACCCATTCTGTATAGCTCTTTTATTTGTCCAGATCCCCCTCATTGAGTACTTAATGGTCAGGGGACCCTGCCTTCCTCTTCCTCAGTGAAGTCAGCAGTTGTTCATCCAGGGAACGAGCATCCATTAACCACCACTGCCCCATCACCCTGCCAGAATCAGAGAAAGCCAAGCCACCACACCCTTCTTAGGACAATAAGATGTTCCTATCCAAGACCCTCCGCTGTAGCCCCCGTGTCAGGGGGAGCCCTCATTGCAGTTGGTGAGGGAAGACGCTGTACAAATGGGCTTTCTGCCTCTGACCACAGCCATGAAGTCAGTTCCCAGATGCAATTCCCAGCTGCTGCCCCCGCCTTGACCACAGGCCACATGGCAACTGACTAACCCAGGAGCGAAGCCCAGCCACTCTTCAGCAGCTCATCTGTGAGTCTGCTTCTGCTGGTATCGTAGGAACATCTGTGGGAGTCAAGAAAAGCAAAATGCCACAGATTGGCTTGCTTGTCAGAACTGAAAGACTTTCCATTGAGCCAGGCCATTTGTTCCTGAATAGCAATGTAAATGAAGTCATTCGCAGCTGGAGGCCCTGCAGCCAAACCGGGACAAGAAGCTGGGCTGTCTGGCCAGGTCCCATCTTGGCAGATGGAGGGATTTAAGAGCTAGCAAACAGAACAGTCTGTGCCTGTTGGACACAAGTTAGGAGGGTGATAAGATCGTGTCCCTTCACTTCTTCAAGAATGAAGGACCCACTCTTTGTCCTCCACTGAGGGGCAACATTAGTCCACCTAAGATATTCATTTTGACATCACAGTCTTCTTCTTTGGTCCTTCTCTGGGGAGGGGTTCGTTTGGAGCTTCTAAATTTTATCATACATGTCCATCCCTCCAGAAAGTAATCACGACCAGAATAAACGTCCTGAGCAGAAGCTAGTCTGTGGGGAATTTTGCAGTCATCAGATGGGTTTAACTCTAAGTGGAAGATTAAGTTCTTGTTGGTGCTGAGTTTGAAATAAAGGCTCTATCCTGGTGTATATTGAATCATGTCATAAACAATTATAAATGCACCTGAGTTGTGTCCCCCCCACAAAAAAACCAGGATGAAGTCCTAACTCCCTGTACCTATGAATGTGACCTTATTTAGAAATAGAGTCTGCAGATATAATTAAGATGTCAGTTAAACTGAAGTCATACTTACATACTTTCTCCTATTGGAGTAGGGTGGGCCCTAATCCTATGATTGATGGCCTTGTAAGAGGAAGGAAATTTGGACACAGGCACACCTGGAGAATACCGTGTGACAACAGACGCTGAGATTGGAATGAAGCAGCTGGAAGCCAAGGAATGCCAAGAATTGCCCAGGACTGACAGCAATACCAGAAGCGAAGAAGAGGGGAAGAAGGATTCTTCCCGGTCGCAGAGGAAGCACAGCCTTGCCAACACCTTGATTTTGAACTTCTAGCCTCCAGAACTGTGAGAGAAGACACGTCTGTCATTTTAAGCCACCCAGTTTGTAGGCAGCCCTAGGAAACAAATTTACTACCTTACTTTTTCTTTTCTTTTCTTTTTATATAAATCACATGAAATAGAATTCACCTGATTCTTGTGTTTGTAAGGCAGAAATTCATAGCAGCACTAAAAGCAGTAAATATATGCAACCCGACTAGAAATTGTAATATGCACATTGAAATCAATCATGACAGATTAATGTTGACTTTCTATTGAACATGAAATTACAAAATTATTGTCATAGGGAGTGGCAACAAGAGTATGCAACCAAAAATTGTAGAAAAAAGTATTTGGAGTATGTCAGGCAGTTATTTAATACAAATTTAATGTTAAGATATGCCCCCCAAAATATATTCATGTTCTAATCCCCAGAACCTGTGGATGTTACACTATTTGGAAAAGGGGTCTTTGCAGGTGTAATTACATTAAGGATTTAGGGATGAAGTCATCCTGGATTATCCAGGTGGGTTCTAAATCCAGTGACAGCTGTCCTCAGTGTCTGCTGCTGACACTGAGGTTCTTGAGGTCAAGTAGCTGGCCTTGGATGAGAATTAAGCAGCCTGGCCCCACATCTGCTGGGAGCAGAGCTCAGAGTCTGAGGGCAGGGCCCTGGCCAGCCTTGTAGGGGCCTCACCCCGGCAAGGACTCCGCCCCGCCACTAGCCCTTTAAACCTGAAGAGCAGGGGCCCACTCTCCCTTCCTTTTCCGGACAAATCCCCCCACCCTGTGTGACACAGGAGTCCTGGAAATGTTGAAGCTGCGCCATTTCAGAGTCCCCATGTGTGCCCAGTAGTCACGGCCATCACAGCCAGGCCATGCAGATCCCACTAGATTTGGAGAGATGGTAAAGAAACAGTGGAGCCGAGAACTGTGAGCCATTCCTTTATTCTAGCCTTGCACCCAGCCGGCGAGAAACACACAGAGGGAAGACACTTCCCTTTCCATTCAGGGCTCCCAAAGCCACTGACACATCCAGGTTTTCCTAAAATCAAAGGCCCCCACCAGTCTTAGTCACCTCTGGTTACCCATCTCCCAACATGGCTTTTTACTCTCTGCACAAACTGGCTTCTCTCTCCTTTCCCTCCATCTTGGCTGCTTCTTCTTCCTCCTCCTTCTTCCTTCCTCTCCTTAAAACTTTTTTGCATGTAACCCTTCCTCCAGTACACATTAGCATAACAATGGCCCTTCCCAAGCTGGAAGGCAATCTGCAGCCTCACCTGGGCAGCGCCATTCACATGAGCAGCACGGCCATTTTTAACAATAAAAGTGAGCAAATGTAAAAAATCATATTTTACAAACTTATTTGCCTGACACCCCACTATCCGGAACAATCTGATGGGACACAGGAAGGAAAATGACATTTGTCAGCAACATCTGCTACTTTGGGACACATGGTCTTTCACTGACTCTTGCCTCAAAGTTTTGAAGAAAAATATGTCTCAGGGGAAAAATATACACAAATGTGCATTACCGGGGACTAGTTCTTGGCGAACTGTCTTCCTGAATCGAAAGCTTCCTCTCCAGAGAAGAGCTGAGCAGTACCTTGAAGGAAGTCACCCATTACTGGAAGCTTCTAGAAGCCTAGATTAATTCCTTATGCTCAACTTTTTAAAATGACCCCTTGTTGATTCTATCTGCACTTCTTTTAATTCATAGAGCTGAAAACCCAAAAATCAGAGGCTGAGAAACCTTCAGAGCGTCTGTCTCGCCTCCCTAGCAGCGTCTCTGTGGCTTTCCGCGGCCTCCAGCCCCTTGATTCCAGACAGCTGCTTTTGTCTTCAAGTAAATTCCACATCTCTCTCCACCACATCCCACATCCCACAGGCCCAGGGAAGGCCCTTCCCACACTCTGCTTTTCAAACGGCCTTCCCCACGCAGGTGGGGACAGCCACCCAGGCCTGAGACCTCAGACCCAGGGCTAATCAAGGTGGTTCACTCTTCAATATAACATCCCGCATTCTCGTAAGACTTTGAACCTTGCCCTGAACCACTTCACTGGTTCTGTGCTATGAAGTAATGACTTATGACTAGTTTGATTATAATACTAGCAGCACAGTTATGGTGCACTGCACCTCTTCTGTTATATAATTCGTAAAAGAGAAATACTTCAACGGGGACATTGTAGTTATAAGCCTGTCCTGGCACTGTTCCCACTCTAATAGTCATCTATTTAAACACCTGGAAATAAAAGCCTTGTGACTTCTAAGATGCTTGGCCTCAACAGCGCAGCGCGCTGGACGGATAGCAGGCTCAATTTCAGCTAGGCTCAAAACTGTTGTGTGAAACTAACAAGCCGAGAAGCCCCCACTCATGCCTGTACCCTCCCAGGGCAGCAGGGGCTGTGGGCCTGGTGGCGGCTGGGCCAGAGAAGTTGGTTCCAACTGTCCGATCTGGATGTGAGCTCACTTTGCTATAACCCGGCACAGTTGGCAGAGTGCCAGCAGAGCTCTCCTATTTTACTCTCCAAACAGCCCTAGGAGGGCTGCAGCCAATACCGGCGTGCTCACGGGGTTCTCAGGCTCCCATCACTAGTGGACTGCAGACAAGCAGATCAAGTGTTGGGACTGCGAGCTCAGTGCTCAGGTGCCAATCACAATACAGATCACTCACTCTTGTATCGTGTGCCAAGCACTGCTCACACTAACTCCATTCATCTTCGTCTCAACCATAGAAGGCAAGTCCTTGGATCAGGTTAAAAGAAGACCTTGAGATGAGGATGCCGGGGCAAGTTGTCGTTTGGAAGGTGATCTTAGGAAGCAGACCGAGGGGAGTTTGGAACATGCAGCCAGGAAAGGGGTGCCCATAGAGGGTACTACTTACTGACGGGATAATGGGGCCTCTTCCTGTTGAAGACGCTCTGAAGCAATGTAGACCTCATACCAGATTTACTCACAAAGGGGCAGGAGCAATCATTGTTTGGGGCCCACTCTGGCATTGAGGCTGAGGTCAGGGTGATTGGACAGGCAAAGCAGATGTTGACATCAAGAAAGAGCAAAGACATTGAGGAGGAGTGTGCTGCAGGGACTGGGTGGGTACATGGCAGGAGCTGGCAGAGGCTGCCCCAGAGCTGCTACCGGAGAGAAGAGGAAATGGAGCAGAGAGTCTTGGCCGCTTGCCCAGGGTCACACCAGCTGGTTTTAACAGTCAGAGGAGAGCCTGTGCTCTTAGCCACCAGCTGCCGCCCTGTCATCCGCCCCACTGTCCCGGCTTCATCCCTCGCTCCAGGAATCCCAAGTGCTTTTCTCTCTGGCCCTCCAATCCAGCCTTGACCACACTCCTCTGGCCTCCAGTGTCCCAAGCTCCACACGCTCCTCTGTCTTCCTTCCCGCTACACAAATGCATGACCCCACTGGTGCAGTTGTGTGCGCATCAGAACCCCCTGGGCCTTCTCCATCACAGTCTGCACAGCCCCCAGCCTCGCAGCTTTGGGTTCCAAAGGTCTAGGGAGCAGCAGAGAATGTGCCTTTCTGCCAGGTTCCTGGGACACGCTGCTGCAGGGCATGGCCATGCTCTGAGTGCCACCGCCCACACGCAGGGCGGGGCAGCTCTCTCCTGATCCACCCAGGGCATGTGCATCTCAGAAGCCGAGCAAGCTGGAGATGAAAGGCAGCACAAATGCCCTAGAATAGGATCTCATGTCCCTGATGAGGAAACCAGGTCCAGATGCGCTAAGTGAGGTACCAGAACTCACTTCAGAAGTTCTGAGCATGAAACCAAAAGAAGTGGTGGGCTCCAGGCAGAGGAGGCCACCCTGCCACCTCCGTGGGGCCTGCCCTGGAGGAGGGGAACTGGGAGGAAAGGACTAATCAGAGAAGGGGATTGAGTCTCACTCACCCCCAGCCCCAGAAGGCAGGATTACTGTCTGCAGTGCCACCAAGTCAACCAGGAGGAAATACTGGCTTGGTCTCTGTCAGGGTAAAGCTCACGTTAACCAGACTCCGAAGAGACTGGCAAGGAACAGTCAGGAAAGGAGAATGAATGCGAGGCTTTCAGGAAAGCTGAGGGGAAATGGGCAATGTTTGGTCAATGTATTTATTGACTTTAAACCTACATTTATGTGATCTTCAAACAAGGAGCCAATTCAGTTAGCTGAGTTTATTTTTAAAACTCAATTAAAACAGTTCAATGTTAGTGCTGCATAAATGGAACAGCTCATGGATTGAATTGCTCTACAAATTTTGATATTGAATATGTCAGTTATGATGTGGAGATATTTATAGGCACCTGCTTTGTGGCAAGCCCTGTGAAATAGTGTGAGCCTGCCCATTTTGTCCAATTGAAAAAGTGTACGTGTGTATGTGTGCAGGCACAAGTGTGTGTGTGTGTGTGTGTGTGTGTGTGTGTGTGTGTGTGTGTGTATGAACTCCTCTTATTTCCTTAGGACAAAGAGCCTTCACTGTCCTACATCTTCCACTACCCAAATTCCCTTTGAGTCCTGGAAGTGTTGGACATCTGGCCTCCCACACACAAGCACGACATGCATTCTGTGTGCGACAAAACAACGCAGCCAAATTGTCATCGGATGCGTTTCTGCGGGCGCAGCCAGGCTGTTGACGTACCTGATCCATACAGCATGTGTTGAGAAGAGATCCGGTTGTTCAAAAATAAACATCACCATGGCTGAACACAAAACTAAAAAAAAAAAAAAAATCAGCCTTGGATTGCTCAATACGACCAATTGCCGTAGACTGAAATGGGGCAATGGACCCAATGGGAAAACGGTTGCGATGGACTTGAACACAGCTTTTGCTGGGTGACAGCGCCCTCTCTTGGTTCCTTTAAGGAAGTCAGGCAGACTTTTCCTTGAGAATTTGATATTAGGAGAGAGGTCCCGGTGGGAAAATGCCAATAGTTTGTGTTGAGGCATCTGTTCCCGGGTGCCCTCTTATTTACCCCAACACCTGTGCCAGCCGCCCACTACTCAGCGCCCGCCTTCCCAAGCCTGCTGTTCTCAGGCTGCTCAGAAATGCCAGCCAGGACTGCTCCCATCTCCCTTCCATCCACATCGCTACCTTTCTCCCTTTGGGAACCTGCCTGTCCCTCATCTTCTCAAGACCCTGGGTTTCTGAGAGATCACTATGCTGAGGAACTCATGGACAAAAACAGACTAAAGTGCCTTCTTCCCAACCCCGTTCTCCCCCAATGCCATTATTGTTCCAAAGGCATTAATGGGCAACTTGGAGAGACAGTGACCCAGTCTTTGTCATCTGGCCAGAGGCTCTGAGGAGGAAAGAGATTTCAGGCCAGGAAAAGGGGAAAAGAGTATCATCTATCACAGAAACAAAGGGGAAACACTTCTAGAAGTTTCCCTCAAATTAGAACTACAGGTAGCAATGACTTTACAGCAATGGGGCATGAACATTTCAGAAAAGCATCTGAAGAATCAGAGACTCCTCTTTCCTAAAACTTCCATGGAGCCACTCCTGGGGGGATTCACGATGCTCTGTAACAGTCTCATGATACGGTATGATATTATGACCTCTGTAAAGCGGGCCTGGACAAATGTCCTTTCACTGAGTGAAATCTTTCTCCAGGTCACAGCTCAGCTAAACTCCTGCTGGAGCAAGTGAGCGTCCTGCCTGAGTCAGAAGCTGAAGCTTTAGAAGGGGAAAGACTTGCTTGCAAAAATTCCTTTTCAGTTCCAGATTCCCCAGGCCCTGCCCTGCCCAAGATCAGCAGCTGACCTTTGTCAACACAGGATGCTTATGCAGGTGTCTCCCTGCTGGGGGCACATGATGCAAGGACAGAAGCCACAGCCCTGCCTGAACCTGCAGAGAATGTTGCTTGCAGGAAACCACCCCTGGTTTCCTGGTGGGGTGGCTCCATAGCTGACCATCAGCACCTTCATGTGAGGTCCATGAATGGGATGTGGTTTCCGGCTTTTTTGTGACCCAGGGGACCTAAACTCTAATTTTAAGATGAATAAATAAAGGGAGAAAGGGATAAGAAAATGTTCAAACCTATTTTTCAGACTCATTAACATTCATTTGAGATTTTTCTTCCCCCATATCCCACTTGCCCAGCAAATTCCAACCCAAGTGGCTTGAGTGATGGAACCAAAGCCCTGGCATAGAAACCAACACCATCAAGTGCCATTTGAATTGGTTCTGGATTGAACCTGCTTAAGAATCCCTTATTTTAGACTGAACTGGGGTTGGGTTGCATTTTTCATGGATTTGGCATGGTGATGGTGCCAACTTGGACTTGGTGAACATGTTAAGGACACTACTCTTTTATGGATTCTTGCTGTATTGGCCAAGAGTTTGCTTAAAGGCTTTAATCACTGTAAAAAAAAAAATAGAAGACTGGATAAAGAAGATGTGGCACATATACACCATGGTATAGTATTCAGCCATAAGATATGATGACATCGGATAAATTACAACAAAATGGTGGGATCTTGATAACATTATACGGAGTGAAATAACTAAATCAGAAAAAATAAGAACTGCAGGATTCCATTTATTGGTGGGACATAAAAACGAGACTAAGAGACATGGACAAGAGTGTGGTGGTTACAGGGGGTGGAGGAGGGAAGAAGGGAGAGGGGGAGAGGGAGAGGGAGGGGGAGGGGCACAAAGAAAACTAGATAGAAGGTGACGGAGGACAATCTGACTTTGGGTGATGGGTATGCAACATAATTGAATGACAAGATAACCTGGACATGTTTTTTTTAATATATGTACCCTGATTTATTGATGTCACCCCATTAAAATTAATAAAAATTTATTTATATATAAAAAAAGAATAATCATCTTGAAAAACCAACTTTAGACTAAACCAGTGGTAGTCAACCTGGTCCCTACCACCCACTAGTGGGCATTCCAGCTTTCATGGTAGGCCGTAGCAGAGCAACCAAAGTATAAATAAAAAGATAGATTTAACTGTAAAAAAAATGAATCCCTTATTTTCCTACAGCAATTGTCATTCTCACAAACACTAGATACCAGCAATTCCCTTTGGCCGGAAGTGGACTGGATTTATTATTATTCCCAGTTCACAGGTCATGGGAAGGAGGATCAGAGGGATTAAAGGGCGTGCTCAAAATAAGTAGATAGTGAAGTCCCCGTGCCACATGCTGCCCAGCAACTCTACAGATTAAGGCCAACGAGGGCAAGTAACTTGCTCAGGAAGGCCATCCAAGTGCCATCTTTGCACCAGTGATTTTTGATGCCACCATTATCATTGACTAAATTTCCATATGCATTCTGGTCTGTTTCTGGACTGTGAGTACAGGGTACTCCTTAACTAAGGCAGATCAGGTTTAAATTTGAGGTCATAGCAACAGAAAACAACCCCCCAAATTAGTTAGCCAGGCAGCATAAATTAATGCATTTGAGTTTGTCAATAATTTTGATATGCATTTTAATAGCGCTATTATCACAAGTTTAAATATATGTTTTTAAATGAAATTGGAACAAAATATTTGAACAGCCCTGGCTGGTCCTTTGCAGAACCCTGGCTTCCCAGAGCACCTGAAATCTACTGGGCTAGATGTCCCCTAGGAGGTGCTATGGTCTGAAAATGTGTGATCCCCACATCTCTTCCTCATCCCCAACCCAACCTCCACCTCCGCCCCTGTATTCACTCTACAAATATTTAGTGAGTTCTTGCTGTGAATCAGGCTCAGGGACATATCAGTGAATCTCAAATCTGTACACACACCCCACACATGAACTTTTCCGTGGAACAGTTACAGTTTATGCTGTAATCAGTACAGCCTAGTGTTTTTCTAAGAGACTGATTTGCCCGCGCAGTGAGGTACCATTTCCTGAGCTGTAGCAGAAGATGGTGGGTAATCGATGAACCTGCTAACAGACAAATGTGGAAGATGTGAGGTCTATTGGTACCTCCCCACTCATTTGTTGGCTAAATGCAGTGAACAGCTCTTTTGTTGTGCAAGGTTTCCAGCAGACCCAGTGTTCCTTCCTGGAGTTTTGAAAAGTATATGCACGGGGTAAGTAAGCCATCCACATTGGGTCCATTTTGTATTCTCCAAGATGCTCTAAATAAGATTGTAGGGGTTTGTTTGTTTGTTTTCAATATGATGCCCTATTCACAAAAATTCAGAGTCCTCTCAAAATGATCCAAAGATGGACCAATAGAAGGGTACAGCCTTTGTAAACCTGGAGAATAATGTGTTGTCAAAGATACTTTTATTAAAAGCCTTCTTTCCCTTTAAAACAACTCTCAGGCCTGACCTGAGGTGGCGCTATGGATAAAGCATTGACATGGAACACTGAAGTTACTGGTTCGAAACCCCAGGCTTACCTGGTCAAGGCACATATGGGAGTTGATGCTTCCTGCTCATCCCCCTCCTCTCTCTCTCTCTCTCTCTCTCTCTCTTTCTCTCCCCCTACCTCTCTAAAATGAATAAAATTTCTAAAAAATAAAATAAATAAAATAAAAATCAACAACAACAAGAAAAAAAAAAACAAAAAAAACTAAGCCTTAGGGTATAAGGGCTTTGCGGGCTTACAGCCTGTCTCCCACACCCAATGCAAACTATAAGCGAGCAAACATATACATCATATTTACAAACTTATTTGACCAACATCATCTCTCTCTCTTCCTGTCTGTCTGTCCCTCTCTCTCTTGAAAAATAAATAAATAAATAAAATAAAATAATTTTAAAAAATAAAACAACCCTCAGAAACCCCATCCAGCTGAAGGTAGAATATTTAATTCTCCAGACTCTTAGAAGATGTCAGTGGGGTTTCAAGTGATGTCAGTTGGGTTCTGTGATGTGTCTTTCTAACGACTACCTAGGTTATAGCCCCAAGAACAGTAAGTAGAATAGACAAGCCCTAGAGTTCTTGCCCAATAGGTGGTGCTGTACTTTCTCCCAGGAGCACAAACAGACCATGGAACTGGTGTAGAACTATCCCTCCAACAGATGCAATTCAGATCTGCTGTTGGGAACAAATTAATCTGATTGGAACGGGTATGTAGGAGGATGAGGCAGATACACTTATTGGGAGGTGTTGGGGTGGGGGTGGGGGTGGGGATAACTCAAACAACTTTATCAACTCTCTGTTGACACTAAAGAAAAAGCATGAAGCTAGCAAAGCGAACTACTCCAAAATTCATGAAACTGTTTGGCTTATTTCTTGAGGTATAAAAACATCCTGCACTGAGGTTAATTTAAACAAGAATGACAGAATGTGTAGACCTATTTAAAAACTGCTTTCCTGAAACTTGGAAGAAGGGATGATTTCCAAGAGTACGTGACGTTTTTGTTTCTTATCCACCAGAGGGCATCAAAGTCCTAGGAACTGCCCTCTAAGAGCCCTGGATGGTTTTAATCAGGGGGGAAGAGGATGAATGATGTGGGTTGTCCGGATCAGTTAAAGACTTGGAGCCAAATATATGGTGAGAGAAGACGATTTGACTTTGGGTGGTGGGCACACTGTGCAATATACAGATTACGTATCATAGATATATGCTTGAAACCTACATTGTCCTATTAACTAATGTCACCTCAGAAAAATTCAAAATAATAAAAATTCAAAATAATAGTTACAAAAACTTCAAGCTGGAGGAAAATAGGAACCATGTAACCTGCATATAATGTATATAAATTTAGCAGAAATGTGTTGTCAATAATATTTTGATTTTTCTTTTCTTTTTAACAGAAAAGAGACGGAAAGAAATACATCAAAATGTGTCTTAATCTCCGGGTCATATTTTGATGATATTAATTTCCTGTTTATACTTGTCTGTTTTGTTTTGTTTTTTCATTTCTAGAATGTGCATGCATTTCTCTACAGCAAGGTTATTTCACAATCACCGTCTGTTCTTGACTGTTGATAAATTCTTTGCATTTTATGTCTGAGCACTTTTGTTCTTCTAAACTGTCAGGAGGCACAGGGTTTCCTCTGTGTTTTCCCCCTCGGGCATCTTTTACAGTACAACCGCCCCAAGTGTGACATTGGGGGCTTCCTGTCGAGTCTCTGTGCTGCCTGAGGACTGTCTGGGAAGGAGGTCCCTGAAGCCCCAGGTCTGTACCCCTCCTGTCAGTCACATGGGCACCATCCTAACCTGAGCCATCAGCTGTGCAGTGTAAGCGCCTGACGTGAAGCACTTGATCGCAGAGGCCTCCGCAGTCTCCAATAAACATATGGTCTGCTGTGTGACTCGACACCCGCTGAATAGCTAGACAGGGAGCCCGAGTGCCCCACACATCCAGGTTCCCTGTTAAAAGCCCTGGGCGACCTAGGTAACTGACTGCTTGAGTGACCCTGCTATTCCATTCCAGCAGCCTAACTCCCGCTCATTTGTTCTAAATTCACCAACACCGTGAACGCTTAGTCACCCCACTCCCAACCCCAGAAAAGGCAGAGCCCCAGGTCTGCTTCCCCTTCATCTGTGTCCTTGCTGTGTGGCTCCAGGCCTGCTGTGCACCCTTCAGGAATAAACTTGTTTATTTCTGGGAGGAATAAACTTATCTTCTCAAAATTCCCTGATGGTTCTGGTTAAGGTACGTCTTATATCATTATAAGAACCGCAAGGGACAGTGCAACCGCATCACTGGTTCCAGTTTTTGGGGAAACGTCTGTGGGGGCTGTTGCAGGTAGCGGGTCCAGGTAAGTGCCACCCAGCATTCCTAGCCAATAGCATCACCATCGGTGGGCTGGGATGGCGGGAAATCTTGTCATTGGTGTCCTCTACCTGCAGGCTCAGCCTTCTCATTTTCTCAATTTATCACAGGAGGAACAAGAAGAACAGCATCACCTGAGCCTCAGACCTGGTGGGATCGAAAGTACAGCACAGGCCACCTCTGGGATTCCCTGTGCTGGGAATGAACCTGACGTCGTGGTCATAGAGCTTTAAGGGAAAGGGTTTCTGCTGTCACTCACCGCAGAACTGAGCTGTGCCTTAGTTTCCCCACCACTATCACTCTCCTTCTATACTAAGATTGGTACTTGCGGGCCCCAACCTCACTGGCTGCTGTCCTACACCCCATCCAGGTTTCATCAGTGGCCCTTTATTGCGTCACCTTCCACTCCTTACCTGGGCCGATCAAGGTCACCCAGAGCCGCCCAGAGTGCCAGCCACCTGGAGGTCCTCTGTGCCCGTGCTCCCTGCCAGCCCGAGCCGTCTGTTGCCATCACTTTGCCAGCCTTTATCCTTTTCACCTGAGCTTCTCCTTCTTCCCTGCCCGCCTGTGAAATCGACGACACAGACACCTGGTGGCCTGGCCCAGGCCCCCCATGATGTCGTGAATGTTAAGTACGGTGGGCACACCTGGCTGTGGGGGAACTGGAAGAGGGAAGAAGATGGGGGGGGGGTGCCCCTCTTAGAATGTATTCTTTTTACTATAAAAGCAGAAAGTAAAATTACAATTTTCTCACTTAAGAATAACCTTTCCTGCCTAATACCTTATAATCTTTCCTAGTGTTTTCTGTCGCTGTGACATTTTTATAGTGGTCGAAACTGCATAGTAACTTTTTACAGTAGTTCAAACTATTTAAAGTAGCCTGGAATAGTACTTCTTCTCTCCCTCCTTTCCATCGTTCCCTCCCTCCCTGCACATCCCTGTCTGATCACTGGTAATTAAGGTAAGTTCAGGTGAGGGGAGAGGTACCATTGTTATCAATAGCAATTCCCTAGTTGTCTTGACTCAGCTGGGCCACAGCCTCCTTGCAGGATGGGAGTTCGAGACCAGCATTAGTTGCCTTTTATAGTTTAGGAAACCTAATCTAATGACTGCTTGTGGCTTGCTCATCATTACATAGTTACAAGAGGAGCCCTGGCCGGTTGGCTCAGCGGTAGAGCATCGGCCTAGCCTGTGGAGGACCCGGGTTCGATTCCCAGCCAGGGCACACAGGAGAAGCGCCCATTTGCTTCTCCACCCCTCCGTGGTGCCTTCCTCTCTGTCTCTCTCTTCCCCTCCCGCAGCCAAGGCTCCATTGGAGCAGAGATGGCCCGGGCGCTGGGGATGGCTCTGTGGCCTCTGCCTCAGGTGCTAGAGTGGCTCTGGTCGCAACATGGCGACGCCCAGGATGGGCAGAGCATCGCCCCCTGGTGGGCAGAGCGTCGCCCCTAGTGGGCGTGCCGGGTGGATCCCGGTCGGGCGCATGCGGGAGTCTGTCTGACTGTCTCTCCCTGTTTCCAGCTTCAGAAAAATGCCAAAAAAAAAAAAAAAAAAATAGTTACAAGAGGCAGGGCCAGCACGAAGCCACGCCTTCCAAGCTCACTTCTTGCTGCCCCTGATGTAAGCAGCAGCAGGTCCATGAGATTTGACCACAGCCTCCCAGAGGTCTGATGTCCCATGGAGAAAAGTAGTGGCAGGTGAATGGGGCCCAAAACAGAAGCAGAGGCAGGAAGAGCCAGTTGGGTGGCTGCTTGCGCTGAGCCCTGGCTGGGCTTCCTGCAGGCGCTCCAGAGAGCTGACCCGAATTCCCAAGGGAGAGTCCACTTGCATGTTCTTAGATACAATCTTTGTTTTAAGTCCATGGGTGTCTCTGCTGGGCCATTGATAAGAGGGGCAGCCATGGGCCCACCTGAGAGAGCAGAGTCTGCCTTTCTCTGGACTTTGTGTGTGTGTGTGTGGGGGGGGGGGTCCGATGGTGTTGCAAACCAGCGTGACTAATAATTTCAGGTCCTGAGTGGGAATGGTGCAAAATTAAGAATATGCTTAAAGAATTAAAGAATGGGTTCGGGAGAGCTCTGTAAAGCTGATAGCAAAAATAGAGCGAGCTCAAAAACCTCATCTTGCTTTATTTACAGGGCAAAGTGGGCCATTGGTAAATCAATGAGATCTCTGATCACACTTCCAAGGCAACCCAAGAATTTTTACCAAGTGCAGAAAACCCCCACCATACATAACATCTTAACTTCACACAAAGAAGAAACTTGCCTCCAGTCTTTCTAGAGAACATGGGGGGTAGGATGAGTACATTCAAACATCATAGCTAACATGGAGGTGTGGGGAAGGGCTTAGCCCAGTGGTTCTCAAACTTTTTGAAGTTGGGGCACATTTAAAATCCTACAAATAATTGTAGGTGCACTATATACAAATTTCTGAGAAATATGCTATAATAATTAAGTCAAATATTAAAGAAAAATATAAAGTCCAAGCGTGCCTTTATGGTAATTAAATGAAATAAATACAACAAAATTAAATTTATTCTGACATTAAAATACTTTTTTTTTTTTTTTTTTTTTTTTATTTTTCTGAAGCTGGAAACGGGGAGAGACAGTCAGACAGACTCCCGCATGCGCCCGACCAGGATTCACCCGTCACGCCTACCAGGGGCGATGCTCTGCCCCTCCGGGGTGTCGCTCTGCCGCGACCAGAGCCACTCTAGAGCCTGGGGCAGAGGCCAAGGAGCCATCCCCAGCGCCCGGGTCATCTCTGCTCCAATGGAGCCTTGGCTGCGGGAGGGGAAGAGAGAGACAGAGAGGAAGGAGGGGATGGGGGTGGAGAAGCAAATGGGCGCTTCTCCTATGTGCCCTGGCCGGGAATCGAACCCGGGTCCCCCGCACGCCAGGCCGACGCTCTACCACTGAGTAGAAAACATTTTTATGTTACATTTTTTGAGTTATGCTTTTTAGAATTCATAAAAAAGAGGGTTAAGAAATTTAAAAAACAACAAAAAAGTTATCTTTTTATATAGATAGATACATTCTTAGTAAGACCTAGTAAAATTCAGCAGGTCCTGGCACGAATGTGTTAAGTTTTTTCATTCTTATGTTTATGAGAAACATGAGCCTGATGTGTTCTAGCAATTTCTTCAATGTTTGGGCATATATTTGAAAGGCAAACTCTTATTTCCTCATCAATACATTGAAGAATTCCTCTCTTTTTACTCTTAATTTTGTTGAGTGCAGAAAACCCCTACCATATATATCATCTTAACTTTACACCAAACAAAGGATAGAAGAAACTTGCCTCCAGTTTTTCTTGGGAACATGGAAGGTAGTGTAAATAATCCAGCACCACAGTTTAACAGCCTTTTGCAACCTAATCAGGCAAGTGAGGTGGGGGGTTGGGCAGACTGTCAGTTTACAGCCAATTCCCCACACTTCTGTCCCCCAAAAATCTAAACTCTAAAAACCCTGTTGGTTATTTGGTCCCCAACAGGCACATATTTCTCTTGAATACCATAGGGCTCACCAGTGTGCCCTGGCGCACACTTTGAGAACCACTGGCTTAGCCTTTTGCAACTTAATTAGGCAAGTGAGGTAGGGGGTTGGGCAGACTATCAGCTTACAGCCAGTTCCCCATTCCCCACACCTCTGTCCCCCAAAAATCTAAACTGCAAAAACCCTGTTGGCTTTTCAGCCCCCAACATGATGGGTACACAGGGCACAGTGAAGCTCCCAGGGCTCCCACCAAAGCACAGAGTCTTTGACAGAGGCTGTCCACAAGTGTCACCTGCTTTCTTCTCTCAGCCCCTTGTAGGTAGACCTTCTCCTTGGGTTTCTACAAAAAATGCCTCTTCATCCTTTTTCTCTAAAAAAAAAGAAAAGAGCATCCTCAGTTTCACATACGTCAGTGCCTACCCTCTGTGAGCGCCCTGTGTCTTAAGCAGAATCCCTGTGCAGAGGCTCTAAGTGAGCCAAACCCGGGGGTGCCCGTCCAACATCTCAGCATGTGGCAGGGGGCATGCGTATGCTTGGCAGTGAAGCACACTGTCGCCAAGTCCTTTCTTTTCCTACCTTCAAAACATCTCAACTCTGTGGGAAGTGCCATGAAAATAAATAAGAGTTCATCCTAAGTGCCAGCAGCGACTGGAGTCAGAGATAGGTTTTGGCTGGGGGACCCATGAAGATTTGCTCTGCCGAGGTGAGGATGCGTGAGCCAGACTCAGAGCTGGAACAGATATCAGGACTTTAAGGCAATAATAATTACTTTGTGCGGGAAGGAGGAGGGATGGGTTTTTTCCTAAACGTGGAGAGGAATGATCCTCTATAGTTTGCAGGCTCACTCTCAGCAGGCTACTTAAAGGAAACTTGTGTAAAATATGACTTTCAGCTGCGATTTTTCCTCCAACTCCAAAAAGTCATATTTCCCCCTTAAGCATAAATATTAAGATGTACATTCTATATTAATTCTCATACGGAAGATGATCTCTTCTTTTCCTGAGATTATGCCCTTTCCAACGGTCCTGGTATTATAATGACTTCCTTTTCTTCTCCTTTTGAAAGGTGATGCTAACAAAGGAAATCTGCTCCTTTTTCAATATCCTTGCAGGATAAATAAAATCGTGGTTTTTACATTTTTATTATTTGAATATTTTTAAGGGGCAGAGCAAATGCATAACTGCCTCTCTCTCCTACAGGAAATCTCCTACAAAACAAACAAACAAGCACACAAACACAAAATATGGGAAAACAGTAACTCCACCTGTGATGGAATCGGGCAATAAAATAAAAGAGCTGTGATCCCAAGTGATCGCAATGCAGCGTCCGGGGAAAGGCTGCTGAACCCACCATGAGTCAGACACGGGCAGGGAGGGGCTCAGAGAGCCAGTTTGGGGGCCTACAGGGAGTGGAGATAAAAAAAAGGTTGAGAATGCAATACTGAGAGAGGATTCCCCCAGATTCCCCCCCACTTGCGGGAAGCAGTCTGTTAGGAAGCCAGGATGGAGGCGAAAGATTCCATACAGCATGAACCGCCCCGCCTCTGCTGGTATCTGCTGTCTGGAGAGAAACAAGGGTGAGCTGGTCACCTACTCCCAGCGCCATGAGTATGTATGTATGTATTTGTTTATTTATCTATTTATTTATTTTAGAAAATTAAATTTAACAGGGTAACATTGATCAGTAAGAGTACATAGGTTTCAGGTAAACATTTCTATGTCATTTGAACTGTTGATTATGTTGTATACCTGTTGGGCAAAATGAGTTTGTAAAAATTGTATTTCTTTAGTTTGCTCACTTTTATTGTTACAAAATGGCGCTGGGCAGCCACATGTGTGCTTGCCCTCAGAGCAGGGCAGTTGATTGCAAATTGCGGATTGCATTCCTGCTTGGGAGGGGCATTTTGCTAATGTTTGCTGGAAGAGGGGTCTTTGTGGGCCCAGCCAGTTTTACAGAGAGAGAGAGAAGGAGTTCAGATGGGGAACCAGAGCCAAGGGGCTTTGGGAGCCCTACTGAGACTGGTGGGGCCTTGGATTCTAAGAGGAACCAAAGAATGTGTCAGGGTTTTGGAAGCCCTGAATGAAAGGGAATTGTTTTCTCTGTGTGTTTGCTTGTCGGCCAGTGCGAGACTTTAATAAAGGAATGGCCTACAATTTTTTGACTTCACTGTTTGTTTACACCCTTCCCCTTCCCTCTCTCCCCACATCCCCCTGAGTCTTATGAAACTATGCTAGGATCCAGGGCCAAAATCTGCCAGTTCTGTGCATCAGACATCAATTGCTGGGTAACAAACCACCCCAAACATAGCTGCTTCAAAGAACAACTATTTTACTTGCTAAAGATGCTGGGGGTCAGCTGTTTGTGCTGGGTTCAGATGGCCTGTTCTGCAGGTAGTCTCGCCTGGGGTCAGGCACTCCTGAGGCTGAAGTCTTCCTGATGTTTGGCTGGGGCTGCTGCAGCAGGGCCCCCGCTGGAAGGAGAAAGTTGGCCAGCCTCGGACGTTCTCCATGGTGATGTGCAGGGCTGGAACCCAGCAGAGCAAGGCCTTCCACGCTTTCAGAGAAAATAAAATAACAAAAAATAAGGCTGCAGAAAAATGTTTTAAATGTGTAAGAATTGAGGGAATATAGTTTCCATATGCTGTCTTTGAATTAACCACTAAAAGGTGAGGAGGGGTAGCCATTTGTTATGGGCTGAATTGTGTCCACCCTCCTATATATTCATATGTTGAAGTCCCCAGTGCCTCTGAATATGACTGTTTTTTGGATATAGGGTCCTTATAGAGGTAACTAAGTTGAAATGAGGTCACCAGGGTGGTGTTTTTATGAGAAGGGGGGATTTGGACACATACTTGCACAGTCATTGCAGACCATGTGAAAACACAGGGAGTAAATGACCATCTACCACCCAAGGACTGGCCTCAGAAACCAATCCTGCTGATGCCTTTAAGAGAGGAAAAGTCAGACCCCCTACCCTTTCTCCCTGAGGAGAAAGAAACAAGAAGAATGCAAGGGAGAGGAGCCTGCAGGAGCAACTGAGTCAGCTAGTCATAGTTTACTTACTGTAGTTCTCTGGAAGGACTAGCGCCACTTGCTACACAGAGCAAAGAAGATAGAACTTATCTGAAAACCCTTTCCTCTTTTCTTCTCTTAAAAGCCCTTAAGAGACAATGTTTACATACCTTAATTAAAAATTCCAACACTTATCCTCTGACTCACCCTCCCATCCTGAAGTCATGAGAGTGACATATGGGATCATGAGCCCCTTGCATGAAAACCTGTATTCTGTAAAAGGTATATAACCTGTAAGAAAATCAACTTTGGGGAGCACGTGGCTTTGGAGCTTCTAGTCCCTGCATGCTCTGCCGGCTTTTAATATGATACATTTTTTTTCCCCTAATAAAGTTATCTGAGTGTCTATCCTCCGTTGGGTAGCTTCCTGCAACACCTTGATCCGGGACTTCTGTTCTCCAGGGCTGTGAGAAAACACATTTCTGTTCTTTATGCCACCAGTCTGTGGTAATTTGTTATGGACGCCCTAGGAAACCAATACACCAACCAAGAGAAATGGCCGAAATCAATGAAAAAGGAAATGGGATAAGCATTGAACTATTCCACCATAGGACTACATCTAAAAAATGTAGATAATATTGCTACACATTTGCAGACCATCTGGAAGTGTGTATATATATATATATACCCAGCTTTAGAAGACCTGGGTTGCTCTGGCCAAATAGCTCCGCTTGTTAGAGCATCGGCCTGAAGTGCAGAGGTTGCTGGTTCAATCTCATACAGGAATGGATTGATGTTCCTGTCTCTCCATCTCTTTCTCCCTCTCCCTTTTTCTCTGGCTAAAATCAATTAAAAAAAAAATTAAAAGACCTGGATTTCGGCTGTGTCCAGGACTCCAAGTGTCCACTATGCTGGGCAAACTGGTTGGGTTCTCTGGGCCACATTTCAATTCATGGCAATGAATAACTTTCACAGTGGGCTTCAGAGCATCTCGACTTTGGAGTAAGATCCTTGGACACTATCAGGATGATGAGGTGGGAGTCTGTGGGTTGTGGGCCCTTGTCTACTTCACGGCAGCCTCATGGCTTCTCAGTAATATTTCACCAGAAGGGAGTTTCCTGTGGCCAAAGATTCATAAACACCAGTGAACTGGGTCCTTTCTGAGTTCCCTTTCAGGTCAAAAAGCTATTAGCATTTTAAAGTTTGTTTCATCCCATTAACATTTAAAAAATGTAAAGACATGAACATTTACATGGGATTTGGCTGTAAGCAGGAGTGTTACTGTTCTTTTTTCTTTTAATATTTTTTATTTATTCATTTCAGAAAGAAGAGAGAGAGGGGGAGAGAGAGACAAGGTGGGAGGAGCAGGATGCATCAACTCCCATATATGCCTTGACTAGGCAGGCAAGCCCAGGGTTTTGAACTGGCGACCTCAGCGTTTCCAAGTCAACACTTTATCCACTGTACCACCACAGGTCAAGCGGGTGTTACTGTTCTCACTCTCGGCCAAGACCCACCACAGTGGGAGAAAGTCACACCTGCCCCTTTGTTGAGCAGATAAAATATATTATGCTCACTTTGTTAAAGATGGCACTGCCCACATGGAAGCCTGTCACCCACGTGATATTAATGTGTGTTGGGGGCGAGCTGTGAGCAAGCAGGATCTTTGTAGCCTAGGGCTTGGTTTTAGGACTAAACCTTTCCCACCCTTTTTGATGTGAGGTGGTACAATCCAATTATGCCTCAGATAAGTGACTTTGTATCAGAGACTTCCTTATTTTGTATATTGGATTAAAGGTTTTAATTTCTACACTATAAAATGGGGGCAGAACAGGAGCTTGCTCTCTTAGTTCCTGAGGTTAGCATTAGAGAGTAGAGAGCAGAGAGGAGAGCAGACAGAGGCCACGTGGAGGAGTCCAGGAGAAGTAGCCAAGATGGCAGAGTGTTGAGTGAGAAGCCAGTTTGTGCAGAGTTTGTGCAGGGAGAAGGAAGGAGATGGGGAACAGAGGTGAATAAAGTCTGGTGAGCTAGAAACCTTTGATTCTAAGAAACTCGGATAAGTCAGTAGCTTTGTGAGCACTGAATGTGAGTGGGTTTTGGAGCCTAGTGTGTGTTTTTACTTGCCCACCAGTTGCAAGCTAGGATTAAAGATGATGGCCCATCAGTTTTTGGCTCCGTTGTTTCATTACCAACTGTCCGAATCCAATACAAACCTGCATGGGCCAGGTGGCTGTGATGGTGGCCTTGGATACTGGCTTTACACCCTTCTCTCAAGATGGGCCTGCATGGGAAATGAATGGTGACTAGAGAAGCTGAAAGGGAATGAATCCTGGGAGCTGGCTGCCTGGCTCTGGGGTGACCTCAGGGAGCAGAGCTCACAGTGGCAGGAAGAGGCTCCTTTGGAAGCATTTGTACCAAAGCAAATGTTGGGCAAACAAGTTTGTAACAAGTGTTTTTAAGGTTTGCTCACTTGTATTGGGGCAGCACCATGTGTGTATAGTCTATGGAAGGCTGCAGGTGCTTGCCCTCAGGGCAGCAGATTGCAGATTGCACTTGCCTTCCTACTTGGAGGGGTAATTGTTTGCTATTGTTGCTGGAGAAGGGGTTTTTTCCTCCAGACTGTTTTGGCTGGAGAGTGCAGAGGGAGAGAGAGATGTGACGGGCTTGGGAGCCCTGCTGAGGCTGGTGGGGCCTGTTTGCTCTGTGAGTCTGGAGGGTGAGTCCAGAAAGTGAGTCTGGGTTGTGAAACCAGAGACTGAGTTGGGGGTTGGGAGCCCTGAGAGAAAGGGAGGTGGTCTTTTTTGCCTGTTTTCTCATCCACCATTAGGAGACTTTAATAAACAGAATGGCCCATCATTTTCTGGCTCCACTGTTCCTTTACAGTTGGCCCGAATCCTATGGGAACCTGCATCTGCATGGCCCATGGTGACAGCCACTGGCCTTAAAGCAAATCTTTGTCATTGTCACTCTTTTCCCTCCTCAGTGAATGGCTGGGGTCTCAGATATTATAAAGTACCTCAGTGTGTTATAAAGTACCGCACCCCAGATTCTGAAAGGCACTGTACCTCACTTCATGGAGTCCACGTAGAGACACCCAGTCCCGATAAATTTTGAAGAGTTTTATTAAAGGAGGAGATTTATTAATATGCTCGCTGCATATGGCTGACAGGAGGCATCAGGCCCAAATCGTGCAGTCCCAAAAATAGTTCAGGGGCTGCTTATACCCTTGATCACGCCCGGGAGGGGGAGAGCATGACATTATGGCACAATTATTAACAAGATTATAACATTTGTCTAGGGGATACACGGAAACATTAAGACTTTCAAGGTAACACAATCAAAGACATTTACAAATCTTTCAAAGTTCCTCTTCCTTCATTAGCCTAGAGGTATTTTACACTCAAGATCAGGGGTCTCAAACTCAACTCAGCATGTGGGCCACAAAGCAAGTTCACAGCCGTTAGGCGGGCCGCACTAGGTCTACAAAAGGCAACTGTTACGCAACACTTTTCTCACTGCAGTTGAAAACAAAAAAAAAATCAGTACAACAAGCACAATCGTACATGCAGTTTAACTCAGTGTCACAAAACGACCAGAAACTGTAGTTCGCATCACAACTGCTGTTAACTAAGCTAATATCTAGCTAGGATGCTAGAGAAATGAAAAATACAAGTAGGCCCCTAGGCTTACTTAATTTTATCCAAAATATTTTGAACTTCGTGGATTAGTCTGCGGGCCGCACAAAATTGTTCGGAGGGCCGCATGTGGCCCGCGGGCCGCAAGTTTGAGACCCCTGCTCAAGATTTTAGGAGAAGAGAGGAACTACAATCAATGCAAGGTGGCATGTAAATTCTGCCTTCCATTGAAAGAGAAGAAGTTTCTCCATTAACCTTTAATTTAGATTTAAAACTAAATGACCCATTGTTCTTGCAAGCCAGAAACTTCTACATTCTTCTCCCTTTCCTCCCTAAAGGAGGGACGGGACAGGAAAGCCTGATCTTTCCTCCCAGAGTATCAATATCAATTTTCAGCTTTTTGGTACCTTACAACAAGTGGAGTCAGGAATTCTCTTTAATAAATAAACAAATAACAAATAGCTTCTAGCAGGCAGACCTAGAACTTCTTAAAGAGCTTCATGGCAGGCGGCATGCCTACATAGTAGGTGCCTTGCAGGTGTCCCTTCCTAGGGACAGAAGTCTTTCTCCCCTGTCCGGCCCTCTGGAAGGCTGTTACTGACATATGGGTGAGATTTCAAGCCTGCGGGGGGGGGGGGGGGGGTGGTATATGGGGGGGGGGGTAGTCAGCATTAGCGGGAATTGTCCTGCACTGGGACTCAAGTCTGCTGGCCGCAGCGGTTTCCCTTCCAGGAAATGTCAGGCAAGTTCATAGACCACCACGAGCTTGCAAACAAATTGTTAATAAAGGGACTTCCAGCCGGGCTGGAGCAGGAAAGGGGAAACCCTGAGGCCATTTTCCAAACAGAAATAGAAAAACAAGTGGTACTCAGAGGACAGGGGGTGGGGTCAGTGCAGAACATTAACCTCCTTGCCGGGAAGACCCTAGGCCACAGGAAACGGCCAGGGGCTCTGCGAAGTCTCAGAAGCAGGCAGGCATCAGGCTCTGGCAACCGGCCAGGGTGACTGGGCCGAGTTCGCTGGGTTTCTAAGGGCTCCTGTGAGACCTGGCGTTGGACAGGAATTGGTGGAGCAGACGACTCCCTGATGAGTTCCCACAGCACACTTGGACATACTTGTCGTGTGATTTAAGGGCCATGGTTGCCTCCACAGAGAACACAGTGCAGCTGGCCTGGAAAGCTGCTGAGTTTGGGGTTTGGAAAAACCCTCTCTAGAGAGTCACAACCGCCCTGACTGGTGACCAGGGCCAGAGCTCAGACTACCCAAGGAAGCAGCTGTCACCAGGGTGGTGGGGTCGCCTTCCCAATGGGTGTGAGCACACACCTGGGGCCCCCCAGAGGCTCACAGTCATTTCCTGGGGGGCCTGAGCCCCAACAGCACACCCAGAGGAGACGTCATCGTGTTTGTCAGTGGGGAGCGGGAGGACAATGCTCAGGACATCCCTGTAGGTCCCACTCTTAGTCACGGAGGGTTCGCTTATTATAGACCCCAGAGGTTGGTTCACATGTCAACTTCCAACTGAGCCCGTGTAAAGCCAGAAGCCAGGGCCACCATCAGAGCAGCCTGGCCCATGCAGGTTCGCATTGGATTCAGACAGTCAGTAAAGAAACAACGGAGCCACAAACTGGTGGGCCATAGTCTTTAATCCTAGCTTGCACCTGGCGGGCAAGTAAAAACACACACTGGGCTCCAAAACCCAATCACATTCAGTGCTCACAAAGCTACTGATTTATCCGAGTTTCCTAGAATCAAAGGTTTCTAGCTCACCAGCCTTATTCTCCTGGCTTCCTCCACGTGGCCTTTCTCTGCTCTCCTCTGCTCTCTCTTCTAATGATAATCTCAGGAACCAAGAGGGCAAGCTTCCGCTCCGTCCCCATTTTATAGTGTAGAAATCCAAACCCTTAATCCAATATACAAAATAGGGAAGTCTCTAATACAAAGTCACTTCTCTGAGGCATGATTGGATTGTACCACCCCACATCAAAAAGGGTGGGAAAGGCTTAATCCCAAAACCAAGCCCCAGGCTACAATGATCCTGCTGGCCCCCAACACACATTAATATCACCTGGGCGATGGCATCTTTAACAAAATGAGCATAATACATTTTATCCGCCCAACAGCCCGTGACCCCGCTTATCAGTATGTTCTGGAAACCTGTTGGGCGGATAAAATGTATTATGCTCACTTTGTTAAAGATAACACGAGGAGGCCGTCGCCCAGGTGATATTAATGTGTGTTGGGGTGGGCTAAAGGCAGGCAGAATCCTTGTAGCCTGGGGCTTGGTTTTGGGATTAAGCCTTTCCTACCCTTTTTGCTGTGGGGTGGTACAATCCAATCATGCCTCAGAAAGTGACTTTGTATTAGAGACTTCCTTATTTTGTATATTGGATTAAGGGTTTGGATTTCTACACTATAAAATGGGGATAGAGCGAGACTTGCGCTCTTGGTTCCTGAGATTATCATTAGAAGAGAGAGCAGAGGAGAGCAGAGAAAGGCCACGTGGAGGAGGCCAGGAGAAGCAGCCAAGATGGTGGAGTGCTGAGTGAGATGCCAGTTTGTGTAGAGTTTGTGTAGAGAGAAGGAAGGAGATGGGGAACAGAGGTGAATAAGTCTGGTGAGCTAGAAACCTTTGATTCTAGAAAACTCGGAAAAGTCAGTGGCTTTGTGAGCACTGAATGAGTGGGTTTTGGAGCCCAGTGTGTATTTTTTACTTGCCCGCCCGGTGCAAGCTAGAATTAAAGACTATGGCCCATCAGTTTTTGGCTCCACTGTTTCTTTACCGACTGTCCGAATCTATTGCGAACCTACATGGGCCAGGCTGCTGTGATAGTGGCCCTGGCCGTGGATACTGGCTCTACAAAACCCATGCTCTTGCAAGATGCTAGTTGTATAACCAGGTTATTCTGCTTCTCTCCCATCTAGAACAGATCCTCGGTTATTCATTTATGTCTTCATTCATTCAGTGAACACTACACACCCAGTAGGTGTAAAATCACAGCACGAACCACAACCAAGAGGACATGGTCTGGTGCTGTGCTAGCCACTGTCATGAGAGGACAGCGAGGTCCCTGTCTACACAGAGAGAATAGTACGGTGTGTGCGTTGGGGGGGGGGGGGGATATATAGTCTTTCTTTTTTAAATGTAATACTCACATAGCCCCTGCTATGCACAGGGCACTGTTACAAATATGAACACATTTTCTACCTCTTCATAATGCCGTGAGGCTTCCCGCTCACCTCCGGAGTCGGCCAGCACTCCTGGCCTCCATTGTCCTCGCCACGGAGACAGTTCATGCAGCCGCAGCGGTGCACCCCAGCAGGCAGTTTTTCTCACTCGAGAGAACTAGCTTTATTGTGTCCCAACCCCAGCCAGCCAGCACCCTGCCCTGGGAAGTCCAAGCCCCAGCTCTGTGAGTGCCCTGCACTAAGCTTGGAGATACAGTAGAGGCTGCGCAGAAGTTTCCTCCTAAGCTTAAATCATTTCAACTTCTTTCCTTTGTTCTCCCAGCCCTAGGGAAACGGGTTCTTTCTGCCGTGATTATTTTGTGTTCTCTTTGGCACAGATAAAAGGAGCCTGGGTCCCTGAATCACCATATGGAGAAAAGCTACCCACCAAGTGAGTATGCATTCACCACGCTGTTATTTGAGTGAGAAAGACCCTTCAATTATACGAAACCACTGAAAATATGGGGATAATTTCTTACAGCAACTAACTGCACCTAACTATTAAGCCTAAAGAGCTTAAAACACATGTGTCTAGACTCTATCCAAAACTTCCGAGATCAGGAACTTCTAGCATTGCATCTGGTCATCTATAATTTTAAAATGCTATTCAGCCTGCTTTGGGAAGCAAGGCCTAAATTACCCTACAGGGATAGATATACATTAACATTCATCAAGTAGCAAGTAGCCAAATTATAAATATGGTACTTGGGAAGAGTTAATTCGTACCCCCAGGATTAATCTTGTACTTTGTCAGAGAGTTCTCACTAATAGGCTCAGTTCACAGAAGATCAGTGTGAAGCGAGCTGTGGAGGTATTTTCCATTTCCAGCAGGAAAGGGCTCTCAGATCTCTCGATGGCCTGCCCGCGTTAGCCGCCCCTGAAAACCAGAGCTGTCACCAAGGACGTAGTGCACACGGGCAGATCGCACAACGGGGACAATTGCTGGGACTCCTTGACCCGGAGAGCTTATCATGCACTCCCGCATTCGCACACTTGCTTTAGTTCTCCTGGCTGTCTCCAGTGACGGCAGTCACTAGGGCACGTACTTGATGACAGGCATTCTCTCCCCCTGGCGTCTCCACAGGCTTTGGCTCCCAGGCCAATGGGCAAGGTTTTATGAACTCAAGTAACAGCCTGCCAGAGAGAGTGAAGGAGAAGGCGGGGCCTGGCAGGGAGGCTTCAGGCTGTGTCAGAATGTTAGAGTGAATGGTAATGGCGGCCGGCAGGTAGCGGGACCCTCTCCGGGGGCGGGCGGGAGATCAGAAGAGCCCCTAAAAGCAGAAGACAGCCCTTTGACAAGCTCCAGGCAATTCCTTCATATGGAAGAACTTCATAGAGAACTTGAGAGGTCAGGAAGTTTACCCTCTGCCTTCAAGCAGGATGCCCACCTAAACAGTTCGCTCTGCATACAAATGTCTCCTGGGAAGCCTAGGGGCATGTCCTCACAGCAGCCTGGAATGCCCAATTAGCAGCAATTATGTCTGGAGAGAGAAACACAGCTTGAAAGAATTACGGGTGTGACTTTTGGCACAGGGACTGGAATGAAATCAAATATAAAAAATCCTATTCATTCCAAAACTCACAAAGGTCTTTCGCTTATTGACAAAAAGTCCTTGTAGCCCAGACTAACAAGAGACTGAGATGAAATGAAATGTAAGAGGATTTTTGGACCCCCAACTTTCTGCAAGGAAGCAGGTGGTGAAAACTCTTCAGCCTCCAAACCTGACATATCTGCCCTCTTCAGAAATGGGCCAGGGAATGGTGAGAAAGGAATATTTTTACCCTATGATTAGGGTCAAGAGCCATGGAGGAAAAATAGACTTGAGACCAACTCCCAGGAAGCAGAACCAGGTTTTATTTATTTTTTGTTTATTCAGTGAGAGGAGGGGGGCAGAGACAGACTCCTGCCTGCGTGCACCCCAACTGGGATTCACCCTGTCAGAAAGGTTTCAGAGTTCTCCAGGCAAGCCCACTAGGGGGCAATGCTCTGCCCATCTGGGACATTCATTGCTCTGTTGCTCAGTAACCGAACTCTTCTCTAGCACCTGAAGTGGAGGCCATGTAGCCATCCTCAGTGCCTGAGGCCAACTCCCTGTAATCAAGCCATGGCTGCAGGAGAAGGAGAGAGAGAAATAGAAAGAAGGGGGGAAGGGGGGAGAAGCAGATAGTTACTTCTCCTGTGTGCCCTGACTGGGAGTCAAACTGGGACATCCACATGCTGAGCCAATACTCTACCTCTAAGTCAACTGGCCAAGAGTAGAACTGGGATTTAAAGAAGGAACATTACATATGTCCAGAGTGGGGAGAAGTGGCAACATTTGCCCAGGGGGTTTCAGAATTGCTATGGACCACTAACTGCTCTGTGCCTCACATTCTCCCTCTGTTTGAATGGGAATATTTATTCTGATAATTCTTCACCTGCAATCATTGGTGTATGCAAGGCAATTGACTAGCCTTTTGGGTTCATAGGTCTCTGGATCCTACTATTTGAGTTACTCCTTGTGTTAGGCAGAATTTTAAAGATGCCGCCCTCCCCAAGACTTCTGTCCCCTGGTTGGTCAGTTAAACACTAATCTAGTTAAGCTGTCAATGGTCTTTACAGATGTAATTAAGAGTATAGCTGGGCTTAATACGGGGATATTATCTTGAATTATGTGGGTGCACCCAATCTAATCACATGAGCCTTTAAAACTTTTCCCAGGAAGAGCAGAGATGAGGCAGGAGGGGGGTCAGAAAGTTTCAAAGCTTGTCTGGCTTTGAAGATGAAGGGACCCAAGGAATGCAGGCAAATTCTAGAAGCTCTGGATGCTCCCCAGCCAACAGCCCTGCAAGGAAACAGGAACCTTCGTCCTATAACTGCATGGAACTGATTTCTACCACCAATGGAATAAACTTGGAAATGGATTCATCGGCAGAGCCTGCAGACAGGAATGCCTCTCTGCCAATACCTTGATTTCCACCTGGTAAGAAGACCTTTGAAGCTGTTCTGTTTCTAGAGTTCTGACAAACAGAACTGCAAGGTAACAAGTTAATATTGTTTTAAATGATTAAATCTGTGGCAATTTATATGGCAGCAATCGAAAACAAATACACTTTCTCTCCCATCAATGACTCTCAAGATAGAGCCTCCAGGCCCTGGCCGGTAGGCTCAGTGGTAGAGCGTCGGCCTGGCGTGCAGGAGTCCTGGGTTCAATTCCCGGCCAGGGCACACAGGAGAAGAGCCCATCTGCTTCTCCACCCCTCCCCCTCTCCTTCCTCTCTGTCTCTCTCTTCCCTCCCGCAGCCAAGGCTCCATTGGAGCAAAGTTGGCCCGGGCACTGAGGATGGCTCAATGGCCTCTGCCTCAGGCACTAGAATGGCTCTGGTCGCAACAGAGCAATGCCCCAGATGGGCAGAGCATCGCCCCCTGGTGGGCATGCCGGGTGGATCCCGGTCGGGTACATGCGGGAGTCTGTCTGACTGCCTCCCCGTTTCCAACTTCAGAAAAATAGAAAGAAAGAAAGAAAGAAAGAAAGAAAGAAAGAAAGAAAGAAAGAAAGAAAGAAAGAAAGAGAAGGGAAGGAAGGGAAGGGAAGGGAAGGGAAGGGAAGGGAAGGGAAGGGAAGGGAAGGGAAGGGAAGGGAAGGGAAAGAAGGGAGGAAGGGAGGAAGGGAGGAAGGGAGGAAGGAAGGAAGGAAGAGAGGAAGGAAGAGAGGAAGGAAGAGAGGAAGGAAGAGAGGAAGGAAGAGCCTCCAGGTCTAGTAGCTTGTCCCTTTCACTGAAAACTCATCAGGGCTGCAAGGTTCCGATGAACAAAGAAGAGCTTACAGCTCTATCCCTAAATGGCTACACTGTGAAAAGTCTAAGAAACACTGAATGAGTCACAGTTCCAACCTCAGTCACTGGCATAAAGCCTTCTACTGCCATCATCTAAGAACTGTGAAGTTTCCAACTTTGTTGCGGTGGAATGAAGGTGAAATATGTTAGTAGATGGGATTGTATCCAACCCTCGGATCCAGATCTATATGTTTATAGGGAAGTTAAGAGTAGAGTTTAAGGCAGTTCTCTTGAATTACATGAAGCCTGGGTAGTGGAAAGAGCACCATGTTATTTCTAAGCTTCAGTTTTCCCTTCTGTGAAACACAGATGAAATTTCCCCACCATGGATTACATGTCTCAATGTAGAAGATCAACCTAATGATATTGACCCAACTTGAGTCATCCAAACACATTTTTGCAATTTTTACTATATATGCATGCTACCTTTTCTACTACTTACCTAATGTTCTCCTTTAATTAACACATTTCATACTTTTTACAATAAAATAATCACATAGCTATTAAAAATGAAATATCTCCATCTGTGTAATTCATAGTATCATCTCGCACACTATTCTTTGATAAACCCTAACCTGAGATAATCAAAACAAATAAATAGCAAAAGATCCTATACAAATGTAAGGATTGAGTTATATATGCATTTTCAAGCATGACTTAGAAATTTTATTTGGGATCAGCAACTTTTAAAAAAACTTCCAGGACCGGACATATATGTTCACAATGTGCTGGTCAGCAGAGCTGGTATTCACATTTGTTCAACAGGTACCCACCACAGGCCAGGTCAGATGATTACATGAGAGAGAAATACACTTGTTTCTCCTTTTGGAGTCTCTGTGTTATACCAGCTTAGCTACTCTGCTAATACAGGGGTCTCTGTATCCTGGAGGCAGGGTGGGCAGGGACAGGGCTGGGGGAGGACAAACCACTTTCTCAGATACGGTGCTGATGGTTAGGATCCCACAGCAGACAGTGTGCACACACCCAGAAAGACATCCGCAAAGAGGCTCATATAATCTCGTCACTCTGGCAGGGAGTAGGAGCAGAACAGTGACTCCATGTTGCCCAGAGGAGCAGGGAGAACTCCAATGAGTCTGGGGGTTAGAATCTGTGTGGGTGGAAGGCCACCCAACATCAGACAGGATTAAGAAGAGTTGAGCAGATAGAGTGTGGGGAAATGTACAGGAGCCACCTGAACCTTAGATAGAATGCTGAGGGTACAAAGTCTGAAATGACAGCAAGTAAGTTCCTGCTACCCAAAGGAATAGGATTAAAAAAAAAAAAAAAAAGACTAGGTATAGCAGAAGAGTTGAATGTCTCGCACACCTAAATTTGACAACTGAGATTTGTGTACACTACAATTATAAGAGGATTATCAGTCATTTTTTAAAGCTTTGACAAGGTTTTATTGTGAAATATTGGATTTAGAAAAAGGTGCAAAATATCAAGTCAGATGTGTATAAGTACAGTATTTCAAGTCTATACATGTGAACAGCTTAACAGGTTCACCCAGAATGCATACTTATAGACCAACACAGTCTAAAAAGGACTGTAATATTCACAGGCTATTCATGCATAAATAACTTGAGCCAAAATGACTCTCACTGATAAATGTTAATAGCTGAAAACAGGCTAAAAAGCATCATAATGCGGCACACCGTAGTATCTCCTTACAGGTCCACTTTAAAAGGATATGAGCTCATTATGTCAATACACGAGCTATCCAGGACTGGAACTCAATTGCTAGACCCTGTGCATGAATTATCTTGCTTGGTCTTCTCAACACATCAATTGTGTTGGTATTATTTGCCTACTTTATGGATGAGGAAATGAAATCTTAGAAGTAATATATAACACATCCAAGATCTCCCAAGACATCTGGTCCAAAGCCCAGACTCTCAGTTAATTAATTAATGTTCAAGGGTAAACACAACTTGTTACAAGCTTCAGAGGGTCTATTAGTTGAGGTTGGATTGCCTATAAAGAATTGCTATTATGGAAACTTTCTTGATATCTGATACACATACAGAGGAGTGCACATAAGCGCACAACTATAAACTTTGACAAACTGGACTCATCCATAAAACCAGCACCCAGACAAAGAAAAGGACAAGAGCAGAATCTCAGAAGTCCCACACTGTCACCCTTGCTGTCATTCCCCCAACCCAAAGCTAATCATTACCCCAGAGCCCACTCTTCTGGCTTCATAGAATCAGAGGTCAGTTCTTGCAGACTTTGCTTTATAGCTGTGATTCACGAGACTAGTAGTTCTCGAGACTAGTAGTCCTCATTTCTCTTTTCAAAGCTATTTCATCATAGAGAAGAAATCCAAACTTTATGCATTCAAATTACCAGTTTTCCCCTTTCTGCCAGTTTTTGAGTTCCATTCAACTTGTAAAATATTGACTCAGCTATAAGCTGGGCACTTAGTGTTCCTTGAGCAATGGGTTAGAGAAACAAAGCAGACAAGCATGTCCCTCCTTCATGAAATAACAAAGGATATGATTGGACACTGCATCCTGTTAAACCTCTTTGAAACTGTAAAGTACTAACTGTATGCAAAGTGGCATTATGAATTTTTTAATGGCTGGCGTGGTAGATGTCTGATAAGGCACTTTTGATATCATAGGGTATCTGAACTGCGTGCTTTTTACGAGGATATCCTAGAATAGATCATTGGGGTGATGCTGGATTAGAAAATAGGTTCCCAGCTAAACTAGGTTACACTTTTTGGAGCATATTTTCCAAGGCAACTGATGATAAATTATTAAAGTGAAAATTGTCCTTTGTGTTTTTCAAAAGTTCTCGGGTTATCATGGCAATATCTCAGGCGCAGGAAATGGACTTAGATGCAGCCAGCTATTGTCTGATCGCCTGTTTCCTGAGTGTATCAGTCACTGTGCCCGGCAATTCTCTAGTCAGACACTTCTATAGACTGGTTGTGGGTGTGCGTGCGTGTGTGTGATGTGTCTCTACATTTGTACGTGTGTGTGTCTGCAGAAAAATATAGACTTTCTAGACAGATGTATAATTGTACCAATCTTCTTTTTAATTTTCACATCTAAGGAATATGTTTTCCTTTGTTTCTGTTTTTTAAAGCCATGCTTTAATAGTCATTACTTCCAAAAAGACAAAACCCACATCATTTCTGTTCTTTATTTCATTTGGGTTAAAATCTTTTTTCTTATAGATGTGTGTAGACTGCTGTTAGAGGAAGAACATGAATAATTTACATATGCAAGATAAATTACATATGCAAGAGTTCCTTCAGAGAGAAGCCCCAGAAAGATGGCTGTTCTCAGCCCTGCAGCTGCCCTTACAGGGCTATCTCTCAGGGGCTACTCTCTGAAGGAACCCACGCATCCCAGGCCATGAGACAGAGCTACAGTAAGAACAGCTGGAGATTTTGCAAGTAGGTGCTTGGGTAAGTGGTATGGAGAAGTGACAGAAAATGTTTGGTATTAGAAAGAGTAAATGAGTGACTTTGTATTGTTAAAATACAGAACTAAGGGAGGTTCAATAAAAAGAGAAATGGGAAAAGGTTTTGAATTGAAGTCAGCCCTAGCAAAGATTGGTGCTGTTTTCCTAAACATTGGGCAGGGAGGGCTGTAGAACTCCTCCACCCTCTAAGTGGAGTTAATGTTTGTCACTAGGTGGCAGTCACATGTCTGGAATAACTGAGGGCATCTCAGAACTGAGTAATTAGGCTTATTGGTGTGTTTCCTCAGTCCCCCTAGCATTGGTGAATTCTAATTTCAAATTCTGCTTTGGATGCATTATACTATTCCATGCAATTTGTCAGTTCTCATTATGACTGGTAAAAAATCATGGCCCAAAACAGTTACTGTTGTTGAAGTCACGGGTGTGTGGTTTTTCTTCCATTGTTTCGGAATGTACCCTTGGACCTTGCCCCTATATTTTTCTCCTCAGGAATTTGACACTACTTCTGCCTTAGACATGATTAGAAGTGATGTCCCAGACAAATTTCTTACACAAAGAACGAGTAAAGTAGGAATCTTGGGTCTGAAACAATTGTCCGTTTGGGACTTGTTCTATATTGCTTTGGTTTTCTTGTTGGTAGGTTTAAACAAAGCTTTACAACATTTTCCTTTCCAAGCAAGGTTAACATTAAACAAACCATGTGGGATCACAATGCTATAAGATATGGTTTGATAGATGCTTTTTTTTTTTTGGTGAGTTCTCATTCCATTTAACTTGCATTTAAGACTCTGAGTTTGCCTACCAAGAGATATAGGAAATGCTAATAGGATCCCTTTTAAAAAGACTTGTTCTTAATACAAAGAACACTTTGTCCATAGTGTTTACACATATGCATATGACTAAAAATGACCAAATATCATGGTGCCAGCATTGATCTAGGTTTTCACAGACATCTATTATGAGAGACTTAAGCCAGTGTTTCTCACTAAGAATAGACATCCAGTGGAGACCCAGAGGGTGAGATGGACTCTTTGAATGAGTCCATCTTCAGTCCCCAGGTTCCCTCCTGTAATTTTATAGGATCTGCTGCCTCACTGGACAGAGGGTTGCAAAGCTCTGACTAGCTACACTTATATGGGGAGCTGGGTGTTTTGAGGTTTATTTTATGGGAGAAAGAAGTTTCTCTGAGACCCAGCATGTCCTATAGAGAAAAGCAGAATAATCTGCTATTTATGGGGCTGAACCAGCTCCAAGGCCAGTGAACTGAATGTTGGTTGGGTCACTTGTAGCCTAAAGACCCCAGGAGTGTCTGTCTCAACCGGTGTCTCTAATTCTGGCCCCAGGCCATCATCAGGTTCCTTGTCCTAGTTGTGGTATCTGGTGAGACTGCAAAACCAAACATTTTAGCTGCCATATAAGATCAAGTTTTATATCACTGATCTGCCCCAAGGAAGAATGGCTTCCAAACCCCCAAACAGTAAGTTCTACTGAGGTTATATATAAACATGAGTTATTTTATGAGTATATTGATTGCAGACACATTGCAGCTGAGTCCTAAGTCACAATAACACCAGCTCTGGATGACATTTTAGCAATGCCTCTGTCCAAAGGGAAGGCCGATTACTAGGGAATAGTAGTCAATGTAAGTCAATATTTAGCAGGCAACACTAGGGATAGATGTTTTAAGCTTAGACCCTCCTCACCCACCGAGTACTCATTCTAGACTAGGAACAGTTCGTTAGGCAGGCCAAAGTCCACATGGAGGACAGCTGTCCCCTTCATGGTGGTAGGGCATTGCCCTGTGTTTTTCACTGCTCACTGTTTATTCTTTATTAGGAATTTATTTGGTCATTTCCACTCTCTTTTTGTGCTTAATGTCCCAAAATGAATCATCTAATTTCAAAATCATTTAAGTTTGTGTTATACACAGATATGTTTGTGCATATATACATATGATTATCCTCACATATCTAACTGTTCACACATTTACATATCACTCATATATGCATGCATGTGTATAAGAAGAATTAGATTTTCTTTTTTGAGAGAGAAAGAGGTAGACAGTCCGGAAGGGGGCAAGATCAGAAGCATCAACTTGTAGTTGTGTCACTTCAGTTGTTCATTGATATCTTCTCATATGTGCTGTGATCGGGTGGTGAGGGGGTTAAGCAGAGCCAGTGAACCCTTTTTCAAGCCAATGACCTTGGGCTCAAGGTAGGACATTTGGGCTCAAGCCAGCAATCTTGGGATCATATCAATGATCCCACGCTCAAGCCTATGAGCCTGTGCTCAAGCCTGTGACCTTGTGGTTTCTAACCTGGGGCCTCAGGATCCCAGGTTGACACTCTATCCACTGTGCTGCCAACAGTCTGGCAGATGACTTGGACTTTTTAATTGAAAACTAAGAATATGTTATCGACTGAATGTGTGTGTACTACCAAAATTCATATGTTGATACCCTAATTCCTAATGTGATGATATTAGGAAGTAAGGCCTTTGGGAGGTGGTTATAGTTAGATGAGATAATGGAGGTGAAGCCCCCATGATGGGATTAGAGCCTTTAAAGGAAAAGAAGAGACATCAGAGCTGCCTATCCCCTCCAGGTGAGGACACAGGGAGAAGGTGGCCCCATCAGAAACTGAGCCTGCCAGCACCTTGATCTTGGACGGTCTAGCCTTCAGAACTATGAAAAACGTCTGTTGCGTAGTCCATGGTATTTTGTTATAACAGCCCATGCTGATTGAAATACAATGCATGAACACATATATAAAGAGGACTATATGTCCCAGTAGTCATCACACCATTGTGAAGGTACTTTCTTTGCTGGTTCCTCTTCCCTTCTTTTTAATCTGTGTTTTCCAAGTTTGCTGCAATAATCAAATACGCTTTTATTTATAGAAAAAGCATAATGCAATGGTTTGGGAAAAATATATTCAACTGTAAAAATAAAGCAGTATGTCCAATAAAAGAAGGACAGATGCAATCGGTCTCAGAGCCTGACAGGCAAGATGACTCTCAAGTCTTCGCTTACCGGGCACTGACGCACAATATTACTGCATGCTCTCCCATCCTAAGCAGAGGTGATAACATGTGCCCGATCTCATTCAGGGATGCTGAGGAATCAAGTGAGAAGGTTGTATGAGAGCTTTTTGTAATGAGAGTGCCTATGTAAAACAGGTGCTGACTGACTTCAGTTACCTCTGCATTTTCCGTGAGCTGGCTATGCCCCTCCCATTACAGGGGACCCCCAGCAGCAAGGATCGAGCACAAACCTTCCTCTGGAACTCTCTGAAGTCCCTGGTCCAGCATCATCGACAGAAACAGTGAAGCAGAGCTGCTCAGGTCAGGACGCGAAGGGTCCCAGGCTTCATTCCAAGAGTCAGGCCCCAGGAGAGTTTCATAGGATATCCTGACCACAGGATGCCGCAGAAACTACGGATGTCAGATGACACACAGGACACGCAGTTAAGTCTGAATTTCAGGTACAGATGGGCATCAAACGATTTTTAGTATAGGTACACCCCAAATATAGCACAGGATATACTTTTACCAAAAACCTTATATACTGTTTATCTGATATTGAAACTTATCTGGATGTCCTGTATTTTTATTTGTGAAATCTGGCAACCGTAATGGGAATGTTCATCCTCCCCCATCAGTTGGCTGATTGGTTGGTTGGTTTTTACTTATTTAACTCAGCTGCTTAATGGCAGTTTGGGTTTTACAAATGCATGCTAAGCCTTTCAGGTAAGGCCCCATGCCATGTAAACCTGCAGACGATAAACAATGAGGGCCACCTCAACAGCATTGGTGGGGGAGGCCAGGTGGCACAGGGGGCTGTTGGGGCTCCCACCAGTGTTCTCTCGGGACATTTTAAACTGTACAGACCTTTAAGGGTGGCTGTTAGGCCACATTTTGTCTTCATTTGGTCTGGCCATTGTACAAAATAAGCACCTGACCTCATCCACCTATAGACTGCAGCAATTGTTCAGCTCCTGGGAAACTGCTGGGGGCAAGGAGGGGCTGGGAAATAAGAAAGGGCACCCAGAGTGAGGTCAAGGTTAAGCCACAGCCTGGCTTCCCACAAGGACTCTCTTGTCTCTGAATGATGGGAGAGTTGATGGAAAGATAGAGAGACAGCTTTCCCTGTAGGAGAAGCCATCGGCCAGCCAGGTAGCTGTAGGATGGGAGTGTGAATGGCCTGACCTCGGATCTCTTCAGAATCAGCCAATATCCTAAATCCCTACTTTTGGCCTCACTCTGGGGACATCTAAGTATTTGAACTAAATGACAACATTCTTCTATCTAACAAATGCATTCTAAAAGATCCCTGTATCTGACAAATTATTTACTAATAGTCAACCAAAGGAAGATAGGGCTAAGGATAAAAAGGAAGAGCCACAGTCTAGAAATCAGGAGCCCTGGAGATGTGACCTTAGTCAAGTCACTTCCCCCTCTAACCCCAGTTCCCTCATTTGTCCATTAGGGGGTGGAACTCAATGACCCATCATGAGGTATTTTCAACTCTGCAATGCTGGTAAATGAGTGAGACACAGGATCAGTAAACCTTGGGAAAGAAAAGAGTTTTGTTACAGTTTAGAAATTTAAAGCTCATTTCAAGTCTCAAGATTTGCTTTAGAATGGTGCCCTATGGTGACAGGAGTGGGTTATGAGCGCCAAAGAGTAACAAGGGACATGGGGCTGAGGAAGAGCCCAGCCCCTTGAGACTCACCACCTGAAGTTCTTCACTGTACTCATAGTAGGGCTCAGCTCTTAATGATAAAGCCTGAGCAAAAGTGATGGTAAACTCAACAACAATTCCATGTGCCATTTCTCTGGGTAGGCAAAGTCTTGGATACTGGAGTATAAATTACAAATGGCTGCTGGTATGAGCTGCTCCTTTCACTCATTATTAGTTCAACAAGTATTCATTGAGCATCTGTTCTATGCCAGGAGAATTTAAAGCTCTGAAAGATAAAGTATTGAAAGCTCTTTGCCCTCTTCCAGTGAATATGAGAAAATGATTGAAATAACATGACAGTTGCTCCGGTTGCTAATTGAGTTACTCGGGTGACTTGTTTTGCCTTGTTCCCCATCTTTATTCAACCACTTCATTTGAATCATCACCAAAGAATCAAGGACCCAATGTTTTTGGTTAAATTGTGCCCCCTCAAATCATCTGTTGAAGTCCTCACCCTCACTATCTCAGAATATGACCTTACTTGGGAATAAGGTCTTCGCAGATGTTCAAGTTAAGACAAGGTCATTAGGGTGAGCCCTAATCCAATATGATTGTCTTTATAAAAAGGGGAAACTAGAACCCAGAGATATGCACACAGGGGAATGCCACATGAAGATTAAAGCAAGGTCAGGGTGCTGCATCTACAAGCCAAGTACCAGCAAACCACCAGGAGCTAGAAAAAGGGCATGGATCAGATTCTATGTCATAGGCCTCACAGGAAACCAATCCTGCCAACACCTTAGTCTTGAACTTCCATCCTCCAGAACTATGAGACAATACATTTCTGTTGTTTAAGCCCCTCAGTTTGTGGTCCTGTTATGGCACCCCTAGGAAACTACCACAGAAAGCCTTGATCAAACTGTCCTATTCTCTTCACTTAACGTTGGCAGGGGTATAAGGAAGGAAGGCATGGAGATTGGAGAGGGAAAATAGATTAGGATATAAATGGTGGTGGTGTATTTCATAGCAGCCCAAGAATACCAGGCCTCTAACACACTTCGTTCTTAGTTCAAAGTCCCAGAGCTTTTAGGAGAGTTGGAGGCAGGGTCTGGTAAACTCCTAGGGTGGTGACTTGGAGCCAACCTGTTCATCAGTGTTGCCCGACTCTGACCTTTTAGGTGTTCCACTGACTCTTCGCTACTCTCCCCTTTTTACTTGTGGGTTTCAGGTCTGTCCTTACACCTCCCCAGCACCTCCTGTACCCAACACAGACCACAACCCCAATCCGTCTCTCTTTTGAAAATTAAGCTTTAGCTTCCATTCTATATTCTCCTGACCTCCAACTTCTGGCTCAGTCCTGACTTTGACTTTGGTGTTCGAGCATTGACACTGAGCTCATGGGGGCTGCGCCCCATTTAGACCAGTAATAGGACAAGAATATTGGAGGCTGCTTAGGGATCCTAGAGTGGAGAAGGGTGAAGCAGAGGAGAGAGTTTGTAAGGTGAGGATTCATTTGACTCAGGTCATAGTAAATGATCATAACCATTCACACTTTGAGTTTCCCAAGCTCTTTCATATATATCACCTTCAAGCTATACAACCTCCCTAGAGGACAGTCTAGGCCAGGGGTCCCCAAACTATGGCCCGCGGGCTGCATGCGGCCCCCTGAGGCCATTTATCCGCCCCCGCCACACTTCTGGAAGGGGCACCTCTTTCATTGGTGGTCAGTGAGAGAAGCATAGTTCCCATTGAAATACTGGTCAGTGTGTTGATTTAAATTTACTTGTTCTTTATTTTAAATATTGTATTTGTTCCTGTTTTGTTTTTTTACTTTAAAATAAGATATGTGCAGTGTGCATAGGGATTTGTTTATAGTGGTTTTTTTATAATCTGGCCCTCCAACGGTCTGAGGGACAGTGAACTGACCTTCTGTGTAAAAAGTTTGGGGACCCCTGGTCTAGGCAGATGTCATTATTATCTTTATCTAATCCCCATGTTACATATGAAGAAACTGAAGTTCATAGAGGCTATGAAATTTGACCTAAATCATGTAACCAATAAGTGAGACAGCATCTAGCTTTAAATACAAGTTCTTTCTGCCAGACAAGGCTCGCTCCCAATAGATTAGCACTCAGAAACTGAAGGAGGATGCAGAATCAGGCTAAGATGACACAGACAGAGACAGACAAAACTATCACTGACTTGGCTCTTCCTCCTTGTCAAGTACAAACTGGTCAAATACCACACGCTCATAACCAACACCTTGCATTTAAGTAACACCTCCCAATAGACAGTGTTTTTACAAGCATGAGCTCATTTGATCCTCACAAATAACCCTATAAGGTAGGTGGAGTAAACCTGATTATCTTCATTTTACAGATGACACATCTAAGCAAAGGTGGATTAACATCACAGAGCCAGGAGTGGGAGGAGTGGAACTCAAACATAAGTATGGCATATACCTGGCACACATACCACCCTATCTCTTCCCACACTCAGGGCAGACATTATTAATCAATTACAACACTGTCCCCAGACTGAGCTTCAGACTTCCCAACACAGTTCTCCAAGCAGCCATTGTCAGTCAAAACAAGAAGCATATGAAGACTCTTTTCTAGCATATTCTAAGCAGTGCTTATAACTGGCTCAAGGCACAGAAAATATGTGCATAGTGCAAGAATTTATGTGATTAGCAATCTGGTTCAAGATCCAAGAATACTCTAATAATGTGATTCTTCTCATATACTTAGACTTACCTAATAATTTGTAACCAAAATGACAATAATAATGACTGATTTTTTTTTTTCCTGAACACTTATTATGTGCTGGGGCACTATATTAAGCACTTTATATGCATTTTCCTAAAAATTGGTCCTATTAGTCCCATTTTAGAGATGAAGGAATTGAGGCTTTGAGAACTTAGGAAACTTGCCCAGTACAATCTGATACTGCCGAACATCCATGCCCCTTTCCATTGCACTGTTCTATCTCTTAGACTGTAGAACAATAGGTTTTCAATTTTTTGTAAGTTATAGCATTTCTTACTTTCCCAAGCCCTTGACATCAGCTGCTTTAATAGGGAAGAAAACGGAGAGGGGAGCAGATGCCAAGAGTAAAATTGTTGAGCAAACTCCCCGAGGGGTGGCCCATGGACAGCTATTGGTGGCAGGGGACGGGGCTTTTCAGTCTGAACAGAGGCTTGAACCTGTGAGCTGGCAGATCCACACATGGGGGCACAAAGCCCTGTCCCAGTGCAGGACAGACAATGGTGGAAAGAGACTAGGACCAGGGGCTAGCTTCCATGCTGCCACATTCTGGCACGTTCTTCAGAGAAGTTCGAGAATCTGAATTTCAATGTCCACATTGTTATGAAGGTATATCTTTTGAGGTAGGAGGGTAGAACACATTTGTAACTTGATTATAACTTGCAGCACTTACAATACCTGGTAAGTGGTCCTCCATTTGTACTTCTGGGCAGTGCCTGCACTTGTTAGAGGCAGGACTGGGGTAAACGAGGCTTCCCCGAGCCCACTGTTTCTGCTGCTTCTGCAGTCAGGCTCCCGTGGTGTGTCTGTTGTCCTGAGGTGCTGGGAGCAGCTCCACCAGAGGCTTCCCGAGTGTCTGACCAATGCCATGCATTCATTTAGTGGTGCTGGTTGCAGCTGGCCCAGGAATGGTTAAGGGTGGTAATAACCCTTTGATCAAAGCAGCCTCCCGATCTTGCCAAAGGCCAGGCACATTGGGGCCATGTCCTTAATTGAGAACGTAGCCTTCAAACACGGAAGCAACCCCGGCTCCCTCAGTGGCCTGGTGCTTTGGTGTCACTTAGAGAATTGTTTCTGAAACCTTAATTTTGAGCCTGCTTTGTCAGCCCTTCCATGATTCTCTAAGCCATATGAATCCCTGAAATAAATCTTTTCTGCATAGAACAACTCAAATGGATTCTGTTCTATGCAACTGACCTATGCAGAGAACTTAGCCTCCCCTCCATGACCAAAGTTCTGGTACCAGGAAAAGCGCCTGTGACTGGCTACATTGTGGGTTGCTCCATTGAACTCATTCCCTTAGGTAATGGTTTTCCATCTTTGGTTCTGAACCTGGATTCAACCTGTGGTTCTTCTTTCGGATCAACACCTCTGCTCCCTCCGTCTGCCTGACTTGGTTGGCTGTGGTCTCTGAGCATGTCTCAGTCCTCTTTGGTCCTTCAAAGCCAGGGGACCAAACCGAACACCACACTACCGCAGCCTGAGCCTCTGAGAGCCTGGGCCAGGTCCGGGAGCACCCAGGACCCGCTGTCTCAGATGGAGGATCAGTCAGACATATGTCGAGGCTCAATGCAGCACAGCTCGGTGACAGCCATTTGATGATGGTCGCTGGGATTGCACACAATGAGAATGCACATGAATAGAAGGCAGGAAGGACAATCAAACAGGCTTAAGCGTGGTGACCCCATTAAGTACTGGGAATGGTTCTCACTGAGGTCAGCGATAGCGAAAAGCTAACAGAAAGTGTTTCTTGGCTTTCAAGTTCTTCTCCAGTCTCTTTGAAACTTTCACGGGCTTGGCTGAAACATAGCAGTTTTATTTTACTACAAGTCCCTGCAGGAAAGTCTCCAGGCTCCAGCAGCCCATCTTTGTCCACTTTCGCCTCTCCAGGTTTGAATGATCTTATATAGACTTACTGTAAATTCACGCGAAGTCATTTCTGTCTCACCCAGTTTCATCTCTAGCTCATGAGCTCACAGGTTTTGCATGATTTCAATATGAAGTCATCAGCTAGTCCCAACCTCCAGGACAGCCTGGAAACCTCAGGATCCTTTGAATAAACTAGACGTAAGCCCCATGATTTGTGCTGAAAACCAAAACCCAGACTTTCTCCCAGGTGCCCTCACACATGTATATTTATATTCATTAGATGGCTCAAATGTCACCCTCTTTTTTAAACACAGAAACCTTCCATCCTGCTTTCCCTCTCCAAAGCGGTTGCACCTGCCCTCTGGGAGAAGCCAAAGGCCCAGACTCAGCCCTCAGGACATGCTAGAGCTCTGGGCCATGCAAAGTGGTCATGCAAGTACACATGGGGAGCCAAAGCCACGCAGATTCTGGCAGGAGGAGGAAAGAAAATTGCACCCTAAAGCAACTGCATAAAAAAATGGAAAATGGTGTATATTTCAAGCATCCATTGATAGTCGGCGTGCTGACACCCAGCCAGAATGTGTAGGCCTGGAATGCTGAAATGCGTATGGACTGAACATTCCTGACTTCCAAAGTCACAGCCAGCAACAAAAATTACATTGTGGCATCAGCATCCTCATCCTCTCTCATGCACCATGGGTTCTCTCTGAACAAAGGCCACATGAGAGGCCCTGGCCAGTTGGCTCAGTGGTAGAGTGTTAGCAGGGCATGTGGATGTCCCTGGTTCAATTCCTGGTCAGGGCACACAGGAGAAGTGACCATGTGCTTCTCCACCCCCTTCCTATCTCTCTCTCTCTCTGCCTCTCTCTCTTTCTCTTTGTCCTCTTCCTCCTCCTTCTCCTGTAGCCATGGCTCAATTGATTTGAGGGCATTGGCCCTGGGCACTGATGATGGCTGCACCGGGAGCCTCTAAAAATAGCTCAGTTGCGAACATGGCCACTGATGGGCAGAACATTGGCCCCAGACAGGGATTGCCTGGTGGATCCCAGTTGGGGCACATGCGGGAGTCTGTGTCTCTATATCCCCTCCTCTCACTTGGGGGAAAAAAGAAAAAAAAAAAAAAGGCCACGATAGAATGTGTACTGTACTTAGTATTGCTCAACTAAGACGAGAGAGTCATAAAGATGGCAACTTTGGGTTTATAGTTTCAACTGAAAAATATTATGTGATCAAAGGTAAAAATCCACATAACTCCCTCCAATTTGATTCAAAGTAATATTATTAATTGAGCCCCATATTAATTATGCTCTTGGCAATTAAGTTGTAGGAAATAACAATTTGAAACGCTGGAAAAAAAGCTAGTGTGGGTAACTTGTCATGACAGAATGCCAGGTCCCACATCGTAGCTACTTTATTTTTGCGTTTTGCCTGGGTTTACAAAAGATGTCGTCAAGGAAGGTAAAGTATGAATCTGAGATGAAGAAGAAGAAAAAACTAGTGGTGAGAGGTGAACAGTGTATGAGATGACTGAGTGGATATAAGTCATAAGATAAATAACTCCTTTATTACTCTTAAGAACAATAAAAAGTACAAAATCGGATGAATTGCCTGTGCCATTTTCTTGCAAATGTGATCATCTGAGTTGCCCATTTTATTTAATGGCATTTTTGTTATCCCAGCCATTTCAAATGGAAATGACTCTCCTCCTTGTATAGGAGAAGAAAAGTTCTTCTTCAATACTATATGTTCAATGACTGGGACGTGCAAATTAAACTAACAAAAGACAGATTCACAAGGTATCAGTGATCAGTCACTCAAGTGGGTGGTTCGAGTTCAGTATGGGAAAGGGAGGGGGCAGAAAAGGCTCTTGTGGGAAGAACAAAGGGGTTTCTGGGTTTTTTTAGGAAAGACAGGTGTATTTTTTTAGGAGAACAAATGAGAGATAAAAAAAAAAAAAGTAGTGATAATGTTTGCCTATATAGGCATAAGTAGTTTTTCTGGCTTCTACAGGGCTAAAAATTTCTCCCTAGAAGGGCCATTTCTGGTAGGCTTACTCTTGGTCTCCCCTGGGGGCAGACCCGCTCCAAAGAAGAAATTTAAGGCAATCCTCATCTCTCAGAAGCTTCTTCTTTTAGTCAGAGAAGGGAAGCTCTGAGAAGGCTTCTTTCTGTATCTGTTGAATTTCAAATGTCTTCAACTTAAAATTATCTTATGCCAAATCTGCGGTGCTAAGTGGGTCCTCACACCTGGGTCTCTGCATTCAGTCCATGGCCAAGTCCGCAGCTAAGATTGTGAGTTTCTAAAGAAAACTCACTCATTTAATACTTTTGAATGACTATGTAAATAAAGTGAAAGAGTGTTATTTTCTTCATGTTTATCAAAGAGCACTAAACAACAATTATAACACCTGTTCAGGGTAATTCCCATTTATCTTCAGCCCTGATCTGTCTCCTAAGATATTCTCAACTCTTTATGGGCCATCTCCACTGGGAGTTTGCATAGGCATCTCAGGTTCAACTATCTCACAATGAACCCATTGTTTTTCCTGAAAACCTGTTTCTTACTTATTTCCTAGTTCAGTGACCTGTAGGTCACCTGCCACCCAACTAACTGCCCAAGCTATGTCAATGTTCTTTTTTTCTTTAATTTTTCCATTGATGAGAGAGAGAGAGAAAGAGAGAGAGAGAGAGAAGCATGAATTTATTGTTTCACTTAGTTGTTCCATTTAGTTGTGCACTCATTGATTGCCTCTTGTACATGTCCTGACCGAAGAAGATCGAATCAACGACCTCAGTACATTGGGACAACGCTTTAACCACCGAACCATTAGGCCACAGCCTGTCAATTATATTTCTCATCGATGCCCCTCTTTTTCATCCTCTATACTGATTGAATCATCACACAGTCCTATTGATTCTACCTCTAAAATACTGTATTTCTAGGGTGAGCACTTCCTTATTCTTCATTCTGCTTTCATCATCTTTGCCTAGTGTTCCAGAAATATCTGAACAGCTTTCTCTTTTCTAAAGTCTCTTCTCTCTACTCCATCACCACAACATTTTTCCAGGTAGGTAACTAGTTGCTAGTGACCAGGGTTCATCTTTATTTAAACATGAAATGACATCATTCCGTCCCTACCTCCCACGACTGCTGGCCATAGGCTTTCCCATCACTCTTGTAAGGGTCGTAGTCCTCTAGTTGCTTCCAGAGTCCATTCATCTGGCAATGAGCTTCTTCTCCACCTCCTTTCCTGCTCTGGCTCCACAGCTTCACCCCCAGGTTGGGCTCAGATCTTTCCTCTCTTTACCTCTGGCCACTGTAAGGGGTTTTGGAATTACTATCGGTTTTTTGTTTGTTTGTTTGTTTTTTATGTTCCAATCTGTCAGGCAAAAAATGGATTTTTACTGAACTTCTGGAACTGATTCTTTAAAAATGAACAATAATACTGGGGAAAATAAAAGGCAGCAGGAGAACAGGAAGACCAAATATGAGATGGGTTGACTCCATAACAAGGCTGTGAGGACAGGACACTGTGGACATTACTCATTCATAGGGTCCTCAGGAGCTCAGTCTAAATCAATAACACATACCATGCACACTGGAAGTGATAGAACATAACGATGACACAGGCAAAGGGGCCTCCAATGCCATTGTTTAAAGATATTTATTGGGCATTTTCTGTGTTTATTACACAAACAATTTAACTCTTCAAGTTGAAGCTGCTTCCACCTACACTATGACCACCCCGGATTTCCTTTTGTAACCAATCAGTTTCATTTGCTGAAACAAAGGAGAAGTTCTCTCCTTAAGAGGAATTCTGCCATCCCGGTTCGGCCAAACAATTCAAACTACAGTTAGCTTTTGCAACATGCTTGGTTGTGTATAACTAAAGTTAACTCAGATCTCTTTTTTTTTTTCAGCTGGTTAATATTTTTGATTTCTTGTTGTTGAGAAAAATAATCTCCCAGGTGGAAAGGAAACCAAGGGAGTTAAGAAGAAAGAGTGCACTGGGATATATGAAGAAACTATAAGACATTCTGTATTTATTTTTCCAATTCTATTTTTTTCTGTATGTTTAGAGATATTAGTGTGTCTACATGATAATATATTCATATATCAGGAAAAGGTAGCTAAAAATATTTGCTGACAAAAACATGAGACCAAAGTTTAAAGATCATTGTCCCAGAGGGCAGGAGCCCAATGCTCTTAGCATAGCTTCTAAGTCCTTGGCAAAGAGTATCCAGTTTGTTAAAGGATAATTTAAAATATATATATAATTTATAAAGTATATCAATCTATCTATATATCTATAGATATATATGGGTCAGAAATAGGCTTACATTTGTAATACAAATAAATAATACAAGAATAAACTGTGTTTTATGTATTCACGAGTATAAACTTATTTATGCCTACCCTGTATGTATATATATATATATATATATACATATAAAATATCATGTACATGTATATATGATATTATGACTCTTACATATATAGATATGAAATGAATACATGGTAAAGATTTTATTTAACTCATTATTAATGAGGGAATAGAACTGAAGAATCCAAAGAGTATTATCCAGAAATATTGAAAGAAATAGGAAAATTTAGGCAAGGCTAACTTGTTCCAAAGTGTAGGAAGGAAGTCAATTGACACTTCCAGGATCAAAAATTTACATCTCTACAGTCAAGAATTATTTTGTGTTCTATTTGTCTATAACTTATTGAGTTGTTAAATAGCTCAGATGATAGTCTCAGAATCCAGGTAAATAAAATCAGATCACTCAGGAAGGGCGTGTGCCCTAGACAAGGGTGCCCTAAGGCCTGTGGGCCAAATTCAGCCGGCCACTTGTTTGTGTAAATAAAGTTTATTGGAACACAGTCACACCCACTTGTTTAGACTTTGCCTGTGGCAATGCCATTCTTGAGGAGCAGAGACAGAGACTACATGGCCAGCAAGGATGAAAATAATTATGACCTGGCTCTTTACAGCAATGTTTGCCAATCCCTGCTCTAGAAGGCAATGTGTAGTTTTCCAGTGAAGCACATTTTCTCTATGCATTCTTCATCTCGATGTCCCACCTGCCATTGCAGTCAGCCTGTGTCTGGGCCCCGAAATGCTCCTGAGGGGACACACTAGTGACTCTCCACATGTGAACCCTGAGCCACCAACAAAGGTCCCTTAAGGCGCCTCCAACTGATTCCAATGACAAATAGCTCTCTCTCTCTCTTTTTTTATAGCAGTGAGACCTTTATGAATCCATTTATTGATAGTACACCGGGTCACTGTGTAACGGCCTGTTATGGGCTGAATTGTGTCCCCCGCCCCAAGATTCATAGGCTGAAGTCCCAACCTCCCAGTACTTTAGAATGTACTATATTTGGAGATAAGTCAAAAAGGTGATTAAATTAAAGAGGCCTTTATGGTACAGCGCTAATCTAATATGATCAGTATCCTTACAAGAAAAGGGATCAACCCCAGGAATGCACACATGGAGTAAAGGCCATGTGAGGCTCAGTGAGAAGGTGGCCATTGAAAATGTCCTAAGAGAGAACTGAAAAGATGGCAGTGGAGTAGGCGGATGCACAGATGCCCAGCTCTCACCACCAAACTGGAATACAAATTAATTTAGGAAAAATCAGCATGAAAAACCAACTCTGGACTACAAGAACAGCTCTCAAAAACCAAGGAGCAAAGAAGAAGCCACAACAAACCTGGTAGGGAGCACCTGAATCTCCCCTGCTTACAGGAACGGAGGGGGGGGTGAGGCTGAGAGCCCAGAGGGGATCTCACACAAGGGAAAAGAGCAGAAACTACTGCTCACAGCCACTTGCCTGGTGACCAGGGAGCAAAGTGTGTTGAAAAGACCAGCTTATCTCCCAAGTGGAAAGGAAAGAGAGAGGGACAGACTGTGAGGGGCTAAGGAATGAAGGAGACGACCTAAAAAAGCTGACTCAACCATGCTGGAGGCAGCCATAGCTGGGGGAGGGACTGAACCTTTCACAAAACAGAGCTGAATTGCTTCCGGATCAGAGATCTCCGGACATCTCTCCAGCTCCAATCAACATAACAAGACACAGCTGAAAACAAGAAGTGGGGAGGAGGGGCAGTAACTCAGGTCTCCATGGAGATCTGAGATACACCTCCCCCTACTGAAGCTGAGAAAACACCCTGCCCCTAGAGAGATTAGTTAGCTAAAGAGGTCTTCAGAGTCTCAGGTTACACCCATCGCATTCCTGGATACAGTTTCAAGGAAGCCCCCTGCTGAGATCAGTAAACAAGACTATCACCTGTTAAGAAAACAAACATCAAGACTTCAAAGCTGCCCAAATCCGAAAGTGGATTACAGATAACAGCTGATACCAACCCAAGAAGACCTAGAAATAACACAACTGAAAACTGGAGGCAGACAACACCTAGACTCAACCAACTCTACAAATAAAACACCCAAAAACAGACAATGAGAAGACAAAGAAGTGCAATCCAAATGAAACCACAAGAGACACCTTCAGGAGATGAACTGAGTGATATGGAAATAATCAAACTTCCAGATGCGAAGTTCAAAATAATGATTGTAAGGATGCTTAGGGATCTTAGAACAACAATGGATGGTCATTATGAACACCTAAATAAAGAAATAGTAAGTATAAAAAAGAATCAGTCGGAGATGACAAATACAATATCAGAAATAAAGACCACAATGGAAGGAATTAAAAACAGAATAGACAGAGCTGAGGATCGAATCAGCAAGTTGGAAGACAACTGGAATGAAGGCATGAAAGCAGAGAAGAAAAGAGACTCAAAAAGTCAGAGAAAACTCTTAGAGAGCTCTGTGACAACATGAAGAGAAATAACATCCGCATCATAGGGGTTCCTGAAGAAGAAGAAAAAGAACAAGGGATAGAGACTTTGTTCAATCATATCAAAGCTGAAAATTTCCCTAAATTAATGCAAGAGAAACTCTCACAAGTCCAAGAAGCACAGAGGACTCCATTAAAGAGAAACCCAAAGAAACCTACACCAAGACACATCATAAAAATGTCCTAAGAAAAACTAAACCTGCCAATGCCTTGATTTTGGACTTTCAACCTCCAGAATAATGAGAACATAAGTTCCTGTTGTGTTACTTTGTTTTGGTAGCCCAAGTTAACTAACACAGGGCCATCCATATTACCTGACCAAAAGCTGCAACAGGATGTGGACACTAGCCTACAGACATGTGGCAGAGTTCACGTGACTCTTTCTGGACAGAATAACAGCCGTGACCAGCCATGGGCTGAGCCAGGTAATGTCAGCTCATGTTCGGTGTCTGTTATGAGATTTTTTTCTCCAGACAATCATTTATTGATTCATTAAGTCTTTATAGGCTGGTGTGGTGGGAGAGGGATGAGTCTGTGCCACTGGTGGTGGGGGGAGGGGCAAACATGATGACTCTTGCTCCTGGGACTCACAGTCTAATAGCGGAGACAGAGACTAACACACGGATTACTCCAAATCCCTTAAGGACAAGTCTGAGGGTGTAAACGAACAAATGAACAAGAAATCACACTATCTAGGGACAGGTCCTGGGAGAGAAGTACACCTTAAAGTGCGCAGAGAGCTCAGAGGATAAAGGAATTGATTCTGTTGGAGGGGAGCAGACAAGAGGGTTGAGGCGGTGGTCGTGGAGGGGTTCACTGAGTGGAGACCTATGAGAAAGGGACTTTAAATGCACAGGAGGGGCGTTTTAGCTGGAAGTTTTCAAAACTGTCCTGTCACCTCCAATATGCATGGTAGGTTTACAAGGGAGACTCTCAAAAAAAATTTTTTTTTTTTTTTGCTTACTTCATGTCATGTATACCATTCATTCCTACTTTCTTAGGAGCAAAAACTCAAATGAAAAAAAAAAAAAAGACACAAAAAGGAAATTCTTACTCCTGAAATGCTTTATTTATTTAAAAACTGTCCTAATCACATTTTAGCTGTCTTTAGTAACCCAGTAGGTTACTGGTCAGTAGCCTTTATCAAAATCAAAGTTGGTTATATAATTTGATGAGTCTAGTGGGCCCCAACAAGTGTGTGCAGAATTCTCCTCGATGTAATTTATTCAGCTTCAGTCTCAGCGGGCAGCGTAAGGGTGACCCTCCTGTGGGAGTTGAAACTGATTCCTGTCACCAGCGAGAGAAAAGCAGCAGCGCTTGGTAACCCTAAAGCTTCTGCTTATCTCTTCATTGTGAAGGTCAAGGGCTGTTTCTCTGCTTGTATTTTCCACAATGAAAATACCATTCATTAAGCTAGCTAGAGAAATGAGCCTATGTAAAAAACCATTCAGACGGTACCATTTAATTTTTACACTGATGACATCATAAAAAGTCTGCTGGATCAGGTAGAACAACAATGTGTATGAGCCACTTGGGAGAGCTGGCACACAAAGTTAGCAGCCATTACAAGAAAGATGAAATATAAATTATTTTTTAAACCGAAGTCATTTGGGGTCAGGGGTGTCAGGTGGGAATTATGCAGCAAATCTTTATGGACCCCAGGGAAGTGGCAGTTAGTTAGCCACAGTATTTGATGCTGCTCAAACAAAACCAAGCTCTTCAATGACACCAAAGTATCTTGGCTTGTCTAAAGAAAAGAGAATGGCTCTGGGGGATTGCAGTGTTTTCTGCCGTTTTGTTTGTTTATTTGTTTTGCAAGTCTGTAAAGTTTTTGAGAGTTTGTTCCAAAAAGAAAATAACACTAAATTTTAACTCTCAGTTCCAAGGGGGAAAAAAATCAGCCTACCCTCAAATTGAACCTGTATCCATGTGGTCCTGATTAAATGCCTCAAAAGAATTTAAAAGCATCTGAGCACCATCTGACCAAATTGTAACCTGTCCAGCTACACAGAATGTTGTTGTGTAGCACAGAATGTTGTTGTGTAGCAGATTGCCGTTTCTAAAATGCGATCTATGGGTGATTGGGGGGGGGGGGGTGCTGATTACACATCAGGAGGAACGTGAAAGGAAGATTCCCCTCCCCGCTTTGAATCATATAGCTTGGTCCAGCTGCGCTCAAAGGCTGTAAGCAGAATGAACTTGAAATTGTAACTTGAAGAATTCAGTATGGTCTCCAAATATTCTGGGGGCCTATAGGATGCTGCTGTTGCCAGATGTGAAGCCCTGGAAAGACAGAGGACTGGGAAGGAGCTGGAGAAGGGAGTTCATTCTATCAGGGGCTTGGGAGAGGCTCTGTTATCATCATAGCCTGTGATAAAGGTCTTTGAGGAGGGAGAAGATTTTGAGGGGCGGGAAAGTGAGAAAAGGGCCTAAAATGTGCAGGACATAACTGTGCAGCTGAAGAGAGGTGGGTCCCAAGGTTGTGCCCTACACAGGAGAAGATAACGCAGGGCCCTGTGTATGTGGGGAAACAATCAGATTCATATTTTTTGACACAGAATACTGGCAACTGCACAGACAATGAATTGCAGATGGCCGTCGTTTGGAGTGAGGAAGCAGGTTATAAAGCTAATCCAACATAGGCCTTAAAGTATGGCAGGGACCAAAGGAATAGAAAGGAGTACGATATGAGCCATGCCTTCTAGAGTGTTCCATAACACAGATGGATTCTATTTATATAAAGCGGAATAAAAATTTTGTTCTGTTCACACAAAAAATTAAAAATGAAGAAAAGCTTTCTGTGCATTGAGATAAATTGGTGGGTCACAGAAGCGGCAAAATAAAAACAGAAATTAAATACAGGCAGACTTCGAAGTTAGAACAAGCACTTTTTCCCCTTAAAGCAGTTCCCTCCTGTCCACTGCTGACTCCCTGCCCAACGCTAAGAAGCAGCGTCCACCCTGCAGCTAACGCCTCTTCCGCTTGGAGCTCCGTCTCAGTGAAAACGGAAAATGTTGGCCATACCTCAATCAATTTTTAGTGCAATGTTTTTTAAGTAGTTAAGTAAAATTAACTTTCTGAAAGGTACAGAGTGAAAAGTATAAAAAGATTGAAACTGCTTTTATAGGGAACACAGAATCTTAGAACAAGAGGGAAACAGATCCTTCAGTTTGATTTCTGGAACAAAATATATTATATATATGTATTTTTTTGCAGAACTCTCTATTCAAACAAAATTTTTCTTGAAATCCTTATACATGAAACAAAAACAGAACCACATCGGGTAAAGCAGTGCGTACAAAAGTGGGAATGGGTAGGGTCAGTCTGCCTGAATTGTCCACTCAGGGGACAGACATTATTTGCGGGGAATCTGCAGTCACAGGGAACCCATTGATCTCCACTCCTAGATGTTCTGGCACATTAAACCCTCCCCCGCAGAACTGTTGGACTTGGGACCATTGACCCACCTCTGTGGAGGACCTTCATTCACAGACAAACCATAATCTTGCTGCTTTCTCAGAACCACACAGGAAGTGGTTCAGGCCATTTGGACCACCCACTAAAGCCATCTGTGCGTGGGAGGGGTGGAAATGTCCGTGCAGGTGCTGATAGCATTACCCAGAAAACTGGAATGCAGATTCAGACCAGAAGCACTCCTGGAGGGATGCTTTCTTCTCTTTCTTGTGGTGGGTGAGGAAGTGTAGCTTGTTCATACTCTGTAGCTAAATCCAGGGAAGTGCTCCCCAAACAGCATGTGATAGAAAGCACACACTCTGAAGCCTGGGTTCAAATCCCAGCTCTGCCCCTTATAAGCTGGATGACCTTGAGCAAGTTCCTCAATGTCTCTGTGTCAGAGTTTCCTTATCTGTAAAAGGTGGACTAATATTAGTACTTTTCAACTATTGTTGTGAGATCTATCAATCCTCAGACCGGTGCCTCGCACACTGTGGAAGTGTTAGCCTTTTATTATTGCTATCATTATTCTGAGGGTCATGGGCATTGAAATAGGACAGCTGTGGTTTATATTACAGCTCTGCCTCTCAATAACTGCAACCTTGGGCAAGTTTAGTTCAGCTGGTGCTTCAGTTTCCCCATCTCTAGCATGGGTGTGATAATAGTACCTTCCTGGTGGCATTGCTATAAGAACCGAGACACTGAAGGTGCTAACCAAGATGGTGTCAGCCACGTGTTGAGCACTCAGCAATGTTCGCTGTTGTTTCCCTGTGTTGAGATGCATTCAGCCTTAGCAACACACACAGTTATTCAAACTCACTACCTACTGTCTATGGCTGGGAGCATGTGCTAGAACCTCAGGGAAAGCAGGGAAAATCAGGGCTAGAAAGGACCTAGGAGATCTCAACTTTGTTACTTGTTGGCTTTTTCAGTCCAGGCTCTGAGCATCTTCATCAGCTGAATGAGACATAGCCCATCTGCCAGCTCTCAGGAGGAGTGTAATTGGCAGCAACTCAAACACTACAAGATTGACTAGGAGGAGGATGCGTGTCGTACCACAAAAGAGGCTAGATTTGCTGGCAGTGAGAACCAATTAACTGAAAAATTCGGGGGAAGGAAAAGCAGGTAAAATCTGCAGAGTTGTCAGAGGAAGGCTCCCTGTGAGAAAATGTCAACTCCGGATGGGATTGAAGACGTGTCTGTATTAGGCAAGCTCTTAAACAGTCCTGCTGGGTGAGACTCAGGGGGCGTCTTAGCGAGCCAAAGAAGGAAGTTTTTTGCTTCCCTGATTTTTTTTTTTACTCCAAGGACTGCTGTGAGTTAGCATATGGCATCTCAGATGTGTGAATGAACTGTAATTTGTATTTGCGATATCTACAGCTAGAAGGGATCTATTTAGGAAAGAGAAACATGGATACAGAGTCGAATAGAGAGACCTGGGTATGTTTAAAGGGAATCACCTTCAGGGTCCTGGAAAACAAGCCCTGACATTTGGGTGCCTTGCCAAAAATCACACCGAGTCATCTATCTCCCCAGCTCCCCTTCGGCGTCTGGCAAGCTCCTGAAAGAGGCGAGGCAGCGCCTCTACCGTCGTCATGCTTTGGCGGTTCCAAGAGATGACATCATCTGTTACTGTGTTCTCCTTTTCTAATGATGGAAGTCAGACTTGAAAAATCAAAATCACTCAGAACTGGCTTCTTACTCAAGCCCCTGCCTCCCATTTATAAACTAACACGACTAATTCTTCCACTTGACACATTATTTTATTTTTCAAGAGTCTGCAGTCGTGGAGTGGTATGCAAGGGGAGAGGACAACGTACCTGGAGACATACCTCCAGGACGCCTGTGCCCTCGGTGTCGCCAGCCCTCTCCACCTGAGCAGTATCATTCAGAAAAGCCTCACGTTTCCAGCCAGGTGGCCCAAACGTTCACACCTGTTGGAGTTTTTCTATCTAAAAATTATTGTTTCTTATCTTGTGGGAGAATGTACTTAAAATCCAATGCTCTCTATTATATTTGAGAAATAAAGACAAAGACAGTGTGGCTTGAAAACCTTCCCCTACTGAATTAGTTAAGCAAAGAGGCCAGGAGACTGAGCTAGCTCTGATGCCTGAGCAGCCCACATCATCCAACCAAAACCCAAGCCCATAAATGACTCTAGGTTACAAACTAGAAAGGTAAGAACAGCCAATCACAAACAGCCAACGAGGTTTTCCCAAAGAAGGCAGCTGCTTAAGTTGTAGCCAATCAAATCATTTCTTGGCTTTGCTCTCTGTATTCTCTGTAAAAGTCTAGCCTCAATTCATGTCAGAGGAGAGCTCCTAACCACTTCCAATCTGGGCTGCCCGATTCAAATCAGTGTTTGCTCAAATAAACATGTAAAAATTTTAATATGTCTCAGTTTAGCTTTAACACTAAAAAAAATGTGTTGATATGAAAGGTGAAGACCAGGGAATAATGGATGTCTCCAGACTGACACTCTATATTCCACTCCCAGTGATAAGATTCATGAAATGAAATAAAATAAAGTATTAGCATCCTCCATAGTGGACAGCATCTATTTCCACCAGCAATGTCTAAAGATTCATTCATTTATTCATTCGTTCATTCATTCATTCAAGAAATGTTTACTGCCCATCTCCTCTGTCCTAGGCACTAAATAATGATAGATCAGACCTGGCTGTGGTAAACAGAAATGTCTAACCATCTTGAATCTCCAAGAATAGGTCCTAGGTTCCTAGGAACTTGACAAGCATTGTTACTATCTATGGTAAGCATTTGTCACTCTTGACAGCTTAGCTTCTGAACTGTTCTTCAATGCTAGAGCCTACCCCTTGTGATATGTGTTGGTGGGAAGCAGACACCCTCGTTAATGCCAAAGTCGCATTCTCTTAGCCTCCCTTGCAGCATGAGGACAATTTCAAGGACCTGCCGATCATAGCATCTATGCTGAACTGCACCAGCTCTGTCACCTACCCTCATCCTAGTGGAGGAAACTGTGGCGTAAATTCCAGGGACAGCCACAATAACACGGCCGTGCAAGCGGTGGAGTGTTTTTAGGACCAGATCTACTGTGATTTGGGAGGTTTACCTTGGCCACATGGCCTCTAGTCCTCATTCTCTGGTGCCCCTGGAAAGTCAGAGTGATTCAATAATTTTATACATTTCTTTCTGCATACATTAACCAGGCTTATGGCTTTTACTAAGTTCCCTGACAGCTATACCGCCTCAGACTTGCATCTACAGCACCTCCACTGCAAGCCCCTGTGCCCCCAAGTGCTAGAGGTCTGAAATGTGTAGAAAGCCAGCCCTCCACAATGGAACATTGTTTGACCTCCTACTTTCCTTGCTATCATGGTTGGCTGTCCATAACACAATTGTTGTTATTCAAATTACAGAATTTTAAAGTAATCAAACTGCATTTTGGAATTCCTGTTGATCCAATAATCTTATTTCTACAAATCTACCCTGAACAAATCAATGCTTGTTTCACTTTGAAGATATTCATACAGTATTAGTGATAAAAAAAAAAAACAACCCAAAACAGAAACAACCTAAATGTGCATCACTGAAATACAGCAGCTACCAAAAATAATATTTTTGAAGAGCAATAAGAGTCATGAGGATGATACAAAACTTTAAATCGGATCCCAATTTTCTGTGAAAGTCTCTATAATGAATAATATATGTCCTTGAAGGTTATAGATCAATATATTGATAACCATGATCTCTACATTGTGAGATTACAGGTATTTTTAATGTTTTAAAGGCTAGAAAACAACTAGGTACTATTTCTTTTGTAGAGACATTTCATTTTATTTACTCTGTACAATTTACAATTTTTCTGCAATGAATATGCATTAGTCTTACCTTAAAGAAAAACATTATAAACGTAAAATACACAAGTAAAATCTACAAGCATGTTTGGACTTCTGACTTTTTTTTTTTAGTTTTAATGGGGTGACATTGATAAATCAGGGTACATATGTTCAGAGAAAGCAGCTCTAGGTTATTTTGACATTTGCTTATGCTGCATTCCCACCACCCAAAGTCCAAATGTCTTCCGTCACCTTCTAACTGGTTTTCTTTGTGCCCCTCCCCTCCCCCAACCCACTCCCTCTACTCCCCCCACCCTGTAACCCCCACACTCTTGTCCATGTCTCTGAGTCCCATTTTTATGTCCCACCTATGTATGGAATCATATAGTTCTTAGTTTTTTCTGATTTACTTATTTCATTCCGTATAATGTTATCAAGGTCCATCCATGTTATTGTAAATGATCCGATGTCATCATTTCTTATGGCTGAGTAGTATTCCATAGTATATATGTACCAAAGTTTTTTAATCCACTCATCCTCTGACGGACACTTGGGCTATTTCCAAATCTTCGCTATTGTGAACAATGCTGCCATAAACATGGGGGTGCATTTTTTCTTTTCAAACAGTGCCTATTGTGTTCTTGGGGTATATTCCTAACACTGGGATAGCTGGGTCAAAAGGCAGTTCGATTTTTAATTTCTTGAGGAATCTCCATACTGTTTTCCATAGTGACTGCACCAGTCTGCATTCCCACCAGCAGTGCAGGAGGGTTCCCTTTTCTCCACATCCTCGCCAGCACTTATTCTGTGTTGTTTTGTTGATTGGACTTCTGACTTTGCACTAATTCAGACCATTACCCCACCAGCATCTGTTAGTTAGGGAGGTTCAGCCATGTTGGCAACAGCATCAGGACAATGTTGCTGGTAAACAGGAAGCTTCACTATACCCTGTGAACAGCAGGCACGCATTGGGAACGTCCCTCACATTCTCTCCCTCATACAACCAGGCAGAATTCTGCCTGTGAGAAGCTTGCAAGACATAAGATGGATGTTTAAAAATGTATTTTAGAACATAGAATGAAGAAATAAGATAATGTCAAGTGATAGCTGAGGGGTACATACTTAAAGTCTACAGAAATTCAAGAAAAGTTTCCTTGCTCGAATCGGATGGTTGGACAGTTTTCCTTGGGATGGAAATTTCACTCTGAAGTCGGGATTCTCACTTTATGGCCCCAGAACTTCTTTATACTCTTGAGAATTACTGAAGACATTAAGGAGCTTTTATTTGTGTGGGATGTATACATATTTACTTATACAATTAGGAACAAGCAGAAAAATTTTAAATATTTGTTTATCAAATCACTTGAAAATAATGATAATAAAACCAATTACATGCCCACATTAACATATATTTATAAAATAACTATATTTTCTAAAACAGAGGAGAAATTATTGAGCAGAATGGTATTGTCTACATTTTGCAAATCTCTTTAACAACTGGTTTAATAAAAGACAGGTGGGTTCTCTTGATTGCTTCTGCATTCAGTCTGTTGAGACATATTTGGGTTAAAGTATATGAATAAAATCCAACCTCATCCAGATATGTAGTTGGAAAACAAAGGAATATAGCTTTTTCAGATAATTAAGGGTATTTTTTTTCTTTGCTAAGACACCAACTCTCAACAAGAAGTAATTTCTTAAAGGTTAGTTGCAATTTGGAATCTAAAACTACATCAGTGAAAATTTGTCCTTTGTTATATTAAATTCCACTGATCTACATGTTCTTCAAATGTATCTTTTTTACCCAAGCATGATTTGCTAACTTCACGCACTGGTCATTTGGAAAAATTTTAATTTTCAAACTGTTGACACATTTTATTATACAATATTAAAAAATCACATTTTTAATATATTACCATTGATCTCATAAAAAAAAATCTTCAATCGTTGGTAATCTGTCAAACTCACGGTAGTAGATACGAGTTTTCCAAAGTTCTAACTTTTGTTGGAAAGCCCACATGTTATCATTGGCAACAGATCCTGACAGTTGTTTTCCCTGAAGTGACAGATTCAGTTCATTTTTGAGAAAATGTCTGCCAAATATCCAAGTTGAAAAAATTACAGTTTTTCCACAAGTTATTCTTTCAAATAAAAATGCTGTTTTATTGGGTATAAAATGGCAATTCAGCACCCAGTTCAGTGTACAAATGCCTTTCAGCTAGACAACCATCAAATGTCAGTATGCAGCAGAAGTGTTTCCCGTTTTATCACTCTGATTAAAAATATGTGTACTCACAGGTCAGGGGTTAATACAATTAATAATTTTTTTTTTTTTTTGTATTTTTCTGAAGCTGGAAACGGGGAGAGACAGTCAGACAGACTCCTGCATGCGCCCGACCGGGATCCACCTGGCACGCCCACCAGGGGCATCGCTCTGCCCACCAGGGGGCGATGCTTTGCCCCTCCGGGGCGTCGCTCTGCCGCGACCAGAGCCACTCTAGCGCCTGGGGCAGAGGCCAAGGAGCCATCCCCATAGCCCAGGCCATCTTTGCTCCAATGGAGCCTTGGCTGCGGGAGGGGAAGAGAGAGACAGAGAGGAAGGAGGGGGTAGGGGGTGGAGAAGCAAATGGGCGCTTCTCCTATGTGTCCTGGCCGGGAATCGAACCCGGGTCCCCCGCACGCCAGGCCGACGTTCTACCGCTGAGCCAACCGACCAGGGCCCAATTAATAATTTTTCATTGTAAACATTGCTATGTGGCATGGCAGTTGGTTCCTACACATGGGTACTGGTAACAAAGGCCATTTCCGGAAGTCTTTCACTTTCACCCATTAGTGCTTGTGGACCAGCAGTGCAAATGTTAATAGAGTGAAAAAGACAAAGACCGTCTTAGCATTATTATGAAAGTAACTTTGACCTCAGGACCCTCTGAAAGAGTCTTGGGGTCCTCACAGGGGTCAGTAGAGAAACTTTGAGAATTGCTCTAAACCTAGAAGGAGGGGAAGACTTTGACAAGGCATCATGAAATGAATGCTTCTAGATGTTGGCCAATTATTGAGGTGGGGGGGGGGGGAGAAAAGGTTGGACAGGTGAGTAGTTGCTAAACTATGGAAAGTTCTATCTACCAGGGAGCAGAGCATGGATATTATCCCGTGGGAAGCTAGGAAATTTTAATAACCATAGCAATCATTTCTTTAGAACCTAGTACGCCTGGTATTTTGTACACATTATTTCATCTACCCATTATATTAATCCTATGAGGCAAATATAATCATCCGCATTTGGTGCAAAGGAATCTGAGGTTCAGAAAAGTTGAGAAACGTGCCCTAACTCTCAACTCATGCAGCTAGTCAAAGTACAGGAGCCCATATAGATACCACTGCAAAACTTGGATGACTTTCTCCATTTCAAAATTTCCCTTCAGGCGACATTTTTCAACTCTGCTGGGTAGGATTCTGGAATGCTTACGGTTGGTCATAGAGCATCTAGTCTGTGGAGAAACACTCTGGCTGTAAATCTTGTGTATTTACTCTGGGTTCCCTGAGGGCAAAGGTCAAGTTTATTTATATGCCCAGCGCACTGTGGTCACTTAATAAATCTTTAACCATAAAGGTAGTGGAGATTTTTTATGGAGCTCAACTCTACCTCAGAGAACCCTTTCGGTGTTCCTTGAGTCTACACTGCACATCCCAGAATAAGAGAATGTTTCTTCCCAAGGAGAATTTAGGGAATCGTATTTCCTGAACCTGACCTTGGACTTCAGTGACCTGAACAGCAGCCTCTGCACAATTATTACAGCATATTTATAAAGCAAGAAAAACTTTTCTTCCTTGCCTTCCCAGCTTTTGGGAGGGGCTGGATCTTATTCTGGAAAAAGAATGGGCTTTGGAGCAGGTTGACCTGGATTCAAAACCCATTTCCATCACTGACAACCGTGTCACTGTGAGCAACTAAGAGAGCCTCACTCAGCCTGTTTCCCTACTGAGAACATGACTCTATAGCGTCTTCAGAAAGCTGTTGAGAACATTAAATGAACTAATGTAAGGAAATCACTGTTCCTGGTGCTTTTCTTTCCCCCATAAGTCCAGCCTGGCCTGCAGAGCCCTCCTGTAGCTCCACAGGGACCCAGGGCTCTACCAGAGGTAGGCAGGCCTCGCTGGGACTCACCAGCTTCCACCCCATCCCCCACACTGCCCCTCATTGGTCAAACATTGTCTGTCTACTCTCATGCTGTGGGCTAATGCTCTCAGCTTGCTCTTACTTTACAAACTTGCTAAGAACATAATAAAAACAGCACATACCACCTGACCAGGTGATGGCGCAGTGGATAGTGCATTGGACTGGCATGCGGACGACCCAGGTTCGAGACCCCAAGGACGCCAGCTTGAGCGCGGGCTCATCTAGTTTGAGCAAAAGCTCACCAGCTTGGACCCAAGGTCACTGGTTCAAGCAAGGGGTTACTCACTCTGCTGAAGGCCCACGGTCAAGGCACATATGAGAAAGCAATCAATGAACAACTAAGGTGTCGCAACAAAAAACTAATGGTTGATGCTTCTCATCTCTCTCTGTTCCTGTCTGTCTGTCCCTATCTATCCCTCTCTCTGACTCTCTCTCTGTCTCTGTAAATAATAATAATAATAATAATAAATAAAAATTAAAAAAAAAAAACAGCACATGCCAATAAAAACTCTAAAAGGCATTCCTAATTGTGGAAGAAATTAATAGGTTCGCTGGTCAAATAATTCTAAGAAACACTGAAAACTAAGTCTTCTGTCCTTGGAGGGCACAATTTAACCAATGAATGGTTCTAAGGAGCCCCAGAAAAAGAAAACCTGTGTAATTTATTTCACATTTCAGCTGAACAAACTGTGTGCACTGCTGAAGGCGTTTTCCTGGGAATCATTCATTCCACCCTCAAGGAACGTTTTCTCCTCAAACTATTGTGAGAAGCATGATCTTACTCTCACAGTTGTGACTCCCTGTGATGCGTCTGAGGTCTTGGCAGTCTCCGTGAGGGCTGAGACACGCTGGCCCAGGGTCAGAAAGTCTGTGATCTGAGAACCAACTCGAGAGGCTAGAACAGGCAGGAAGTAACATCAATGTGAGGAGCATTCAAACCCAATGCCTAAACCTCTACAGCACTTTCCAGCTTATGAAGCATTTAAAGATACAAGGTGGGCAAAAGTGAGCTTCCAGTTGTGAGTACACAAAACAGAGTTTAGTCTTATATTTTTATGTCTTAGTTATTGTATTATTTTCCATATGAACGACTGTAAACCTACTTTGTATATGACCCTGTATATGACCTCATTCAAACATGGTATTTCAGTTTATCTCTATGAAAGGTGTACAAAGCAGTCAGGATATGGGTCTCTCTTTTTGCCCTATATCAGAGATCGGGAACCTTTTTGGCTGAGAAAGCCATGAATGCCACATATTTAAAAATGTAATTCTGTGAGAGCCATACAACTACCCATATACATTACGCATTATCCAATAAAAATTTGGTGTTGTCCCAGAGGACAGCTGTGATTGGCTCCAGCCACCTGCAACCATGAACATGAGCAGTAGGAAATGAATGGATTGTAATACATGAGAATGTTTTATATTTTTAACATTATTATTATTTTCATTAAAGATTTGTCTGCTAGCCAGATGCAGCCATCAAAAGAGCCACATCTGGCTCGTGAGCCATAGGTTCCCAACCCCTGCCCTATATGAAGTTAGGGCTCAGAGAGAGTAAAGGACCCCCTAGTCCCAGCAGGAAGTCTCAGAGCTGAGAATAACCGCAGAGTCAGGCTGGACCCCTGGACCAGTGCTGCACCTGAGAGACAAGAAGCAAAAAATGGGGGTGGGGGTTGGGGAAAGGGAGGCAGAAAGGACAAGTGCAAGTGATTCTGTGGGTCATCCACTCTACTCTTGAGCATTGTGTCCATAGATCTGTCTACCTCAGTAACTGTCCTTTTACCACTTGTCATTGTACAGGTCCTCTTTCTGGAGACCTGTAGCCCAAGAGAGCAAAAGTCAGAACTTAAAAACTGCTAATTCCTGGCCACCTTTAAGGATGAGAGGCAATTCCAGGGCATTGGAGGGAGGGGCATCCATCTTCCACACCATCCTGCCACCGTGGCAGTGAGAAGGCACCGCTAATGCACAGTTAGCTCCAAACCCTCCACAGCCTCTCCCCTCCCTCCCTCCCTGCCTCCCATTAGCCTTGGCCAGTGGACTCCAGTCAGCCAGGACCGTGTGAACCCAATCCTTCAGACCCCGTGTCTCTAATTCGAGTGTTAGGCCCCCTCTTCTGAGTCACCCTCACTCCCTTAGATGCCAAGAAAGAAGGAAAAGAGAGTGAAGGACAAAAGAAGGAGAAGGTAAAAAATGAGACGCAGCAATGACTTGCAGACTGGACTCCTTCCTTTCAGGCTCGAGGCCATTCTCAGGATTTTGTAAACTCTCCACGCTCCATGATGTCATGTATGTTCTACTTGAAATGTTCTGTGTGAATTAGTTCTCATAAATCCTAGGCTCCCTTCACTCTCTAGCCGTCACTGGTGTGCTCTCTCCTGTTGGGATAAACTGTCATGAAGACAAAGAGCGCACCACCAACATGGGAATTCCAACCTGTGATACCTCTGAAGATAAAGCAATACTGGTTATAGGCACTGTAATGCTGGGGAACTCGCCAGAAACTTCCATTCCTGGGAGGAGAGAGCTCCCAGTCAACCTCATCTTTCTCTTTGTGTTAACAACAGCGTGCTTTTCTGTCTGTGTTACTTTGGCAAGAATATTTTGGAATTCTTTCCCAAAAAACGTCAGGGTCAGGACACTTTGAAAAGATTTGGGGGAAGTTATCAGCAAGGCCGAAGCTCACATTTTTAGGCAGCAGGGAATGACTGCTTCTTTGGGGTCACAAGGCAGTTTCCTATACAATAGTTAAGAAAGTGATGTTTCTCACTGGAGAAGTAAATTAGATGACTACATTACTCAAAAAAAAATTCTGAAGTTATTAATGGAGGCGGGAGATTATTAGTTAGTTTCTCCCCTCCCCACTGCAAGCAAAAAATAAAGCAGTCTTTGTACCAAATTTCCATTCCCTTTCACATTCTATTATTAATATATTTATTTCACACATGAGGAGGAAATGTGTGATCTAAAATCAAAGAAATACACCTGACCAGGCAGTGGAACAGTGGATAGAGCATCAGACTGGGATGCAGAGGACCCAGGTTCGAGACCCTGAGGTCACCAGCTTGAGTGCGGGCTTACCTGGTTTGAGCAAAGCTCCCCAGCTTGGACCCAAGGTCCCTGGCAAGGGGTTACTCCAGGGGTCCCGAAACTATGGCCCATGGGCCGCATGCGGCCCCCTGAGGCCATTTATCCGGCCCCGCCGCACTTCCGGAAGGGGCACCTCTTTCATTGGTGGTCAGTGAGAGGAGCATAGTTCCCACTGAAATACTGGTCAGTTTGTTGATTCAAATTTACTTGTTCTTTATTTTAAATATTGTATTTGCTCCCGTTTTGTTTTGTTACTTTAAAATAAGATATGTGCAGTGTGCATAGGAATTTGTTCATAGTTTTTTTTATAGTCCGGCCTTCCAATAGTCTGAGGGACAGTGAACTGGCTCCCTGTGTAAAAAGTTTGAGGACCCCTGGGTTACTTGGTCTGCTGTAGCCCCATGATCAAGGCACATATGAGAAAACAATCAATGAACAACTAAGGTGTCGCAACAAAAAACTGATGATTGATGCTTCCCATCTCTCTTCGTTCCTGTCTGTCCCTATCTATACCTCTCTCTGACTCTCTCTCTGTCTCTTTAAAATAAATAAATAAAAATAAATACCACATCTTTAAAAAAATAATAAAATCAAAGAAACACACCATTTTTATTTTATTTATTTGTTAGTCGAATGGGTGGGGCTAATGATATAATCATGACAGAGGAGCTGAAGATTTTTTTTGTTTTCTCCCCCCCTCCCATTTTTTAAGAAATTATATTAGTTTTGCTAGAGCTGCCATAACAAATTAATATCCCAGGCTGATTGGCTTAAACAACAAAAACTTAATTTCTCACAATTTCTGGAAGCTTGAAGTCCAAGATCAAGGTGTCAGAAGGAAGTGTGCGAAGCCTCTCTCCTTGGCTTATAGATGGTCATCTCCCCCTGTGTCATCAAATGGTCCTCCTTCTGTGTGTCTGTGCTCATTTCTCCCCCCACCCTTTTTTTTTTATTGAATCTATTGGGGTGACATTGGTTAATAAAATTACATAGGTTTCACAAGTACCATTGCATAATATATCACCTGTACACTGCATTGTGTGTTCACCACCCCCTAGTCAACTCATTTCTTCTTCTCATAAGGACACCAGTCATACTGGGTTAGAGGCCACCAACAATTTAATTACCTGAAAGACCCTATCTCCAAATATAATCACATTCTGAGGTATTAGGGGGTAAGACTTCAACATATGAGCCTGAGGGGATATAATTCAGCCCATAATAGGGATCATTGGTCATGGGAGATCTTGTGGGTAACAGTGCAGTAGAGTAGAAATTATATGAAGGATGGCAGAAGTAACTAGTTGAGAATTTGTAGGAACTGGCTGTTAGCCTCAGGGTGGTTTTTTCCTGGTTATAGGATCTTGGGCTACTTTCTTACCCACCCTGGCTATCTGATCCCTCAAGTCAAAGGCAGAGAGGGGAAATGCACTAAATGATTTCTGAGGCATTGGGCCAATCCATCAATTTGTCACAGCTGGAAAGGAATTCAAGGAGAGGCAGACACAATAACATACTGCTCGGATTTCTTGGTGGCCTGAGGGAGAGGTTGGCCCCTCCATCAAAGGAGCCACAAGAAACCGGTTCCATCCCTTCCACATGGTCACCAGGGAAAGTCAGTGTGAACCTTTACACAGACACCTAGTCACAGTCAGTAACGCTGTGACGAAGTGTGCAAAAGCAGACTTTGCACACCTGGGGTAGCTCCAGGGCGACAAAGGGCGTGCAACGCTTTTAAGACTATAAGAAAATAAATTTTCATTCACCTGTAACTTTAAAAATAAGTAAGAAACAGTGAAAGCTAACAAACTGTGATGGGAACCAGCAACTTTAAAGTGATCCATATATACATATATAAATGTATATAGATTCCATTGATATATATATATATATATGGCTTGAAACGCTGCTTGAAGGAATGAGGCCTGTGGAGTGAGGGCAGCTTCCAGAGGGGCCCGCCTTCCCCTAGAAGGAGCTGCACCTCCCTCAGCAGAGCTTACAACTGAAGAGCTGTGAGTGCTTTAGAACGCCCAGAACTGTCACTCAACTCTCTCTGATGACCGTCGGCAACCCTTCAAGACAGGCTTTACTACTTAAGTCATCATCCAGACCAGGAAAAAAACCCAAGCCCTGTGTGCACTACGACCTTGCTGCTTTGCAGGACGTGATCCCAGTCTATGAGCTCCTGTGGGTGGGTCAAGACCTTGACAGTCTGTGAAAAGGAAATGAGACTTCAGTGTTTGCAAGCACCTTGGCTTTCCCTGTGGCCGCTCCCAGAACCCAAAGTTTGGACTCCCTAGTCAGGCTGTCTTGCTGGCAATGCTCCACATTCAAGACCTAGTCTTTTTATCAACATTTGCTGCATTCTTAAATTATGCAGCCACTGGGCTGAGCACTGGGGGGGGAGAACTAAGGACAGACCCAGATGTAATCATATCAAGGCTCTCACAGTGCTAGAGAAACAAGCCAGCAAATCCGTGTTTGGTCCCATGAACATCACCTGGATGACTCCGGGAAGTTGTCAGAACAAGGAGAAAGCTGATGTGTGCAGAGGGATAAGAGGTTGGGGGGGCAGGGCAGGGGACCAAAGCATCCAGCAAGAGGTGGTACTTAATCTGAGACTTGTAAGCCCACCGAGGCAGGCTAACAAAGAGATAAGCAATCCAGGTCACAGCTTAGGAACATCAGGACATTTGGGGTGGCTAAGGATTGTTCTAAATGTTGGAATCTGTGAAAAGATAAGTCATAAGCTAAATGTAGAGCCCCAGATATGACACTAAGAAATTTACAATTAACTGTGAAGGCCATGGAGTCGAATCAGACTGCCCCAGACTGATCACCCCAGTGGCATGGCCCTAGATGACTTGATTAACTGCACTATGCGTCAATGTCCTCATTGTGAAATGAGAATTAAAACACATCTGTCTCATAGAATAGTTATGTAGACTGAACAAGATCATGGAGGCAAATCTATAGCACTTGAGGTTTTAGAAAATACCATTTACTAGCATTCTCACCATCATCATCATTGAAAGAGCCATGTGGCAAGCTTTGTGTTTGAGATCCAGTTATTCTCCACTTGCCCCACCAGATTCATTTCCTTTCCTTCCCTGACATGCTCTGTCCTGGGAAGCTAACCCCCCAAAATGCACCCCCAGGCTCCCTTTCCTGCTAGCTTCTTACTGACTGAGCCCATAGGAGGCACAAACCAGAGTCTGTGGAACAGGAAGAGAGGTCGGGTAGGGTATTTCTACGCTCAGCGCTCCCTGACTCAGGGCAGCTGCTCTGGTCGGTCTGTGACTCTGTGTCTCGCTGGGGCCCCCTGAAAGCAAAGCCCGAGGCAAGGACTTTGGTTTCAGAGACTTATTTGGAAGGTGATACCAGGGCTGGAGGAACAGGGAAGGTCTGACAGGACAGGGAGAAGCACAGAGGACGGGACTGAGATCACCTCTGTGAGTGACCGTCCTGTGCCTCTGCAGGTTCTCTGAGGAGGGAACAGATGCTCGGGGATTTCTGTCGGAGGGCGGAGGGTTTGTGTTTATCTGCCACTTTCCAAACAGGAGCAGCTTCTGAGAAGGCCCTTAGAAACAAATCAGAAGGGCATTTGCCTCCCTGCAGGTGGAAAGCTGTCGGGATGAGACCAGCAGCTGCAGCTGAAACCACAGGGATGCTGATGGGATGTGACAGGGACACAAAGGCGTCCAGTATGTGTGCCAAACACAGCTTCTACTGGACCACTGTCTCCTCTAGGGCTTCAGGGCCTCCTTCTTTCTTGTTCTTTTCTTTTCAGGCTTAGAAGAGGCCCTGCCCACCTCACTCCTCATGCTAATCGCTGAGCCCATGACTGTGGCCATGACCTCGGCACTGACCTCACTGCTGTAAATACCTTCTTCACGGAAGCCCCACCATTGAACCACTGAGCAGGATTCTACACCCTGCCCGGACCCACACAGACACAGATTATTCTGGCTGTAAAACTAAGGTTGGCCACAGGGATGGTCAGTTAGGTCACTGAAGATGATAAAGACATGAAACAACTCAAGCAGAAGGAGAGGGGCTGAACTGAAGCTGACATGTTCATATAACAGCCTCTAGAGCAGGAGTCTCAAACTCGCGGCCCGTGGGCTGCATGCAGCCCGCCAAACAATTTTGTGTGGCCCGCAGACTAATCCACGAACTACAGTTTCTGGTCGTTTTGTGACACTGAAAAGTGTTGCGTAACAGTTGCCTTTTGTAGACCTAGTGCGGCCCACCTAATGGCTGTGATCTTGCTCTGCGGCCCACATGCTGAGATGAGTTTGAGACCCCTGCTCTAGAGGATTGGCTCCCCACATCAGGCCTAATGAGGACCCTCTCCCTGCTATCTGATCTCTTTGACATGTGCCCCACAAAACTGCCCATCTCTGTGTCCTTTCTCCTCAGTCTCATGACTGCCAGCCTCTCACTGTCTACATCTGCAGGCAAACAATAGATATTCACTAAATAAATCCCCATTTCTAGTGTTGCTTCTGTTCTAATATTTGTCAATATACTATCTTGTTATACAAGGTTACTGTTATGAACTGAATGTTTGCATTCCAATCCCCAACTCAGATGTTGAAACCTTAACCTCCAATGTAATGGTATTTGGAGATGGGGGCCATTGGGAGATAATTAGATTGAGAAAAGGTTATGAGGTCATGAGGGTGGGGCCCCCATCATGGGATTAGTGCCTTTAATGAAAGACGAAAAGAAACTAGGTCTCTCTCTCTCTCTCTCTCTCTCTCTCTGCCATGTGAGACACGGTGAAAAACTGACCATCTGCAAGCCAGAAAGAGGACTTCAGCAGGGGCAAAATCTGCTCCCACTTTCTTCTGGAACTTCCAGCCCCCAAACTGTGAGAAATAAACATATATTGTTTTAGCTGCCCAGCCTAGGGTATTTTCTTATAGCAGCCCCAAACTAACAAAAACAGGGAGCAAGGCAGAAACAGATGGGTCACTTTGTTGTAGCTAAATGATTTTACTAGATTTTTTAGCCTTATGTAAATCCAATATGAGAGAATAAGAAATAACCCCCTACTCAAAACCAGGTGAAACCTAAGAGTTTAGACATTAAGCTGGCTGTCTTTTTTTATTAACTAAAAATTTCTGGTAAAGCAATGATTACTGCCCGAGATTTCCTCCAGGGGTAAGGAACAGTCTATTTAAGTTTCCCGAGGAGGGTAAGAAAGAATCAAGTTGCTTTTTCTCATTCTCTTTCAAATTGTGCTCACTCTATAAACTGGTTTCACTTACCCCTCCAAGGAATTAGTTCTAGAAGTGTCCAGCCCTCCCTCCCACTGGCCTTGCTGCCTCTGCACTGGTAGTTCTGCCAAAGGTCAGGAGCTACACCTGTTACTCCATCGGGTCACTTTCACGCAGTCCTAAACCCACAGCACAGGACTGCGGCTCTAAGCACAAATCTAGGGTCATGTGCCAACCCCGGCTCCAGCCTCTAGCTCCTTTTGCCTCATCTGTAAAATGAGAATAAGAAGAGTAGCTTCCTCATAGAGCTGAACGTAGCATATGGTGAACACCATGAAGGTGGGTTATGCAGCCAAGTGAGTATCTCTGGTTCTCATCTCTGGTCTAGTCCTCAAGGCCCTGGGGTTGGGGGGTGGGATATGAAATGCTGAGAAAGCACAGCCCCACCCTCCACAAACAAGTCACAGTCCTCCATGAGGGAGCCTTTGTTTCCCCTCTGTTCTAGTAATTCATCCTCAGCAAAGAGTTATGGAGATTTCGCACTCGCCCACCCCCATCACTCTACTTAAAGATAACAAAATCTGTTTCCCTACAACTAATAATAGTTGCTCTGTGTGAGAGGAAAGGGATATGGAAACAGAAAGTCTCCTAAGAGCCTTGACATAAACCTTCTAGGTGGTGATCCGTGCTGGGCAGATGCAGGGAAGCACAAGGTGCCCCTTGGGTAGCACGGTGTTTACAGGGGAGATGGGGATACAGTCCAACAATACAGTTAAGAGACAAGACAGGTCCGAGGGTCGGGCAGATGGGAGTTGGCTGAGAGAGAGGCTACACGGAGGTTGAAGCAGCCTCGGGGCCACATCCTGGCTGTGACATGCCCCGCCTAGTCACGGAAACTGAGAATGTCCTGGTGTGGGTTTCTTCTCTCCCAGAAGGATGTTGACCCTGGGCGTGTTGGGTCATTATGTCTGACGCACAGCTTTTGGCTGGGGATCACCCAATTTTCAAAATCCCTGACTCAAACCTTGACCAGCTTTGATAACACATGGGTGTTTCCTTCTGACAGCGGCCCCCTCTCCCAGCCGCAGCCACCACCTGCTGCTCCTTTGAGGCCCCAGGATGGATAGCTTGGATGAAGCATTTGCTGTCATCTCCTTGGCAGGGATCAGCTTCAGTACCAGCTGAGCTCTTAGGGGGCAGAGGGCGGGGGGAAGCTAGTCTTGCCAGATGCTCCCACGAGTGTCCCCTTCCTTCTCCAGATAGAATTTGTGCTTTGGAGCATTAATTTATCCACAAGGACATCATTATGAGCCAGAAGTGCTCCCCCGAGAGGAAGTGGAAGTGTTTTGCGTGACAGCCAGCCACAGTGTTCAGCTGGAGTGGGGCGTGGTTCTCATTGGCAACACCAGGCTGCGCAGTGCGGCCGGCCCCCCAGGACCTGTGCCTAAAGTCCATATAAGATTGCATATGTGTGTTTCAAGAACAGCGTGAACCCCAGATTCAGGAACGTTCTACGAAAGCAATGGATTTGTATACTCAATTTATTTGTTTTCCTTTTGATAGTTTTGGAATTATCTTTCTTGTTTTCAATTCTGTTTTTCTACTAATGCAGCCCGAAATCACACTGGTTTCTTAGGCCCCACAATTTTTTTAAGGTCCTCTCATCACATGTTCTTGATTGATTGTGCACCTATTACTGAGAACAAGAATTTATGTGTGCTGCTACTCAGCCAATTCTCCTCCATCTTTTAGAATTTGTTCGGTTGGCTCTGTGGGCCAAGTCGAGGGCCTTTCATTTATGCCTATAACCTTTCATCTTCTTGGAGTTGACCCAGTGCTCTGGAAAAAAAAAAAAAAGGTCTTTTGATACTGATTCTGTCATTTAACAAATTCAGTATCTTTCTCTTAACAACGTCTAGAAACTGCTGTGAAGAATGTTCTGTAAATGTCAGACAGTAATATGTGACTCATGTCTGCTGCCAGGAATTTCAGACGATTTCACACTACATTTGTAGTTAAGCCTTTCGAATTCATGACTGAAGAGGGCTGCTTTTTCTGTATCTCCATTTTGCATAAGTGTGCCTTGTGACACTGGCAAGGAATTTAAAGAAAGAAGGCTTTGTAGGAATCCAGAAAAGGTAAGATGACCACAATTCCAGGTGCCCAGGAAGCTGGTCTAGGCAGTATTGCCCACCTGCCCCCACACGCTGGCCTTTGTGAACATTTTGTCCCTAGTGGCTTCATATTAGCCTAGATACAAAATTCAAGTACCTTTCTCCAGCTTCTGCAGTCTTTACGTTCTGGCTTTTCCTGCCTCAAAAGACCTAGAATAAGCTTAATAATGGTGCCCAAAGACATTAGGTCCTAATTTCTGGAACTTTTGAATATCAATGCATCCAGCAAAAAAATAATCTTTGCAGATGTGATTAAGTTAAAGATGTTGAGGTAGAGACATTATTCTAGATTACCTGCACGGGCCTTAATGCAATCACAAGTATCATTCCAAGAAGGAAACAGAAGGAGATTGTACTACAAATAGACTCACAGTGGCAGAGACAGGAGTGATGTGGCCACAAACCAAGGAATGCCGCATCCACCAGAAGTCACAAAAGGCAGGGACCATATACCCTCTTAGAGCTTCTGGAGGGAACATGATCCTGCTGACACCTTGATTTTAGCCCAGTGAGACTGATTTCAAACTTCTGGCTTCCAGAACAGTGAAAGAATACATTTCTGTTGTTTAAGGCACTAAATTTTTGGTGGTTTATTATAGCATCCCTAGGAAATGAGTACAGATCTTTACGACACCTCTCGGACATGCTGAAGTCCTGCCCCTTTTCTCTCCACTGCACGTCAGTCAAAGTTTCTGTTTAGGTTGCTTTATATTCACTTTTATTTTTATTGTCCTCACCTTTTGCTCACAAATACTTTGCATGCTCTTCAAGTTACCAGCCCACCTCTTCACAACTCCTTTCCTGCTTTACAGAGAAAAGTAGAGCTACAAGACGTGGGGTCCCTCGGGTAGCTCTCTCCACACCTTCTGGTTAGTACCATGAGTTATGCCTGGAACAGAACTGGCCATAGCACAACTCCAGGGGAACACATACACATGCACACACACACACACACACACACACACACACACACACACACACAGAGGAACACATCTCTATTCAACCTGCTGGAGTTTTAGCTCATACATCTCATTTGCTTCCTGGATCACTCTGGCCACAAATATGCTTTTTCTCCTCTTTCCCTTTCTTCTTTCTGTAGCTCTGACACTCCTTGTTTGTTCTGTTAAAGCATTCCTTCCTGTGCATTTCTTTTCTGTATTGTATCTCCCATCACACTTCTAGGACACCTGCATCTTTTCCCCCAAAGGACAATTAACACAAGGTTGTATATTTGGGAATTTTTTCCTGAAGGTTTAATGTAACCAGAGTGGGAAGTTACATAACCTCACACAGCACAATTTAAAATTAAATGACTATCAGCCACGCCTCTTCTTAAGAGACCCTTGGTCAAGCCCACTAACCAAGGACTTCTGCAGGATGGGCCCCTCTAGGGAGATCTGGGCCTCTCCCACCTCACCGTGCTCCTCTTTCCCTGCCTCTCAGCAATCTCAAAGCAAGATTTCTTGTTGTTCTCAGTCATGACAAAAAAGTGAGCCACCTTTAACCCCTTTATAAACCTGGACTCCAGCATGTCCCTTTGCTAAGAGTCAAATGCTTTGCTGAACAGGCCGTATAATCCAGGACTCCCCCCTTCAGCATCAGAACAGACGTTTGAAATTAGAGTTCATCCTCATTTTTTCATAGACTGTTTCAAATTTTTAGGCTGGGATGACCTCTCTCCAACCCGTTCCCACCTCGCCACCCTCCTCCCCCCAAAAAAAAAGAGGCAGCAGAAAGAGCACATTGGCACTTGGCGTCACTGCGGGCTGGTTGACAAAGACAGACTGCTCAAGCAGGCCACCTTGGGGGACTGCTTTTACTTTACTGAGCGATAATGGCCCCTGGGACAATCCCCTGCTTTCTCAATCGGACTGGGCTGGTTTTCGATGAGGTTTAATCAGAAAAAAAAGGAAATGAGCTAATGCAAAACTAAACCGCCCCCGCCCCCCAGAGCTGCAGAATCTTAGGTTGTTGAGTCATTTGTGCACAACTTTCATTCACTTCACTGGGAAGCAAAGAACAGGGAGCAAGAGGCATCCTGGTCCTCTAGGGTTGCTACAAAGCCGCACAGGCTGGGTGGTTTGCAACAACAGAAATGTATTGTTCCAGTTCCAGAGGCCGGAAGTCTGAAATTGAGATGTCAGTAGGGCTGATTCTAACTGGGGGCTGGGAGGGAGACTCCTCCCTGGCTCTGCCCTAGCCCCTGGGGGGTGGCGGGCAGTCCTCAGTGTTGCTGGGTCTGTGGAGGCAGTACTCCGGTCTCTGTTCACCCCAGGACAGAAGAGAAAAGGGGTGTAGACATGGTTGGGAGACACAAAAGTCCTCTCTTCTTTCCCACTTGCTGGTGCTCATCTTGAACATGCATTTGAAAAGCAACAGAGCAGCCTGACCTGTGGTGGCTTAGTGGATAAAGCATTGACCTGGAATGCTGAGGTTGTTGGTTTGAAACCCTGGGTTTGTCTGGTCAAGGCACATATGGGAGTTGATGCTTCCTGCTTTTCCTCCCCTTATCTTTCTCTCTGCTCTCTAAAAATGAATAAAAAAGCAACAGAGCAGAGTGGTTTAGACTCCAGGCCCTCAGTCACAGTGTCTGTGTGCACATGTCAGCCCTGCCTTTACTTTGTGTGGGTTCCTTTCCTATCTTTGCTTCTGTCTCTTCACCTCTAAAGTGGGGATAATAATAGTCCTCACTTCAAAGACTTCCTGTGAAGGTCATATACATTAATCAACGTGGAGTCCTTGGAACAGTTTCTGGCACATGCTTTGTGTTCAATAAATGTTACCAGCTGCCTATATTCTTTGAGTGCTTTTTGCTTGCAAGAGCCATTTGAGACCCAAAAAATGACTTAGGCAAAGCTTCTGCCCCAAAGGTACTTGCCATCCAATAGTGCAGACTTTAATAAGATAAACAGTACACATTTGTATGTTAATTCTGAGTGGTGGGCAGTTCTGCTGGTAATTGAGAAGGAAGACAGTCTGTGTGCCACGCCCACTCTGGAGAAAGAATTTGTGGAAGCTCTTCTTCAAGAAGCAATTCTCTTGGTCTCTCCAGGATATTCACGCAAATAGGACATTTGTTCAGGGACAAGTGCTTCCCCACTGATCATCTCAAGCAGTCCTTACTATGACCTCGTGAAGCAGGGGGTGCTGGTCACTTTTACAACTGGAGAAAAATAAGAATCAAAGAGTAAATAAGTGATTTCCCCGAGGTCACCAGCAGAGCCAGGTCTCAAACCCAGCGCTCTCTGCCTGATGCAACAGATTGTTTAGATGGTCACACCCTGGGCCAATCAACAAACTAGCTGCATTAAAGATAGAGACATCTGGGGTGTCTGGAACTGTGTGTCTCCTGGTAATGACAATGGAGATGAAGCCGGCAAAGATGATGTCATGCTTTGGTTTTGTGTTTCCTCTGAGATTTAAAAAATGGTCTGGGAATCACTGAGAAAACTGGAAAAATGGGTTTCAAACTACACTTAGCTGTTCATCCTGTTATGAAATAAAAAGTGGCCATCTTATCAAATAAACTGTTTCGTGCTAAGTGCATCCTGGCAGTGAGAAAGGAGACTGTTAGTCTCTCTACCTGTCTTTATATCTGGAAGATTTGCTTGAAAAGCCAAATACAAATGATTTTGGACATCAGATTATTTTCCCAAAAAACCCTGCCTTCATATTTGAGGACCAATACTTCTTAAAGTTTTAACTTGTAAATTCCTTTGTATTCAGCCTTTCTAATCATTTGTGATCTATAAACAAGCTTTTATAAGTACAAGGTGCAGGGTTCTTTAAAAACAAGGGTTGTTTTATAAATATAAGAATACTTCCATAATCTACTAACCATAACCACATAAATTCAAGTTCCAACTTCTTCACTTTGGCAATTATGTACATTTTCCTTTATCTATAAAATAGGAATAATAATATCTACTTCTTAGATATTAAATAAGATCTCACCTAAAGCAATATGTAAAGATTTACAACACTATTTGACCCTTTATTAGAGATCAATCAAATGCTAGATTTTATTATAGGTTGTGGAAACAGCAGTTGTCGGGTTCTGTTTAAAATTTTCATATTAAACCACAAAGGACCCTAAATAGCCAAAGCAAGCCAGAACATGAAGAACAAAGCTGGAGGCATCACACTTTCTGATTTCAAACTACATTACAAAGCTACAGTAATCGAAACGATGTGGTACTAGAATAAAAACAGACACATAGACTAATGGAATAGAATCAATAGCCCAGACATAAACCCCTGTCTATATGGTAAACTAACATTTGACATGGAAGCCCATACTAATGGAGAAAAAATAGTCTCTTTAATAAATGGTGCTAGGAAATTGGACATTCACATGCAAATAAAGAAAACTAGACCCTTCTCTCACATCACTCACAAGAATTAATCTGGAGTGGATTAAAAACTTAAATGTAAGAGCTGAAACAATAAAACTCCAAAAAGAAAATGTAGGGAAAAAACTCCTTGACATTGGTCTTGGCAATGATTTTTTTGGATATTATACTTAAAGCACAAGCAACAAAAACAAAAAGCAACAAGTGGAGCTACATATAACTAAACATTCTGCACAGCAAAAGAAATGATTAACAAAATGACAAAGCAGTCTATAGAATAGGGGAAAATATTTGCAAACCATCTATCTGATAAGGGGTTGATATCCAAAATATATAAGGAATTCATAAATTCAATATGTTCTGGAGTTTTCCTAAAGGGAGGCAACATGTCTCCGCTTCCCAGTTCCTTTGCTGCCACTTGCATTGTCACCAAAAGCAAGTTGTCTTGGCCACTTTGGACAGTAGTTGTCAACTTCAGGACCTTTGCACCCAGTAGAACTCTGCCTGGCTCCATACCCACCCTAGGTACCACTTATGGGATGTGGAGTCAGGTGATTTGCAGAGCTGACTTGAGGAATTATTTGCTTAAGCGTTGGAAGAACCCAAAACAGGGCAGCAAAAATAATGTGAGAAGAAAACTACCCTACTAGAAGCCTTTTGCCCTCTGCAGTTGGTTGGCTGACACCTCCCTTCACATTCACAGGGAAGTGACATCCTAATGAAGTGCTCTCAGATGACTGCCCACATCCAAACACCATCTCCAAGGTGGCTGGCGATGAGCTCAGCAAGACCTCCTTAAAAAGCAGCGTTCTTCCCCAGAACACCGTGCAGATGCGCCCGAGACAACCTTCATTCCTCTCTGCTGGCAGCTTTTTAATCAACCATCTTTTCTGTGAATTCAGCTGTGGGCAATTTGTGATCCACAGACATGTTTTAATAAATTTTAAATAATGAGTTTTATTAAACCAGTGTCAGAACTCAAATGAGAAATCTCTGTCTAGCCTTTCGTCTATAGCAAGTAACAAGCATCAGCCAAGTTGCCTGTGTGATTTGCAGGGTCTAAGGACCTGGTCCTGATTCTCCCGCTGGGTTTGCCCAGGTAATTTTGATCCTCTGCAAGGTTTCTTCACCTGGGACCCAAAAGGGTTTCACAGAGAGAATTCAGTATGTTGATAAAGTCAAATAAAAAAAAATTACAGCTTTATTTTCACTAACTTCAAATGACTAGCTAGCATTTCCTTTGATCAGAAAGGCTGACAACAAACCACACTACTTATAGAAGTCCCTATAATTTTTTTACCAGTAAAAATCAAAATATTTTCCTATCAAGTGATGGCCACTGCATGTATCTTGAACTAGCTCTTACTAACCTCACCACCCCTAAAATAAGACAATGATCAGACCCATCATTGGCTCTGATGTTAATGCATTAACAAAAAGGCACATTAATTTTTATAGTATTGCAAATTTGTCTTTTAAGAATTTTGCTAACTGTACTTCAATATAACTGAGGTCTGCTTTGTAAACCAATAAATTTTATTTTATGCACTTAAAAACATTTTCCTAAGAACAGCTTCCCGTGCCTGCTGGAGTTCCCATAGTACAAATATCAAGTCCCCACAGCAAACCTTCTGGCCAGGCCTCTCACCCTCCGGTCCTGTGCCCACCAACAGCAAACTTTTAATCTCGTCCTCACATGCAATTTCTTCCTGTCCTCTCTTAGTTGCCCCTACTTCTCCCCCCACCCACCCACCCAGGCATCACGCTGGGCGCCACTTCTAATAACTCTTCTTAAAATATAAACGCAAAGCACAAGCATTGCTTAACAAGTATGTCAAACGTGACCCCTTGTGGGCTGTGAGAATGTTAATCTGGGGCTGCGTGGGACCAAAAACGCCTGCTAAGTGCAAAGGATGGGGCTGTGCTGGTGGGAAGCAGGCGGTGTGTTCATCTGAGGGCGGAGGGTTCACCCAAGGGCGGTGGGTTCATCTGAGGGAGGCGTCCGGCTGCTCCTCCGCTCCCCTGTGGTCGGGCCCTCCAGCCGCAGGGCTCCTCCTTAACTGGCCCGAGGACTTCATAGCCACACACAAGCGCCATCCCGGGCTTAAGCACTTGTGGGAGGCCTTTCAATTAACTTGTAGCCGCGTTCCCTGGACCCTTGATTCCATAAACTGACACCTTACCAGATGAAAAATGTTAATGTACAAAAATGGACTGTCTTGATGGTCAGTGAGTGGCTGACTCATCAAAAAAGGCGTCACTGGCTCATGGGCCGTAATTCCGTAAAAGGCTCCTTGGCGTTAAAATTAAATTCTTAGGTATTTCTTTCCAACTTGCTTTTTTTTTTCCTTCCTCCTCTCTTTCCTTTTTCCCTACACCCTTCACTGGCTCTATCTAAGGTTGTGATTCAGAGATTTTCTTGAAGGAACGGCCTTCCCTGGGGATTTGTGCTCTGTTTCAGTAAAGAAATGAGTTTTCCCGGGGCGGTCTAGGCCTGGATTTTGTGGTTGGTAAACAGGAACAAGTTGACTAAAAGTCCAGGGACATAAAATGCAATAAAAGTAACGATGTGTTTTGGGTGCTCCGAGGGGCTGTGTCTGGTAGTACTTGGGCTGGAGACCAGCCCTACACCCTGTAGGAGGCTGAGGTCTGGTGGCGTGGGATCCTCAGCAGCGGGAGTGGTGCTGCCTTTGACAGATGTGAGCCGTTCGGTGTGGAGCAAGCAGACCTGGCTCTTTCACCCATGTTTTTTATTTTATTTTTTTTTAATTTTTTTTATTTATTCATTGTTTTAGAGAGGAGAGGGAGAGACACAGAGAGAGAGAGGAGAGACAGAGAGAGAAGGGGGGGAGGAGGTGGAAGCATCAACTCCTATATGTGCCTTGACCAGGCAAGCCCAGGGTTTCGAACCGGCGACCTCAGCATTTCCAGGTCAACGCTTTATCCACTGCGCCACCACAGGTCAGGCATCTTTCACCCATGTTTTAATTACAGAGCCAAACTTGTAGGGACAACCAGACAGCGCTAGTCAAAAACCAAACTGTTGTGCGTGTGCAAAGACATTGATCGGCGAATAGGAATCAGGCCCTGCTGAGAGCTGGGCCAACCAGGATAAAATTTTGAAGCAGATAAAAATAGTTTATTTCTTACCCATTCACCTCCAACCCTCTGAGGCTCTGTGTCAAGCATTCATATGACATGCTAAGGCCTTCAATAAGACACCCATCCACAGGGGTCCTATACCTTAAAAGATTCCCACCTTCAGTTTTGCTCCCTACTCCACTCCCCACCCCAGAATTCCCCTTCTCTAAGAGCAGCACATCCCGGCCTTTAACCTAGAGCTGAGGGACACCTTATACCCCCCCCCCCCCAGGACTTGCACAGGACTTTCCAAAGAGAATCCAAAGTCATGCAGATGGATCTATAACCAATGCAACAGCGTGCTGTGTGGCCTCAGATGCCCACAGGGGAGTGTGTTCTGGGCAGGCAGCCTGGGCAGACACTTCCTCTACGAGGTGCTGCCCCTGAGCTCATCCTACATGTCCCAGCGTCTTCCTTTCCTTTCCCAGAATTTTTGGCTTCTCTGATAGCTCATACATTCTGGGTAGAAAAAGCCTGTAACTTGGAGAAAGCTCACATCCCATTTGCCATAATAGAAGCTGGGCATTCACAGAGAGGCATAAAAACAGACATATAGCTCAATGGAACGGAAATAAACCCACACTTTTATGGTCAATTAATATTTGACAAAGGAGGCAAAAACATGTAATAGAGTAAAGATAGTCTATTCAACAAATGCTGTTGTGAAAATTAAACAGATATATGCAAAATAAAACTAGACCACTGTCCTACATCATACACAAGAATAAACTCAAAATGGATTAAAGACTTAAATGTTAGACTCAAAACCATAAAAATCCTAAAAGAAAACACAGGCAGTAAAATCTTGGACATTTCTCTCAGTAATATTTTTTTCTGATAAATCTCCTTGGGAGAGGGAAACAAAAGAAAAAAGTAAACAAATAGGACTAAGTCAAACTAAAAAGTTTTTGCACAGCAAGGGAAACCATAAAAAAAAATGAAAAGAGAACCTACTGAACAGGAGAACACATTCACCAATGATACATCTGCTAAAGGGTTAATATTGAGAATTTATAAAGAATTTATACAAGTCAACACCAAAAAAACACAATTCTATTTTAAAAAGGGGCAAAGGACCTGAATGACACATCTCCAAAGAGGACATTCTGATGGCCAATAGGCATATGAAAAGATGCTCAACATCACTAATCCCTAGAGAAATACAAATTAAAACCACAATGAGATATCACCTCACACCCGTCAGAATGGCTATCATCAATAAATCAACAAAAACAAATGTTGGGGAGAATGTGCAGAAAAGAGAGCCCTCATGCACTGTTGCTGGGAATGCAGGTTGGTGCAGCCACTATGGAAAGCAGTATGTCAAAAAATTAAAAATGGAACTACCTTGCCTGACCAGGTGGTGGCACGGTAAATAGAGCATCAGACTGGGATGCGGAAGACCCAGGTTCGAAACCCCGAGGCTGCCGGCTTGAGTGCAGGCTCATCTGGTTTGAGCAAGGTTCACCAGCTTGAGCCCAAAGTCACTGGCTTGAGCAAGGGGTCACTCAGTCTGTTTTAGCCCCCTGGTCAAGGAACATATGAGAAAGCAATCAATGAACAACTGAGGTGCCACAACAAAAACTGATGCTTCTCATTCATCTTTCTCCCTTCCTGTCTGTCTGCCCCTATCTGTCCCTTTCACTCTGTCTCTCTCTGTTTCTGTCACCAAAAAAGAACTGATTTATGGCCCAGCAATTTTTTTTTAATTAAAAAAAAATTTTTTTAACTGATTGTTAATTTATTATGTTTACATAGATTCTAGTGTTGCCCCGAATGCATGCCCCCCCCCCCGTATTCCCCTCAACATCTCCTTTTCTCCCCTCCCCATAGCGCCCTCCTCCCTTCCCTTTAGCTTTATCCCATCCTATCATCCCCTTTCCCTCTGTCCTCTTTTCCTCTGGAATGACCCAGAAATTTCACCTCTGGAAATATATCTGAAGAAACCCAAAACACTTATTGAGAAGAATATATGTACCCCTATGTTCATTGCAACATCATTTACAATAGTCAAGATTTGGAAGCAGCCCAACTGTCCATCAGCAGATGAGTGGATAAAAAAAGCTGTGGTATATTTATACAATGGAATACTATGTGGCCTTAAAAAGAAGGAAATCTTACCTTTCATGAACACATGGATGGACCTAGAGATTATTACGCTAATTGAAATAAACCTGCCAGAGAGAAGACAGTACCTTATGATTTCACTCATACATGGGATCTAATGAAAATTATAAACAAAGTAAGTAGAAACAAACTCACAGAGAATAGACGGATACCTGTCTGAGATGAGGGAAGTTTGGGGCTGGGCGAGAAGGGGATGAAACAAAACAAAACAAAAAAACAAAACCCATAAAGGCAAGTCTCACATGAGAGAGTCCTGAGTCCAGGGGGGCTCAGGTATCAGGACACAAAGGATCAGCTAGATAAAAGTCAGGCTGATCTGAAAAGTTCTCGTGAAGGACAAGACCTCAGACTGGGGCCTGCTTCCCTTTTCTTTCCATCTACCAGTGGACGGCATGAGATTTGGAGAGGGAGTTGGAGGAGAGAGGCCATTGCAGAATTATATTTCCATCAAAAACCATTTAAACGTATATGTCCTCTAGTTGCAGAGCACCCTTTTTCCATGACAGCCTCTGCGGATCACCCACCCCTGTGCTGACTGTGAAGTGTCTGGCACTGCCTGAGGCCCCTGGACGCCCATGGGGCGGCGGGGGGCAGGCTCAGCCTCGTGTGTTACCGAGTTTCTCTAACGTAACCCTGTCCTGTGGCGGGTGCTGTGGCTGGGGACTTTTACTGGGCCCATAAACTAGCTTTCTAGCAGTCCTTGTTTGTTTTGAAAACTTCTGAGTTATCAGCAGGATCCTGAAGGGGTTTAGTTTCACTCTTCAAGCAGGCCCTGTTTTGGGCCTGGCAACTTGGAGAGTAGTATTTCTCCGTGAAGAAGAAAAGAGGTAAAAATAAAAATGGCTTTTCCAAAAAGTTTTATGTACTGCAGAAAGAAAAATGTTGTCGGAGGTGGAAGTTCAGCGAAGGACAGCACAGGGGCCAAAGGCAGGATGCCCCTTCGGGGTGCACAGCCATTCCTCAGAAGGCCCCACTTAGTTAACGCGTGGTTGTCGCCATCTTGAATTCTTACTAAGTTGGAAAGAAGGGGCCTTGCACTTTCATATTGTACTGTACCCCACAAATTATGCAGCCAATTCTCGCCATCTGGTCTGTTTTCTGAGAAGTTTCTTCTTGGGTTCTCAGAGGACAAAAAGGCACTCAGGGAAGCAAATGGCTACCTCGGACACAAGGCTACAAACCAGAGCCCTCCTAGGACAACGAGGCTCCAGGATCACCCCTCAGTTCTGTGTGAACTGGCGGGGTCTCCTCTGGGAGAGCAAATCTGTCTTAAAACAGAGGTCCTCGTTTGGCCTGGGTGTCCACACAGGGTCCAAGCACTCTCCAGAACATATGTTGAATGACTTCAAACCCTTAGCTAACAGGAGCCCTTCTAGAAGGCCCAGGACATACAACACACTGGGGGCTTACAGCACACAGATTTACTCTCTGACGGTTCTGTGCACCGGAAGTCTAAACTCTGTTTTATGGGACAAAAATCAAGGTGTCTGCAGGTGAGAATCTGACCCTTGCCTCTTCCAGCTTCTGGTGGCTGCCAGCAAGCCTTGGCTCCTCACACAGCCTCCTCACGGCCACCTGTCTTTGTGGTCATGCTGGCTTCCTCTCTTCCCTACTAAAACCCCCTCTGCCTCCCTCTTGTAAGGACACTTACAATGACATTTAGGGCCCAGCTGGATAAACCAGATAACCTCTCCAACTCAAGATCTTTAATCACCTCTGCACAGTTTCTTTAGCCGTATGAGGCAGCATTCATAAATTCTGGGATTCGGCCCTGGCCGGTTGGCTCAGTGGTAGAGCGTCGGCCTGGCGTGCGGAAGTCCTAGGTTCGATTCCCGGCCAGGGCACACAGGAGAAGCGCTCATCTGCTTCTCCATCCCTCCCCCTCTCCTTCCTCTCTGTCTCTCTCTTCCCCTCCCGCATCCGAGGCTCCATTGGAGCAAAGATGGCCCCGGGCGCTGGGGATGGCTCCTTGGCCTCTGCCCCAGGCGTTAAAGTGGCTCTGGTCGCAACGAGCGACGCCCCGGAGGGGCAGAGCATCGCCCCCTGGTGGGCAGAGCGTCGCCCCCTGGTGGGTGTGCCGGGTGGATCCCGGTCGGGCGCATGTGGGAGTCTGTCGGACTGTCTCTCCCCGTTTCCAGCTTCAGAAAAATACAAAAAAAAAAAAAAAAAGGAAGAAGAAGAAAAAAATATTCTGGGATTCACCATGACTGTCTTGAGGGAGGCCATCATTCAGGCCACCATGAGGGCTGCCGTGAAGGTCAGTACTCTGCACAGAAGCCCAGGCTCTCTGCTGCCGTGTGTCCTCCTAGCACTTTCCTCTCTTAGGCTCCTCTCTGGGCCTGAATTCTGGAGGCCCTGGCAGCCCTCCACGCCTCTGCAGCACCCGTTCCCCGGCCCCTCCACAAAGGTGGTCCTGTAACCAGACATTTAGAGAAGGGACAGAGGAGGGCACAGAAATCATCCTGTAGCCCAGCGGTTCTCAACCTGTGGGTCGCGACCCCAGCGGGGTCGCCTAAAGCCATCAGAAAATACATAATTCATATCAGGTATTTACATTCCGAATCATAACTGTAGCAAAATTACAGTTATAAAGTAGCCACCAAAATTATTTTTTGGTTTGGGATCACCGCAACATGAGGAACTGTATTGCGGGGTCACGGCATTAGAAAGGTTGAGAACCACTGTACTAGCCCCAGCCAGCTCAACCTTGCTGTTCCTAGTGGGAAAACAAAAATAGATTTGAGTCAAGATGTCAGTCACCTCTAACAATGGCATGCATAATCTTTTTTTTTTAATTTTTAGATTTTATTTATTCATTTTTATAGAGAGAGGAGAGATAAAGAAAGAGAGAGTGGAGGGGGGAGGAGCAGGAAGCATCAACTCCCATATGTGCCTTGACCAGGCAAGCCCAGGGTTTTGAACTAGCGACCTCAGCGTTCCAGGTTGACGTTTTATCCACTGCGCCACCACAGGTCAGGCTGCAGGCATAATCTTAAAACTTAGTTTGATCCCCCCAAAAAACCCACACAAGGATTAATAAAATAATTTCAGGCCCTAAGGAGGCCCATGAGAAGGAGACCTTAGATTTGGCCCCAAAGGATAAACAGTATCGATTTGCCAATAGGCAGGGTCTGGCCACAGGATAGATTAAAGAGAGCGCAGAAATGGTCTAGAACGAGCTCCAGAGGGACAGGTCTGTCTCTATTCAGCCTCAGAGCTCGGCTGAGGACACACAAGGCAGGTGGGAAAATGGAGACAGATGGTCATTTTCCCCAAGGCTGCCCGCTCAGCTGTCTCTGACCCTAGACCAGTGGTCCCCAACCTTTTTTGGGCCACGGACCGGTTTAATGTCAGAGAATATTTTCACGGACCGGCCTTTAGGGTGGGACAGATAAATGTATCATGTGACTGAGACAAGCGTCAAGAGTGCGTCTTAGACGGATGTAACAGAGGGAATCTGGTCATTTTTTTTTTTTTTTTTTTTGTATTTTTCTGAAGCTGGAAACGTGGAGAGACAGTCAGACAGACTCCCGCATGCGCCCGACCGGGATCCACCCAGCACGCCCACCAGGGGCCACGCTCTGCCCACCAGGGGGCGATGCTCTGCCCCTGGGGGGGGGGGGTCGCTCTGCTGCGACCAGAGCCACTCTAGCGCCTGGGGCAGAGGCCAAGGAGCCATCCCCAGCGCCCGGGCCATCATTGCTCCAATGGAGCCTTGGCTGCGGGAGGGGAAGAGAGAGACAGAGAGGAAGGGGGGGGGGGTGGAGAAGCAAATGGGCGCTTCTCCTGTGTGCCCTGGCTGGGAATCGAACCCGGGTCCCGCGCACACCAGGCCGACGCTCTACCGCTGAGCCAACCGGCCAGGGCCAGGTCATTTTTTTAAAAATAAAATATCGTTCAGACTTAAATATAAATAAAACGGAAATAATGTAAGTTATTTATTCTTTCTCTGTGGACCAGTACCAAATGGCCCACGGACCGGTACCAGGCCACGGCCCGGGGATTGGGGACCACTGCTCTAGACAGTTCACACAGCAGAGAAACTGACCTCAAATTATTCACCAGCAATAAAAATCTCAGACGTTATGAGTCCCTTGAAAATAGGCCTGGGACTCTGCGTGTAATTTGGCGTAAATCAGGTGCTGTGTGTGGAAGTTTCCTCGTGGCCCTTCTTGTCCCCTGAGAGCCCTCCTGCAGCCCCACACTGTCCGACTCGACCTCTAGACGTGTAATGTACACGGCCGATGCTGTCCCCATCTCTAGGGTCCTGTCAGGAAGGGCTGGGGGAACAGTAGAGGAAAATTAACACATTTTTAAAAGAAAAATGGCTAGCTTATTGAAAACCTAATTCATATCAAAATGCATAAGGCAAATTGTTTTATGAAGGAAGTGGTACTTGGATTTGGCCTTGAAAGTTGAGACCAACTTAGACTCAAAGAGAATGGGATGGGGGATCTCAGGAGTCGAGGACATAAAAGCCACAGGGGAGCATTAGCCAGAAGGCCATTGTGCTGAAAGGGAGGGACAGTGCTGGAAGGTTCTCCTATGGAGGAGGGGTTATTGCCATAGCCGGAAAAACAAGACCTGCACTAAAGTGAGAGCAGTAAGAATGGAGAGCAATAATGAGAGTTATCTACCCCTTCCCCCATCCAAATAAGGCCGCTGCGGTCCCCAGACCCAGGGTTGCTCTTGATTCTTTTCACTCCGAACCCGGAATTAAACACCATCAGCTGTAGTGTATCTTGAATCAGATCGCTTCTGATCTGCCGTATTGCCACCCTTCCAGTCCAAGCCACCATCTCTTGACCGAGTTCCCAGAACAGCCTCCTGACTAGTCTCCCCATGAGCACTCTGGCCTCCTTAGGATCCCTTCCCCATACAGCTGCATAAAGCAGACCAGCCATTTCCCTCAGCATCCGACACAATCTAAGTGTTTATGCAGGGCCAGCAGCCCCGCCCTGACCTGCCCTGACCCTGCAACCTGGCTTGGTGGTGTCCCAAACGCTTCCACAGAGGATGCAACCCCACCTGGGAATGGGCTGAGTGTACCCTCTTCTCTCAGGCCATTACTACTCTTCTAAGTGCTTTATATGCATTCGATCATTTAATTTCTTCCATGTGACTCGACTCTGTAAGCTAAATACTATGTCCTGATGATCCTGATGATGAAATTAGGGCCTCCGAGAGCTCACACGGGCAGCAGAACTGAGTGAGACAACGGGCCCCTTATTTATGCTCTGTGCTTCCCTGTCTTCTGTGACCAGCTGAGGACATGGTGCAGATCTAGTCACAAACACCGAGAGCTCTCAGGCTCCCCTGCAGGTGAGAAAAGGAGACGTCTGCCGCACGCACAAGCAAGTACCACGTACCTCTGGAAACACCATATGTGTTCAGATGTGGGTAGAAAATGACGTAAAAGGATACAAAAAAAACATGATATTTCAGTGGGAGAAAGGATGCTTTCTGTTATAGTTTTATTTCTTGAATTTATACCTGTATATGGATATTTTTAAAGTTTCCTCAATAACCTGGAACAGGTCTTGGCTTCCATCGGACCCTCAGACTCGAGCGCACACCTCCCCCTCCAGCTGCTGCTGTGTCCTTCTCCAGGGCACTTAGCACCATCCAGTACACTACACATGTTCCTTGTTTGTTTAGTGGTTTCTGTCTCTCCTCTAGAATGTAAATTCCATGAGGGTGAGGTTAGTATCTGTTTTGTTCTTAGATCTTAGAAAACTTGTAGTAAGCACTAAATGTGTTGAATAAAGGAATGAAAAAGAAGAATTTAAAAAAGTATGTCATGTTTCTAAGCATACGTACTTTATGGGTCACTTCTTCTCCTGACACAGACCCAGACAGGAAGCCGACACACCTGTGACTCAGGTGTTCCCACCAGCTTGGGAAAAGCTGGTTGCCATCTCAGTACCATGCTCCTGAGGGTGTTACTGCCAGGGGGCAGCCAGCCATTTGCCCCGTGGCCTGACATGTTACCTGCTCTTACTGTTCTTCACTCTGTCTGCTTGGAATCCTGCAGCCCCTCGAGATTCCATTCCCAGCCAGCTCCTGTAGCTCTGTTCACCGCCACTGGCAGAACTGGTCCAGCTCTCTTCTCTGCCACCTCCGTGGAAGAGCGGGCACCTCCTTCAAGAGGTGTGGGGGAGAAAGGCAGTCCGCCTAGCCAGGGCATTCAGGACAGTTCAAGAACTGAAACGTTCCTTCTTGCACGTCAGCTTGGGGACTTTCCTGACCCCATCAAGTTAACAGACAGTAGGTTTTAAAACTAACTGGGAGGGACAACCTAAAGAACTCTCCCTTTTGAATCTCCTAGAAGAATGATGTTGTTGTGTAAATGTGTGCTTTTAATTTGACTTTTTTAAATCATCAAAACATTATTATAAAAACATTAAGAAATGTGTCAAGCACAATTCTGCCATCCCTACATCACAGTTCTCTTTGGTATTGTGATCTTGTCACACTCTTAAAATTTATTCAGGACCTCAAACAAGACCTATTGTCTGTGTGAGTTATATGTGTGGGAATAGAAATTAAAATTGTGAAATTTTTATAATACTCATTCAAATAATAATAATGATCCAATATGTTATCATAAATAACATATTTGTATGAGAAAGTAATTGTATTTTCCAAAACAAAGGAAAACCTAGGACAAGGCTGGCATTGTTTAGCATTTTTGCAAATTTCCTTAAAGTCTGGTTTAATAAGACATCTGGATTCCCAGAACCGCTTCTGCATTCAATCTGTTGTAATATGTTGTTTTGGTTAAAGTATATGAGGAAAATCAAGACTCATACAGATGTGTAATTAGAAAAGGGAGGGGTATTTTAATAGCCTTTTCAAGTAATTGAAGATGTTTTTCTTTGTTACTGCTCAAAACTTAAAAAGTGGGAGTTTATTAAATATTTGTTGTAGTGTGGAGTCTGAAACAATATAAGTGAACTTTTTGTACCTTTACATTAAAATGTATTTGTTGATCTTGCCCTTGAAATGACTCTCTCACTCATACATCATTTTGAAATATTGGTCATTTGAAAGATATTGGTTCACTGAGTCATACAGAGTTTCCAAACGTTGACACATTTCATTATAGCGTATTTTAAAACTCACATTTGTTCATATCACCACTGAGCTCATCAGAGTCTTTAAGAATTGGGAAGCTCTTGTGTGGTGATTGCTGGGCGGGGGCGTGGAGGAGGGTGTAGGGTGGAAAAATGGTGATGGACAAAGACTAGACTTGGGGGCGGGGGGTGAACACACAATGCAGTGTACAGAGATGTATTGTAGAATTGGGGACCTGAAACCTGGCCGATTATATTAACCATTGTCACTCCAGTGACATTCAATTTTTTAAAAAATTATTGAGAATCTCTCAAGTTCATTGTGCAAATACAAGATTTAAAAAAAAATTATTTATTTATTTATTTTTTTTTTTGTATTTTTTTGAAGTTGGAAACGGGGAGGTAGTCAGACAGACTCCCGCATGCGCCCGACCGGGATCCATCTGGCATGCCCACCAGGGGGTAATGCTCTGCCCATTTGGGGCGTTGCTCTGTTGCAACCCGAGCCATTCTAGCACCTGAGGCAGAGGCCACAGAGCCATCCCCAGCACCTAGGCCATCTTTGCTCCAATGGAGCCTCAGCTGCAGGAGGGGAAGAGAGAGACAGAGAGGAAGGAGAGGGGAGGGGTGGAGAAGCAGATGGGCACTTCTCCTGTGTGCCCTGGCCAGGAATCAAACCTGGGACTCCTGCACGCCAGGCCGACATTCTACCACTGAGCCAACCGGCCAGGGCCCTTAAAAAAATTTTTTTTTAAATGTCTGCTCAATACTCTGATCTGAATAGCCATAGTTTGTCAGTTGTTTTGTCAAGTAAAAGTGGTATTCTTTGAAAAATGCAGTTAGTTTAGCTTCTAACTCAGACTATTACACATGTGCCTGTTCTCGTGACAACCAGAGTACTCAGTGCAACAAAAATGCTTTATGCGTATTTGCCGTTTCATCACAGAATATTAAAAAGATGTTTTTATGTGAAGTGGACTTTTTTTTTGTGAGTGTGTATGGTGGTAAAAAATTGGTTTAATACCAAACTGTCCTAAGGCACAAAGCTGATACTTTCATTCATGTTGTGGTGCCAGCAGTTTAACCCACAGTTGCTTTTGCACCATTTAGTAAAACAATGCAAATAACATCATAGTATTTGACCTGCAGACCTCCAAAAAGGGTCCCAGGGACCCTCGGGAGGTTGTGGATCACACCCTGAGAATTGCTGCTCTACGTAAGTGTTCAGATGAGCCCCTCTGGGCAAAGAAACACTTGCTACCATGGCTTTGGCCTCAGACTGCTATCTAGGGTGAGCTGAACTGGCTGCTTGTGAGTCATAAGACTCTTTTGATTTCTTCACTCTCAGGCTATACTAAAAAAGAGCCCAGGGTCCTTGGCCACTTCACCTACCTAAAGCCAGAAGTATGAGTAAGGGTTTTTAAGTCTTTGTTCCTTCTTATCAGAAATGCATCTCCTAAGAGCTTCATCCAGAAATATGTCCTAAACCTCAGAATGTAGCCATGGGCAAGGGACGCTTACAGCTCCCTTCCACCCCCCCACCCTCCCCCCCACCCCCAGTATTTGAGTTTCCTGTTGTGGGACATGGGCTGCTTCTCATCACTTACCATCATAAATGATATAACAATAAGCGACCTCAAATATTACAGTTTTTCATCTTTGGAATTCTTTGTTAAGGTTAATCATTCTGCCTGTTGGTTTTAGCCAGTATATACCTAATATATGGCAGAATATATCATATTATGGCATTTAGGAACCGTATACTTGTGTATACCACACCCTTGATTCCAAACTGAGCTGTCCAGTTCCCACAGGAGATGTTAGTAATACAAGTGGAGTTTCGCAGTGAACCAATGTCCAGTTACTAAGACAAGGAGAACCAAGGTGAAGTTGGGGGGTGGGGAGGGCAGGAAAGAGTCACAGGGTGTAGAAGATTTTAAAGTTTTATGCCAGCTAGACTCTGCATTTGACGAGGTAAGTGAACAAAGAGTTAAAATGTTAGATTTGAAGGTTAGGACAAGAAATTAACCTATGACAGAAGAATCAGAATAGCAGTTAACAAATATAGATTTGGAGTCATGTGCATCTAGATTCAATTACCAGCCTTACAAAGTAGAAAAGTCAACCGAATTGTCTGAGCCTTGCTTTCTTGTCATCAAAATGGAAACTGTAAAAGTTACTACATTGACAGGGCTCCTGTGCCATTGCACTTTCTTTAGGGTTTGGCCAGTGGGAGCCCCGGCTGATGAGGAGAAGGCAGAGAAGGTCCTTCCCTCCGTGTGAGGTTGTGGCGGTGTCCCTGGATAAAACGCCACTATTCTTCTCCGGGTGGCTCTACAACAGTCCCTCTTCTTCTGGGTCCCAGAAACCTCTCCACCCGCTGATCCCTTCAGCCCCAAGGACGGTAACAGCTCTGCTGCCGCTAGCCAGGGTCCTTGGCACTGTCCTCTATGGGTCCCCATCTCTCCCCCACACTTTTGTAATTAAGCTCTTAGTAAACAAACCCTTCTCAACTTGTCCTACTTTTCCTGTGCCGTGTGATTCCTGTTGAGACCCACGTTAATACGCAATCCCTCCATTGCTTTTTGCTGTGACACAGGGGACTATATTCCCAAGTTTCTGGCTTCCAAGTGCATTCAGCCAGTGAGGACACCAATGAATAGCGGAAGGTGAACAGCAGGGACTTCCTGGTGTCTGTCTGCTTTCAGTGGTGGCCCCTGTGGTCCCAGCTTCTACCCAGTGGCCAGCCTGGCCTCAGAGCTTCAGTAACATGGTGCTTTCCCTGTGCTTCCTACTGTGCTGACCATTGTTACCAGGGTTCTCATCTCTTCTGTCACCTCCATAACCAATTCCCTGCATTGAATTTCCTTTGTTTCAAGTACGTAGAGGGGTTCTGTTGTCCTGTTTGAACTCTTACTGATACATGCTCTAAACCTCAATTTCTTCATCTGTTAAACAAAAGTAATTAATAATACCTACCTCTGCAGTATATTGTGAGGATATTGATGTATAAAAAAATACATGTAGTGTATGAAGTAACTGTTCAGTAATGGATATTAACCATTATTTGTCTCCTTGAAGTTTCTGGTAGTTTTTATAAAGTTCCTAATCTGTAATGTGACACAGAATCACACCTCAGTCTTTCTTTCCAGCCTCACGTCCCCGTCTCTTTGTCTCACCCAGACACCACAGCCCTAAAGAACTGTCAGCTTCTTAAAATCTTTCCTTGCTCCCTATACAAATCTTGGCAGTTATTTTACTTTATTAGATTATTATTCTCTGTCCATCTTCTCTTAAGCTGAGGGGTCCCCAGCCCTTGTTCACAGCTGACAAATACTAAATGTTCAATATATATATATACATAAAAAAGAAAGGAAGGGGAAAAAGGAATGAGAGGATAAAGAAAGAAAAGGGGAGAGGGACAGGTAGGTAAATAGTAATAGGAAGCCCACTGTCTCAGAGACACTACCAAAACTGTGGTCACAGATCCAGGTCAATCGTAAAAGCTACTTGTTGCTAGGGAGCAATGGATTGGATATCTGGATGGGGCTGGTGCCAGGCCATACAAACAAAGGGACCATGAAGTGAGTATGAGACTGAAATACGTTTCCAGTCCAATTAGAAGCTCTTAATTCACTTCCTGCCAAAACAGGAAGCTGCTATACCACCATGAGGCAAAGCGAGAAAGGAAATGGAGGCATCTAGTTGGAAAGAAGTGAAGGGGAACATAAGGTGGCTAATTTATACAGAGAGGTCACAGACCACTGGGCACATTCCTTGATTCAAATGATTCAGGTGGCTTCCAGAAGTCCTAGTACATAAGGGAAATCCATGGTCCTCTTTTTGATTTCCCCTTTCACCATGGAGCTGACTTTCTTGACTGGGTTATCTGCTCCATAAAACCAACCAGATAACTAATCTTTTCTCATCTTGGTGCCAGGATCCGTCTCAGCACAGACGAACATGGTTTTCAGGTCAGCATCCCACAGGAGGCCAACACCCCCTTCTCCTCGAAGCTGGTGAAGACTGGGAGGGCATGTCTCATGTTCCTGTTGTGAAATGGAATGTACAAACAAGGGATGTGATTCATGTCTGTGGACACATAGGATTCCTGACAGCTAATCAGGAAATGCCTTTTTATGTCTGGTCTTGTAAGCCTCTTCACAAGTTTGATAGAGGCTAGATGGGAGCAATCATTTTAAAGTGAGTATTTGTTATCTCTTCAAGGGCGGACACCACACATTCACTGCCATCGAGTTCTGAGAAAACTTATCTCACCCCTGCTATTCTTCTGCCCCACTCTGACTCTCCCACACCCACCTCCAGCACACGGACACACACATACACACTCTCTCTCTCTCATACACACACACACCACACACACACACACACACACACACACACACACACACACACACACATGGGTGTGTGCATGCATGCATGCACACAAATGCAGACACAAAAATTCTTTGGAAGAAAGGTTACACAACATGAGGCATACTTTAGACCTGAAGTATGTTGTTTGTTTTCAAGGCAGAATAACAGTTTTCCTTAAATTATATGCATAGAGACAAATATTTAAAAGGCTCATAAAAACAGGTCAATTTAGCTCTTATCTGGTGCTCAATAAATGGAGAAGAGGGGGATGAGTAAGAAGAGTCATCTATAAATCAAGTGCATTTAACAATTTGAAATGTAGCTTCCCTAAAAGTAAATGAACTGACCCAATGATCAGAGAACCAAAGTTTAATTTTTATTAATTAATTACTTTTGCAGGGAGTCACCTACCTTTACCGAATGGGCTAGATGTCAAGAAAATACAAGATCTTCATGGAAAGACTGTAAAGTTGACAATTTACCGATGGCAACAGTTTATTGGAAACAATTGCTCGGACATCGTCACAAAAACAAAAGTGTGTATTTAATGAAGATAGGCCAAGAAAAGCTACGAGCATAAAATCTTTACAGGGTCAAAGGAGATCAGGACTTTTGTTCAATGAGTAAATAGTGTTTGACTGGTTGATTAATAAGGACATATTTTGAATTCCTTGAGATTTAACAAGACAACAAGTTGGACTTGTTTAGGATTCTCTTTTGACCATCAACAGCTCCCCTCCAAGGAGGGGAAGGGATCCTCCTTCTGCATATTCTTAAACTCCTGAGCCCTCCACCCTGAAATCATCCACAGTCCAGAACAGACAGAGGAGACCTCTACATTGAGAGTCATTTATTCAAAGCTTTCTCTAAACTACTAAAAGGAGAAATTTCTGTAAAACTAGGTATCTCCATCCCCAGCCAAATAAATCCCGAAAACCAAACAAACAGAAAAACTCATAAATTTTGTTTCTCTGATGAGAGGGGCCATTTTCATTTCCTTTAGAGAAAGCCTCCCATCAAGTTTAAATGAACTGGGTTTATAGATAGTCTCCTCCCTCATTTTTCCCCATCCCTTTTACTGAGCGTGATGGGGAAAAATGGAGTCATCTTTGTCTCAGCTGCTCTGTTTAGTCACCACATCTGGCCAATTCTTCTGAAGGGTGGCTCCAACTTCCCCTAGTCTCTTTCCCCTCTGTCCTTTCCTTTATTCCTGAAGCCTTACCCTTCCTAGCACTCTTCCTCTGTTTGCCATTGCCCTCACAACTCCTGTGAGGTGTGTTTCCTTCCTCATCGAGTCTGAATTCCTCTTCATAGCTCTCAAGGATTTATAAAAATTTTCATTATTATTATTATTTAAATTTTATTTATTGATTTTTAGAGAGAGGGGAGGGAAGGGGAGGGGAGGAGAGGGGAGGGGAGGGGAGGGAAGGGGAGAGGAGAGAAGCAGGAAGCATCAACTCATAGTAGTTGCTTTCTGTACGTGCCTTGACTGGGCAAACCCAGGCTTTTGAACCTCAATGTTCCAGGTCAAGGCTTTATCCCCAGCGCCACCATAGGTCAGGCCTAAAGGGCTTTCTTATTCTTCCGCATTATCTGTTACTTCCTACTCTTTCCACCTTAGGTCAATACTGTCTTTCACTGACTGGGCTTGTTTCTCTCTTCTTTCGCTTTCTCTTCCATGCTGTGGGCATTTCTTACCTCGCCATGCAGAGCCTGTCTCCCCATCACAGCCCAGTTTCTCAACTACTTCTCAGTCTTCCTTTTCACGAAGCCCCCCAACATGCAGAGTTTGTGGTGCTCAGTTTAATACAGGACTCAACACACTTATGGATCGTTCTCAAACTGTTCCATTTCTGTAAATCTTGTCTTCCACTAACATGATAAGCTTTTCAAGGACAAAGAACAGAGAAAGTTCTTTTTCTCTGTTCACATGTATTTTGTGGCTGTAGAATAGTTTAGAGGAGAATGCATGATTCAAGTTGAATCCACGGGCATCATTATAAGATGAAAAAGTCTGTGGAGTCACACAGACTGATCTCAGTGCTGCCAACCCCTCACTGTTGAGGGGAACCTTCCAAGTCTCAGTTTACTCACTTGTAAATTGGGGACACTAATACTTGGCAGAGTCACTGGAAGTATTAAATGTCTTAAAATATATGAAGCTTCTTACATACAGTTTAGTCCAGGGGTCCCCAAACTACGGCCCGTGGGCTGCATGTGGCCCCCTGAGGCCATTTATCCGGCCCCCACCGCACTTCCAGAAGGGGTACCTCTTTCATTGGTGGTCAGTGAGAGGAGCATAGTTCCCATTGAAATACTGGTCAGTTTGTTGATTTAAATTTATTTGTTCTTTATTTTAAATATTGTATTTGTTCCCATTTTGTTTTTTTACTTTAAAATAAGATATGTGCAGTGTGCATAGGGATTTGTTCATAGTTTTTTTATAGTCCAGCCCTCCAGTGGTCTGAGGGACAGTGAACTGGCGCCCTGTGTAAAAAGTTTGGGGACCCCTGGTTTAGTCCATAGTTAGATGTCTAATAGATGGGAACAATTTCTATTATTACCGAACACGGGAAGAAGTAGGTGACAAGATTCAATTCTGGAGTGAGTGGGACTCACTGTAGGAGGCACTTGACCCATCGATCTCTAACTGATAAGAGAGAGCACACAAGTGCAGGTTTTCTCTCTGCTCAGCACAGACATGGTTGACTTGTGTTAACTGTCTGGAGGATGTTTACTTTATAAGGTGAGAAAGAGAGGCTGTCCAGATGAGGCTACATACCAGAGGCTCATTCCCTGAGCCCAATTCAAAAACTTCTGGCCTCAGAGATAATGCAGGACCAGTTGTAGAGGTCAACATTGCCATGGAAGAGCAAAGCCCAGGGATGAGAAGCAGACGTTTGGCCTTGGCAGAGAGAGTCTCCAGGCAGCAGAAACTAGGCTGGACACATAAAGAAGATCTCCATCAATCCTGCAGTGACCAGCCCTTGCTGGTTGGCACAGTGGTAGAGCATCAGCCTAGCGTTGGAGTACTATTCAGGGTACACAGGAAAAGCTACTATCTGCTTCCCCACTGCTCCTCCCCCCTCTATCTCTCTCTCTTCCTCTCCTGCAGCCATGGCTTGAATGCTTTGAACAAAGTTGGCCCTGGGTGCTGAGGATAGCTCCATGGCCTTGCCTCAGGTGCTAAAATGGCTATGTTGCCAAGCAATTAAGGAGCAGCCCAGACTGACAAAGCATTGCCTGGTAGGTGGCTTGCCGGGTGGATCCTGATGGGGGCACATGCAGGAGTCTGTCTCTGCCTCTTCAGCTCTCACTTAATAATAAAAAGAAAAAAAGAAAAAAAAATCCTGCAGTGACCTCAATGCTGAATATCACGGAGAAATATGAGGGACATAACAATAGTGCTGGATTATACAGTGCATACCGTATGCCTGTGTTACTCTAAAAATCCATATATAGTAGATTATTTAAGCCTCACAGTAATGCTCCAATATTGAGCTGGATAGTCTCTGTCCACTCCTCCGGGTCCATTCCCTGCTCTTCTGCACTCTGTTCTGTACCCAGGAGGCTGGCTGGGGGCTGGCCTAAGTCTGGCCCCCTTGGCCTGTAGATTCCATTCGGTTCAGCCACTGGGGCTCCAACGGGAAACACCAACATCCAGGAATGGGTATAATGACATCAGGGCTTAGTGACGACAGTAACAGTGTCCTCCACAGAAAACCACAGCTCTGTCACACAGCACCCTCGGCCAGGCAAATCCTAATTTACTCTCTGGTCACTCCCCATGGTTTAAGGACAGTGCTGGCTCCCTGATGTTGCCAGCTCAGCAGTACTTCCCTGCCCCTTGTTGCTTCCCCCCAATCCTTACCACTTTGATAAATATTCTCTTTATTAAACTCTTGTCAATTTGAGAATATGTCTGTTTCCTGCTGGGACCCTAACTGATATCATTAGTGTCTCTCTTTTGCAGAGGCTGGCACCGAATCCCAGAGAAGTTAAGTAATACCAACTAAGCGCTACAGCTGGGACTCCAACCAGGCACTCAGGCAGCCTGGTCCCAGAATCGGGCTCTACATCTTACTGCCAACATAGCGTGTGGGAATAACCAAGCTGTGACCCAGAGAAGGACCCACGACCACAGCGCTGAGCTCTCACACCCTACCAGTTGCCCTCCTCTGAGCTGTCTGGCCAGTTCCCATTACTCTAGGCCAATAGGCTCAGCTTCTGGATGGAGTAGCTCACTGGCAATTGCTTTCTTCTCTAAGAAAATGCAGACCCCTTGCTAGGCCATTGCCTATTCAGAATTGTTTTTGGTTGCCCCAATTCAGAATCCACATTGGACGGCAAGGCTTTGGAAGAAGGTGGACAAAGGACAGAGTGTGGGCAGGGTGGAAGAATGCTGCAGCCTCCCCAGGCCCATTGCAAAGAGATAAGTGTGTGATCTTCTCCTGCTTCTCTGTGATTTCTCTTCCTCCCTTTGGGGATGAGGATAATCCACAAATGCCCTAGTGAAGCTTGCCACTTGGAGGAACAAGACTTCTGCTCCAAAGCGAGGGGGCACCATTTCACTTGTTTGGTAGAAACAAGGAAAGAATAAACACAATTTTGTTTCACACGGCTGACATTTTTGTTGTTTTGAGAAACAGAGTTCTCCTCTTTCAGTATCATGCAATCACATTTTTTCTCAAATGTGAAAAATAAATAAATAAAATGTTAAATGGATGGATTCACATCTTACTGGGAAATAAAAGAGACGTTCAGATGAGTGTTTGCTAACTCTCCCACACAGATTGATACCAAATGACGTACAACTGTAAAAAATTAACACTTGGCTGTAAGTGCTTGTAACATTGGAATAATTTGACTTTGAGACTGTCTATAAAGATATTTGGACCCTTCTCTCCTCTTTGGCATTCTTTGTGTTTATGGGATAATTCTTTAATGCACATGCAGTGGTTAAAGGCATGGGCTCTGGAGCCAAACTAGCTGGACTGCTATTCTTGCTCAGCCACTTTCTGAGTCTGGGTTCAGAAGCTGGACCTGAGATAAGGATTTGGGTACACGTGACTTAATAAAGAGTTAAGGGCCAGAAGCATCAATAAGTGAGTGGGGAAGGGATGCAGGAGAAGAAGGAAAACATCACAGTGTGCACTAAGGAGCAGGCCATCTGAATATCTGGGGGTCTAGTGTGCAGTATTCCCTGGGAATCTGTGGAGAACATGATTCAGAGACATCCCACAGTAATTCCAGGAAGCTGGTGATTATCTACCAACTCCCATCCTTCATTGGTCGAGGACTGCCTCCTACTTCGTGGGATTTTTGGCCTGTCCCCTTGGAAGCCTAGCTTGTTTCTATGGCCAAAGAAGCCCTAGGGCAAGAGTGGGGACCTGCCTGACTAACTGGGGCCAGCGACAACCAAGGGGATGTGTCTAGAAGACCAAAACATCTGCTGCAGCCCACGCTCTCACCAGCCTGAGCCACTCATGCATCTGTCCTGTCACTGAGCATGCAAGGTGGCTGGTCATAATTTCTAAGGACGGGAGAATAAAGACTGGTAGCAGAAATATTAGCAACACAAGCTACAGTCCCTTCTACTACATCAGTCCTAAGGCTCTAATTCTGCTCTTCATCATCTGACTCCTCTACCCCCCACCCTGGATCTCTGTGACCCTCAGCCAGTCCTTCTGCTAGACTAGGTGGTGTGCCCAGTGGGAAAAGCTGAACCTTTATCCATGAGGGGTCTGAATTCCAGGTTTGCATGTCCCTGTCAGGCTGTGGTGGCTGAAATTGCCCATTTACAGTATAGAAGCATCAAGAGGGACCCAGGATGTCCCCTGGGTTCCAGACATGACATGCTTCTTCCTTTTCCCACTATAGAGAACTAAGCCCACCTCCAGGGATGATCAGGGTCAATTATCCTTGCCAGCATAAAACCTCTAATCTTTGCCTTATTGTATTAATAGCCTAAGGAGTTCAAAATGTCTGAGAAAGAGAAACGACTTTAGATGAAATTCTGACTATGTTCCTTTGTAAAAACAGTGCTCCCTCTCCACCGCCCCCCCCTCCACTCAATTCGTGAACCAAGATTGTCTAGTAGAAACCAAAACTGCAGAAACAAGAAGCATGAACTCTCCAAGCAGGTCTCTAAGAATAATGGTGAGAAGGCCATTCCCTACTTTTATTTCCTGAATCTGTGTATTCTATGTACCAGGGACACAAACACCAGATAATGACTCGACACACATTCTTCATCTTGAAGACTGGTGACCTACCCTATGGTGTATCATCCCCAGCTGACATCTTAGCCATTCCAAAATGCTACCACGCCAGCGGCTTCCAGGTGATGTGGGGTGTGATAGGATCAGTAGATCCTGGGCTGGCTTAACCATTGTCTCGACTTCATATTGAAGGGGTTTCTTTGGTCTCAGGTGATGTTATATGGATTTCCATGTTGGCAAACCAGACACTCTGTGAGTCCTTGAAAAAAGGTGTTGGCAGAGGCACTATGGACAGGAAAGGTGGACCCATTCCTAGTAACCGTGACTTCAGTCTCCTTTAGAGTGGAAAAGATCCAATACAATCTACTCTCGGCCAAGAGGTAGGTTGACTCTTTGAAGGATGGTACAAAATCAAGAGTTCAGCATTGAGCTCTACTGTTAATAGGCCAGGCATTTAGATGCAGCAGTGGCTACATCAGCCCTGAGAAGAGGGGTCCCATGATGTTGACACCATCCCTATCACTCTTACAATCAACAAATCAGACTGGTTTGCAGCCATCTGCCTTCCACCTGCAAATGCGTCTTCTATGCCTGCACTGGGGACCCTTTACTGTCCCATGGTTCACCGGCACAGATCTGTGATTTTCTTGCTTCGGAGTTACTCCTGCATTTAATACCAGACAACCAGCTTCTCAATCTCAGTGCAGAGCTGTGGCGCAAGCAGGGTGACCTCTTCCATTTGCGCCCCATTCCATTTCCCCACAGGTAAGAGTCTGTAGCTAACTCTCTAGCCCTGGCATACTCACTACTTCACTTACCTCCAGCAAAGGAGCGTGGTACCTCTGACCAGTGAACTCTCCAGATCAAATCCCATTTGTGGATCTGTTTCTAGGACCACTTCCAGGCCACCCAACTATCTTCGATTTGAGTCTCCAGAAACGTATCCTGAGACAGGGGTTTGGGTGAAAATATTTTATTTGTACAATGACAGCAGGGAGCCTCAGATAGAGAGTGATAGATGGAATGGGAGACAGCAAATGCAATGTGTTTTAAGGAGCATTTTATCTTTGTGGGCAACTGGGAATCAATCCCAACTAGGACCTCTGGGAGACCATATAGAGCATGCTACAGAAATGTCCTAGTCAAAAGACAGGATGCTTGGGTATTTATCTGCAAGTTTCATTGGTTGAGATCTGTTGCCAAGGACATGAATTCCCTGAAATTTCCAACCTTCCCCCCTGCCTGGGCAAAGCATGCTCCTACGGCCAGAGAAAGCCGTCTGGTGGAGAGGCCCCAGGGGCTTTCAGTAGGAAGCTGCTGTCATGTCTGGGAACTATGAGTCTAAGGGTAGGGCAGCAATGACCTGTCTGACTTTGGTCAAGTTACTTATCATCCAAGTGTTTCAGTTCCTTTATCTAAGGATAATAATAGTGTTTACTACATAGAGTTACAACAAAGACTAAATGGGAGGCTCTAAATTATGTAAAGTAGCACCTGTCATAGTGAACAGTCAACAAATGATAGTTATTGTTGTTGATGTTGATGAATACTCTCCTTTAGAATCTGCATTCAGACCCTAAAAACTACTGTGGAACTTCACATAATAGAGCCCAGGGTAAGACAACTCCTGGCAGTTTTCAAATTCAACTAAGTTGAATGCTTCAAGTTAAGGACCAAAGCCTTAGCTTGTCTTCCTTGATAACTGAGATGACTAGCCTACCAGAAAAGAAGAGGGGAGAATTACTTAAGCAAATTACCATTTCTCACAACAGATGAATTTCCACTGTGGGGCAGGTCCACAACCTTGATATAAATTTCCTGGTTGCATCACTCATAGCTCCTATCTATCTGCCCATCATACAGCCATGTAGTCTGAGTCAGAGCTGTCTGAGGGATGGAGGTTGGAAGATCTGAGCTCTAATCCTTGCTCTGCCATCAACTCATCGTCAGACACTAGGTCCCTTCCTCAACTTCTCGGGACCTCAATTCTCCCATACATAATGTATGGATAAAAGACCTTCATTCATTACCTTACTGATTAAATAAGATAATGTATGTGTATGAAGGGTTTTTAGAATTGAAAATGTTATTTAAAATGAGTTTATATTTAAAATAATTGTCAACTCTGCAAGAGATGATACCTGACTATTTGAATGCAGTTTTTGGAGAAATGTAAGAATTATTCTGGTGCTGATGCCTGGCCTGGCCTGGCCAACCTACTGTTGTCCTTCTCACCTCAGCTCCCTCCCTTTGTGCAGATGTCCGCCTCCTCACTCGAACCACTGACCTCGTTCCTATGTTTGTACCCTCTCTTTGGTGTAACACCTGGGAACATTTTATGTCATGTTTTCACACTGCTACCTGCTTGAGGCTCAACTTTGCCCTCTGATCTGATTTGAACTTGAACACCCTGGCTCTCCACTTGCCTGGATTCTTTTCCCTTAACCTAGCCTCCCACACTAGGACAGTAACTCTGCTGTTAGGAATTTTGTATTAATCTAGATCAAAGATATAAAGAAGAAAGTATGATTTTTTATAAGCCTATTCGAATGACCAAAGTCTAATTTTCAAGTTACAAAATAATAATTATTCAATTGAAAATAAAAGGGGGGAGGGGGAAGGGTCCAGTTTGTAAGGCACATCATGGCAGACATAGCTGCTAGGGCCTCATTTGTCTTCCCGGGCATCTGGGCAGACCATACCCAGTTAACCCACACCCCGTGCCAGCTGAAACCTAAATCACAGCAAATATTCAACTTGGTATTAATTCTGAATTAGTAAACAATAGAATCCAGTGCAAAGAACCCGAGACTGGGTGCCTGACACATAATAGAGGCGTAATGATACTTGTTGAATGACAGAATCAGAGTTTCAAATGTGACCTTTAGTTCAAGCTCCACTGATGATTATTCACAATATGGCTCTGGATGAAGGACTTAACCCCTAGGTTTAGTTTCTTTATTTATAGCAAGTGAACATCTCAGTGGTCCCTTCCAGAGCTAAAATTCTCTTCAATGTAACTGGGCTAGCATTCACTATTGCACCATCAATAAAACAGAGATTCCCTTTAGTTCTCTGATCAAATGTCTCCCTATCAGAGAGTTCTCTTGTTAATTCTATATGAAATAATATCTCTCTCCCTCCCCGGTCACTCTCTAGCCTCTTCTTCTGTATAATTTGTCTGAGTGGCAAAATCATGTATCTTTTCTTTCTTTGTTTATTGTTTTTCTCTTGTCACTAAAGTTTAAGTGCCTCAACAATAGAGATTTCATCTGTTGTGTCCGTAGTAGTATCCCTGCACCTAAACAATGCTGAGCACATAGGATGCTCTGGGTACATAGCCATTGAGTTGGTGCACAATCTAAATAGCTACAAAGAATATAAATTTGTGAATAATATATACCCAAGTTAAGAAATCAGACTCTGTTCAAGTGCTCTTGACATTGTTTCAGAATTACTCATTTGCTTTGAAATTAATGCAACTAGCTGCAAACCATGCCTCTCCTTTCTTAACACCAAATCCCCAAGAAGGTTGGTCTTCCAGGCAATGCTTTTGCAACAGTGCTCAGTATTCTGCACCTTGAAGGTAATCCAATTGCCAAATAGTTAAAATTCAGTATGATTTTTTCGTGCCGGCTTTCTCTAATTGCACTATTTCAAACCAATGAGGTTAGTAGTAAAGAGTTTATTGTCACATGTCAGCTTCCATACCATTTCAGGACACGCTTTTCTAAAGCATTGTGTTGAGACCTTCAGGGCTGCCCTGAGACTTCCCAAGTCTGAATCCTGGCTTTGTTATTTATTTAATACCTGTGTGATTTAGAGCAAGTTAATTAGCCTCTCTGTTTCCATTTCATCATGTGTAAAATGGGGACAATCATTATTCTGTTTTTTTTTCTACATTTGCCTTTGCTGTACTGTGCTCTGTGCCCCGGGATGCTGAGCTCTGCAAACATCAGCCAGTGGACTCTCTTGGGTTAGATCACAGAGGGGCCCTGGGCAGATCTGAGAGTGACAGGAAAGGTTGGAGCTTTTGTCCTCCACACCCTTCCTCCTTTCCGGGATCTTGGCAATAGCTGGCTGCCTTGACCATGACCTCAGTGCCTAACAACTAGCCTGTCTGCCATGGCTCAGGATGCCACCCTGTTCTAGTGACTTTGCCTTCTCCCCTGCTCCTTCCAGCCTGTTCTTGTCAGTGCCAGCTGCATTCATATTCCTTGAAGATCTTCTTAATCCTATTCACACCTCTGCTTCATTGCAGTCTCTTTGGTTAATTCTTTGCCCTGTGCTTTCTACTTTCTGCCACGCCCCGACCACAGCAGCATAAATATACTTGGAGTTAAATGAGTGAAAATTGATAAAACAACTAGAACATTGTCTGGCATATTGTAAAATCTTAATTCATGTTATTGTCTACATGACTACATGAAGAAAAATAGTACCAGACAACCTATGTGAAACTGCATTGCTTAGAAATGACCTACATTCTGTCCAGTGGAGGGGAGTGCAGGGGGAGACTGGCATTATATACAGTCTTTTGTATGTGGTCTTGAACAAATTAAGAAATCGCCTATGCCCTGGCTGAAAATCTCGGTTTGTTGGAGCATAGCCCCAATACGCAAAAGTTACTATTTTGATCCCTGGTCAAGGCACATACAGAAACAAATTGATGTTTCTCTCTCTCTCTCTCTGAAATCAATAAAATTAAAAAAAAAATTAAATAAATCTCCTAGAAAGACTCATGTGGTTGCTGAGAGTATGGTAGAAGATGATGTATTTAACAAAGATAGGCACAATGCCTGTTAAATTTTTGGCACTCACACGTGTTAATCAGATATGGAGTCAGGGCTGGTTGCACAGGTGTGCAGTCTGTACTTTGAAGGGACCCCACATGGTTTCGTGCTCTGTGGTTGCCATCTTGAAATTCTCCATAATTTTTGAAGTAGGAGTCCTGCATTTTTGTTTTGTACTGGGCTCCACAAGTTACGTAGCCAGTCTGGGAGGAAGGGCTGACGTTGTATTTCAAGTCTTTGATGTTTTTCTGTAATTGATCATTTCTTTTTTGTATCAAATGTGGATTTATCAACATCTCTCTAAAGGAAAATGAGATTCTTAACAGATGTCATCTGGTGTTAAGACTACATTAATCAATTAACAAGTATCTGCCAAAAAGCTGGTGTGTGTTAGGCATTGTGCCAATACCTCTTTGAACCTAAAATTTCCTGCTCTGCAATTCCAGACCTAGTTGATCAACATGTGACAGGGTTGGAACTGACCTTGCTGTGAACCTTTCAGTCAGATCTGTGGTATCCTGAGTCTTGGGAAGAAATCGGTTTCTTATTTCATCACAGAACTGTGACTTGAATTTGGACAGTGAATCATATAAACTGAATGAGATGAACTGGCAGCTAAAAATCCTTTAATTAAAGGATTTTGAAGTCCAGGAACATCACACCAAATTTGGTATGGTTCGTGGGGTAGTGCTTAACTTTTCCAGGATCCTAAGTCTATGAAATTGAAAAGACAATGAAGCACCCAGAACTATTACCTCCTCAGGACAGAAGTTTGCACCCGGTAGGTATGCTGTGACCTTGACAGAGGGTGGAGTAGAAACACAAGTTATATTCATTCATTCTTTCAATAAAAGAAAAAAAAGACTGTTAGTTGTCAGAAAAGACTGGACTGTTTCCAACACATCCCAATAGTAGCTAATAACACACACAACCCTTGGAAATGCTCCCTGCTCCTTCTACAAGCAGAGATACATCTTGAACCAAAGATGTCTCCAGATGCCTCCCAAACAACAGCTATCAGTCAGCACATGCTAATTTCTCAGGCAAGAGAAGAAAGTGGGTTTTATGTGTTTGGCTGAAATCCAAAAGGATTAAATGGAGCAGAGTCTAGTAGCATAGCTCCATGGTAGGGGATAGGCCTTATTTTCTTAAAAATGAGCCATTAAATCAGAGCACTTCTATCCTGCTTACACACACACACACACACACACACACACAGCCAATACGCCCACCTTTACAGCACTAGTTAATATCATCTCTAGAATACAAGGAAGTAAGACAGTTAGGGCAAATATGAAGGGGTGGAAAATAGGGAGCTGATAGAGAAGGTAGCTTTTTATATGTAGTTCCAAAAATAAAGAAGGTAGTATTCATTTATACAATTTACAAGTTTTCCAGGTTGCTTTGCCATTAGGCTGTGAGTTACTCAATGCTTCGTACAGAGTTGGTCTCCATATGGGGTTAACTAGAAGAAAGAACAAATAAAATGCAGTGAATTTTTCAACATTCCATGAACAAGGCTGAAACCAGTATGTAATATCGTTTCCCTTCAGACTGCCATTGATATTCTGATATAACTGGAGAAAAATGTTGGAAGAGAGGAAATAGACACAAAGTGTGATATGTTCTGGGCTTCAAACTCCTGTCTCTAGATGTCAACCAGGGGACATGTCTAAGCAGAGGCTACCAGAAACTGACTTCCCTTTCCAAATTTCTGTGAAAGATAATCTGAGTGCTTATTCAGCAACAACAATAGAAGGGATGTCAGGTTGGAGAAACATGGCATCTGGGCCCCACCTCCAAGACAAAGCAACTCTTCGAGCAGGACCGCAGCCTGGACAGATGCATTGAAGGATATCTCCAATTGTTTTAGAGCCAAATGAGTGTTTTGGAAATGGGGATGGAATAATGAAAGTTGATCTTAGGAAGTTTCCCCAGGGAGCAGAATGGGTCAGAAGAGAAGATTCTGGAGGCAGGAAGATCAAAGAGGAGCTATTTGAATCTAAGCAATGAAACCTTGAAATAAAGTAACTGTGGTCAACCTGACCACTATTCCCTAGAAAACATACTTGCCTCAACAAATGTAACTTTGTATGTAGCCATGAGAACATTTCTGATTTCATAGCTCAGAGCCAAACCTGAGCTATTGGATAATATCTATGTTACTTACATGTTGGCAGTTGATCTCTCTTTATCCCTCGGTTGCCAAATTCTTGCTTTGAAGTTAGAACTTGGGATGACCTAAACCTGTAGGGGGGACCTGTGAAATGAAGTAGGTTCCATGCCATCCTACTCTAACTACTACGTGGGACATTGTAAATTCTCACTCTCTGAAGCTGGTCAATATTTGCTTTTCATATGTTGCTAGTTAACTTGATTGGTTCTCTGGGGTCATAGTTGTTGGTCTAAACCCACACATGGGACAGTCAGCTTCACTCTGTTCCTTGGCCACAAACCACATCCGCAAGAGGCTCCATCCTTATGTCCAGCTAGGGCAGGGCTGGGAGAGCAGAGACCAAAGCCCTAGCCTGGCACATGGAAAAAAAAATGCTACCACTCCTCCGATATCTTCAGCTTCCTCCTGGTAATGAGATGACCAGCTGCTCCTGTGTTTCTGACAGGGTTACTCAGGATCACCCTGGGGGGCGTTCTGGGCTCCAGGGGCGCAGGATTGCTCCAGCTCCTATCCTCAGACTTGCTTCCACCGTTAGTAGAATCATATTGCTAAAATATACTCCTTGTATATTCAACAACTCAAAACATAAAATACCACTCAAGTAACTTAAACAAATTTTTAAAAAATTGTATGGCTTTATATATCAAGAAGGCCAAAGATAGGACTGATATAACAAAATACCACAGACTGAGGGGCTTAAACAACAGAAATTTACTTTCTCACATTTCTGGAGGCTGAAAGTCCAAGACCAAGGTGTAGGAGGTGTGGTTACTCTGGTGGCCTATCTCCTGGGCTTGTAGATGCTCACCTTTTACTTGTCCTGTTCAGAAAGTTCAGTTTCCCTGGACTGACTCATCTGAAATACATCGTCTCCTCCAGTTAGTATGTTCTCTTTCCCATACCCATGAACACACCCCAAGTTTAGCTGCATCTTTTTGACACAACCAGCATCTTGTACTCAACACAATCCAGATCTAAGTTGCTCTGCAGTGGTTGTACCAACCCTCTCCTTACGTAGCCACTTGGCAAATACATATCATTGAGAACAAGGTGACCTGGATAAGAGAATAGGGAACACTCAATGCAGATGCATCACCAATAAAAACTATGTCATACAAGGAGCAGGTTACTAGTTAGGAAATCCTTTACATGTGTTGGTTAACACTAGGCACATATCACTATCATTCAGAAATTATTCCTTGACTGCTGATAACTTGATTAAGTTTAGAAGGGTTTCTACTTTCTTGATGATTTTATTCTTGTATTACCTGCATCAAGAAAGAAGAATCAGATTATTCTGATCTGATTTTCCCCCAAAACCATCCAAAAAGAACTTAAAAATCTAACACGTGCAATGAAAAAAACATGGTCCACTTTTAATCTTCCACAAATCTTTTTCTCTTACAATTCAACTTATTTGAGTTAGAAATGACTTTGCTTCTAAGAAATAAGGGTTATTTCACTTTGCTTTTTGATGAGGGAATAGCAATGTTTACATAAATAACACAGAAAGCTTACTTTATTCTATAATTTCTATTTAATACTGTCAAAGTCTTTCTAAATATGAGCTTGTTGTGTCCCTAGTCATTTATTTAAAATCGCTCTCCCTAGCCCAGCTCTCCTTTGGTAAATAAATGTTACACTGGGTTTGATTCTTCTTTATGTGCCCATACATATTTATCACCCACATTGAACAATCACAACTTTGACATTCTGCTCTGGTCATTTGTCTCTGATAAGCACAGATCAGAGGACTGAAAGGGGCCTTTATCTGGGATGAATGAAGCCAGAAGGTGTCAGAGAGCTGATCACAAGAAGCACTGGTCTCTGCCCTGGAGGCTGGTGAGCTGCATGGTACTGGAATGGTCAGGGATTTGGAATCCAAGTCATTGGTTTAGGCAATCAGGGAAATTAGCCTTGAGAACAGATGGAAAACTTGATTACAACCTTTAAGTGTTTTTTCATGAAGGAAAAAAAGACAATAATAATAGCTAAATTTTCCTTATTCAGATGAAGGCTCCAAAGAAGTAAATTATGCCTAATCATGAAAAACAAACACAGACATTTGAGACTAGAATGGGTTCCCTGGTAAGTTACTGCCCGTGGGGTATTCAAATGCAAGCCATCTGTTCATCTGTCAAAGACATCCTCTAGAAGTAGGATGTTAGGCTGGATAATTTCTAATTTTCCTCTATGCTGTATCTATGATCCCTTAAAAGCCAGGAAAGCTGTTTGATTCATGGTATTGTTTTAGAAAACATCTACTCCAAGCTCTCCTACAATATAGAAACCCCATCTGTGATATCCACAGATGCTCTGCCTCCTACATTCACAATACCCAAAATATGTCTCTTCTCTCATTCATTCATTCATTCATTCATACACTCTACATACAGGTAACAAACTCCTGCTGCGTTCTACAGTCTGTGCAAGGCAAAGAAGACCCAAACATGAGTAAAGACACGGGATCTCACAGTCCATTAGAGGAAGCCAACAAATAAATCTAATAAATAAATAAATTGTACCACTTTGGATAAGTAAAATAATAGAAACCAACACTTGGTAGAGAGAATTTTGGACTCCATCTCTGGAGTCAGAGAAAGCTTCCTGAAAATAAAAATACAGACTAAATCAAGTTTTATAAAACAAATCCAAAGATTCCAGGTAGACAAGGGATCAGGGTATTCCAGAGGGAGGCAACAGAATGTTCAGGGAGTTAAGAATAAAACAAACACTGAGTTTGAATGGAACCCTGATGATCTTACTTTTCCCATGTTCAGAGACTTGGAGATCATCTTTTAGAAGATGGAGAACCACAGTCAAAACTGCATTTCTAGAACGGACTGCACTCTCTACTCTGCCCAATCCATCTAACCAGGTTCCGTTCTGTGTCCACTTCTGGTCTTCCAATGCACAGCTAGAGGGGAGAAGATGGCTCAGTGGGCAGTACTTTTCCTCAGACATATAGACCACTCTTCACTATCCCAGGCCCCACACCTGGACAAATTTCATCCAGTGGCAAACCATGCTACTCCACTGCCTCAACACCAACAAAATTAGACTTCAATAATTACCTCCTTAACCTTCCTGTAAGTTTTTCTGAGTTTTACAGACTGGCCTCCAATCTGTTATTTGTTTAAAAAACAAATGTTTCTGTATCTCAAAAGATGTATTATGCTCCTTAGTGATATGTTCTATAGTTTTGCATCCAGCTAGCATAGAAATGTGCCATATTAATGGTCAGAGTTGTTGCATGACTGATGATTATAAAACTAAATTGAGAGAGTAATAAAAAAGACTTACTCTGGCCCAGAATGGGTCAGGATGACTTCATGGGTTATTTCACTTCTAATTTCTAAATTGTAGTATAATTTCAATAAAGATGGTTCTGGGTAATTACCGAGTTAGCCACACATAGAGTTGCTGTCTTTATGACTTTATGACTTTTGCAATGGAGTGGGAAGGTGAGTCACATTCCATTACTGAGCACTGTGTCTCTAGGGCTTCCATCAATCACACCATGAAGAAGTCAAGTACAAAATATCCCAGGAAGCCACAATAGAGGGAAAATGATAGAGAGCAGCACCTTTATCTCCAAGCAATGTTATATCCTTCGATGGTTATTTTTAACCTATAATGTTTTCTGAACTTATCTATGTTTTAAAAGGCAAAGATGATCTCAAATGTGAAACATATTGTCAGCCTAATTTAATGGACTATATAGGAAGACATTTTTTTCTTTTTTAAACTGGCAGCTTGTGTTGCTTAAATCTTGTGTTAGCTTGCTCAGTTGTGAGCAAATGCACAAAAATAGCTCTTCATTCTGTAGTTGGGTCTGAGCCAATTAATAAAAATAAGGAAATGACTCAGTGGAGAGTCTGAAATATTTTATATTTTAGAATTCATATTATCTATCCCCCCCCCGAGATACACACATATTCATTAAAGAATGGACTTAAGCAAGACCTCAAAAAAGTGGACATCTATGTTCCAGAGAGTCTCCAAAAGAGAGAAACATGCCCAGTGATGAGGACTCGCAGGCAAAGGGGATTATTCCCCATTCAAACTACATCTCATAACTATTGTTCCTGAATTTTCAATGTCCTTTCAAATTCTTCTCCTTTCACAAACCAGAGAGCCTGTTAGGATGATCATTTGAGTCTAACACCTCTCTTTAAACATCTTTTGGGTTCTGATTAGTGATCTAAAGGCGACCAATTTCCCCTTTGACAAGAAGGGTGAATTCAGCTCAAAGTACCCATAAATAGCAGAAGCAGTGAGAGCGAGAAGAGGGTGAAGCTATAATAAGGCTGCTCTGTAATGTTTAAGAAAGCAACAATGAGAATTCATAGCAACAAATCTTGAACCTACACGTCCCCGGTGTATCCCATGCAGAGCACAGAGTTGTTGCTCTTTGAGTTTATAAAGGAAAGACTGAGATCCCGGGGCTCCCATTCAAGGGAGGCAGCAATCTAGGAGAAGCTGAAACTTCATAGGGGCAGTTTCCTTTTTGAGCAAGAGAAGAAAAGACTTTCTTCATCTTAACCATGCAGCAAGCATCAATTAAAAGTGACAGGCATGGAGAAAAATTAGACCACTGGGAGAAAAATGAAAATAAACGAGGTTTGGTGGGAAAAGAAACAAGGGGGTAAAGCTAAGCAAAAATCACAAATGGAAAAGGAAATGTGTTGGAGTTGTTACAAGAGAAACTAAAAAGAGACGTGTGAGTAAGTTCTAAAAGCAAAGAAAATTAATTTAGGCAAGGAGCTGGAAACAGAAAACCAGAATATGTGGAAGAGAAGGAGAAAGAAGAGACAGAGCAAGAAAATAATGTATACACTATGATTAATGATAAATGGCTAATTCATATTTAATGCATTTTTAAAAGAATGAGCCATTGTGCCATGGGAATTCTAAGACTGCCCACTGCAGCGGTTATATAACCCATTGCATTTCTATGCAGGAAAATAAACACACCGCAGACCCAGACCGCTTGCCTCTGAAAATGACTACCCATTTTGGTGGGTAATGGTTCTTCCTGACATTAGCATGTCTTCCTGGAGTATCATCCATAACCCACAGGGCAGATTTATCTACAAAGGATGTTGTACATCACACATCCACTTACTACAAGGTCTCTGTGGATCTATTCTAGTTTTTTAAAACTCTGATTTTATTCTGTATCTATCACCCTGATAGTACAATTATACAATTTTTATTGAGTAAAACTAATAACAAATGTGAAGGCTCCCTTGACTGACTGAGCCTCTACCTTTCAGCTGCATTTCTGGTAGATGTACTTGTGTTTCCCTCTTATTGATTTTTTTTTCCCAGAAGCCCAGATGCAGGCCTGCTTTGTGGAGAAGGATTATATATGGATTCCCTAAAGAGAAATCTGATACAAAAAGGGACCAGGGGATTAGAAAACTCGGTATTTACAGACATGAAAGATGTGAGCTGAAATTTTTATTCACAAAGAGAGCTGAAGATTAAGGAACCCGCTTTTGAATGGTCAGACCCAGTATATGACCTCTGCTTCTCCAGGTGAAAAAAAGGAAAAATCCAAGCTGGTAGGGGAGAGAGGTGGGAAATCCATACAACCCCAAAATTACTAATGATTGAATAAGAAGCAAACAAATGAAGTCTTGTTTTATTTGTTTTTCCCAAGTTACATAACATGAGTTTAGGGTAGCTTTTGTAAGTCCTTGGTTCAGCACCATGTGATCACATATAATTAGAAGGTGCAATTATAGGCAAATAGAATATTTGGGCGACCTCTTGGTAGTTATGTCTTTAGGGTAATTTTCATTCCACACTAGTTGCCTAGACTACAAATCATTAAACTACCACCATTTCCACCACTTCTTATTGACCCTTTGTAATTCTAGATATTCCATGAGAATCTGGAAGGACTTTCTTCTAGGTGTAAATCACAACCTCCCACCTACCCACAAAACTGAGTCTCTAAGAACACTTCCCAAACTCCTCTACTCTGCTGATAGGATGTTGGTACAACGGTCTGGAGAGGCAATTGGGCAAGTGTCTCTCAGAAAGCTCAATTCTACAAAATTATGTTAAAGCAGTAATCATAGAGGATTGCAAAAATTTAGCTACACGCCTGTTCATCGCAGCATGGTTTAAAATAGCAAGAAATGAGAATCAATCTAAATTTCAAACCATAGAGGTTAGTCTAATAAACTAAATTTGATTAAAACCATGGTAGATTTAGTAGGATGAAGTATCAGAATGTATAATAACATAAGACCATGTTCTTAAAATATTAAATGAAAGAAAAGCAATTATGATTCCATATATGGAATAATCCCATTATGTTTTTTAAAAAGTATGTGTGTGTATATATGTGCATTAAAACATTAATAATGGTCATCACTGGGGAGTGGGACTATGGGTAATTTTTTTTTTCTGCTCATCATTAATAAAATGCTGTGTTTCTCAATAAACTATTACTTTATATAATTAATATATAATTACTTTATATACTTACATAATAAGTAAAAAGGTTAAAATTTTTGAATAAAAATGCTTTCTAAAATAAAAGGGTTTTAAATATTGAACCTATTTTCATCTGACCATGCCCAAAACTCTAAGTAGCTAAGTAAGTATGTGGGGAAAGTGCCCTAAAAAAAAAGACTAGTATAATTCTTAGGGACGCTTTTGGCTTTTGGGGGAGGGGGCACCAAGCTTCCACCTGATCGGCTTCAAATGGAACCTTCTGCCAGGTGGTGAACAGCACCCACTGTCTTTGCTGAGCATTAGGGGCTCTGTGGCCCCCATGAAGTCCTGGACCCATGCTCTATGGGATATGACAGCAGTGTGCTGGCCTATCCCCAAGCTTTCTTGGAAGACCTAAAATCTCTGCAACACTTTAATGGGGCTTGGTGCCTATCTTTGAGGCTAATATCCTGAGACACCTAGCAAAACCAGCTGCATAATTTGTGGGACTCAATGCAAAATAAAAATGCGGAGTCCCTTGTTCAAAACTTATTTAGATTGTCAAGATGACAACAGCAGAGCATTAACCAAGTGCAGGTCCTGCTGAGCACAGGGACCCTGTGCAGCTGCGTAGGTCACACATCCATGGAGCCACCTGGCCCCAGCCTCCTTCCTATGTCTTAATCATGTTTATTCAGCTGAAAAGTGTGGGCTAGTAACTCATCATCACCTGTTCATGACCCTGAAAATGTGACCCCAGAAAGAAGGCAGTTTAAATAAGGCCAAGACAACTGTCAAGCTAACTCGTCTTATCTTCTAACACCCGAAGACCAGATTGGTTTCACCATGTTGTAATGATGGCTCCATGGATCCAGAATGTCTCTGTGCCCAAGTGGAAGGAGAATAGGGACAAGGAAAATCTCACAACAATCCGATCAGCTTTTTTCCCCTAGAATGGCCAGGTGTGGACATCACACACTCTTGACATAAAAGCAACTAACTTCCAATTATTTAGCAGCTTATTATCAAATAGGAAGATTACCTATACCAATTCATTAACAAGTCAAATTAGAAATTGGTTACCCAGAACCATTGGTGCTCATGGTTCAAAACTAATATTGTATAATTAACACTTTCTCTTCCTCAAACTTCAACATTTTGGAAAACTAGCAAAAGGACCCCAGAAAGGGGGCCAGAACCTGGGTGGGGGGGCAGCTCCAGCTCCTGCCAGCAGAAGGCAGGGTGGGCAGCGAATGTTGTTGAGTCCAAAAGCACATGTGACTTCTTCTTCTGTTACCGATGCTGTGGGAGGTCTTGGACAAGCCATGTTAGTGCCCTGTGTCTTGGTCTCCCCGACTGTAAGCAAAGGTAACACTCAGAGTGTTGTTGGGAGAATAAAATAAAATAGTACAAAGAACTTTGTAAACTGTTTTTTTAAAGCCTATACACTATACCATAATCATGAATGAGTTATTACCATAAATAGTCATCAGGATATACAACAGAAAGGAAATGATCAGGTACTAAATATATATCCTGGTTTTTTTTTAGAAGGAAGTAATTTGCTTTCCTGTATGTAGGGTCACAGTATATATCTGGACAAAATGTTTTTTGAAAAAGGAAACCATTAGCCCTTGCATCCTTCAGCCAAAATTGTATGACTCTTTTGTTCTAGAAATTGGACAAGCCTTCTGACCCCTCCACGTTAAGTGTCATTATAATAAGCTGTAGATTATGGAAAAGACTGTCTATCCAGAGTTGTAGCTCATTTCTTTCAAGTAGTGTTTTATAGTTCATCTGCATTGCAACAGAAAGCTTTGGACAGGCCTCTGAATATGACTTATTTATACTTAACCTGATTTTCACAGATGCTTTTCCCAGATATGGACCTAAACATCACATGCTCAGACCCTACACACAATGATTCCCAGGTCACTGAGGGTCCTCAGAGGCGATGTTAAGAGGCCTTGTGCTATTGAAAACATTTAAAAACCTGTGGGAGAAACAGCTAAATCAGCCCAGAATGAGGTTACACAGGTGCAGCGAGACATGAGGCTCCATTGCTTTTGACCTGATCCCAATTGAATATGCATAAAAATGGCGGTTACCTAAAGAGGATCAAAACAGGCCAGCCATTGGATTCCCCACATCTGGGGAATCCACACTAAAAAAAATCATAATAAAAGGGATTTGGGGGAGGAAAACCTCAGAAACTTCTATTCTAGATGAAAAGAACTTGTCTCTTCAGCTGCTTGTGAACTATCCTCATAACGACTTAACTCAATTTATTCAGTCCTTTTGATGATCACATTTGAAAGGGTTACTCAGTTTCATTCTGAAAACCACACTGTGCCAGTGAAGAAGGGAGGACTTGAGCTCCAAAGACCCGAGGCTGGTCACCTGGGACACGGTTTCAGATCCCCAGCCCCGCTGAGCTGGTTTCTTCTGTAAAACGGGTGTCACTGCTTCTTTGACACAATTCCACAGGTTGTGAAAGTCAATGAAATCAGCAATCCAAATGCATTTTGTAAACTGTGAGTATAAGTAGATAGAGCAGGTAAGGAAGGCAATGAGACTCTTTTCTGATGGTCAAGAAGCATCACACGAGGAAAAACAATTTAAATTCCTCTTCAGGTGAACTGCACTTCTGGAACTTAGTGTTTCCAGTAATCAATATCAGAGCAACATATTTTGGAATGCTAGGTTTATGTAATATCCTGTCTTAAAAACCAAAAAAGAAGCTAAAGGAAGCTTGGCATCAGTTATCTACACACACACACACACACACACACACACACACACACACTAGGAGGAGAGATCGAAGGCACGTGTTGCTGCTAGTGGCTTGGCTGCACGGTAAACACGGATGCCACAACTGCACAGACAAAACGGCAGCAAAGATATTCCCATCGTTTCCCATTTATCACTTGACATTTGGAAGCTCTCCTAATATATCAGGTGCTCCTTAGAACACACTCCTCTCAAGAAAGCTGGTACAAATTTACAGAAGGGATTTAACGGGGTCAGGGAGTGGGAGGCCTTCCCAGGAAGCACTGACATGGAGTCAGGTCCTAAAAGAGAGGGAGTAAGCCTTCGGAAGTCCTCAATGACAAAGGGCCAAATAACTTACGGAATTCAGCCACTCAACGAATATGCGTTGACTACCTACTATGTGCCAGCACCATGCTAAGTTGGGCACTGTGTTGATCAAAATAAAATCCTGACTTTCATGACCTTACATTCTGTTAAGGGGGACAAAACAATAAATCAGGAAAAACAAACAAACAAACAAATAAATAAAAGATTTGGAAAGACGGTAGAGTGACAGGGCGGTGGAGAGGAGGGGCGTTGCCACACCCACTGGGATGGACTGAGAAGGGCTAGCTGAGCAGAGCTGAGCCTGAAGCATGACAATAGTGAACACCCTGGGGATTCTGGCCCAGGCAGAGGGAACAGCAGGTGCGGAGGCCCCGAGGAGGGCTGGGTGTAGCTTGTTTAGGGAAGAGAGGAAAGATAACTGTGGCTGGAGCCCAGTGAACACGGAGGAGACGGTGAGACAAGATGGAGGGGCAGCAAGCGCACACATCTTCCGGGGCCTTGCAGGCTATGATGAAAGTTTGGGTGTAAGTCTGAGCATCATGCGAAGCCATTAAAATGATGGAAACAGGAAGTGGTTTATGGCTTTGGAAGATTCCTTTAGCTTTGGCAGATAGGCAGGAGAGGTGAGCGCAGGGAGGAGGGGAAGCTACCACAAAGGTGTGAAGTGCCAGAGGTAGCCACAATGAGATGGAAAATGGAGGGGAGAAGTCCTCAGGGCCGAAACCTGCTCCACACCGAAGCCCTTACTTAGCCTGTTCGAATCTACTGTGCGCACTCTGACTACCCAGCCTGCAATAACCAACCTTTTCCTGATAATTTCCCAGGAACTATATCATGTTGGCAATAATCATCTGAAAGACGTTGGCTGGCGATTGCTCAGAGAAGCCATTAACAGGAGTAATGGATAAGCAGCTATGTTTTGAGCACGACTCCAGGCTGGAAAATTCTAGAAGCCCAAGGGCCTTCAGGCTGGAGATTCACAGGGTGAAGTTCTGAGGTCAACGTGTAGGACACCGTCAACCTGAGGGGCCACTACACGATTTTCTGAGTTGGGGAGTCCTTGGTAGGGAGGAGGGAACAATGGCAAGATCTATAGAGAAAGGTTATTTTAAGCCACCGAAAAGTGATTAACAATGCCTTCTGTTTTATTTATAATTAATATTCAATTAATATCAAATTCTTTTTAGTGGTTTGTAGACTCCCTAGAGATGGTAGTAAGATTTGGCTGATACAATTCTAAAATTCTCATTTTTTTCTGTATTTCGAATACACCTAATGCCTTATTCCAGCGTAGACTGGCAGGTGTACCTGGGGGCAGAGAACAAAAGGGAAGCAGGAAAGTTGTGGGGTCAGAGAAGCATTTGTTCAAAGCTTGGCTCAGCCATATTCTGGCCCTACTGTCCTAGTCAGGTCATTAGAATTCCCTTAATCTCAGTTTCCACATCTGTGTAATGAATGTTGTAAGGATCATTAATAATAATGGTTGTGAAGTGTCTGACTCTTCTTAGACACTTGATGAATATCAGAATTATTATTATTATTTATGATTATTAACAGGATCTGTTTGTACAGAATTCTTTCATTCTCAACATCTTGCCTTAAAAAAAATTTTTTTAAATTGATTTTAGAGAGAAAAGAAGGGAGAGAGAGAGAGAAAAAGTGAGACAGGAACATCAGTCTGTTCCCGTATGTGCCCTGACCAGGGATCAAACTGGCAGCCTCTGTGCTTTGGGGACAAAGCTCTAACCAACGTAGCCATCCGGCCAGGGCAAATATCAGAGTTATAAATAGGGCCAGGGACACAGATTTCTTTCTCATGTGAACTACATAGCTTATAAAAAAGAAAAGGGAACCTCTTTTCTACATACATAGATCATTCCAAGTCCTGACATACACAAGCAATAACACAAAACAGGGGCTCGGGTGGGAGAGGGTGAGTGGGCTCAGTCCCTTCCCTGTGTCCTTGCCCTTGGCGTGACTCACCGCCGACAAAGCCTCAGGAACAAAACGCTCATCACAGCCATTCGTCGTTTTCTACCTTCCTTTTTGAGGTCTAGGATGGAAACTATTAGAGTTAGGGAAATGACTGAAATATTTTCCCCAGCCATGGAATTCTGTCTGCAGGAAAGCTCCAAGGACGTTCTAGGGCCTCAAAACTCAGCAGGGTGGGGAGCCGGGACCTATTTGCTTTTTAAACATAAATGAGGATGGTGCTTTAAACCGAGCTTCTCACTGCACCCAGAAATGAAAAATTCCAGCCTGTCACCGATCACTTATGGGATTTGGAAGACACTGCCTCCTTCTGCAGGCGGCATTCACATAGCACAGCCCAGCTCGGCCCTCCTCCCTTTGTTTGCCCCACGTTTGGTTATAATTAAGTGCTTCAGTCTTGAGGTTTCTTATCCTCAGAGCCTCCCTGTAGAAGAAGAGTTTACCAAAGGCTTATTTCTGCCTTTGCAAAGCAAGGGAGAGCTCCCCCCTCACCGTCTGAACATTAAATCACAGGCACTAGAAGTTAGTCTGGGTCTCCCTTTCCAATCCTTTGATATGCCTTCCAACATCCTAGTGTGTGAGACTACGAAACTAGGAAAACAGCATTGTAATTTTTTTTTTGAATTGCCGGTTTGTTTATTTCATTGATACCTATAGCTACTACTTTCTCCTTCAACTCTCGTAATGCAAGGTCCAGAATGAGTCACCCCAAAATGCGCTTCTGTAGTACCCAGATTGTTTTGAGCTAAAGGCAACTCGAGCTATGGGCTCAAGAGAAACGTCTGCCCTTCCTCCCACTTGAAATTACCTTGAAGAATTTGAATTAAAAACCTTGCCCATAAGAGTTCATCACAAATAACTCCTTTTGACCTATTTATAGGGCAGGGCAAACTTCTGTTCACTAAAGGTTTGCTCTTCCTATCATCCTGCATTGACTATTTGAAGCCCTTGGGGCACCTTACTTCATCCTTAGCTACGGATGTCTTTGCTGATCTCTAACCCTCTTGCGTCTGGGGTTTCTGACTCATCCATGTATACGGGGTTCCCGTACATATGTGTGCAGTAAATTTCGTTATCATTTCTTGCTAATTTGTCCCATGTCTATTTGATTATTAGACGAGCCAGGAGAACCTTGAGGGTAGAGGAAATTTGCTCCCCCACCCCACCCTCTTGAAACATTAGTTTAAGTTAGACCCTGAAAGGTAATGTGTGGAGAGAAAGGTACTGTAAGAAAAATAGTAGAAGTAACTTTTATTTCGGGGAGTTTTGAGAATAAATAAAGGAGGGAAATGAGGGACATTTTTGAAGGACAGCAGAATCAAGATCTGGGAGATGCTGAGTGTTTTCCTCCCTTAAGAAAACAAAGTACAGTATCATAATGACTTTGCATCTTATGACTCTTGGCTGTGAGATCATAAAGCAAAGTTGGGTTAGTTCGGAGCAGGTGGGTCACATTGCTCAGACAAACAAGCGTAGCTTCCTCTCACCACCTCCCTTACAGGGTGGGGTGGATCACCTATACTTTCAAGAGTGCTGGTTTCTTGCCCAAACTAGTTTCATCAAAATCCTTAAGTGTTATGATTTTAGGGACCCTTAAAAGCAACTAGCACCAAAAATTCCCTTGCATCAGCCCGAAATCCTTGTCAGGACTCTCTTCTGAGAGTTAGCACATTTTAATTTCCTTACGAGCCTGACCTGTGGTGGCGCAGTGGGATAAAAGCGTCAACCTGGAACACTGAGGTTGCCGGTTTAAAACCTTGGGCTTGCCTGGTCAAGGCACATATGGGAGTTGATGCTTCCTGCTCCTCCCCCTTCTCTCTCTCTCTCTCTCTCTCTCTCTCTCTCTCTCACTCCCCTCTCTCTAAAAATCAATTTAAAAAATTATTAAAAAAATAAAATAAATAATTTCCTTACAAAAAGTCATGAGGTATCTGGAATGAGTAAACCTGATGTCATTAGCAACCAATAGGATGCAGCTATTTGTCTTTGAAGGAATAACTGCAGTTCTATATTTTCTCACAAAATAACAAGTGTTTTACTAGATTCAGGAAAACAAGACACCCACAAGTGAGCAAAGCTGCATTGCATTTTGTTACTAAGATACCAAGGAGAGAATTGCCTACCACGACACGACTAAAGGCAGGATAAGTTACTAAACCTGGAGGAATAGATCCAAGAAAGTGTCGAAGGAGCAGAGGCTGGTGGTCCTGATTCATGTACGGCACAAGACTGTGCTTAAAGCATTTAGTTTACTTTAAAAAGCTTGTAGTTATTTTTTTCCCATTACTGATGATAAATAACCAATCAATGGTATCTGAATTTGATAAAATACAATATTTGGTTTCAAAGAACAAGAATCTACTCATCTTAGCTTAAGCCCAAGGTAGTAGTGAGCTAGAGCCAGTTAATACAAACTCAAGAAAGGTAAAAATATGTGCGTGTCTCTGCCACTCTGCATTTAGGGATGTCATGATAGCTTGAAATAGGCCATCATAGGAGTATTTACACCTTAAAAATTGGCAAATGCTACAAATCAGGAATTTGTCGTTTGCTTGTTTTTTAAGGACTGGCTCATCAGAACCACTGTCAAAGGAGGAATTTGTGGATTATACAGGACTCTCTCACGGAAGCCTCACTACAGTTTGGAACCAGGTGACGTGAAGTTATCAGGAGCACAGACAAAAAGTTCTTTCAATGTTTTCCTCAGTCTCTCCAGAACCATGTGGCTACCTCTTCTTGGGTCCACACATCCCTTCATTCTTCTCCCTTTCTGGGTTGCATGTACCTCTAGTACAATCGTGGTCAGGTAAAGCCACGTGCTGTGTAGACCTGTCTTTTCTGAAGCTATGACTAGGATAGCTTCCCAAGAAGGGGATGTAGTAGAGACAGCAGAGAAGTGATGAGCACCTCCGGCTTAAAGGAGCTGGTTAGGGTAAAAAGGTAGGATGGAAGGCTGTTCCAAGCAGAGGTCACTGTTCAGAGTTTCTAGCACAAGAAGTAGAAACCAACTGGGCATGTAGGAGATGAGGCTGGAGAGATGGGCAAAGGCCAGGCATGAGGGCTTTGCACATCTTGTTGAAGGGCTTGCTTTCATTCTGCACGTGGCAAGAATTTTAAGACTGAAAGGACCAAGCCTGAGAGAACTGGAGTCCGGATAGTTTCCGCAGGCAGACCATGTGCTGGGTGGCACCAAGCTACAGTGGGAGACATACTGACAAGGCAGCCAGAAGCGAGTCGGAGACGTGTCCATTGACCGACTCCTTCCATAGCTTGGGCACATCACTTATCTTGCCATAGTCCCCGTTTCTACCTCTTCAAAGCAAAGATAAATAATACCTACCCCCTGACTATCTCAAAGGGCTGTTGGGAAGGCAAGTGATACAATCTATTTGAAAACCCTTTTAAGACTATAAAACATGGTTCAAGCATAAGGCATTTACTTGTCTGTAAAATGAGAGGGTTGGCCTAGATGAGATCTAATGTTCTTGCTCTAAAGTTCTACAACTCTATTATTATCCTTATTATCTGATGATCAGGCTAAAATTACGGGGTTTATAGACCTGAAACACCCTCCTCTCCTTTTGCCAAGAAAACGTAATGTGAAATTCTTAGCCTGGGAAATACCATTTCCTAGGTGGTTGTCTCCACAGAAACACCAATAACCCTAAAGTTATGCAGGAATGTGAACTGTTTGAATAAGAAGAGGAAATTGATTTATAAACTAGGACTGGAACCAAACCCCTAAAAAAGGAATGGAGTTTCTTTCTGTGCATTACATGTAAATATGTAACCGAATCCCACGTTTGCTAACCTCTCTGCTTCTTAAAATGTTGTGTATTATGCTACAACCGAAATGCCAAATAATTTAAGAGTGGTTTTTGAAAACTGTGGCTAAAACATAGAGGTTTAGAATGATGAGGTCTAAAGATTTTTTTTCATTTCTAAATTGCCCTTCAGCCACAGTGTTTAGTGTTCAACAACTCTCTTGTGTTTTAGGAAAGGAAGAGGAAACAGAGTCATCTTCCTAGAAATAAATGTGCCAAAAGTTGGGCGATGACCAGTAATAGACAAGAGCCGCAGCCAGCACGCACAAGGGCTTCCCGTGCAGCAGGCCCCGGGAGGGTGCTTTCCTTACGGCTTCTCATTTCACCCTCACAAACCCCCAATAGCGTGGGCACTCTGACTGGTCCAAGGATACAGGATGAGAGACTGAGGCCCAAAGGAGGCTAATCGACTTGCTCCGGGTTGCGCAGCCAGCAAGGAGTGGCACTGGGATCCGAAGCCACAGAGCCCAGCTCCACACCTCATCCTTGTTATGCCCTGTGTTAGCTTGCCTCTGACTACTTCCCATGGTTTCCTTGGAAATAGCTTTTCCAAAACAGAAGATAACCTCACGACACGTATGGAGGGGTGGCTGAGAAAGCATCTCATGAGAATTAGGGGTCCTGTCATGCTCCAGCTGCAACAGTTAAGAATGAGTAGCGTGTTCAACGTCCTTCTCAGCAGACAGAAACCATCCCTGTTTTTCGGAAGGGTCAGCTTAAAACATCGTAGGCATTGTGTCTCAGGAAAGGCTCAGACTTTCAAAATGCCTTTTGTCCCGCCAAGAAATGGTTGGCTTCCTTATCCCAGCTAGCAAGGATTTGGAGAGAAGACAGGAGTTCTATCCAAAACCTGGTCTCTCTTTGGTGGTTGACCAAAGCAGCAATTGCAGCTCTTTCTCCCTGTAGCTGAGAGTGGTAAACCTTGTGGAAAGGGAATGAAACCCTGTGGAAAAGATCCTCGCCCTATTTTCCAAGCAAAACTCTTCAATCAAGTATCTTTTTCACATGCATTTAACAGACTTTAAAAATACATTTAGAGAAAAAAAAACCCAAAATTAAATTAAATTCTCCTTTACTTTGGTTAACCATAAATGTTTATGAGGCACAAACGCCCGTGGTAAGGAGAAAAATAATAATGCCGCTCAGTAATATGCTTCTATTTCTGGAATACAGTTACCAAGGAGATCGTTGCTATGCTTTTATTGAGCATTTACTAAGTACCTATTTGCGTGGGATAGAAAATAAGGGTTGTAAGATCTTAATTAACAGATCTATGGAAACTAAACATTGTAAAAATAAAGAAACAAAAATTCTATATAAACTGTGCTAGCAAATCTGCCTGAAGGTAGGAAACAACATTAAAGTTTTTTTTTTTTGGGGGGGTACTTTCCATTCCAGGGGAGGAATAGCCTTTCTCAAATTCTCTTCACTCTCTCTTTCACTCAACAGACGGTGATGGTTTCTGCATCCCTGGCTAGGAGCAGGCAATGCAAAGGGAAACTGGGAAACTAGATTGCGCTAATGGCTAGGACTCTAGCCAGGATTTACATAAGTCCCATCATTCTCCCCCCCCACCCCCACCCCGGCAATCAAAACAGAGTGTGATAACTAGTCATTCACGCTGATGGCCAGATTGGTCAGTCCAAACAAAGCTTATTTACACTAATACATGACATCTACATGCTTTTGCCTATTGAGTCTTTTTCTTCCTAATGCAGGTTAGGAGTTTCACATACCACTAAGCAGGTTGTAGGTGGAAGAAGGGGAACCTAGAATCACATCAGTCCTGTTTATCTAGCTGGCCCTGAAAGTCTCAGCTCAATGTCATGTCTTCAGAGATTTCTTCTACAACACTGTATCTAACGTTGTTCCCCTATTACAGTTTATTCATAGCACTTATTATTATAAATTATCTTGGGTGTTTCTTTAATGTGTGCCTTCCTGCAGTTTTCTGTAAGCACTGTGAGGGAAGAAATATTGTCAGATTTGTTTCCTACTCTGCATAAATATTTATCAGAGTGTCAATGTTGAATGAATGAATGAGTGAATGAATGGATATATTTGACCACTTGACTTATCTCCTCGAGAGGGTTTGACAGGACAAGTACAGTCAACTAATTAATATTTAACAAGGGGAGCCAAGAATATTCAATGAGGAAAGGATAGTCTATTCAATTAAATAAACCCAGGAAAACCTGAATAACTGCACGCAGAAGAATAAACTTGGGCCTCTCTCTTACACCACTCACGAAAATTAACCCAAAATAGAGTGAAGGCTCAAATGTAAGACACAGCACTGAGAAACATCTAGAAGAAAACAGAAAAAAAAATTCCCTGGACATTGGTTTTGGCAACAGTTTTCTGGATATGACACCAAAAGCATAAGCAAAAGTCAAAAGGAAAAATCAATAAGTTATACTACATCAAACTAAAAAGCTTCTGCCCAGCAAAGAAACAATAAACAAAATTAAAAGCTAACATACTAGTTGGGAGAAAATATTTACAAACCACATATCTGATAAGAAGTTAATACTCATAATATATAAAGAACTTATATAAATCAATAGTAAAAAAGAAAAAGAAAAAACTCTGATTAAAAAAGGACAAAGGAAGTGAATAGACAATTTCCAAAGAAGACATACAATATATAAATATCGAGTCATTATGTTGTATACCTGAAATTACCATAATGTTATATGTCAATTACAGCACAATAAAAAAAGGAAAAGACATTCAAATAGCAAAGAAGTATATAAAAAGATGCTTAATATCACTAATTATCAGGAAAATGTAAACTTAAACTATACTAAGATATCCCTTCATACCTGTTAGAATGTTTTTTTTATCCAAAAGACAACACATAAGTGTTAGCAAAGATGTGGAGAATAGAGAATAATTGTGCACTATTGGTGGGAAAGTAAATTTATGTAGCCACTGTGGAAAAGAACATGGAGGCTCCTCAAAATATTAAAAATAGAACTACCATATGATCCACCAATCTTCCTTCTGTATATATATCCAAAGGAAATAAAAACAGCATCTTGAAAAGATATCTGCACTCTTGTGTTCATTGCAGCATTATTCACAATAGCCATGACATGAAAACAACCTAAGTGTCCCTCAAGAGTTGAATGGATAAAAAAAGATCTGGTGCATATATACCTGCAATGGAGTATTATTCAGCCATAAGAAAGAAAGGAAACCCTGCCATTTGTGACAACATGGCTGAACCTTAAAGGCATTATGCTAAGTGCTGTGAGGCAGACAAAGAAAAATACTCTATGGCATCACTTATTTGTGGAATCTAAAAGAGCCAAAGTCACAGAATCAGAGAGTAGAGTGGTGGTTTCCACAGGCTGAGGAATGGAGAAAATGGGGAGATGTTGGTCAAAGGGTACAAGTTATTTGATGAATAAGTCCTGGGAATCTAGTGCACAGCATGGTGATTATAGTTAATAACACTGTATTATAGACTTGAAAGTTGCTAAGAAAGTAGATCTTAAATGTTCTCACCACAAAAAAGAAATGGTAATTATGTGATGTGATGGAGGGATTAGCTAATGCTATGGTGGTAATCATTTTGCAATATATTAGTATATCAAATCAACTTGTTATACACTGTAAACTTACACAATGTTATATGTCAATTATACCTCACTAAAGCTGGGGAGGGGCAGGAAAGAGGAGCTGGCAGGGATTTGGAGGTTTGAAGGGTCATATATCAGTCTCTATGCCCTGGACCAAGGGTAGGCAAACTATGGATCAGAGCATGTTTCAATCGAGTTTTCCCAAAACAGAACCACACTCATCACTTCATCCATTGTCTATGACCATATTTGAACTCCACAGGCAGAGGTGAGTAGTTGCAACAGAGACCATAGGGTCTGCAGTCTAAAAATACATCTAATTGGGCTTTTTTAGAAAACTTTTGCTGACTGTTACCTAGATTTGCCCCAGGGGAGTTGAACTGAGACTGTCAGTCACCCAATTTGGGAGTTGTTGGGGATGGAGTTATGTCTCTTTCTCATTAATAAATGTTTGTCCCCCTCCATTAATATGTGCTATCTTTCAGAATACAATTTTAAATCAAAAATATTTTTTACTAAATTTATTTTAAAGTTCAGTGACCTAAAGACAACCCATTTATTTTATTAGTCAAGATAGGCTAGGTTGTGCTGCAGTTAACAAACAACCTGGAAATCTCCACAGTTTAAATCAGTCAAGTTCATCTCTCACTCACATTACATTTCCCATGGGGGCTGGCACCGGCTCTTCACACTGGAGTCCCTCAGAAACCCACGGCTGATGGAGGCCATCTCCACTCGACTTCTGTGATTTCTAAAAATGGGGGTGAGGGTAGCAGGCAGAAGACCATAGTGAATTACACATAGGATTTTTAAGCTTCTACCTAGAAGTGACCCTTCCATTCATGTTTTATTGCCCAAAACAAGACTTATGGCCACCTCCCAATTTATCAGGGTGAGGATGTATAATCCTTCCACAAAAGTGGGCACTAAATATCTGTGTGAACTTTATTATTTTCTATAATTATCTCAAGTACTTGAGTTAGGAGGAAAAGTAGTGAATTAGGACCAGGATCATGAACTCTAATCCCAGGTAGAATTGGATCCATGAGAATTAAAGCAAAAATGAGGGTCCTTTCCTTGGGTCCCACCTTCTGAAGAACCTTGAGAAACAACAGGCTCCAGGTACCAGAGTTAAAAAGACAGAACAGAACAATAACAACAAAAAACACTGAAATTTGATTAAAAAAAACTGCAATATACTAATCGATATGTTATTAACTTGAACATTTAAAACTCCACTGAGACCAAAGTAGTCTATCAAATAATGTGGAATCAACATTCAGTAATTGAGAACTTTCTGAGTTGCTCCACATCTGTCTGTAACTCTCCAGGCGAGGGGCGCTCACCCCGCATCTGGCTGCAGCAAGAGAGCTCTGCGCTTCTTCTCACAGGCAGCCTGCCTCTGGTGCTCAACATAAGACTTGTGTGTCTTCCAAAGCCTCCATATCTGGGATGGGGCACTGTCTGGCCAGGGCTTTCAATGTCTTATTCATCTCACTCCTAGGAGTAAATGCAAGTAAGCTCTAGAGCCAAAAACACATGAGCATCTGGGGTATGGATGCTGCAAGGAGCAGAGGTCATGGCACAGCTGGGGAAAATCAATTTTCTGTTCTTAGGGAGTCCTGGGTGAGCAAAGGAGCACAAGGAGGAATTCCATGGAAAGAGACAGGAAAGGTCTTTAATCATCTCACTCATCCCAGGACTGAACTTGGTTAGGACCAGCCAGCCAAGGCGATTAGCCAGTTGCTGGTCATCTAGAGAAGTCAGGAGGAAGTATATTAGTCTGCATAGGCCATTTTATCCAGTAATAGAAGATGAATTTTGACCTGGAAAAGTGAAGGCTTCATATTCATATCCAATGACAAAAAGCAGAGCATTTGGATGAGTATTACCAATGGAGGGAGGCATGTCGTGAAAGGAGAAAAGGGAGCTGCCTTAATTTAGTAGACTGTCCTAGAAAAATAGCATAGACTGAGTAGCTTAAACAGCAGAAATTTGTCTTGTAGTTCTGGAGATCTGGAAGTCCAAGACCAAGGTGCTGATGGAACTGGTTTCCTGCTGTCTCTCTCCTTAGCATGCACTGTTTTCCTGCTCCTTCACACGGTTGTCCCTCTGTATGTGTATGCTCCTGGTTTCTCTCTGTGTGCCCTAATCTCTTCCTCTTATAAGAACACCGGTCAGATTGGATTAGGGTTGCCTAATGGTCTCATTATAACTTAATTACCTCTTTAAATTCTTTCTCTTCAAAAACAGTCATATTTTGAGGTGCTGGAGGTTAAGGCTTCAACATATGAATTTAGATGAGGCACAATTCAACCTACAACATGGATTTTTAGCACATGTTACAAACACCTGAGACTCTTCACCCTGCCCAAATCAACAAAGGATATCAACTGTGACTGCCCTGAACTTCTTGCCCTTCACAAAACCTCCTGGTTCAATTTAGATATACTATTTAGAACAACTGTTTTGTCCTCCATGTCTCTTAGCCTCGGGATCATGGCTTCCATATCTTTATCGCCTTGTACAACATTGTCAGGTGATTTCTAAACATTTTCTTCCACTTTACTAATTTTCTCTTTAACTCCAATTTGCCTTCCATTTTAAGTCTCAATTAGTATGATTATATTTCTAGAAATTCTATTTGGTTCTTTTTAAAACTTCCTGTTTATTCTTGATGGTCTTTTGTTCTTTTCTTATATTTATACTTCCTTCTGTTTCTTCACAGACATTTTAAGTATACTTATTTCATGTTCTGTATTAGATAATACTATGCCCAAAGTTTGGGGATCTAATTTTGTCCTCCATTGTTTCTGCTGAGCCCAGTTTATGGTGACTCATTTTCTCATTTGTCTTTAATTCTTTATTGTGGATTCATTTAAGGCTCCTTTTAAATGTGGCAATCCTGAGCATTCTGAGTTGAAGGTACATCCTTCCATACACCAGCTGGTTTGGAGTGTTAAGAAGTAGAAATATTTTTTAAATATTTATACTTTTTCTACCTGGAGTATCCTGACCTATACAAGTAGAGTAAACTGTGAACCTCTATGAGGACAGGTGTGGGGGTTGTAAATTCTCAGGAAAGTCTTTTATGTTTTTGTTTTTGACCCCTTTGACCCGAGACAAACACATTTCCTTGCTGGCTTCTTTTGGCCAAAAGACAGATTTGTTTTTTCTAACCCAACTTTCTCCTTGAGAGTATAGATTTTTACTTGTTTGTTTGTTTGTAAGTATAGATGTTTAGGAGCCTTAGCTCTCCCAGGAACTCCATGCTCATTCCCACGGGCCTTTACTCCACTTTCCCCACACAGAGCCGAGAGCCCGGTATCAGCAGATGCCCCATGTTGGGCAGATAAAATGTATTATGCTCACTTTGTTAAAGATGGAGGCCATTGCCCAGGTGATATTAATGTGTGTTGAGAATCCTTGTAGCCTGGGGCTTGGTTTTGGGATTAAGCCTTTCACACCCTTTTTGATGTGGGGCGGTACAATCCAATCATGCCTCAGAGAAGTAACTTTGTATTAGAGACTTCCCTATTTTATATATTGGATTAGAGGTTGTGAAGCTACACTATAAAATGAGGTTAGAACGAGAGCTTACGCTCTTGGTTCCTGGGATGATTAGAGGAGAGAGCAGAGAGCAGAAAGAGGCCATGTGGCCAGGAGAAGCAGCCAAGATGGCGGAGTGCTGAGTGAGAGGCCAGTTTGTGCAGTTTGACGCTGGAGAAGGAAGGAGATGGGGAACTGAGGAGAATAAGGCTGGTGAGCTAGAAACCTTTGATTCTAGGAAACTCAGATAAGTCAGTGGCTTTGTGAGCACTGAATGTGACTGGGTTTTGGAGCCCAGTGTGTATTTTTACTTGCCCGCCGGGTGCAAGCTAGGATTAAAGACTATGGCCCATCAGTTTTTGGCTCCGCTGTTTCTTTATCGACTGTCCGAATCCAATGCGAACCTGCATGGGCCGGGCGGCTGTGATGGTGGCCCTGGCCATGGATACTGGCTTTACACCCCCCAAGCAGCCCTACACTTCAGTTTGCTGACCACTCTGGGTTCCACTTCATCATTATTATTATTATTATTATTATTATTATTATTATTTGGTCTTCTATGACTCTCAGTTTCTTGTAAGTTTAGCTGTGCTTTTAACCAAATGTTTGGTGTCTCTTTGCCAGTGTTTTTACGTATTTCTAAAGGAAATTTTTTTCAGAATTTCCAGTTGGTCCTGTTGCTGGAAGCAGAAGGCCCCTCCCGGGCTCTGCTAGCTGGAGCTCCCGCAGCGTCTTAGACCTCCTCCCTTGCTTGTGCTTCAGTTCCAGGGTGCGGGCCCCCTTTCCTGGCACGTCTGTGTGTGGGATGCTGCACTACAGCAAGCAGAGCTCAGGTCAGGGACCTCGAAAACTGAAGTTCTAGTTTTGACCCTGCCCCTTAGACAAATCTTTAAAACTCTCTGTAACTTAGTTTTCTAATCTGTGAAATAGGGTAGTAATTACTGCCCTATTTTTTAATAATTGGGAGAGTTAAAATGTGACAAGTGGGTGTAAAAGCCCTTTGTTAATGGGAAGCCACTCTAACTGAAAGACAGTACCAAGCTCACCTTCTGCAGGATACACTATGCTCGGATGACCCTGCTCCTGGGGTGGCATCTGCCTAATTAAGGTATCCAGATTCACTTGTGAGGATTAAAGCTATTTCTTTTTAGCAAACTAGCATATACTGCACATCAATATTATCTTCCTTCCACTTATAAACAACACAATACCATAGTAAATAGCAAGGGTTGATAGAAATGAGCTCTTAAACACAAGTTGTCGATTCTTGCTCCTTAGGAGTTCAGCCTATCTAAATATTTGTGTTCATTCAGTTCTACTTATTTTGCTCTATCTCACTCTTTTGAGCTTCTTCAAGCTCTTTTCACATTGTTAAAACACAAAATTCAACCGAGTGAATTTGAACACCTACTTGGCTTTATTAAGCGACTCATGAATCAAACAGCCTCTGGTCTAACAACTGGAAGGGCTCCTTGAGGGGGTTGTACAAAATGGAAGGTTTTTATAGGAAAAAGGGTGGGGCGAGGGAGCTATTAATGAAAGAAAAGATTATTCTGGGCCTGGCCATCTTTTCTTGGGGGAGAGAAAGGAAAGGATTTTTATTATGCAGATTGCTTCTTCTTTCTAGCAGGTAGGAGTGGGGGTGGGGGGTGGATGGTGAAGAAAGCCCTCAGGAGAGATTACCTTATTGGTGCTCAACCAGAAAATTCCAGACTAGTTGACTAAGATTATATTTCTGGGAGAGGCGGAAACTAAGATTAGACCAGGTATTAAATCTCAGTTTGGTATCATAGATTTTTCCACATAAAGGATGCCATTTGGGGCCTATCATTTCCTGTTTAACAACTTCATCTGAGCTCCTCGGGCCAGATGCATTAGAAAAGCATCTTCAGCCCTGGCCAGTTGGCTCAGTGGTAGAGCATCGGCCTGGCGTGCAGGAGTCCTGGGTTCGATTCCCGGCCAGAGCACACAGGAGAGGCGCCCATCTGCTTCTCCACCCCTCCCCCTCTCCTTCCTCTCTGTCTCTCTCTTCCCCTCCCGCAGCCAAGGCTCCATTGGAGCAAAGATGGCCCGGGCACTGAGGATGGCTCCATGGCCTCTGCCTCAGGTGCTAGAATGGCTCTGGTTGCAACAACACCCCAGATGGGCAGAGCATCACCCCCTGGTGGGCATGCCAGGTGGATCCCTGTCGGGCGCATGTGGGAGTCTGTCTGACTGCCTCCCCGTTTCCAACTTCAGGAAAAAAAAAAGAAAAGCATCTTCATAACTGTTCTGGGTTGCACCTGCTCATCTAGCTCACCTTGACCAGGGAAGCCTACTCTGGACATTTCCAAGCACCCCTTTGCTGTTCCCTATGCCTTCTATCAGCAGCGTGCCCCTTTGGAAAGGACAGAGACACTCTGTCTTCTCTGTGGATGGCGGCAGGCTCCCCACACTCCCTAACTTGCTTACGTCTGCCTCTGTATTTTAAAACCTGAAGGAGTTTGTTTTATTCTTCCAACATTTTAAAGCTTTGCTGCTCAGACCAGCATTTAATGCTTAGACCAGCATTATTAAGGGAGCTTGTTAGAAACGCAGTCTCTCTGGCCTTACTGCAGACAGACTGAATCAGAATGTGCTTTTAAAGAGATCCCTGGGGATTCGTAGGTGCATTAAAGTTTAAACAGCACTGTTTTCAAAATCATCACACTAAAAGAACATCTTTAAATCAATAATTTGCAAATTTATTGTGTATCAGAGTCACTTGGGGTGCTTCTTCAACATGCTGGTTTCATGACCAACCCAGTGGGGTCCTGAGTCAGTATTTCTGTAGACTGACTAATTCTTAACCACACTTGAGAAACACCCTTTTAGACAGAAAGAGTATAGCGTTTTCACTGTGCTTTATATAAGTTGAAGATGTTTTTAGTATGTTAGAGGGATTCACTTTTGACACACTCGTCTAGATATAAATTCAATAAACTTTGTGGGGGGGTTTTCTTTCAAAAACTCCTACAAAGGATTCCTTAAACAAGGCTCCTAAGTGTTCAAACTTATTCCTCAGGTTTCCCAAGGGCAAATATAGGCATCCCAACTTGAACCGCCCAATGTGTGGCTTAATCTTTGTCCGTGTACACTTGGTGAAGATGGTTCCAGAATGCCTCAGATCACCTGGTGAGGAAGCAGGTGAACTCCACTCAGCACAGCATTTCAGTCTGGACTCCAGTGGGTACAGACACCACACCTGTCCCTCTGTACCTGTTGAAGGAGGGGAGGGAAGAGAATAGTATCAAAAACATGGGGAAAGTCTTTCTTAAATAGCTATTTTATTAGATCCCTGTCACATAATTATCTTCTATCTCCCTGCAGCCAGAATGTACTCACAAACTCCTGTCCAAGCTGAGTCTTCAGTTGGGGTTCAAGTTCTAGCCCCAGTGCTTTCTTACTATGTAACCTTGGGCGAGTTTCTTGATCTTCCTAATCTATTTCCTCGACTCTAAGAATGGAAATAAGAATATTGAGGGGAAACAGAGTTTGCTACCCAAAATATGACTGAAAATACGATTATTATTCGCTGGTTATTTTCAAGAAACAAAAGACTCAAAGAAAAACCTTTGACTTTCCCCCTAAATGCCTATAAGAATTTAAATAGTCCTTACTGGTCCAGGAAGAGAGATAGCACTATAGATAAATAATACTGTAATATAAACTAGTGTGTGATTGACAGAGGTCTGATCAAAGTCCTCTCCCCATTGTTAAACATGGTTCAGCAAACAGTTATTTACCAGACATTTGCTTTTTCTTCTCCATGTGAATTGTCTTCCTGCTCTTTGAAGTCCCAAACCATAATTCCACCTTCACCTCCACCTTCTTTTCCTTAGCTCAAGACGGCACATAAATTTGACCTGTACTAGGTTCTCATATTCTTATGAAATCCCTATGTACATATAATAATAAATTTGGTCATTTTCTCCTGTTAATCTATCTCATAATTAGATTATTGTTCTGGCCAGAAGAATTTAGCAAGGTAGCAGAGCATGTTTTTTTTTTTCCTCTCCCACAATATCTACCTTATAATGTTGTTGTATTTTCAGAGATAGTCCTTGCAAAAAGATTCAGCTGAAAAATAAGCATTGATAAATTTTAACATATCAAAATGCTTTGGCAGAGATGGCTAGTGCATTCCTACAGTGGACTGGTACTTTGGGGTCCCCCATGGACTGTGGTTCCCGACACTCACGCCTTTGTGTATGTAATTCCTTCCCACTTTGACTCTGGACCGGCCATGTGATTAGCTTTGGCTAGTAAGACCATGACATACATGATGTGGGTGGAGCTTGATAAGCACATGCACACTGGAGCTCATTCTCTTGGAATTCTTGGAACCCAGCCACTAAACCACAAGGAAGCCCAAGGAGCCATGTGAAGGAGAACTGAGATCTCAGCCAACAATCTCTAGGTGAGCTCCAGATGGGGACCAACGCCACTCTTGTTGGCTCTAGGAATGAGGCCCTTACAGGTAGGTCATTTGGCCATTTCAGTGCCCCAGCATACACCACATAAAGCAGAATCACCTGGTCAACACATAGAATCATGAGACATAATGAATTATATTACACTATTGTTGTTTTAAGCCATTAACTTAGGACTGTTTGTTTTATAGCAACAGATAAACCCAATAGCTATTCATTCCTTTTTCTCATTAACAGAACCCCAATTTTATTTGGTATGCAATATACCCAACTAAAAATCTATATTTCCCTCTCTTCCCTTCAGATGGGAGTGACCATGGGATGCAGTTTGGGCTAATAAAATTAAGATATTAGGAGGGGCTTTTAGAAAAAATTCCCTAAGAGGCTCTTTTCCTTCTTTTTCCCTGGACTACAGATATGATGCTGTAGGTGGGTAAATTGTCTTCCAACAATGACAGAAAATTCTAGAGAATCACAAAGACCACAGACTTGACATTATTAAGCCACTGATCCAAAGCAAACAACTTTTCAAAATATGAAGAAAACAAGCTTCTTTTTGTTAAAACCAATAGTAACAGGCATTGTTATCACTGTATCTGGCAGCTGATCCCAACACCCATAATATTTCAATTGCAACAGTATTTACTAGCATGGAAGCTGCATGGCGTCATCATTCTTAACCCAGGCTGCACATTAGAATAGGAATCTCTACCAGTGGGGATGAGTTTACTTTTATTTCGGTTTCCATAGCACCCTGTGTCATAGGATTGCAGCAGAATAGTATGCCTCACATTTTCAAGAGCAAAGCTTGCCAGATAACATAGCTTCCAAAAGCCACAGAATAGTGCTAAAGAACTAGACAACAACATGCAGTCACTTCCTGCCTCCTTTGGGTGACTCTCTGTCCATGTGTGTCTGTGTATTGGCCATCTCTCCAAATAGTTTGGAAGCTCCTTGAATGTTGAGAACAACTCATATTTCTTATTTATATGTGTGTTCAGTGCTGTATCTTATATGTTGGTTGATCAAGTTTCCATATAAGATGTAGCACATAATACTTTAGAAATGTTTAAACTATAGCCATGACATTTTTAATAACAGTTGAATTGACTTCATTATATACCACTATTTTATTTCTCCTCAGATTCTATGAATTTCTTATGCTTTGTCAAGTTAATAACAATTATCAATATTATTTATTTACCTCTTCCTCTGTGCCAGGCACTATTGTTTATACTTGATATGTATTAATTAATAACCCAAGAGTCAAACTAATATTACTCCCACTTTTTAGATGAAAAAACTGAGGCCAAGAGAGAGTGAGTGGTCTGCCTGAAATTGCACAAGTAGTAAGTAGAGAAGTCAAGGTTGAACACATTGCCTGATAGAGTCTTTCTCCCTTTTTCTTTCTTCCTTCCTTCCTTTCTTTCTTTCTTTCTTTCTTTCTTTCTTTCTTTCTTTCTTTCTTTCTCTCTCTCTCTCTCTCTCTCTTTCTTTCTCCTTCCTTCCTTCCTTCCTTCCTTCCTTCCTTCCTTCCTTCCTTCCTTCCTTCCTTCCTTCCTTTCTCTTTCTCCTTCTTTCTTTCCTTCCTTCCTTCCTTCCTTCCTTCCTTCCTTCCTTCCTTCCTTCCTTCCTTCCTTTCTCTCTCTCTCTCTTTCTTTCTCTCTCTCCCTCACTCCCTCACTCCCCCCCCCTCCTTCTCTCCTTCCCTCCCTCTCTTCCTTCTATTTTTCTTTCTTTCTTTTATTTCTCATCTTTACTCCATGTTTAAAAACAAAGAGAAAATAAAAAAAGAGCTGATCATCATTGCTGCCCAGTAGCCGAAACTGCTTTGGGCTGGAAGTCTGCTCTTTAGGCCACGTCAGGAGGATTCTTGCCTGGATAGCAGCTTCTCTGTTTGTCGATCCTCTATACAACTAGCCTCACAAGTGCTATTATAAACTTTCTCCAAAATGCCCATATAACCTCGACTCATTTCCCATTCCCCTGAATGGAGCACACAGAATGCCCAGACTGGGAGCAGAGGCAGTGTGGTCAGGGGGTGAGAATCGGGATGAGATAGAACACATTGAATATTCTCATAATTTCTATCCTTAATATGAGCGTGTTATGTTGGATGTGAATGGAGAGTCCTCTTAAGACACACAGTTTCAATTAAAATGTTTTAAAATACTTCCCAGAAATCCAGAAAGCAAATATGAGACCCCCTCAGACCTCCACCTCCTTCCCTTTGTCCCTGGCCCCTGGGTCTTTTGGTGGCAAGTTTCCCAGACCAACTCAGTGCCAACTTAGTCTTCTGGTTCCCTCAAAGGGCCTCCAAAATTCCCTTCCCTGGTACAGAACTCAACAGGACAAGCTCCCCTCTGGCTGGCCACAAGTGACCTCAATATATTTAACACCAGAACCCTGTCTCCCTCCCTTTTATCAGTCTATTATTGTGAAGCCAATTTGTCTTCTTGACATCTATGTTCTAAGGGTTCTAAGAATCCACAAGAGGAAGTCACCCTGGCCTCTTTTCCTGCTTCTGCGGGCTTCTGTGGCCCTTCCTCGTCCTCCTTCTGCTCTGTTGAAGGAATAGCTCCCCAGTGATCTTTCCAGCCTCCCCAATTCTGTCCTTCTTTCCTCTGGAATGTCACAAGACAGTCAGAAACACGTCCACAGTCTTAATCTCCTTGCTCTGAAGCTCAAACGAAAGTCTAGAACAAATAATAAGTTTCAAAGACAGCACTGTCTTTGAAAAAAAAGGTAATGAGAGAATCATAACTTTACCTTAGAAGAACCTCTGTCCTGAATGTGAGAAACCTGCTTAAGGCACATATTTGGATAGTTGAGGAATTTGTATTAAGGCAAAACAAACAGAGGACTTGTGGAATTTTGTTAAATATCTTCACAGTGCAGTCATATATCTTAAACACTAACAGTCTGCTGTGGAAAATGTCTCTGAAAAATGTGTTCACTTGCATAGTCGAAAGACCAATTTTGAGAACAACAAGCAATCAACCTCACATGGTCTACTAATTTTAAAGAGAGCGACAAAAATGGGTTTGTAAAAATGAATGTGGCTAAATGGCTGCAAAACCTTGGAAAAATATAAACAAGAAGCTATAACAGATGCAAAATAACTCATCAGTAAAAGTAATACAAAGGTTTATTATGGGTACACTATTTGGGAAAGGGAAATCACAGATTAAAGTATCTCATGGGCAAGAGTTGATTTCAGTGAAGACAAAAACTCAGAGATCAGGTTTAGCACCATAACAGAAAACCAGCATGCCAGGCCAACAAAAACAGTGACTTGGTTTAGAATCACTCCATCATGAAATCATTCTGGAGCAATGAATTCTGCAAGGGCCCTTGCAAGAACCACCCCACCCTCTTCACCTCACCTCACTTTGCTAAATCAAGAACCAGATGCTTCAGGCATGGCAGGGACAGCCAATAAAGTGTGGCCCCATGCCGGCAAAGTCTCAGGAGACTGTCTAAAATACCGATGCCTGGACCTCACACCAGATCACTTTAATCAGTATTCTAGGGGATGGGGCCAAGACAGTTGGTGATTTTTAAAGGCAGGTAACTTTAACGGGTGGCCAAGATCATGACCACTGCAGAGGATGAGAGAAAAGCTGTTCATGGCACGCTCCTGAATTTACATGTCAAGTTATTGCTTCTGGCTGTGGAGCTTTGTGAAAGTCTCTTCTGCTAGCCTTTTGATAACAACTGACCGCCTTCTGGATGTTTACACGGTCCTCATAGGGCCCTCCTCCACCATCTCAAAGGGAGAATACTTTCCAAAATTTCTGACTTGCACAGCAGAACAACCAACCTGCCAGGGCAATGGCTATTTGGATTATTTTAAGATGTTCCTTTTGCAAAAGAACAGGCCACCAAGATTGAGCTTTTGGTGTTCGTTGCCTGTAACAAGCTGACAACACCGGGGTTCTGCTCCTCTCTTATCCAGCCCTCTGTCAGAAGTGGGAAGAGTAATGAGATCAATAGGAGAGTAGTTTATAAACAGGTGGGCTGAAGGCAACACTGGGTGGGGGTGAGAAGGCCACTTTGGAGCTGGGCATCCCAAGCTTTGACGCTTTGCCCTACACCTTCTGGTTCTATGACTTGAGCAGTTGCTGAATCTGTTTGTAGCTCAGTTTCTACATCTGTAAAAACAGGATAATGCTCTGCCCAAGTTGCTAAGAGGAATAAAACAAACTCCATCTACTAAATCCTCAGTCCATGTTAGCTCTTAAGGAGAAAGGATTGCAATTAAAAGTGCAGGCTCTAGAGCCAGACTACCCTAGTTTGAATCCCAACACTTCCTAGCTGTGTTACTTTGGGCAAGTTACTTAATCTCTCTGTACCCAGTCCCCTCATGTATGCAAAGGGGGTGACAATGGTCCTTATAGGGTTAATATAAGGATTAAATGATCTAATGTTAGGGTGGCCTGACATCTCGATTTGCTCCGGACAGGTTTAGTTTATGCCTTTTGTCCTAGTATCTTGGCTGGTTTAAAGTTTGCCTGCCCCATTTCACCTTCAAAAGTGTCCACAGTGTCCCAGATTGGATAATTAAATAGATGGTCACTGTAGCTAATGTACATATCATTTAGAAAGGTGCGTGGTATGGAGTAGATGCTAAATTGTGTTAGATGCTAATATTAGCCCCTTGAGCAGTGCCATCTAATAGAAACATAATCCAAGCCAGAGAGTAATTTTTAATTTTCTAGTTAACCACATTTTAAAAAGTAAAAAGAAATCACTGAAACCAATGTCGACAATATATTTAACCTACTATACTTGAAATATTAACATTTCAATATGTAATCAATATAAAAATCAGTGACTTTTTAAATTTGAAAATCTGGTGTGTATTTTGCAATATTGCACATCTCAGTTTGGACAAGTGACATTTCAGTAGCCTTATAGACTAGTGACATTTCAGGTACTGATGGATGGCTAGTGGCTACCACACTGGACAGCACAGTTCTGCAGACTTTACAGTTTCTCTGTGAGATGATGGGCCAGTCTGAAGCCCTTCTCATGTCTGTCATGTCTAAGCTGAGATGCTTAACTTCTCTGCCATATTCCTCCAGGCAGGGCTCGGATGCAGAACTTTGGGGTGTATTATTGCCAAGTACCTTAGTCCCACCTCCCAAGCATATGTTCAAGGTCACTGAGAAGGAAGTATATTGATCTACTCTTGGAAAAATCTCTGCTGGCTTCCTGGCAAGTGGAAAACTGTGGGCCAGTGTTCACAGGTTACTTTATTCTGCTGATCTTACTAAATTATGAAAAGCAAGGCTAAAGTTACTTTATGTATTTCTCCCATGTCACAGTTTCCTTCTATTTGAAGATATATCCTCCAAAATAGGAGAAAGTGGTTTTCTATGAATATTTGGGCTTTCTCCTATAGATTATCTCCCTTCAACCTTCTGATTGGGTTTTTGTTCCATTCTCTGGACTGGGTCCAATATTACCGTGTTCCTCTCAATCATGCTGCTTCTAAGTAGACCCAGAAGTCCAGTCAGATCCTGACCAAACACCAAATAAAGTGAAGGGTTACTTTTTGGCTTCCGTGTGACACCTATCTATAGTTCCTCCTTTAAGGACAGTTTCTTGTGCCCCAGCAAGTCTTCCCTTTGGTTACCCAGACTTAAGAAGTTCATAATCTAAGAAGACTGGTGAGAGATGGAGCAAGAAAGAAGGTATGTAACATTATGTAATTTCAAAAATGAAAACTTGGTCCCATTAACCAATGAATTTCATTTATATATCCTGCTAAGTCCTGAATGAACACTCCTAGGAGTTTATGAGCTTATTGGTATGGCAAGACTGACCTGCTAGAACAATTAGAGAACAAAACTTTGCGTAAAATGCAAGGATGACATTGCTCGTGAAGGCTCTTTAAGCTAACAATGGGCTCAGGATGGTAGAGCTGGAAAAATTCTCAGAGGCCACATAATTCAATGTTCTCTTCTACTGATTAGGAAAGTGGGACCAGGAGAGGTTCAAACACTTGGTGGAGTTTGAATGGCAAGTTAGAAAAGAGAGGGGTCGGAAAAACCCTTGGCTTTTATTACTCTTAATACTACATATCACACCACAGTTTCCTTGATTTGGGGGGTAATTCCTCTATTGACAAACAACAGGCTTTTCCTCCCAAAAAAAGTTTTTACCAACTTTTATGCAGAATAGATGTTTATTTTTATCTTTGTTTCCTGCTCTCCAACACTTTTATCTGGGTCTGGTCTCCAGCAACAGATGGTGTTCAACTTCTTCTGAATCCAAGTAGCATTTCTAAAAGGCTTGGTCAAACAAACAAACAAAAAAAACCCAAACCACTATGAGAAGACACTGTTCAATCCCATGCTTGATCTCCAATCTCCTTGCAGGTGACTGAACTTCAGCTGTGGTCTGAGTTTCAGGGGAGGGGGAATCTAGAGGAGGATCTTGATACATCAGACTAATTATAAGAGTGCTTTCCTCTTTAACAATCCCCCACCCAGAGTTGGATTTGCTGATGTTGGAGGGTGGGGTTATAAACAAAGAACACAAGCCACCTAGCAAGTCCCATGGCTGAGGTAGGTTGGTGGGCTCATAGGCAGGTGGCTGGGACAGGAACGTGCAGTGTAAAAGAGGGGGAAAAGGAGAGAGACAGGCCTTCTCGGAATAAAAGGCTGATGACCTTGCCTTACACAGTGATTATTTGATGTTTGATGTTTTAACTCCTTCAACTACAGAATAGGCACATGTCAATTTTCCAGGGCAGCTTGATAAATACCCTCTACCACACTTTAAATCCCACACTCCTAGCTGCCCCTGCTTGAAGAAAAAACAGAAAACTCACAGGTGGCAGTGTCGTTCCCCCCAAATACCCCCCAGTACACCATTAATATGAACCACAGTGAAAAACCATACTGTAGAAATTGCCGGCATTAAACCAAAAAATAAAAATAAAAATAAAAAATGTTTGCCAGTTCACATTTCCTTTAGAGGGTGATTTTATTGAAAGGGATAAAAGACAGGAAGAGGAGTATATATTTAGTTTTAAACTGTCATTCACCACTACTCTAAGGAACCTCTGATGTGTGATTTAGGAAGTGAAGACCCCGCAGCCCGTTACACACCTTTTGCTCCCTATTTGATAAGTCACCTGTTAAAACTAAGACAGCCATTTCCCTCGCTGGAAGGGATGAGCTGGGGAGGGGGAGGGGAAAGGATAAAGTCTGACCTGTAGATGTCAAGATCTGGCCAAGATGTTATTAACTAAACTTTGTTAAAGCAAATTTCACTTATGTTGTAATTGGCTTTTTTTTTTTTTAAGTTCAACTGAGTTAGAGTGGCTCCCACCAAAAGGACTCATGCCACTTATGTATTCCAGAAAGCTTCCTGACCTGTGCAAAGGATGCAGTGCTAACCCAGAGAAAGGAGGGGCTTCGAGGAATAAAGATTTCCTAAGCTATAGCTAGTTAGCATGAGTAGAACGAATGGAAACGCCGCCCCAAATAAAAGAAGCAGGTGGAAGTCTGGAATCCTCAGAATGAAAGGAGTCCGTCCATCAGGATTGGAACGCGGGTCTCAGCCTACTGGGTAAGGGAAAGCCGCTGTAAGCTTCTGGGAAGCAAGGTCGCCTGTCCCCCTAGGGTCCGATCCACTGCTCTGAGGACGTTCCGCATTCTTGTCCCTGCTCAGGCTATAGGTTTCCCCTAACTCTGGAGCAGAGCAACACTGAACGCTGCTAGTTTTCTATTCTCACCTGATGCGTGCAGGAAACAGTCACTCCAACTAATTAGTTAGTTCAGTCTAGAGATCATGAGCACATTTCAGTTTACTTTCTGTTCAATCATTTTGGAAAATATAACCAGTTTGATTCTGGTTAGAAGGAGCTTGGATTAGTGTAATTTAGAATACTCCGCAACCACATACAACTTTGAAAGTTGACGCAAAATACTATTCGGGAACTCATCCGTCCCAAGCCCCGGGGTCAGAAGAGTACTGGTCCTTTCCACTAATTTTAGGTGATGACCATGAAACACATACGCGAAGAAAAGCCCTACGATCCGCGCAAAACTAAGACCAGGCCACGGCCGCCCAGGGCGCGTGGACCCAGGGGATGTGGCGGCTGCGGAGCCGGGCGCACCCTCGCAGGTCCGGACCGGAGAGCGGGGCCGGGTCACCTGACTCGCGGAATTTAGGGCCGCGCGGGGTGGAAGGGGAGGGGAATGGTTAGCACCTCCCTTCCCGCTCCCGCGGGATCCGGGTCGGCGGGGCCGGCGCCGGGCGGCCACGTGGTGGTGCTGCCGCTGCCCCCGCCCCGCCAGCCCAGCCCGGGAGCCGCGGCGCCCACTGACCCCCGCAGCGGAGGAGGAGGAGGGACCGAGGCGCAGGAAGCCGAGCAGGAAGCGAGCCCGGCGGCCGCGTTTTCCTGGGGAAGCGGCGGGCGGGGTGGCGCAGCCAGCGGGGCCGGGGAGCCGCCGCCGCCTGGATGGGGTGAGTGAGCTGAGCCGAGAGTTGGGAGGCTCCCTGGAGCGGGTTTCCCAGCACCGGTGCCCGCCTTTGTGTCTGGGGCTCTGGCGGCCACGGGAACTGGGGACGACGCGCCGGGCGGAGCGGCTTAGCGAGGTGGCAGCGAGAGTCCCGCCACCACTCCCTTGCCCCTCGCCGGCCAGCAGCTGTCTGCAGAGGGCAGCTTTAGGGACAGGAGAAGAGGAGGATGGTGAAGATCCGAGTAGAGAGGGAGGACCGAGCCAAGTTAGAAGAGGGTTTTCTCCCTCTGGCCCCGCAACTCGCAGGCCGGCCGGGGCAGGCGCGGAGCTGCGGAGGAGGAAGCGCGGGTTGCAATGAATGACCGGCCCCCGGCTGGGCGTGCTGGTTGCGCCCTCGAGGCTGCACCTTGTCCCACCTGTCTGGCCAGCCCGGCGACCCACTTCCCCTGGTTCTCGGCTCCCGAGCTCGATCCATCGCCTCCGCGTTGAACTTGGAGGAGCGGAGAAGGAAGGCGCGAGCGGGAGATTGGCTGGCTCCGGCGGGCGAGGGTCCGCTATTGTTCCGTTTCCGACTCCGGAGGCCTTCGGCTGGTCCCAGGGTGCAGGCGAAGCCACCCCAGGCCCGCGACTGCCTCCCGCTGCCCGCTCCTGGTCCTTCTTGATCTTTTCCCGCCGCACCTCTGAGGTCGGCCGTAAGAAGGGATGCTGGAGTTCGGGCAGACTGGGGAGCTGGGACTTGGGGAGGAGGGAGGATGTGGAGCTGCGAGAGGGGCGCGGGCCTCCATCTCCCCCAGCCTCTGCCCGGGAGGGTGGGTACCTCCCTACCACCTTCCTTTAGTTGCCGACTTGGGCAGGTTTGTGTCGCAGTTTAGGTTCATCAGCCAACCCCTGACAACTACTCTCCTTTGCGTTTGGACCACGCGTCCCCCTTTTGTGGAGTGGCGGTGGGTGAGGGGGCTCAGAACATAGGCAGATGACCGACCAGATGGAGCACAGGGTAAAGTGGAGGAGTTACAAGAGACCTCCCAGGGGCCGGGACTCTATATCCAGGCTTGCGCTCTTCCAAGGAGCCCAGCTCAGCGCAACTTTATTTCCAGTGATGATTGGGGCAGGTCTGCGTACTATAGGCCGCTCGCTTGGACCAGAGGCCTCCGTTGGGCGCAAGCTCACAGGTGATTTGGATGGATCTGCGTTTTCCTTCCAGGAGAGGAGAATGCCAAGCTGCCTGGGACGGGGAAACATTGCCAGTTCCCTGGAGAATGTGATCTCTGGCGGAGGGAGGAGCTGTTTCTGCGGGTCAGGACTCGGTAGAAGCTCATTTTAGCGAGGCGAGTCTCACCTGCTTGAGTTTGAACAAAGTTGGAGAAGACATAGTGCAACCCTGGGAGTCAGGATTTTGATTGTTCTGTCCCCCGTCTGCCGGTCCCTGTTTACAGGTGTGGCTGGAAATTTTCTTATCGATGAGTGTAATCTGGCCATCTTTTCTCTTCTTCTTTTTTTTTTTTTTTTTTAATTTTTCCATTGATGAGAGAGTAAGAGAAAGAGAGAGAGAGAGAGAAACATCACTCGTTCCACCTACTGGCACACTCATTGGTTGCTTCTCCTATGTGCCCTGACCAGGGATCCAGCTGCCACCTCAGCCGGGAGGTCTGTCCACTCAAACACCCTGCCAGGGCCTGATCATCTTTTCTTCATGCTGCCTTGCCAGTGTCAGATTTTTTTTCTCTTGGGTTTCTAAGATAATTTCATAGGAGAAAATTTATACAGGTCGTTACATTTTAAACCAGTGCTTGCTTAACATAAATTGGGAGAAGTGGTCCCATGCTGGGTTGTTGGGGGTTTTTTATTTCCATTCATTGAGATGCTTCATTGATGAATTTCTTGTATGATTTACACTCCTTAGATTTGTTTTATGGTTTTTTGGGGGGTGGTAGTGGTGATTACAACCCAGTTGAAAAATCTTATTACTGTTATCTGTGAAACTAAATAAAAAGAAACAATGCCAGGCCCTGGAGATTCAATGAGGGCATGCATGGTATAGTGTCCCTGCTCACTAGTAATATAACTGACAATGAAATTCTGTCTCCAAACTGCCGTTTCTCAAAGCATCTTTGAGGCAGGTACACTTAAGATCACTCATGTTTTAAAGTTGAAGAAACTGACCTGACCAGGTATTTCAATTGGTTAGCAGCTTCCCCATCTGCCAAGGTTGTGGATTGGATCCCCGGTGGGGGGCATATACAAGAAGCAACAAATGAATGCACAATTAAATGGAACAATGGACTGAAGTTCTTCTGTCTCTCTTTTCAAATCAATAAAAAAAAAAAAAGGTGAATAAACTAAGGTTTGGAAAGTAAAGAAACTGGGCCTTGGAATTAATGGAATGTGATGGAGGTTTTTCTTTGTTCTTTCCTTTCAAAATAAAAGTAAGTATGAAATATTTCCAATATATTCAATACATCAAAAGAGAATATAGTAAGGTTTCCATTTCTTCCCACTACCTATGTGTAAGAGTTACTAATATTTCCATATTTGCTTTGTATCCACTTGTAAAAAATACACTGCAATCAAAATTTTTTTTTTATTTAAGTGAGAGGAGAGGAGATAGACAGGGCGCCTCATGCACCCCGACTGGGCTTCACCCCACAAACCTCCTCTGGGGCTGATGCTCTGTCCATCTGGGGCCATGCTTGAAACCAAGCTATTTTTAGCACCTGAGGCAGAGGCTCCCTGGAGCCATTCTCAGCGCCCTGGGCCAGTGTGCTTGAATTAATCAAGCCATGGCTGTGGAGAGGAAGACGGAGGGAGAGAGAAAGAAAGGGAAAGGGTGGAGAAGCAGATGGTTGTTTCTGCAGATGTGTGCCCTGACTGAGAATTGAATCCAGGACATCCACATGCCGGGCCAGCACTCTACCACTGAGCCAACTGGCCAGGGCCTTGCAACCGAAATATTTTATCCAATCCTCCTCTGCCTTCATCCTCAGGTACCTACTCATGTGAAGTTCATATGTAAGTTTCCAAACACGCTTTGGTACTACTTTGTATTACCTGTTCACCAACTATTGCAAGCTTGTGTGTTTAACATTTTATAAAAATGATATAATTCTCCCTACATACAACTTGCATTTTTAAATTTGTCATTATATTTTTGAGGTACACGTAGATCTTACTTCAGCTGCTGCAGAGAATTCCAGTGGATGAATGAGTTAGAGTGTATTCATTCCCTCGCTAGGAGAAAGTTAGACTATTTACAGTTTTCACTGTTATACCTTTTCTGCTGAGGACAGCTGATCTGCTTCCACTTTTTTACCATAATAATGTGGCAATAAACATCTGAGACATTATTTCCCTGGGCATAGGTTCCTTTGTTATACCCTCATATAAATAGCTAGGGAGTAAGGTCTAGGTAATGCTACATTTATTATTTCTTTCATTTCTCAAGAAATATTTAGGGTATATATAGGGCTTTTGTGGTTATTTGTTGAATGAAAAAGTAAAATTGACAAATTTTTAGCTCTAAGATTTTATAGGTTGACTGGATCCTTTTGTTGTTTTTTTTTGTATTTTTCTGAAGTTGGAAACGGGGAGGCAGTCAGACAGACTCCCGCATGCGCCCAACCGGGATCCACCCGGCATGCCCACCAGGGGATGATGTTCTGCCCATCTGGGGTGTCGCTCTGGTGCAACCAGAGCCATTCTAGTTCCTGAGGCAGAGGCCATAGAGCCATCCTCAGTGCCCGGGGCCAACCTTGCTCTAGTGGAAACTTGGCTGCGGGAGGGGAAGAGAGAGACCCAGAGGAAGGAGAAGGGGAGGGGTGGAGAAGCAGATGGGCGCTTCTCCTGTGTGCCTTGGCCGGGAATTGAACCTGGGACTCCCGCATGCATGCCAGGCCGACGCTCTACCACTTAGCCAACTGGCCAGGGCCTTGTTGTTTTGTTTTAAAAAAAATTTTTTTAATGAGAAAAGTAGCTCTTAATTATAAAGTTGGAGCAGGAAATAAAACTGCAGTTCTGAGTTTGGGATACTCCTGCTGGAGCCTTTCTTAGCTAGTCTCCAGTGCTGTCACCTTGGATGACTCACCCACTGTCTCCTCATTTCTTCTTGGAGAGATTAAGGGGTTTGAGTAAGCATCTACAGAGCACATTCCTGCTCCAAGAGTTTATGAGAATGTGGCTGTGTAAGTGACATTTTGCCCCTAATTGTAATCCCTTAATCTGGAAGCAGTTTAAGGCATTTAAATACATTGGTTTCCTCATTATTCAAATTGCCAGGTACATTCCTGCCTCAGAGGCATTGCATTTGCTGTTCCCACTGTCTCCCTTAGATATCAGCATGTCTGTGTACCTTGACCCGTCAGACCTTTACTCAGACATCACCTTCTGAGCAGACCTGCCCTGGCCACCCCCTTCCAGGGCTCCTTGCTCCTCTTCTCTGCTTTCTTTTCTTTTTCTCCCCTCCCCTCCCCTTCCTCCCTCCCCTACCCGCCTTCCCCTTCTTCTCTTGTTTTCTTTACTGATTTTAGAGAGAGGGGAAGGCAGAGAGAAAACCTGGTATCAAACCTGCAACCTCGGTGTACTTGGCGTATTGGAACAATGCTCTCTGAGCTATTTGGCCAGAGCCGTTTTCTGCTTTATTTTTGTCCGCGGTACTTCTTACCTTCCGCCATATATTTTCATTTATTTTAGTAGGCTGTCTTTTCATACTAGATTAGAAATTCCATAAAAACGGGGGATTTGCCTCTTTTGTTCACTGCTCTATCCCTGGTGTCTGGAACAGTGTTGACATGTAGGTACTGGAATGTTTGTTGAATGAATAGAACGCTATTTGTTGCAGTTTTCTATATGGAATTTCCCTATTAGTACATATTGGATATCCTAAATGACTGCAATTGAGTGCCCCAAGTGTCACTTTTCATTTGCAGGTTCCATCTGGATAAAAAATAAAACATAGTATCATGGCCCTGGCCGGTTGGCTCAGCGGTAGAGCGTCGGCCTGGCGTGCGGGGGACCCGGGTTCGATTCCCGGCCAGGGCACATAGGAGAAGTGCCCATTTGCTTCTCCACCCACCCCCTTCCTCTCTGTCTCTCTTCCCCTCTCGCAGCCGAGGCTCCATTGGAGCAAAGATGGCCCGGGCGCTGGGGATGGGTCCTTGGCCTCTGCCCCAGGCGCTAGAGTGGCTCTGGTCGCAGCAGAGCGACGCCCCGGAGGGGCAGAGCATCGCCCCCTGGTGGGCGACAGGGGCGTGCCGGGTAGATCCCGGTCGGGCGCATGCAGGAGTCTGTCTGACTGTCTCTCCCCGTTTCCAGCTTCTATAAAAAAAAACCCAGCCCTGGCCGGTTGGCTCAGCGGTAGAGCGTCGGCCTAGCGTGCGGAGGACCCGGGTTCGATTCCCGGCCAGGGCACACAGGAGAAGCGTCCATTTGCTTCTCCACCCCTCCGCCGCGCTTTCCTCTCTGTCTCTCTCTTCCCCTCCCGCAGCCAAGGCTCCATTGGAGCAAAGATGGCCCGGGCGCTGGGGATGGCTCTGTGGCCTCTGCCTCAGGCGCTAGAGTGGCTCTGGTCGCAACATGGCGACGCCCAGGATGGGCAGAGCATCGCCCCCTGGTGGGCAGAGCGTCGCCCCTGGTGGGCGTGCCGGGTGGATCCCGGTCGGGCGCATGCGGGAGTCTGTCTGACTGTCTCTCCCTGTTTCCAGCTTCAGAAAAATGAAAAAAAAAAAAAAACCCAAAAAAACCCACCAAAAAAAACATAGTATCATATATATATATATATATATATATATATAAATATATATATATAAAAGATCTCTACTTAAATTTGTGTACTTTATCCTTCAAAGCACTTGTCTTCAGATTTCTTCTGCCAACATTTGCCTGAACCTGAATTCAGAGGAAACATAAGGAACATGATGCTCAGATGTGCCCCTCCTTCCCTTTTCTTTATGACTTCTCTTTCCAACATTTTAAGTGTGGTAGATACAGAGAGGTCCTGACTCCCTTGTTCACACAGCGTCTGTTTAGACAGGCCAGCAACAGTCTTAGGCATTGCCAATCATACAGAATTTCTAGGACTAAACGTGTATTTCTTTGAATTGCTGCAGGGGGAATACTCATCATTGCTCTGACGTTGTGCATTCATCCATGAGCATTATTAGAGAGTGGTGGTGGACCTTACTCTAAAGATCAAGGAACAAGCAATATGCCATAGGGTACCTAGAAATACTCTAAAAATGGTCCCATCATGAAATCCTTAACTCATGGTACTAAAAGCATTCACTGTTATAGTGTGGTGTGTTATTTCGCGAGGAAGCCAACTGAATTTTCTCTGCCTTGCATGATGAATATAGGAGTTGACAAAACAAAGCTAAATATATCAGTGACCTCTTGGGTATATTTTAGGTGGGTGATAGGGTAAAGGAGCCTAGTGGGGAGTCCCAGGTGAGGCAGAAGACATTGAGCAGTGACGTGAAGGTCGGAGGAGGATCTGGAACCCAGGCCCTTTTGCATCTGCTGAGTGAGAATCATATAAACAAATCTATTTGTCAAGCTTTGTCAGTGTGTTAACAAATTATGGACCAAGACTCTTAGTTTGACAACAGGGCTCATGTAGTTGGAACATCTATGAAAGCTGACACACCAGTGACTGTTCCTTTTTCAGAGATGAAAGGGAACCCTAATTTGGACAGTGATGACCCAGTCACACCACTGCCAGGAGTAGCTGCCCATGCAGTGGCCTCTTTCCAGCCACCCAGAAGATGTGGGAACTTGTGAGCCAATTGCCTCATGGGCAGAGGGTTACTTTTTTTTTCCTTCCTTATGAAAGGCTGCGGAAAATACAAGCTAGGGCCCAGCCACAGCATATACTGGTGCCCTGGGGTGCTGCCGTGAGCCACGTTGGGATATCCTCACACAGGGCTGGGTGGTGGTGAGAGGCCTACCATTCTTTCTCTGAGCAATCTTATTTCAGACCTAGTTCTCATTTATCATAGGTTGATTCAGATTTTCTCAGAACCTTCTTGGATCTTTCTTTGTTAAAAATTTAAAAATCCTGCCTGACCAGGCAGTGTCACAGTGGATAGAGTGTTGGACTGGGATGTGGAGGATCCAGGTTCGAGACCCCGAGGTCACTAGCTTGAGCGTGGCTCATCTCGTTTGAGCAAAGCTCACCAGCTTGGACCCAAGGTTGCTGGCTTGAGCAAGGGGTTACTCAGTCTGCTATATTCCTACGGTCAAGGCACATATGAGAAAGCAATTAATGAACAACTAAAGTGCCACAACGAAAAACTGATGATTGATGCTTCTCATCTCTCTTCCTGTCTGTCTGTTCTTATCTATCCCTCTCTCTGACTCTCGCTCTGTCTCTGAAAAAAAAAAAAATAAAGTACTCTTTAAAAAAAAATTTTTAAATCTTTACTTTTTGTGGGTGGTGGTGGTGATACTGTCATTGTTCTGTTTTGAGAAAAAAAGTCTCATTTCTTTCCTGTAAATTGTTTTTAATTGGGAAAAAAACTATTAAAAATATAGGCATAGGAACTATAACCCAATATCTGTAAGTTGTGTGGGGTTTCCTTTTTTTTTTTTAAAGAAAAACATTTTTCTGCTACTAACAGTATGTATAATATAAGTCCAGTCAACAATCTTGATCAACTTATTAGATTCTTTCTATGCTCTTCAGCTTTATACCATGTTGGGTGTGCTTTTTGTTTACTTTTTCTATTGCTTTTCTTCCAAAGCCTCTGAAAGCCAGACAGATTCCCTCAAAATGACTCCATCCGAGCCTGTCTCTTGGCCAGTCTGTTCACGGATGTGTTACTGTTTGTACCTGGTTTGACAACAAGCTTGCTTTCTTCTCTTTTGAAACAGCCCCTGATTATTTGAAGAGCATACCCCTTGGAACAAAGCGTATTTGGTTCTCATTACATTGCAAGTGGGTGTTTATATCCACGGTGGCAAAAGAAACAGAAAGAGCAGCACGCCCTGTCCAGGTGATACCTGCCTCCGCGTAGGTGGCCGCCTGCCGGTCTGGGTTGCTGCCGCACGTGGCTTCCGGGCAAACTCCTGCACCCCCTGGGTGATGTGTCTCAGGATCCCACTTTTACTGTAATAGCAGTGCTTTTAATTGTCCTGAAGAATTGGTAGTATTTCATTTTTTGTAGCTTGGAGAGAAATGTTATACAGCGTTTTAGAATAATTATGAATGAAGAAGTCCTAATGAGAAGGAAGCATCTGAGTGTCTAGAAGTTCTGTTCTTTCAGATCCTTGCAGAACCGTGGAAATTTCCGCTGTCGGTCTGTAGTTCACCTGCTCAGTTTAGTGTAAAAATAACCACCTCACTTGTAATTTTTTTTGACATTTTCTGTTGTAACTTGATAACTTTAGCAAAGCTTTGTGGAAAAGGATTTTTTGACTTATAAGGTCAATAACTTTATTCATTCAGCACATGCTGCACCTATGAAAGGACAAGGAAATAAAGACGGGACCCTCCCCATAATGAGGCAGGCATGTGAGTGAGAGCAAAGAGCGAGAGCAGTGCCCTTTCAGATTGCTCCATTCCGCCTTCTAGAGCAGTGGTTCTCAACCTTTCTAATGCCGTGACCCCGCAATACAGTTCCTCATGTTGCAGTGACCCCAAACCAAAAAATAATTTTCGTGGCTACTTCATAACTGTAATTTTGCTACAGTTATGATTCGGAATGTAAATACCTGATATGCATTATGTATTCTCATTGCTACAAATCAAACATAATTTAAACAGTGATTAATCACAAAAACAATATTTAATTATATATTGAGAAATATTTATTACTAATGGACCTCCTTACCTAGTGTATTGGAGTTACCATTCCATAAATAGCTGCTTAACTAATGGACCTGTTTTTTCCAGATTAGTGGCAAGTTTTCTATATAGAACAGTGTGAACTACATCATAGGATACACTGCAGTTTCTGCACAGCATGGTATCTTTCAGGGCTCTTTCACACTATAAAGCAGCGGTTTCTGCGGTGGAATCCACATCTCATTTACTTCAATGGGAGACCTGTGGATTCCGCAGAAGAGAGATCCCCTGTACGGCAGAAATGCAGTTCCGGCACATTTCTTCCTCTCCTATTCAAGTCAATGGGAGGCTGCAGCAGATTCCGCTCAAATATAGAGCATGTTGCTTAATTTTTTCCACGCTAGAACTTTTCCTAGAGCAGAAAAATTCCAAAGGTGGAATCCGCCACCCCCAATAGACTGAAAGAGGCCTCACACTGAGGAATCTGCTGTGCGGATTCTGCAGTGTAAAAGATCTGCCTCCTATAGAAGTCTATTGGGGGTGGCGGATTCCACCTTTGGAATTTTTCTGCTCTAGGAAAAGTTCTAGCGTGGAAAAAATTAAGCAACATGCTCTATATTTGAGCAGCCTCCCATTGACTTGAATAGGAGAGGAAGAAATGTGTCGGAAACTGTCATTTCTCCGCCTCTTATTGAAATCAAAAGGAGGCTGCAGCGGATTGTGTGGTAACCCGAGATTCTCGGGAGCTCTCTTCCACAAAAAATGCTGCACTTCCAATGAAATCAATAGGAGGCGGATTCAATGCCGGAAACCGCTGATTTCAGCAGTTTCCTCATTCAGAATATGGGAAAATAGTGGGAGATATGGGAGATAATTATACATTGGGGAACAGTGTGAACTACATCTTATAGTGGTCTCTTATAGTATAAGACCGATGTAGTTCACACTGTGTAAGTGTATGGTGCTTTGTGTAAGTGTAAGCTGCTTTGTGTACTGTGTAATGATTACACACAAAGCACCTTACACTTACACAGTATTGTGTGTATGTTGTGTGTACTGTTTTTACATTATTAACCTTTTTTACACCAGCAGGCTGTCTTGCAGGCTCTCTTGGCTCTCTGCCTCCTAGGCTTCTGTCCTCCGGCGCTTGCTGCTCCCGCCCACTGATGACGTCAGCAAGCGCCAGACACACCTAATGTGCTGCTATGGACTGTGGAGCGTCCCCCGCTTTCCCCTCCCCTTAGGCCCTGGATGGATGATGCAATCATGTCTGTGCATGACCTCAGGCATTCAGTTTGGAACGCACGTCAGCACGTTCATAATGACGTGCGTTCAAGCTGAATAGCGCTGCTGCAGAAGGTAGCGTGGCTTCTCAGTGGCTAAAGCCATCAGAAATATGTATTTTCCTATGGCTTTAGGCGACCCCTGTGTTTTGGTCGTTCGACCCCCGCAGGGGTTGCGACCCACAGGTTGAGAACCGCTGTTCTAGAGGGAGCCCGGTGCGTGCCAGCAGCAGGGTCGAGGACTGCTCCATCAGTAAAGGCAGCTTCACTTTTTTTTTTTTTTAATGTTTCTGAAGTGAGAAGCAAGGAGGCAGAGAGACTCCCACAAGCGCCGGACTGGGATCCACCTGGCAAGCCCACCAGGGGATAATGCTCTGCCCATCTGGGGCGTTGCTACAATGGAGCCTTGGCTGCGGGAGGGGAAGAGAGAGACAGAGAGGAAGGAGAGGGGGAGGGGTGGAGAAGCAGATGGGCGCTTCTCCTGTGTGCCCTGGCTGGGAATCGAACCCGGAACATCCACACACAGGGCGGACGCTCTACCACTGAGCCAACCCGCCAGGGCCTTCACTTTTTTTAAGTAGTAAATGTGTTGGCCAGACTTAAAAATAATTATTGTCTACTATGCAGCCTAGGGGTGTGTTTTGGGCTCTGAGTTTAAACCCAGCCGCCTCCATTTATGAAACTATGCCACTTGGGCCAAATAAACTTTTCTAGGCTGCAGCTTCCCAATCTGGACACTGGGAATAATAATAGCATCTAATTCCAAAGTGATATGAGCATTAAATGAAATGATACTCATTTATAATAAAATAGTAGAAAAAATTTTTGCAAAGCAAGCTAAAATTGAAGTAAATGATAGCAATAATGGCTGTTATTATATTGTTAATGTTACCATGTTCTTTATCAACCTACTGTGAAAGAACTGCTGATACATTAGCCAGTCTGATTATACCTGCCATTATAATCTGTAACAATAAAGAGGGGTTGCCCCATAAATCATTGTAACACATCTTGTGTAATTCACAACTATATCCCTGTATTGTCATTCCTCCATTTAGTCCTTCTGTTATCTTACCAGTAGGTAATATGGACAATGTAAAGACATATTTCTTTTAGTAATGACCAGTCTTATTCGAAATTGCATTAACAAGTTCCTCAGTTTCACCAACTTGTTTTGATCATAATCTAGGCACAGAGCAGTACAATCGTGATTCAAATGAAGGTGGTGGTTCTTAAAATAAATGAGAGAGACTTAAATTCTGGCTAAATCCTTTGGAAGAGTGTCCATTTGCTGACAGGCAAAAACATACTCGTGTTTTCTGAACTGTATAGGGCAGAGTAGTATTTGAGTTTGCCTAGAAGTTTGTCAGTCGAGTGCAATACCAGCTATGCACGTTGTTGGTTAATATTCCTTCTTCTCCATGTGGTAGAGTAAATCTTCTAAACTACAGGTTTCGTTATCATTAACTTACAGTTAACTCAGATCTTAAACTAGATCTGAGTTTCGTGATTTTATGATAGCAAGTGAATGTTAAACATGGGAAAATACATTTTGTCCTTTTTTATGCCTGCCTTGTTAGTAATAATGATAAGATGCTGTTAGGGCTAAATGGATGCTGTCATCACTGTCTTTGAAGGAAAACTCTAAATTATCACTGTGTCAGAATTATCAGCAAGCCAGAAATACAAGCCACAGAGATCATTTAAAGTTTTCTAGTAGCCACAAAAAAAGCAAAGAGATGAATTGTAATGATTTATTTTATTTTACCTAGCAGATCTAAAATATTATCAACATATACTCAATATAAAACTTATTAGTGGTATGGTTGACATTTTTTTTCATAGTAAGTCTTTGAAATCACTGCACAGTTCCTATTCACAGTACTTGTCAGTTTGCACTGGTCCCGTTTCATGTGTGGTTGATGGCTATAGTATTGGACAGCATCAATCTAAATAACGTGATATCTTGTCAGTCTTGGAATCACAGTATACTACCTGAAACCTAAAATGCCCTCAATAAATGCATATTTGATGAAGCTTCCCTGTGTCTGTAACCAGTTACCAGGGATTTTGCTCATAGCTTTAAACATCTCTTTGAAGAAATATGACAGCTTCATCACAAACTGATTACATGGTATAATGGACATTTGTGGTTTTGGTTTACAAATCTGTATGTCTGCTTTTGCACATGTAATCTGCATGGATTAAAAAAAATTTTTTTTTAACAGACTGATTTTTGTCGGCAGGAGTTGTGTGTGGTCCACATTTCTCCATGGCCCATAGTGGGTATTCAGAGCACACAAGTAATTAAAGCAGTATAGGCCTTCTTATTATTTCGCTTAAATTGCAAGTTCTTGAGTAGCTATTTGTACTCTGTCCACCCTCCTAGCATCAGGTGCAAGGTCTAGGTGGATGTGTGTGGGGTGTGGTGGGAGCATAGTAAATCTTTGTGACTGTTGATGAAACATGCCCCATCCTTCATGTTAGTGCTGCTTGCTTCTGATTCCTAAACGCAGGCAGTGGTCTGGAGCATCCAGTTCAGTCTTCACTAGGCAGGCAGGTCGAGGCCCCCACAAAGCGCTGGTGTGGAGCAGCCTGCATCTTCTAATGGAAAATGATCTGACAGGCTTTCCATTTGCACTGCCAGGGCAACAGTGTGGCAGATTCAGGCTGGCATTGTCCTCAGGCAGCGATGCCTTGTTTGAGCCACTGTGTTAGGCTTCTCTTCCAGGGGTCTTGTTTGGAATAAATTAGGGTGAGTGACAGTGTGTTTGCATATCATGTCTTCGGGGCTATTCAAGGATTAGCTGCCCAGAGGATTATCCGGGGACCTTTGAGGCCTCCTGGTCCAGCTGAGCCCTCTCCGCTCTCTTTGTTCCCTTCTATTCCAAGGGGTTCCCTTATTCATCTTTTGCCTCAGCCCCCAGCACAGCTTCCTGGTCCCCTGGGGAGCAGAGGAGGAAAAGACCATCTTGAGTCCCTCATGGACCCAGCTGTTAAAGTGGCTGTTTATTTTGTGAGAGTTACAGTAGTCTGACACTGTTCATTTCCAGAATTGCAATTGTCCTCATTGTTGGCTGGTTCCTGCAGGAGAGGCAAAGACAGCCTCCGCAAGTACTTTCAGGATAAAAGTGGCCCTGAAGACCCCCATGGGCTGGCCAGGTCAGGTTTGCCACAGTGATTGGAGTGATGGGGTGAAGAATGAATGGAGTGCTTTGGGGCAGGGGTGGAGGGGTGTGTGTGTGAAGCAAGGCGTGAAGCCTGGGGCAGACTAGATCAAGGAGCAGCTAAGAGTCAATCAAATGAATGCTAAGTAAGCCCTCCTTAACCTACAGGTTCAAAGGGTTAGGTCATCCTGTTCTCTTCATCCCAGTTAGACTCTAGGGCAGGGGTCCCCAAACATTTTACACAGGGGGCCAGTTCACTGTCCCTCAGACCGTTGGAGGGCTGAACTATAAAATAAACTATGAACAAATCCCTATGCACACTGCACATATCTTATTTTAAAGTAAAAAAACAAAACGGGAATAAATATAATATTTAAAATAAAGAACAAGTAAATTTAAATCAACAAACTGACCAGTATTTCAATGGGAACTATGCTCCTCTCACTGACCACCAATAAAAGAGGTGCCCCTTCCAGAAATGCAGCAGGGGCCGGATAAATGACCTCAGGGGGCCGCATGTGGCCCGCGGGGCCGTAGTTTGGGGACCTCTGCTCTAGGGAGTGTGTATGTTTCACATTTTGTAGGTTCCTGAAGCAAATTTGGCTGCTGACTTTAGAGATGTAGTGGGCAGAGCAGACAGATGCAGCTGTGCTCTTGAACTCTAGGCTCTTCTCCTGAGGTAGCTGATTGGACGACCTGAGCAAGTCTGATTGGTGAGAGGTCCCAAAGGATTTGTCAGTAAGGATTTTTGTGTTCTCCGCCCTCACCCTTACTCCTGTTCTAGAGCATCACAGTTGACAGAATCTGTTTTAGTAATTTATCCCTATTCTGAAAAGTATTTGAGATTCTGGGTGACTGGTTAAAGAGTCAGCAGGCCAAACAGAACCATTGTGATCATTTCCAGCATTCTGGATGTGGAGAGTCCAATTAATCCCCATTTTGAAACCAAGTCAGGGAGCCGATGAAGTCCACAGTAAGCAGTCGTTTGGCAACTCAAGTCTTTCTACAGTAAAAACAAGTTACATATAATCATAAACGGGCCAACCCTCTCACTGTAAAGATAGATACTGTTCACGACCTGACAACTTTGTGTATGAGCTCCTTTTCTCTTTTTGTATTTGATCTTTTAATAAACATCTTCCTTGAAGTATGCTTTATATACTCCATACAGTTCACCAACTTTAGTATACAGTTTAATAAGTTTTACAAACTCTACAGGATTGTGTAATCATCACAGTCTGGTTTTAAAACACTCACCACCCCCATCTCCAGCCCGGCACCCAAAGATCCCTCATGCCCATTTGCAATCACTCCCTTAACCATTCCCAGTCTTAGACAACCACCAACCTACTTCCTGTCTATAAATTTGCCCGTTCTGGATGCGTCATACGAATGGAATCTTGTTATCTGCAGTCTTTTGTGTCTGATCTTCCCTTAACGCAGTGGTTTTGAGCGTCACCAATGTTGCAGTATGTATTGGTATTTCCTTCCTTTCCAGTGTCGATGGCATTCCACTGTATGGAAATGCCACATTTTGTTTACCTCATTGACAGATATTCCAGTAGTTGCCACTTTTTTACAGTTATAAGTACGGCTGCTATAAACACTCATGTACAAATCTTTGTATGGACATATGTTTTCATTTCTCTTGGCAAGATATGCAGGTATTGAATTGCTGGGTTATATGGTGAATTTATATTTAACTTCATAGGAAACTGCTAGCATGCTTCCCACAATGACATTTTGCTTTCTCCATTTTGTATTTTCACCAGTAATGTTTCAGGAGTGGACCTGTATCTTTTCAGTTGATGTTCTCTTGGGTTTCAAGCTAGGTGGAACCCAACGAGTGGACTTGGAAGGGAGAAGCTAAGGCATGTAACACACACACCTTGCCATTTGGGGTTGATTAGTAGGTATCTGAACAAAGTGGTTAGACTAAGATTTGGAAACAGAAAGAACCTTTAGAGATCATCTTTAAAATAACCTCAAAATGAGGGATAACTATATGGCATTCCTTAGTCCTAGAATGACTTTTATATTCCAGAGGTAGCATGTTTTGATTAAGCCCATTTTTTGTTAAATTGCATGGATTTAGGGCAGGAGGCAACCTTGGGGTTCTGCTCTGATAGCTTATTGGAGCCCGTGAGCAGCACATTTGACAGACCAGATAGTAATGTTGCCAGAGCCTCAGCTGATTTTTTAATAGTGCTGGTCACTTTGACTGCTTCATGGACCAAGATTGGTCCTGGTTGATGGTAGATCTTATTTTTTAAAGAAGAATGATTGATGTATTTGTTTTTTAAGAGAAATGTCATCCCCAGGATAAAGGCAAGTTGTGAATACAGAGGGAGATTGATGTTCTCAAGAGAGTTTTACAACGTTGCACGATTATTATGATGTAATATCTGAAGGATATTTGTGGCTTAAAAAGAATGTGGTGATTTCTTTGCAAAAAGGGAAGAAAGAAAGAGAAGAAAGGAAGAAAGGGAGGGAGGGAGGAAGGAAGGAAGGGAGGGAGGGAGGGAGGAGGGAAAGAAGGGAGGGAAGAACGATTACAGTAAATATTTCAGAAAGGATTCATTGCCAAAATGAAACTACTGCTTATATCTATATTTTTAATCCCTTAATTTTCCCCTTCTTTATCATCTGGGCAATCTTAACACACCTACTCCTTAGTTAATTCATAAAAAAGATGTCGTATATGAAACCACAGCCCATAATGAGTGCTCAGGAGAGTTTGCTTGTATGTTTATTCATTCACTCATGTATTCATGTGTATCTGATTTGCTAAGTAAATATGCCGCCCAAGATGTAATCAAAAAGCAGCTTTTTTGTAGCACTAGCTCTTTAAAATTTACTAAGTGAACACTTTGTCTCTCGATAAAACCTATGACGTTTCTGATTAGTCTTTAGTGTAAAAAAGTCTATAGTCATTTTCAATTGCTGAATACTTTTTAAAAACTGAGATATAATTGAGATATAACATGAAATTAGTTTCAGGCATAAAGCAGAATGGTTTGATATTTGTATATATTGCAAAATGATCATCACAACAAGTCTAGGTAAATCCATCACCTTATCTAGTTACAGAATATTTTTTCTTGTGATGAGAACCTTTTAAGATCTGCTCTCTTAGCAACTTTCAAATATGTAATACAGTATTACTAGCTGTAGCCGCCATGCTGTGCATGACATCCCCGTGACTTACTTGTTTTATAACTAGAGGTCTGTACCATTTGACCCCCAGGTTTCTATCTGATGGTCCTTGCTCTGTGCTGACTCACTTCCCATTATTCAGAGTGGTCAGCTCCCTTGGCTGAGCTCAGCAAGCGGCTGGAGAGGTGATGCCCGAGGAGCATGGCAATGAGAGGCTGCGAAGGTGGGCAGGACGGGAAGGAGGGGAGCCTGGTAAGGCTCCATAGGCCACGTGACTTGGGCTTTTATTTATTTTTAACTTCTTTAGTGCTTTCATAGGTACATCGTAAAACCTAATTGTTATGGTGCGTTTGCTCAGGTCCCAGTGCAGCTAACCCAGTGCACTTGGGACCAAAGAGAGAGCCTTGCAGAGGTCAAAGGTGAAGTCTAAAGGCTATCCGGGGTCCTAACCCAATCTTGTCTTACACAGTCATTCATGAAACATTTATGATTGTGTGCCAATGGCCAGCACCTTAGTATAAGCAAAATGACAATCCTACCCTGAAAACCTGCCATTCCAAAGGAAGCAAACAGGGTGAGAGGTGCATTTTCAAGTTTGCTGAGAATTGGTGGCAGGACTCCTAAACACATCACTCGTAGCCAGAGTCTAAAAGGATCAGTGTGTGCAAATTGGGGGAGGATCTTTCTTCAGAGAGAATTGTGCAACAATTCCCATCCCCTCTATTCAACCTCTTGAGAGAAGCTTCTAGGGCGGCTTAAAGAGACAGGACAGGTGTCTGACCCTTGCCTGGGAAATCTCAGATGGGTGTGCCCCCTCATGTGGGTGCGGACAGACGGGATGCCCTTTCCTCCTTAGTTCATAAAACCCTGTGTTTCCTTTAAGGCAAGGTAGACCTTGACCCTTACTGGGAAGACTTCTCTGATTTTTCCCAGCCCCCAAAGATTTCTACTCTTTGAATTTCTGCGTTATCTGATGACTAGTTTTGTGTCATTTTGTCCCGTAATCTTGGTCTCTGCTCACATCCCCTATAGTACTTGACCAGAGTTCCCATCACCTGGATGTCTGTATGTGTTTAAAATTGGTCCCACACATATGTACTATGGAGTGCTACTCAGCTGTAAAAAGAGATGAAGTACTTCCATTTGTGACAACGCTGATGGTCATTGAGAATATTATTCTAAGCAAAATAAGTCAGTCAGCAAAAGCTAAGAACCATATGATTTCATAAGTGGGATGTAAGACTGAAACTCATAGACGCAGACAACAGTGTGGTGGCTACCAGACGAGGGGGGTAGAGGGGACCAAATACCTGATGATGGAAGATGATTTGACTTTGGATGGTGGGTATGCAGTGCAATGGACACATTATGTATCATAGAAATATGTACACTTGAAAACTTAGAGGATCTTGTTGACCACTGTCACCTCAATAAATTTTAATAAAAAATAAATGACATAAGAAGATGTTTTTCCTACTGTCACAAGCACAGATGTGCTGTGGATGAAGTAGAGTGGGTGAGGGGACCCAGTGCTCACTGGCTTCTGCTCCCCACTCCATGTTCTTCATTCCAGAAGCTGCGATAAGATCCCAGGCACAGCCCTGGCTGAGAGGCGGAGGCTCGAGGCAGCTCCTGCCCACGGCAGAAGTTCCGATGGCTGGCCGGGCAGTGTAGACAGGGACGTCTTTCCTGGGAAGGTTGGTCTGGCCAGACCTTTCACAGACTGTTTGTTTTTCCAGATCGAGAGAATTGAGTGTTTGCACAGCTTTTGGTTAAAATTCCATCCTGGTTGCAGAGAGATTATTATCTGAGGAAACAATCAAGTACTTAAGGTAAAGAGGTAGATGCTGGCAAGGAAAAGAGTTCTTTAATTTTAGTTTTTATGTTTGTTGCATGCGCCTTCGGTGCTGCGGATTTTATGTCTTATGTCTTTTTAACCTGGAAGGAAAAATCCTGAAGCCAAGGTGCACACGAGTGTAATGGGCTTGCTGAGGATTGTGCAGAAGTGTTCCTCTCTTCCATGAGGGAAGGAAGGGAGAGCCAGCGAGAGCACACTCTTTCCTGTATCCCCCAGTGCTGTGTGGTTCACAGGGAATTTGCGGCCCTTGGCTTCTATCATATGACATCATAGATGCTAATGGATTCCTGTGATCCCTTTGCCACTTAACACTGTTGCCTAGTGGCCATGGGTAACCAGTGTGTTGCTCTTCCTAGAATTTAGTGTTGAGGGCTTCCCTCCCATCCCCCCCCCCCAACATTGTGAAAGATTCACGCAGTGCTCGAAGATACTCATCTATCAATGTTTCTAGATTATTTCTTAATGCAAGTGTCTATTGTCTGTGTGGTATCATTGCGTCTAGAGCAGTGGTTCCCCCAGTCTAGCGGAGCATCCAGATGACCTGGCTGGGGCTCCAAAACAGCGCTCATTGCTGACATAGTTGGCAGCCTCGCCTTACAGAGAATCCTTGGGTCATGCGTGGAGGTGGGTGAGTAGTAGAAGTAGTCTGAAGATATAAGAGGGGAGCTTTTTTTCTAACCACTTCAATCCAGGGGTGGGTGGTAGTGTAGAAATAGCTATATAAGGAAATACTAGAAGCAACTACATTTTAGTGCAGGGGTTGGGAACCTATGGCTCGCGAGCCAGATGTGGCTCTTTTGATGGCTGCATCTGGCTCACAGACAAATCTTTAATAAAAAAAAATAATAACATTAAAAATATAAAACATGCTCATGTATTACAATCCATTCATTTCCTACCATTCATGTTCATGGTTGCGGGTGACTGGAGCCAATCACAGCTGTCCTCCGGGACAACACCAAATTTTTATTTGATAATGCATAACGTACACAGGTTGTTGTATGGCTCTCACAGAATTACATTTTAAAATATGTGGCGTTCCTGACCCCTGTTTTAGTGTGAAGGATATTACTTGTTAATCTGTGTTTCTTTTCAGTTCTTTTTCAATCACTACAGAGGTTTCTAACCTGGAGTTTTCCTAACTGTAAGGATTAGAGCCTGGGTTCAATTCCCAGTCAGGGCACAGAGGAGAAATGTCCATCTGCTTTTCTGCCCCTCCCCCTCATGCTTCTCTCTTTCTCTCTGCCCCCCACTTCCCCTTCTACAGCCATGGCTCATTTGGAGCAAGTTGGCCCTGGGCACTGAGGATGGCTCCATGGCTGCCACCTCAGGCGCTAAGAAGAGCTTGGTTGCTAAGCAACAGAGCAATGCCTCAGATGGGCAGAACAACACCCCTGAGTGAGCTTGCCCCGTAGATCCAGTCAGGGTGTATGTGGGAGTTTCTCTCTGCCTCCCCTCCTCTCACTCAATAAAAAAATAAAAAAATAAAAAAGGATTGGAGAAGGTAATGGAGATTATTAAGCTATTAAAAATAACAGCTTTGTTGAGCTATAACTCACATCCTGTTCAATTCACCTACTTGAAGTATACAAACGAATGGTTTTGGTATGGTCACAGGTTGTGCAGCCATCATGACAATAAATTTAGAACATTTTCATCACCCCAGAGGGAGAGCCCATATCCACTATAAGTTATTTTCACTACTCAAAGAAGTTTAACTTTTAATAAAGCTCTGTAGGCTAACAGCAAGGTCTTTTGATTCAGGCTAGAATTAAATCAGATGAGGATAGCTCATGTTAAGCTTTGATTGAGAGTTACATTATTTTTAAAGGGAAAATGGATTAACAAATGAATCCTGTTTGTTGGACCCTGTCTTTCAGATGAGAAGGTATCTCTGACTGTTACATCCTCTCTGACGGACTCAGTGCCTTGTAGTGCCTGGAGACCAGGGATGGAAACTAAGTTTCAGTGACTTGTTTTGGCCTGGGCAAGGAAGTAAACTGTCTAATATTCCTGCCCAGTGGGTAGATGTGCTTTATTTTACTTGAAATGGACGAACTTAGTTCAAACAACTTTTCCCGCATATGTATAACCTCTCATCCTCTTTCTGTACTGTCCATTAGGCGGCTGTGCAGCTCATTCAGCTTCATGGCAACTCTTTTGAGTGAAGCATTTTAATTGACATTTCCAAGGACTGCTGTTAGTGTAGCCTTGCTAAATTAATGGGTGTCACTTTCCACTGGGCTTTGGAAGTTCTGATTTGGGAATTGGAGCTGTGAGACTGTAGCTGACCTGAGGAAGGCAAGTAAGTCCCTGACTTACTCATGGGTCCTCTCGGGGAAGAGGAGGCGGTGAGGCAGTGGGGGCTCAGCATCATCTCAGGGGCAGGCTACTTCCCACTGGTTATGGCTTCCATGTGTTAGATTCTTTTACAAATGCCAGGAAAGCAGTGACCTATCACTAACTTTAATTGTCCCCAGCTACCATTCTTGTTTTTGAAGTTACTCTTTGGTAGGTTTCTAGAACTTGTTTACCCTTGACCCCTATCTCTATCCTCCTGGGTTCTACCCACAGACCACCCAGCTATCACTCACCTAAGAGCCATCATTCCAAGAAGATGTTCACTTCAAAACTAATCCATTCCCCTGAGAATTTTTGGAATTAGTTGCTTTATTTATTTAATCTTCTTCAAATAAGAGTTTGCATACTTCTCACTGGCATGCCAAAAAAAAACAAAAAAAAAAAAACAAAGACACACACACACACACACACACACACACACACACACACACCTAGTATAACACCTATGAAAACCCACCAGGACCTCAAACAGAAGTCTTCTCCGCCATGACTGAAGGAATGCTTGGGTGGTTCCACCTTGGTGGGCTAGTTTGTGATTACCCAAGCCTTGGCTTCTCTTCTCTCCTTTTACTGTTGCATGGGGTTGGCCTCTTTCCTGTGCTATTAGTACTTTGCCCAGAGGTGGAAGGAATTGAACTCCAAGAACAATTTCCATTCTCTAGATACAGCTGGTGGAGGGCCATGAGCCAATGGCAGCTTGGGAATAGCTGACTATCATTACTTCCACTTGGATTCATCCAATTGTGGTTTGTTTTGGCATGAAAAAGGGCTGTGTACAAGTCAGTGCAACTCAGACAAGTGTATTCCCTGTTTATCTACCTTGGTTTTAGGTTCTCAAATATCAGTGTGCAAAAGATTGAACCAAATAGATTCCTGGGATCTGCTCCCTGAGATTCAATTTCCTTGGGATGTGGACTAGGGTTTTACATTCAGCAAATTGTCCCCAAGTCCTTCCGATTCAGATTAATTAGGGGCCAACTTTGAGAAACAGTGTCCCGGAATGTGACTTTGTTGTTCAGGTACCAGCCCAGCCTTCTCTGTGGTTAAATACTTGGCAATTACCAAGGTGTAATTACAGTGTGTATGGTTTCCCAGGCAACATGCATTTTGTCACTTCTACCTACCAATCTATATTGAAGGGGACCACAGGGAGGAGGAAGGCTGAAGTAATGGTGTGGCCTCCAGATTAGTGTCATCAGAGTTCACTATGATGACTGTGTGTTGATACCATTCATCCAAGGGCCCTACTTGATGGCAGCAGCAACAATGAAAGTAAACACGTTAGAAGCCAGCAAGTCGCTGGACCTCTGGGAACAGCGAGGAGGACACGGGAAGGATGAGCACCACCATTTAACTTGCTTGCATTTCCCCCGCTCTGTCTCCTCAGATCAGCTTAGTCCAGAATGATGAGGGTGGCGGAGGAACAACACACAACCTTGACCACCGTTTCTTAGTGCTCAGATGGACAGTACTGTTGAAGTATACCTGTTCTCACTTCCTGCCAGTTGAGATTTGAAGTTACATTGAGAGAGCGCTTGTGATCACATAGGATGGGAACTTGCACACGAGTTTCCTTGCCTTTTGGCCATAAATGCCTAAATGCAAAGGTCCACACTGTACATTTTCCATGTTCAAGGATGAAAAAGATAAAATCCATACAATATTATTTTTGCACAGGATTCTGCTTTTCGGTGTTAGTTTTAGAGGCTAAATTAGTGGTCGGCAAACCGCGGCTCGTGAGCCACATGCGGCACGTTGGCCATTGAGTGTGGATTTTCCACAAAATACCACGTGTGGGTGCTACCTCGATAAGGAATGTACCTACCTATATAGTTTAAGTTTAAAAAACTTGGCTGTCAAAAGAAATTTCAATCGTTGTTCTGTTGGTATTTGGCTCTGTTGACGAATGAGTTTGCCGACCACTGGGCTAGATGGTAGTGGAACAAAGCATTCAACTGTGAGACTTTGGGGTCTGGTCCTGAATTCCAGCATTGCAGGCTTTGAGGCTGCGGGCAGAGGTCTTGACATCTCTGAGGTTCTACTTCTGGAAAACAAAGGGGCTTAGACTCATCAGTCCTTAACCTTCGAAGGGTGACTGCCCCCTAGTTTGCAGATGCAAACTAGGAACTTTCTTCCCTGAAAAGAAGTACATATATACTTAAGAAAATTACATTCTCTCTCCAGGGGACCACAGACTCCTCCTACGAAAGTTATTTCTTAAGACTTTTTTTTTAGCTCCAGTTGGGTAGGGCTGGGTCCCACAAGGACCTGGGGAGTCTTTCATTGTTTCAAGTGGCCTCCGGAGGAATGAGGTATTTGCTGAGGGAGGTTTTGTTGTTGCTGGCATTTTTCATTAACTGCCCTGTGCATTTAGAGGGGGGAAACCACGCTGAGAAAAATAAATGGGGAATGCATGGCATCTGGAGTATGAACTGTTGCCTTATCATTCTTCGCTATGGTGATCCTTCAAAAGGAGGTGGATGGTGGGAATTGTCCCATGAAGGATGTTACTTCAGCATACAGACACTGTATTTTGTGCAAGACAGTTGAGCAGTGTCTTAAACCTGTTGTCCTTTTTATGTTTAGGAAGTTGAGACAAAATGTAAAGGTTTGGTTAACATGAAAACTTCAGGAGGTTCCAGGGAGCAGTACAGCATGAGTGGAAACAACCTGTTCTTACATCTTAAGCTCTTCACTCTGACCACCTTCCTAACTCTACCCTGACCTCCTGCCCATGACCCAAAGTCATAGTCCCATCAGGAGGGAATGCCTGTGGTGGTGATTTGGAAACCTTGATAATTGACTTCTTTCTTTCTTTCTCTCCTTAGGTGTTGAACATTCTCCTCTAGAGCTTTTGGAGGCTGAATGGACCAAACATGAAGAGCTTGAAAGCGAAGTTCAGGAAGAGCGATGTAAGTACATGGTGACACACAGTCTGGCTGCCTGGCTGCTCGGGGGGCTGCAGAAATAGCCCTCCACTGCCACCTGAATAAGGTGCGGGCTTCCTCAGCCACGGCTGGGTTCATCTGGGCCCCGGCTCAGGGTGGCTTTTGTGAATGGCGAGCTCTGGGTTCCTTGCTGTCTGCACGTATAGCTTTCAAATATGACACTTTAGAATTCCTGGGGTCTGTGCCTTGTAGAGAAAGGAACAGTCAAGTTACACGTGTTCAAGGAAGGAATCAGTAAAAACCTCAGCATTTCTAAAGTCCCCCAGATCTGAATTTTAGAGGAAGTTGGTCTCATGAGCATGGTTAAAGAATTACGTCTTAGCATGGTTCACGTTCGCCTTAGGAGACTCTTCTTAACTTTCTGTTCAGGCGGTTGTGGTAAGACAGTATTTATTGCTGCCTGTACCTTTACTCCCCCTGAATTCCTGTGGTTCTTACTCATTTGTTAATCATCATCAAAGCCTTTGGATTGGAGGACCTAGCCATGACGCCAGCAGTAGGAAACATAGCCTCCCAGAAGAGAAAATGGAGCAGAACAGCATAGCCGCAGGATTATACACAATGCTATTTTAACAAAAGGTCACCTCATAAATCCTGCTGAGATTCCACTGTTGTACTAGCCGCATTCCAGATGCTTTGAGCAGAATTGTTGAATGGGAGAAATTCATGGAAGGGTATTTGATGGAATTCCAGATACATCACCCTCCTAGTAGGCTTGCTTGGCTATCCTTTAACTTTAGGTAATTAAAGGTATAAACCTGGGTTTTATGGCTTTGCCATAAATTATGTGACAGCTTGGTGCAACCACATTTTTGCAACCAATAGAGGCTGTGTCTGTGATGGCTAACATACGTGCATACTTCCTTTTGGCTGAAGCTTATCTCCTGAGGTTGCATCATGACATTTATTTTACTGCCCTGATAAGACCCAGACCAGAGAAGATGCTTGTGGGATGAGTACAGAATCTTATCTTGCTTAAAGGAAGTTAGAGCTAGAAAGGTTTTTCAGGAAAAAAAGATGGTCTCATCTCATTCTTCAGGTAAGCTAACTGACACTCAGAATGTGAAGTGATTTGGACAAAGTCATCCAGCTAGCCTCTGGACAGTGAGAGCTTGGTCATCGGACTTCCTTAGCCCCTTGCCCCTGCTACTCCCCTGAGAAACTCCCTTCAACCTCATCTGCTGGCCATATGATTCTAGAATCTCATTTGGCTTTCTGCTAAGCAGGAAAAAGCAGTTAAATGGAAAATGTCACCCAGTTGAGCGGATATGGGTTTGAAAAATGTGCAGCCAGGTTAACAAATGTCTTTCCCATTCCAAGAGAATTTGGGTAGCTTCCATCTATACAGGTTGAGATTATTTTAGCAAAATGGATTCAGTCTAGAGTGCCCTGACACGTGAACAGGGCCTGGGGGAAATGATCAGCAGGTAAACTTTTGGTTTAAAAATTAAAAACTGGTGATAGGGAGAATGTTGCTAGATTCTAGTTTTTAAATAAAAACTGAACTAGTTCCACGATAAAGTACAAGTCACAGTAAAAATACTATTAAAAGCTTCTGGGATTTGGCAGCAGAAAGGTTGTGCGTTTGGCGGTTTATGCTAAGAGAAGAAATGTTAGTGGAGCAAACTTCGGGCATGGAGCAAAGGAAATTGGTATAATGGGGCCAGAATATATTAGATAGATCTCCAGATTCATCCCAAAGCACTTCCCAGAGCCACACCACTGTGCAGCTCAGTGGAGGGGAGAAACACAAAAAAATAAAACCTTTGCAAGGCCCAGTTTGTTCACGAGCCACTGATAACGGTGACTAACCACTTCAGAGTATTTACTCTCTGGCAGGTGCTGGGCCAAGCTGTTTATGGGAATACCTTATGTGGTAGGTGTTCTTGTGAGGCTCATTTTACAGATGAAGAAACTGAGACCTGGGGAGGCACGGTAACGTGTCTGACTTCTTAGAATTCTAAGTTGTACAACCAACCAGTTTTTGTGCCAAAGTAACCTGTTTCCAGAGCCCAGGCTTCCTGAAAGAGAAAACTGGGCTGGAGATCTGATTTTATGAAATGGGACAATCTAGGGGAGTTTGGAAAGGCGACTTTGGACCTAGGTGTGTGGCCTTGGGCAAGTCTCCTACCTTTCCTGAACCTCCGGCTCCTCTCCGGAAAAGCGGAGAAAATACCAGCCTTACAAAGTTGTCATGAAAGTTAAATGTGCTCGTGTATTTAAAACACCCATCTGAGGACTTGGCAGTCAGGAGATGCTTGGTAAATATTTATTCCTTTCTCTTAATCAGAAACCCACGATGAAAAGTGAGATCAGAAAAGTGTCCGTGGTCTGGAGGGGCGGACTGATCTGGTACCAGCTCTGCCTCTGAGGAGGGAAACTGAGAGTTGGGGGTGGAGGGCTTGCTCTTCATACATGTGGTCACTTGTTACAAGAAAAATAAATTTTAAACTGTTTATATTCAGTTAAATGAGCCCAATGCTAACCTTCTCTGCCCGAAGTGAGTGGTCTCTCTCAAAGACGGAACCTAGAGCATCAGCCTTCACGTTTTCCTGCTTGTCTTTGTGTGAGGCTGAGCGGAGGAGCTGGAAGAAAGGGCTCTTTGTGGTTCTGGGGGGTAGGAAGAAGGCACAGCAGATCATGTTCATGCTTTCATGAAGAGAAGGCAGGTGACCCACAGTGCGATCGCGTTTCAGCCCGCCTGTGTCCGGGAGGTCTGCAGCCTCATCAGCCTGTGGCCGTTGGCAGCAAAACCCAGGAGTGGAAAAGGACAACAGTGGCCCAAAAGAGCCCCCTGCGCTGGTCTTACGGTCACTCTGCTCCTCCAGGCCCATCCTGCGGGTAGAGGTTGAATCCCGGTGTCCTTTCTGGAACAGTGTGGATCAGATGGCCCCGACATCAAGGGCAGGTTTATACGAGTGTAATAGAGGAGTGAACCTGATTCTGTGGACGGTGGTTAGATAATGTCATTGTCTGCTTGCTTCAATCTCTGACCATATCTGGGAGCCGGCAGATAACCCACAAAGGCCAAAGAGAGTTATGGAGCTAAACACTTATCCTTCTGCCGTGGATGGCGGTTCTCAGTTCCCCTTTATAACTTTATTTTGGGCATCCTTCAACTTGGGTTCAGTGCTGGGGAGAATACAGGAGACGTGAGGAGTGTGGCTCTTGTCTGGAAGAAGCCCATAAACTGAGGTTGGAGGAGAAAAACGACATGCAAGAGATATAGATGTTAAAGGTACCTTCAAGATGATGTAAACCGGTTGTTAAATTGTGGGGTCTGGATGGTCAGTGCTGTAGGTTTGCAGAGAAGGGCGTATCATTGGAAACGGGACATTTTAGGCGAGCTCTACAGCGAAGGCTTCTTCCACTTAGAGGATGGGAAGGAGTTGGGAGGATGGTGGGGAGAGGAGGGGAGGGGGAGGCCTGGCAGGGGAGCCAGCCCCGTTGCCCAGTGGGCGAGTGTCTTAAAATACTGCCCTTGACACTATAATACTTCAGGAGCCCAGGAGAGTGCCCTTGGCATGACTCGGAGTCATTCTTATTTTAAAAATGGCTAGACTTGACTTTTATGCTTGTAAAGGGAGCACAGAGTTAGTAAATCATCATTATTTATATCCTTTATGACTACAGTTTGAAAGTGACTTCTTTACCTCTTTAAATATTTGCAGCAACTAGTACGTGGTTCCACATGGAAAAATGAGCTGTCATCATGAGAAATGAGGCCAAGAAGGTTGGGATTTCCCTTTGCTCATAAAATGCTCAGGCTTCTGGAATTTCTTTGCGAATGCCAACTTTTAGAGTCGTGCGGGAGATGGGTGGAGGTTAAGGGATGGGAAGTGGGGCTGAAAAATCTTTATAACAAATCTTGAGCGAGGCCTCTCCAATACGATTGAGGCCTTCAGAGTTTACTTTGCGGGTATGTGTTTAATTTTAGGAAAGATTTGTTCCCAGTTATGCTTTCCATTGTAATAGGGAAGCACCGGACTTTCCACAAAGGAATCAAAGCAGCCAGTTCAAAATGGCTGGCTCCGTGAGAGATTAAGGGTGATATTCTTTACAGAGCAGGTATTGACGATGGCAGCCTTCTGCCAAAGAAGTGCGCACACCCCGTCAATCTCCGGGGCCAGAGATGTCCTGCTCAGACAGCAGCTTGAGTTTCTTACCTGTTGAGAGAACAGCTTTCATGAAGGTCAATAATTGACATCACTGCCAAGGTGTGCTTTTCAGGGAGCTTTTAGTCATTTCTAATAAATTTTTACACGTGCCCAAGCCTCCCTCCCCACCACACACATGCCAAAAAACAAGAAAGGACTATTCAAAATCTGAGTCTCCCTGTTGACAAAGGGGCCTTGGCTTATTTTGTTGCAAAGCTAAGCCTCTTTTTCATAGACCTCATTTATAAATACATCCGAGGTGACCTTTTTGGGTGGAGGTATGAGACCCTTGTAGGATCCTGGAGAGGAGTTCTGTCAGGATTGTGCTGTGCCACATGTTTGGCAGATCTTGTCAGCCCTTCTTAAGTGGGGAATCCATTTGCTGCCTGATTTTGCCTCGTATTAGTTTCTCAGGGCTGCCGTGAGCACAGACCACATGGCTTACGCATCAGAAATGTTGTCTTCCAGTTCCAGAGGCTTGAAGTTTGGGATCAAGGTGTTGGCAGGGTTGGTTCCTCGGGTGGCTATGAAGGCACACTTGTTCCGTGCTTCCCCCCACTTCTGGGGGTTTGCTGTCAGTCTTTGGCTTGTAGCTGCATCAGCCTGATCTCTGCCTTCATCTTCACATGCTGTTCCCCATGTGGGCCTGTCTTCCCATTTCCCCTTTGCAGAAGGACACCAGTCATAGTGGTTGAGGGCCCACTCTAATGGCCTCATTTTACTTGATTACCTTTGTAAAGACCCTGCCTCCACACCAGGTCATATTCTGACGTAGGTAAGACTTCAGCCTATCTTTTTTTTCCAGGGTAGGGGCACAATTCAACCCAAAACATATCTCCTTACCTTCCATCCCAGAGCGGTTTGTCTGAAGCCCTGCTCCCCCCCACCACCCCTGCCCGAGTGTGCACGCTGATAGACTTCAGCTCCACAGGGCCTGCATCTCTGGGACTGTTCTCAGTGTCTAAAAGAGTGAGGCCAGAGTATCACAACTGTTTAGTGGGTGACGCTGTCCAATGCATAGTATTAACAGCAAGAGGAAACACATGCCAATCCCTGACCTACTACCCCAGAAACGAGGCGAGTTCTCGTGGACTGAATGTTTACTGCGTGCCAGGCACTGTACCAGCCCTTTGTGAGCTCTAGCATGTGATGCTTACAGCACTCCCTCCAGTAAAGAATATTGTTACTATAGTGATAGTGATTACAGAGGAAGAAATCAAGGTCCAGGGAAGTCAAGACATTTGGCCAAAGTCACACATTTGATAGATGGCAGAGAGATCTAGGCCCTGGATTTTCCTTGACAACAGAACTTGGACTTGTTCACTACTACACAAACTTGCTGACGCAGGGCCTGCGCATTCCCAAACCCAAAGCTTCAAACTGCGTAAAATAAATTCTGCCGTATTGTCTGAAGCGTAAAGAGCCATACGATCATTTTACAGCGTTCTGAGTGCTGCCCACCGTGGCCAAGCTCACCGGTATCTATTGGTACCTTTCCCCATGGCAGGGAGGGTCTGGGAGACTCTTGGGCTGTTTATTTCCTGAGGGGCAAATGCTTCACTTCTCATTTTTAAAGTAAGAACAAATGCTGCTTCTGCTCTCTCACTGGAGCTACTCAAACGTCCATTTCTGAATGGAGACCCATCACTGGCTAACCTGATCACAGCTTTTTTTCAGGTTATCCCAGACCACAATTCTAGGAGTTCTTGGTTAAACCTGATACCATTCTAGCTGCAGCTGGAGGCCATTATGAAATTCAGAACCTAGCCCCAAAACTTGGAGAAATCTGATCATCTACACAGCAGTGAATCATCTGGATTACTAACTCTTATCTCTTTATTCTGAATTAATTACCTGATCCTTTCAAACTGTTGCTGACCTTGGTGTTCTTTACTTTGCCTTGGTGTTCTCTACTTGTATGTAACTTCTCCTTGGGAGTGAAAGGAATGATCCTGAATTTACTCCGCAGAGATTGTCAGTTGGCTTTCCACCCAAAGATCTTTGCTATGTAAAGGGGGGTATTTTCAATGATGTGGCAATAGACTCCGCCTTAGCCAAAGGCCGTGTGTATCTATAAAGATGAAAATAGTGACTAGCTTTGACTTTGCCTTATGTTCAAGTCTCTACCTCTTTTTAAACAAGAAAGTCACTGTATTCTGATCAACTTGATTATCCAGTTATTAATTTTTATCACATTAATGAATCTATTTTCACTTTTTGGGAAGCACTGTCTGAAAAGATTGTATTTTTTATTTTCTCAGAAGGCCAGATGACCTGATAGTCTTTTCTCCTTTCCTCCTGAGTTGACCAGTAAGCTTGCTGGTCAGAGAGTAGAGATTTACAATGAGGGAATAGGAAAAGAAAAAGGCTGAGTGTTAGTCAAGTAAGTTTGTAAATATGATATACATCAGGGGTCCCCAAACTTTTTACACAGGGGGCCAGTTCACTGTCCCTCAGACCATTGGAGGGCCGGACTATAAAAAAAACTATGAACAAATCCCTATGCATACTGCACATATCTTATTTTAAAGTAAAAAAAACCAAAATGGGAACAAATATAACATTTAAAATAAAGAACAAGTAAATTTAAATCAACAAACTGACCAGTATTTCAATGGGAACTATGCTCTTCTCACTGACCACCAATGAAAGAGGTGCCCCTTCCGGAAGTGCGGTGGGGGCCAGATAAATGGCCTCAGGGGGCCGCAGTTTGGGGACCCCTGATATACATGTTTGCTCGCTTATAGTTTGCATTGGATGTAGGAGACAGGCTGTAAACTGGCAAGGTCCTTATAGCCTAAGGCTTAATTTTAAGATTAAGCCTTTCCCACCCTTTTAATACTAAGATTTTTTTTCAACATCCTTCTAATACTAAGATCTTCTCAAAACTAAGTTTTTCCCCACACCCTTGACTGTTGCATGATGTGGGGTGGTGCACTCGTATGAGGAATCCCGTTTATGCCTCAAGATAAGTGGCTTTGTATCAGAAACTTCCTTATTTGTATATTGGCTTAAAGGCTTTAATTTCTACACTATAAAGTAAGGCAGACCTGGGGCACTCTCTCTCAGATCCTGCCATCAGCACTGCAGAGGAGAGGCAGCCAAGATGGTGGAATACTAAAGGAGAAGCCAGTTTGTGCAGAGAGAAGGAGATGGGGAACAGAGGTGAATAAGACTGGTGAGGTAGAAACTTTGATTCTAGGAATACTCAGATGAGTCAGTGGCTTTGGGAGCCCTAAATGGAAAGGGAAGTATTTTCCCACTGTGTGTATTTCTTGCCTGCCAGGTGCGAGCTAGGATTAAAGGTAATGGCCCACCAGTTCTTGGCTCTGTTGTTTCATTACTATCTGTTTGAATCAAATGTGAACCTGCACGGGCCAGGCGACTCTGATGGTGGCCGTGGCTACTGGCTTTACACCGAGGAACCACATCTCCTTGGGTGGGTTTATTCTGTGTTGTATTTCCCAGGCTGAGAATGTTTTTGTGGCAACTTTTCAACCTTGGACTACATTTGTGAAGGGGTTTTCATGGGAATCGATGTGAACTCATGAAGCAGTCCATTCTTTGAAGGGTTGTTTCATAACTGAGAAGCTGCAAGCTCCTTTTCTGAGATCCCAAATGGGCATATTTATTAAGATATAAGATAAGCTAGTTAACAAAAATATCCTGAATCCAATAAGATAGAAGTTGTGTTCTTCTCAAGTAAAAGTTTCCAGTGCACTAGAGCCAACATGGCTCCATAGATTCTTCCAGGAACCCAAGAACCTTTGTGATGTCCTGCTGCTGCCCTCCAGAGCTGCACTAGGCACTGCTATAGCCAGCCAGGAACCACATGTGGCCCTTAAGATTTAGAAATGTGGCTAGTCCAAATAGAAGTGTTGTGTAAGTATAAAATACACACCAGTTTTCAAAGATTTAACCTTCCCTCAAAGTAAAATATCCTAATAAATTTTGTAATTATACATTGCAGAGTTAATATTCTGGACATGTTGAATTGAATAAATATATTAAAATTAATTTTATCTTTCATTTAAAATTTTTTAATGTGGCTACTAAAACCTTCAAAATGGCTTAAATCTTGCATTATTTTTTTGGACAGTGCTACTGTAGGCCCTCTAGGGTGTTGTTCATGGTTGCACATTCTGCATTTGAGTCTTTTATTTTTTTAGAGAGACAGAGAGAGTCAGAGAGAAGGATAGATAGGGACAGACAGACAGGAACGGAGAGAGATGAGAAGCATCAATCATCAATTTTTCGTTGCGACACCTTAGTTGTTCATTGATTGCTTTCTCATATGTGCCTTGACCGTGGGCCTTCAGCAGACCAAGTAACCCCTTGCTCGAGCCAGCAACCTTGGGCTCAAGCTGGTGAGCTTTGCTCAAACCAGATGAGCCTGCACTCAAGCTGGCGACCTCGGGGTCTCAAACCTGGTTGCTCTGCATCTCAGTCCAACGCTCTATCCCTGCACCACCGTCTGGTCAGGTTGCATTTGAGTCTTAAGGAACCACAAAGAAAAAAATGAAACACAAGTATCTTCCTTTTTAAAGGATGTGACCCTGCAGATGCACAAATCATTTTTCTCAACATGGAACTTACTGGAACTTAGTTGCATGCTCCTATTTAGTTGCAAGGGAGGCAGGATAACGTTTTCTCTAACTGGCATCCATGAATCAGATAAACTTCAAAGGGAAAGAGGAATGGGTACTGAAGATCAGCTCAGTGTTATGGGTTGACTTGCCACCTCTTCCCCAAAAGATACATTGAAGTCCTAATTCCTAGTACTTTAGAATGTGACTTTATTTAGAAGTAGGGTCTTGACAGAGGTAATCAAATTAAAATGAAGTCATTATGGTGGGTTCTAATCCTATATGATCTGTGTCCTTATAAAATGGAAATCTAGATGCAAAGACAGACATGCACAAAGGGAAAACTAGGTGAAGAGATAGAACGTAATGTGAAGATGAAAGCAGAAATCTGGCTGTTGTATCCATCAGCCATGGAGTAACCACAATTGACAGCAAAACACCAGAAGCCAGGAGAACAGCATAGAACAGATCCTTCCTCACAGCCCTTAGAGGAACCAACCCTTCTGACACCTTATCTTGCATTTGTAACCTCCAGAGTGGTCAGACAATACATTTCTGTTGTTTTACCCGCTCAGTTTGTAGCAGTTTATTGTGACAGCCATAGGAAACAAATACACTTGGCCATAGGCAGTTTCTACAGAGAGTCTTATCTGAGAGTTGAATGATAAGATGTTAGTTAGTTTTGATTACTTTTATCCCAGCAGTGAATAAATTGCCTGCTATTTGCCCAATTCCCCATTGTCCTGTTGGTGTATGCCTATGGCAGCATGCTGTTTAGGGTGAAGTTACAATGCCTTTTCCATGTTAGAAATGATAACGGCTCCTCAGTGTTACCAGCTGGTAACATTAGCTTACCAGTGAGCCTTTTTCTTTGTCCAGTAATATGTTAGGTGACCTGCTGGGATTAACACCACTTACAGTCATCATTTGGGATTGCTCACACAGATAGGAACTGTCGTAAAATGATCCCACACCTTCATAACATCAGTTGGGAATGATGTTAACCTACAATTATAGACATAGTTTTAGGTTACATTGGGTGTATGTATTCAGTCAACACACGATTTATGAAACTGTGAAATACGAAGATTCTTAATTATATCAAATTCAAGTGAAATTCAAATGAACTGACTCTAAAATTGTGGGGCTGTAAAGCCAGTAGCCACGGCCACCAGCACAGCCACCTCGCCCATGCAGGTTCGCATTTGATTCGGACAGATGGTAATGAAACAATGGAGCCAAGAACTGGTGGGCCATTACCTTTAATCCTAGCCTGCACCCAGCAGTCAAGTAAAAACACACACTGGGCTCCAAAACCCACTCATTCAGTGCTCACAAAGCTACTGACTTTTCCGAGTTTCCTAGAATCAAAGGTTTCTAGCTCACTAGCCTTATTCACCTCTGTTCCCCATCTCCTTCTCTCTGTACAAACTCTGCACAAACTGGCTTTTCCTTCAGCACTTCGCCATCTTGGCTTTTATCTGCTCTCCTACAGCATGGGCTTCTCCTAGAATATAATCACTCTTCCCCAGGAACAATGTGATCTCTCTTCTTTTTAAAATCTTTTGGCGTGAAAGCACTCCCCCAACACATTAATATAGTCACGCCTATCCCAAGCAAGAAGGGCAATTAATACTATCACCTGGGTGTAAGGCCAGGAGCCACCATCGTGGCTATTTACATGCAGGTTCCCATTGGATTCGGACAGATGGTAATGAAACAGTGGGGCCAAAAACTGGTGGGCCATCTTTAATTCTAGCTTGCACCCGGTGGGCAAGTAAAACACACTGGGCTTCAAAACCCACTCATTCAGTGCTCACAAAGCTACTGACTTATCCGAGTTTCCTAGAATCAAAGGTTTCTAGCTCACCAGCCTTATTCATCTCTGTTCTCCATCTCCTTCTCTCTGCACAAGCTCTGCACAAACTGGCTTCTCACTCAGCACTCCACCATCTTGGCTGCTTCTTCTGGCCTTCTCCATGTGGTCTTTCTCTACTCTCCTCTCTAATGCTAATCCCAGGAACCAGAGCAAGCTCCCGGTCTGCCCCACTTTATAGTGCAGAAATGAAAACTTTAATCCAATATACAAAATAGGGAAGTCTCTGATACAAAGTCCACCCCACATCAAAAAGGGAAAGGGTTAGTCCAAAAACCAAGCCCCAGGCTACAAGGATCCTGCCTGCACACAACCCTCCCCCAAAACACATTAACATACTAATATTATCACTTGGGGAACCAGCTTCCACGTAGGCAGCGCCATCTTTAACAAAGTGAGCATAATATATTTTATCTGCCCAACACTGGGCAACGGGCTTCACGTCGGCAGTGCCATCTTTAACAAAGTAAGCATAATATATTTTATCTGCCCAACAGGGGCTTAGAATTCTCAGCAAAACATTAGCTTTGTTGCAAAAAAACAAACAAACCTTAAAATGGTAGAATTTCCACTTCCCAGACATGTAGCTTTGTTACTGTAACCTAAGGTCGTTCCTCATTTTTTTCCTGTGACCACATTCCCCTCTTGATTCGTATTGGGTTTATCGTTGGTTCTCTTCTGCCTCAGATGCTTGTTAAGCCTTGGCTTTCTCTTTACGTGCTGTTGGATATTTGAAGCCAAATGCAGGACACTATATTTATCTTTGTTAAATGTTATTTTGTTAGTTAAATTTGTTAAATTTTATTTCATTCTATAAATATATTGGTCTGGCTTTTGCATCATTTTAAATTCTGACTCATAATCACATGGAGTCAGCCACCAACTTGGTAGGCATGCCTATTTAATCAGTCATTAACGATTGTATTGAACAGCCTTGCCTTCAGATACATACTTTTAGTATAGTTATTATATATGGATTACATGTATGACATTGTCATATATATAATAACTATCATGTCATATAATTATTTGCATCATTCCAAATGGACAGTACTTTAATCCTAATTCTCTGAGGTTTGGTTATAACTTACCTATTATTTTATTTCTCAGTGCTGTTTTCTATTGTGTCCTAGTTCTATCTCTTCTTCTTTTTCCTGCATTTTTATTTGCTCTCTGTTATATCTTTCTGTTTGTTTTTTAAATTAAGTTTAATGGGGTAATGCTGGTTAACATAGTTATATGGGTTAATTAGGAACCCAATTCTACAACACATCTATGTACACTGTATTGTGTGTTCACTCCTATCCCTTCTTATCTATGAGATACCAGGCAAGTTACATAATTTCTCATTTGTTTACTCATCTGTAAACCAGGGTGGTGCCAGCCCTCTCTTCCAGCATGATCGATCATAAAGATTAGGATAAAATCTAGCACGTAGTAAATTGTCACTATATGGTAGCTAAGGGTTTTTGTTACCCCGATGGCATGCACAGTGCCTGGCATTATTAGTAGGTCTTCAGTAGTGTGTGATGAGTGAATGGTCTCAGAAAGTTAACTGTGTAGTTGAAAGACTATGATTGACATGCACAAAACAGTTAAAGCAGTACAAGGCTTATGTCATTCAAAACAATGTCAGGAGTCCAGGCAATAAACACCACGAGAGTTGAAGGAGGACATCAGAGAAAAGTTGAGTTTGGGGCTAGGCCTTCTTGATCAGGCAGGTTAGCATTAGCAGAGGAAGCCGCTACTGGTGAGGGAGTCAAGAGTCAGATGGGGCGAGGAGACTCAGTGAAAAGGGAGATACTCATGGAAAAGTAATAAAAAATAGAATTAGCTGGGGGGAAACTTTGCACAGCATTGAAAGCTGGGGTGGATGGAGCAGGTGACACCGAAGAAGGAGCTCTAAAGTGATTGCATTTTGGGCAGTAGGCTGAGGTGGAGGTTTTGAGAGACTGCCCAGAGAAAAGGGCTAGGATTTAGGCCAAGGCTGGGTGGTGGCTGCTCGGGGGAGGGAAAGGATATGGTGCTTTGAGTGGGTGTGGGATGAGGAGCAGGGAGGAAGTCTAGATTCCTGTTGATATGCAGAGACCGCACCCGCTCTGGGCATGCCAGCCCCGTGGGCGTCCCTTCATCTCCTGAGAAATCTGGTGTGGGCTGTGAGTGCTCCTGCCTCCCACTAAGCAACTTGGTGGGAAGAGACATTAGGAGACTCAAGAGTGAAAAGGAAGTGAGAATCTATTTGATTAAGAAAGAATGTTTGGAGAATATTGCTTTAATATTCATGTTCACGTCTATACGAGGCATTATTCTAACCAATTTAACAAACTAATTCATCCCTGTGGAGAAGTACCATTCTTACCCTCATTTTACAGATGAGAAAACTGTGACAATATTGGGCAAATAAGTTTGTAAAATTTGTGTTAATTTGGTTTTGCTCACTTTTATTGTTAAAGATGGCCACTGTCCACGTGGGGCGGCTGATTACCTTCATGCTTGGGAAGGGGCTTGGTTATGCTAATGTGTGCTAGAGGAGGGATTGTTGCACCGAAAAGTTTTAAAAGAAGGAGGAGCTAGGAGGCCGTTTTGGCAGAGACCACGTTGTGGCAGAAGAGGCAGGCTGCCGAGATGGCAGGGTGCTGAAGGAGAAGCCAGTTTGTGCAGAGAGAAGAAGATGTGGAACAGAGGCTGGTGGGGCCTTTGATTCTAGGAAAACTGGGAGAAAGTCAGTGGCTTTGGGAGCCACTGACTCCCAAAGGGAAAGGGAAGTGTTTTCCCTCTGTATTTACTCGCCTGCCTGTGCGAGGCTAGAATAAAGATAATGGCCTACCAGTTCTTGGCTCCGTTGTTCTCTACTATCTATTGGAATCTAATGGGAACCTGCATGTGCCAGGCGGCTGTGACGGCTACGACTACTGGCCTTGCACATCGTAACTTGCTGTGTTGGCTTGCCATCACTGTTGTAACAAAGTAGTATAAATGGAGTGGCTTCAACAGCAGAAGTTTATTGTCTCCTGTTCTGGAGACTGGAAGTCCTGTTCAGATTGTCCGTGGATCTGAGAGCTGTCAGGGAGAACTGCTCCATGCCCCTCTCCTCGCTCTGGTGCTTTGCCGGAAATCTTTGGAGTTCCATGGCTCATAGATGCATCCCTCAGATCTCTGTCTTTACCTTCACGTGGCATTCTTTGTGGGTGTCTCTGTCCGGATTTTCCCTTTTTACAAGGACGCATTTCTCCAGAAAAATTTTATCTTAACTAACTGCATCTACAGTGTCCCTATTTCTAAATAAAGGTGTATTCTCAGATACGGAAGGTTAGGGCTTAAAATATATGAATGATGGGAGGACACCTGCAACCCAGAACACTTGCTGAAATCATGAAGGGGAAGCAGGCTCCAGAAGCCCCGCCTCCGCTGCCGTGATGGGCAGGTGTGCTGATGTGCACAGGTGATTGCCGTGGGAGATAGAAAATAGGATTCCAGCCAGCCACATAATTGGATTTCAGATTCTTTACAAAATTTCCAGTGGCAACTGACAGATGATAATCACTGGTAAACTTTGACCAAAACACACTTCAGCAAAGCCTGGTAGCCAGATTCCCAGTGATCAGCTTGGAAACCTTTGGTGCCCAAGATAAAAACTGGGTGGAGAATATGGAAAGTAAAGCGGTTAGACCTGTTTTGGGGTGAGGACCTGCAATGCAAATTGGGACCTGACACTTAAGGAATGTTTGTATTGTTTTCTGTTTTTGAAATAACAAAGGACATGACTTAGACTAGGTTGGCTGGGCTTCTGAAGATTTGGGACACAGTTGTCCCCTGAGTGGTGGTTCTGGCAGTGGGACAGGTCTTAGGGCATTGGCTGTGCCCTGTGACTAGCTGGAAGGCGGGTTGTTTTGTAAGCTCTAGTGAGTGTTCAGCAAACAAGCCCCACAGTCCTGGGAGTCTGGTGCTGCGGGTTCCTGTCCTTTCCAGTGTATTTGGAGAGCCGCCTCTGCCCTTCCCCCACAGCGAGCCTGGGATTGAGGTGGTAGGTGGCGGTCTGGGTCATGGTAGGAAGGATGAGTCATTGTCCCTGCTCTGTCTGCTGCATCCGGCACCAGGCATTGTGTTGAATGAATGAATAAGAGCAACGTGAAATAGCGAGTTCATGTGCTCGGTATTAACTGGTTTCCTTACATAGTGGACAGAGGCAAAAGGGTAGAGGGTGTTTTAGGTGGGAGTTTTTTGGGGGTTGGTCTGACTGTCCCCTTGGCCACTTTTGGTTATGTTATGTAACATTATTGAGCATTGTTGTGGGGGCCTGGCTTATCTTGTTCAACCCACCTGTGTACTTATATCCAGACTGTGAAATTATTTTGTATCTGTAGCTTGTTAGCTGAAGTGGTTGGAGAACAACACTAACCAGACCAGTCATAAACTTAGATCTGGTGTAGGCTAATTAACTAGCCTGTGTTCCATGGGCAAAGATGATCTCAATTTAGACCCAATTTACTGACATCTGTGTTTCTCTGTGGTCACAAAACAGCCTGAAGGTTACAGCTTAAGAACACAGTCATTCCTTTCCGGAAACAAAGCAGTGCTTAGGTCCTCGTTATGATGGACAGCTGTTTCAACCTCGTTTGAAGGATGCTATAGTATCATTATTATTCAGTTTTTAACATTTGTGAGTCAGTTAGCCAAAGCTTGTTAAAGGTTCTGGACAACTGGCTCCTAGCTAGAGAAGAATTCCAAAGTTTGTCAAAGATTCTGGACAACTGGCTCCTAGCTGGAGAAGAATTCTTCAGTAAGGTCAAGTTGACCCTCGCTTATGACCTGGGTGGATGTTCCCTATCTTCCAGGCTCTGATACCTCCAAGCCCATTGCAAACCGCTTCTGCCCATTTCTTGACCACAAACCTGTTACATAAACAATATACTATTGGGTTAGCCACTGTTACTGGTTTTGGCCCACTGAGGGGACGCAGTGTGAAGAAAATAATCTTAAAAATGGAGGTTTTGTAGTATTATTTATATTATTGGGAAGTGGAGAGTAAACTGTATTTTGGAGGAGTACGCAAATAAATGATGTTACTTGCATAGAGAAGAATGTTCTGGGGACATTAAAAATGTTAAGCTAAAAAATTATGCAGCAACTGGGAAAGTGCATATAATAAATTAAGTGTTGAGAGATTCAAGTTACAAAATTGTATTGCATTATAATTACTGTAAGGTATTTTTCCCCGCCGAGAAGGAAGGAAGGGGCCGTAGCCACGAAGTGTGGAATAGCAAAGGCTTTATTTAGTACAGCGCATCCCGCCTGACGAGGTCCTCTGGTCCCGGGGACAGAGGCCAGAGGAGTCACACGGATTAAACTGCGTGAGAGATATTTAAAGGGGTCCTCTAGGGTGGGCAGGCAAGCTGATATGACGTGGTGAAATCTCACTGGCTGACGGACAGTTGCTCTTTTCCCAAGGACCTCTGGGAAGTTTCTTTTGGCGCACATGGTTGTGGGCGGCCCTAGCCAAGGTTCCTGGGTCTGAGTTCCTCACGTGGCCTTCTTCTATTATCCACCGATCTTACATTCCAATCTTTTTGTGTTAATTAGGGGCGCCGCTTATTCATCTGGCTACTTCCTGCTGATTAGGGGCGTCGTGGGGAGGGGGAGATCGGAAGGTGGTGGTTTTGAGGGGAGTCGGGAGGAACATCTGTTTGGCTGTGGATGTGGTCCTGTAAGAATTTTAAAAAGAGAGGAGTAATAGGAGGATTTGCAGGGTCCAGCCTTTTGGTGAGCTGGAGATGGGTAGAGTCCAGTGGTTTCGACTGCCACTGGTCCTGCATGGAGGAAAGTTTGAGGCTAAACTGTGTGCCAGGAGTGGCTTACGAAGGGGGAAAAACTGCATGTCAGGAGTGGTGTGCAAAGAGGAAAAGAAGCGGGGGTCCCATCCATTCCCACAACCGAGACCTGTGAGGGAACTAGAGGTCTAGAGTGTGATGGCAAAACAGAGAAGGTAACCTGTGTGTCCACAAGAAATGAGATGGACTTACCCACTAGTTGCAGCATACCCTGGGTTCTCTGAGTCCAGGCCGTGTCCTAGGAGTTTGAGCAATGCGCCCACCTGGCTGCTAGCTTGGCCTTCCCATCTGGGTGGCTCGTCCTCCACGTGGAGGCGCTGAGGAAAAGCCTTTTGCCCAAAGGGGCAATTGCTCCGCCAGTGACCGGGCTGCTTGCAATTAGGGCAGGATTTAGTGGGCAGCCGCAGGCAGGGGCCCTGTCGGGCACAGTGGTCCTGCTTGCCACACTTAAAGCAAGCTCCTGGTGGGGATTTTCTTTGCAGCCCAGACTTGGGCCGGGCACCTCTTGTGCCTTGCCCCTGTTGCTCTGCCGGCCTCAGGGCTGCCACAAGAGTCTGGGTTTGGAGAGTTACCTTCTGCTGCATGTGGGCCTGGCGAACAGCCTTGACTTGTTCCTCTCGACTATTAAAAACCTTAAATGGGCCTGACCTGTGGTGGCACAGTGGATAAAGCGTCGACCTGGAAATGCTGAGGTTGCCAGTTCGAAACCCTGGGCTTGCCTGGTCAAGGCACATATGGGAGTTGATGCTTCCTGCTCCTCCCCCCCTTCTCTCTCTCTGTCTCTCTCTCCCCTCTCTCTCTCTCTCTCCCTCTCTCTCTCCTTTCTAAAATGAATAAATAAAATTAAAATTAAAAAACAAACAAACGTGCTCGCTTCGGCAGCACATATACTAAAATTGGAACGATATAGAGAAGATTAGCATGGCCCCTGCACAAGGATGACACGCAAATTCGTGAAGCGTTCCATATTTTTTTATCTTTGAATATATGTATCCTGATTTATTGATGTCGCCCCATGAAAAATAAAATTAAAAAAAAAAACAAAAAACAAAATAAAACAACAAAAAAAAACCCCTTAAATGCCATGTTCATCAGGTCTTGGATAGGGGTTTGGGGGTTAGAATAAGAGGAGGGGGGTTCCTGGGGAGCCCAGCACCTAGATACGGCCAGAAACACTGGAGCCAGAGGCAGGACAGGGCCAGGCCTTCCTGTAAGAAGATTAGGGTTGGGTGTCCTGCAAACCGCTGTAAGGGCCAATGGCAGGCTGAGAATGACCTGACGGAGAAGGGGTTTAAGAACACAGTGGAGAAGGGAGGGGCCCCTGACCAGCAGGGGAGGAGGAAGAGAGATTGGTATTTTCAGATGAATGAAAAACAGGATCCAGCGAAGGGAGGAGAGGGGGCTCTTGGAGGGAAGAGACCTGAGTGAAAGAGGTCCACAAAGGGACCAGAGAGGGGTCCTGAGAGAAGGGTGCCCCCGGGGGTCAGGCAGGAGGGGAAGAGAGTTGAGAGGTGGGCGAAGGATAAAAGATTAGGAGCAGAGGGTTTAGGTGAGGTTTCTCTGGCCAAGAAAAGGCCTGCACGTAGAACAGGCGGCACAGAGATTAGGACGGGAGTGCGAATAACTAGAAGCCCTGAGTGTAAGGGATCTCTAACCAGTTCTCAGCTTTTTTGGCGATAGTTAAATTGGTGAGGGTGTTAAAACCAAAAGTCCCTTCAGGAGGCTACCTGGTTTGATTATCCAGTGAGTTCTGTGGCCTGGCCACAGCAGAGAAGAAGAACAGTTTCTTCTTCTTTAGGGAGGGAGAGATTTCGGATAAAGCAATTCCAGGAGTGTTTTTGGATTAGTTTTAGATTCCTGTGCCCCCACCGCCGCCCTCAGTTCTCGGAGTGGTCAGAGATGAACACTGGTGTTCCAAAACTCAAGCTCCGGCCAAGGACGGATAGGTAAAGTGGATGTGCTCGGGACGTCTCCACGGGCACACACGCACTTGGAACAGAAAGAGGTTCCTGACACAGCTGTGGTTTCGGACAGGGAGTCTTGGTGGAAAGAACTGAGCAGAGGTTGGAGGCAGGGGACTTACTGCACCTTGTGCCGAAATGGGTGGAAGGTTGGAGACCCTGGTTCTTTCTTGGAGGGGAAGGGAAGAGGAGCGGTCCTTGTGGACTTCAATTCCTCCCGGGTTTTCAGCAACAAAATGTAAGGTATTTTTCCCCACCGAGAAGGAAGAAAGAGGCCATAGCCACAAAGTGTGGAATAGCAAAGGCTTTATTTAATTTAGTACAGCGCATCCTGCCCGACGAGGTCCTCTGGTCCCGGGGACAGAGGCCAGAGGAGTTGCACAGATTAAACCACATGAGGGATATTTAAAGGGGTCCTCTAGGGTGGACGAGCTAATATGACATGGTGAAATCTCACTGGCTGACGGACAGTTGCTCTTTTCTCAAGGACCTCTGGGAAGTTTCTTTTGGCGTGCTTGTTTGTGGGCGGCCCTAGCCAAGGTTCCCGGGTCTGAGTTCCTCACGTGGCCTTCCCCCATTATCCACCAATCTTACAATTACAGTAATAGAAAACAAATGTATATGCTGGCTATCAACACTTCTCCCTAGAGGAGTACTGAGGAATAAAAGGACTAAATGTTTCACTTTAGGGATGTTCACAATGGTGATACTTTTAAGTATATAAGAACCAGAAACCATGTAAGTACATAGTAAAAAGATTGGTAGAATGTATTTTGGGGTACATATTACAAAGCCATTAAAAATGTTGCAGACGACGTGTTGAAACTATGCCAACACAATATATTAAAAGTAAAAATTAAAAAAAGATATAATCACCTTATAATGTTGCAGACATCTATTAAAGAAAGCTTTTATATTATTATTATTATTAAATGATAAAAGCAAGTTCTAAACATATTTGTGATATTTGAAGTGTTTTTAAACTAGAAAACATTCCAGATTCTATAAACAGGAATAAGAGGTTTCCAAGGATAAATCTAAGTTTTGTGGATCCTGAGGTTTATGCAAAAATATACAGGAATCCTTTTAAAAATAGCAAAAGGTTTTACTTTACGAATCTTACTAAAACAAAAAATGTGAGCACATTGCAAAGCTTTGGAAAGGACCCACACAAGTGAGGGGACACTGAGGTTTAAGCTTCAATAGCTTGGGATAAAGCAGCCTCTGGCACCTGGGTCTGCATTTTTGCATCCTCTGACCTGTAAGTAGTATTTGGCACAGCTCAGATTCCAGCAGTTACCTTCTAGGCCCTCCGCTGATGCAGTTGCAAGCCCAGTAAATTGTCTAAATGAGCTAGATTCTTAGGAGAACTTGTAGCAGGTTTTTTGAGTATATTTTTCTTCTAGTTCAGTCATTTTCCAAGTCCAATGCCTGGAAAATCAGCATCCTGGGTTCTTGTTAGAAATGCAAATTCGCCTGACCTGGCGCAGTGGATGAGGTGTTGACCTGGAATGCTGAAGTTACTGGTTCAAAGTCTAGGGCTTGCCCTGGTCAAGGCATATAGGAGAAGCAGCTACTACAAGTTGATGCTTCCTGTTCATCCCCTCTTCTCTCTCTCTAAAATCAATACATAAAATTTTAAGGAAGAAAGGAACGGAGGGAGGGAAGGAGGGAGGGAGGGGGGAGGGAGGAAGGAAGGGAAATTTTTGGACTCGCCCAGATTAACCTAACCAAAAATTCAGGAAGTGGGGCCCAGCAAAGCTCCCCACCCCAGATGATTCTGGTACAAGCTAAAGTTGAAGGTTTAATCTGCTCTGTAGTTAGTTATCAACCTTCACTGTAAGTGACTACTACCTGACAAGCTTTTCCAACTGCTGATGACTAAGATCCACCCCCGAGATTCTTTGTCTTGTTGCTGCTTGGGATGCTCTGTTCAGGAATGAGACATGGTTTTCTCGAATTATTTTTATTTACTTGCAGCAAGTAAAGAAGACGGGATTCATATTCAAAGCTCTGTCTTTGGAAGGGAGGCTTAGCCATTGCTTAGTTATACTATTTGGTCCATTGTATGTTGATTTCTTTGCAGTTGGTTATACTTACCAGGTTGGGTTCCTGACTGGTTCATTCTGTTTATAGCTGTGTATGGCCAGCAGCCACGGCCACCATCACAGCCACCTGGCCCATGCAAGTTCGCATTAGATTAGGACTGACGGTAATGAAACAATGGAGCCAATAACTGGTGGGCCATTAGCATTAATCCTAGCTCGCACCGGCGGGCAAGTAAAAACACACACTGGGCTCTAAAACCTGCTCATTCAGTGCTCACAAAGCTAATGACTTATCCGAGTTTCCTAGAATCAAAGGTTTCTAGCTCACCAGACTTATTCACCTCTGTTCCCCATCTCCTTCTCTCTGCACAAACTGGCCTCTTCAGCATTCCTCCATCTTGGCTGCCTCTCCTGGCCTCCTCCATGTGGCCTTAACTGCTCTCCTCTCTGCTCTCCTCTCTAATGCTAATCTAAGGAACTGAGAGAGCAAGCTCCCTGTCTGCCCCCATTTCATAGTGTAGAAATCAAAACCTTTAATCCAATATACAAATAAAGAAGTCTCTGATACAAAGTCACTTATCTGAGGCATAATGGGATTCCTCATGCGAGTGCACCACCCCACATCAAAAAGGGTGGGAAAAGCTGTCCTAAAACCAAGCCCCAGGCTACAAGGATCCTACCTGCCCACAGTCCACACCCAACACACATTAATACAATCATGTTCATCCCAAGCAAGAAGGGCAACCGACATCATCACTTGGGCAACAGGCTTCCACGTGGGCAGAGCCATCATTAACAAAGTGAGTGTTGGGCAGATAAAATATATTATGCTCACTTTGTTAAAGAGGCTGTTGCCCAGGTGATATTAATGTGTGTTGAGAATCCTTGTAGCCTGGGGCTTGGTTTTGGGATTAAGCCTTTCCCACCCATTTTGATGTGGGGCGGTACAATCCAATCATGCCTCAGAAGTGTCTTTGTATTAGAGACTTCTCTATTATGTATATTGGATTAAGGGTTTGGATTTCTACACTATAAAATGGGGGCAAAACGAGAGCTTGGCTCTTGGTTCCTGAGATTATCATTAGAAGAGAGAGCAGAGGAGAGCAGAGAAAGGCCATGTGAAGGAGGCCAGGAGAAGCAGCTAAAATGGTGGAGTGCTGAGTGAGATGCCAGTTTGTGTAGAGTTTGTATCTGGGATAAGGAAGGAGATGGGGAACTGAGGAGAATAAGGCTGATGGGCTAGAAACCTTTGATTCTAGGAAACTCGGATAAGTCAGTGGCTTTGTGAGCACTGAATGTGATTGGGTTTTGGAGCCCAGTGTGTGTTTTTACTTGCCGCCGGGTGCAAGCTAGAATTAAAGACTATGGCCCACCAGTTTGTGGCTCCGTTGTTTCTTTACCCACTGTCCGAATCCAATGCGAACCTGCATGGGCTGGGCCGCTCTGATGGTGGCCCTGGCCCTGCCTACTGGCTTTACAGTGAGCATAATATTTATATATTTTATCTGCCCAACAAAGCTGGTCCACAGAATGCTGTGCTACATTTTAACATGTGGCAAGAATAACATTTTGTGAGGATGGCACTTGCTTGGAGACTCTGTCCTATGTCACACTATTAGAGAGAATGTGTGTCACCACTTCAAGTGAAGGATTTATAGATATGGCACTTGGAGTAACAGCGGAGAGCTGGACACGTGAACACACAGTTTGTGTGCTTTGTCTTATCTGCCTTTTTCTAAACTCTACAAGGGAATCAGCATCCATAATTACTTCACTAGCTGGGCAGTGTTTGTGTACAGAATCCAGAAACTGTCCCCTAAGAGTTTAAGTTCATGCGTTAGTTTGTTGTAAAGTACCGTTTCGCTGGGATTATATAGAGATATCAAGTCCAAATGAATTTTTAAGGAGTTTTATTAAAAGGAGGAAATTTAATATGCCAGCCACATATGGCTAACATGGGGCATAGTTGACCCAAATCATGTGTGCGCCTTGCACAGCCCTGAGGCAGGTTATATACCTTTGATCACGCACAGATTGGTGGGAAAAGGGGGAGGGGGAGTAATGACACAATTCATTAGCAAGCTTATAATATTTGTCTATAGGATTTATAAAAAATATTCCTATATATCAAAACTTATAAGGTAATACAATAGCAAAAAATGTTGCTTTTCATATTAAAAGATGTTGGGCAGATAAAATGTATTATGCTCACTTTGTTAAAGAGGCCGTTGCCCAGGTGATATTAATGTGTGTTGAGAATCGTTGTAGCCTGAGGCTTGGTTTTGGGATTAAGCCTTTACCACCCTTTTTGATGTAGGGCGGTACAATCCAATCATGCCTCAGAGAAGTGACTTTGTATTAGAGACTTCCCTGTTTTGTATATTGGATTAAGAGTTTGGATTGCTACACTATAAAATGGGAACGAAGTGGGAGCTTGGGCTCTTGGTTCCTGAGATTAGCATGAGAGAGCAGAGAAAGTAGAGCCAGCAGCAGAAGGAGGCCACGTGGAGGAGGCCAGGAGAAGCAGCCAAGATGGTGGAGTGCTGAGTGAGATGCCAGTTTGTGTAGAGTTTGTATTTGGGATAAGGAAGGAGATGGGGAACAGAGGTGAATAAGTCTGGTGAGCTAGAAACCTTTGATTCTAGGAAACTCGGATAAGTCAGTGGCTTTGTGAGCACTGAATGTGACTGGGTTTTGGAGCCCAGTGTGTATTTTTTACTTGCCCAACGGGTGCAAGGTAGGATTAAAGGCTATGGCCCACCAGTTTGTGGCTCCGTTGTTTCTTTACCGACTGTCTGAATCCAATGCGAACCTGCAAGGGCCGGGCTGCCGTGTTGGTGGCCCTGGCCGTGGATACTGGCTTTACAAAAGACATTTCTAAATTTTTCAGTGTTTATTTGCTATTCCTTTGTCTAGAGGTATATACATTAACTATACGCTTTCAAGATGGGGCAGGGAGCCTACATGACACCAGGGAATAAGCTTGTGAATGGCCCATCGAAGAGGAAAGAAAGAGAAAGGAAAGTGGCTTGCCTTATCTCTCCCTCCCCTCCCCACACCTGGCTAGGTGTTTACCCTGTTTCTCAGAGGCGGGGAGGGGGAATCTAAGTCTCCCAGCACAAAATCTCTTTACAATAATATAGTGTTGTTGTCTATCCTGAGTTGGTGCAAATCACACACATATTCACAAAATCATAGAAAATCATATTTACAAAGTCATATTCACAAAAGTATAGAATCATATTCACAAAATCTCTCTGTATGCTTAGCCCAAATTATAAAATGCCCTTTAAGCTTCCTAGTAAAAGGGGTTTTCCTACACAGTATGTTTCTGCAAGCTAGGAAATTTTCACATTCCTTTCTTTTTATTCTCTACAGGAAGGAGAGGACAAGAAACCTAGCTATTTTCCCCAAAATATTAATATTAATTTTCTATTCTTTGGTAGCTTACCACAAGTTAAGCTCAAATTCTGTTTACTCTGTTGACTGTTTCTGACCTCTCTGTACTTCTCTTTCCTCCTCAGTAAAATGGAAATCTTAAAAAGTCCCTCCCTCCTAGGACATTGTGAGGACTAAGTAAGAGAAAAATGCTCAAGATACTTGTTGGGCAGATAAAATGTATTATGCTCACTTTGTAAAAGATAACGCTGCCACGTGGAGGCCGTTGCCCAGGTGATATTAATGTGTGTTGGGAGCGGGCAGGATCGTTGTAGCCTGGGGCTTGGTTTTGGGATTAAGCCTTTCCCACCCTTTTTGATGAGGGGCGGTACAATCCAATCATGCCTCAGAGAAGTGACTTTGTATTATAGACTTCCCTATTTTGTATATTGGATTAAAGGTTTGGATTTCTACACTATAAAATGGGGGCAGAACAGGAGCTTGCTCTTGGTTCCTGGGATGATTAGCATGAGAGAGCAGAGGGAGCAGAGCAGAGAGCAGATAGAGGCCATGTGGCCAGGAGAAGCAGCCAAGATGGCGGAGTGTTGAGTGAGAAGCCAGTTTGTGCAGTTTGTGTAGGGAGAAGGAAGGAGATGGGGAACAGAGGTGAATAAGTCTGGTGAGCTAGAAACCTTTGATTCTAGGAAACTTGGATAAGTTGGTAGCTTTGTGAGCACTGAATGTGATTGGGTTTTGGAGCCCAGTGTGTATTTTTACTTGCCCGCCAGGTGCAAGCTAGAATTAAAGAAAATGGCCTATCAGTTTTTGGCTTCGTTGTTTCTTTACCGACTGTCCGAATCCAATGCGAACCTGCATGGGCTGGGCTGCTTTGATAGTGGCAGCCGTGCCTACTGGCTTTACAATACTCACTTCCCTTTTCCAAATACTTCTAATTCTATCCCCAGTTATAGACCTCATGTATCAAGTTTATTTGAAAAAACAGTATTTCTTTCATTTTTGTATTCCATCAGCTGAATTTTATAAATGTTTTAGTAAACAAAGAAATGATTTTTAGCTCCTGATGGACTGATTTCAACAGTTGTTTATTGCCTGATTTATATTCCATGGGAAGTCAGAAACAGAAATGCCTCCTCCTGTGAGGGCGGGACAGGAAGTATACGTTAGACACGTGCCGTGCCAAGACACGTGCGCCGTGTCTGCTGAGCAGCCAAACGTGGCTAGAGCCACTGAGGAACGGAGTTCTTTATTTCATTTATTGTAATAAATTTAAATTTAAAAAATAGACACTTGGCTCAAATATTGGTAAAGTTTAAGTTTGAAACAAACTGAATATGTGAATTTCTCCAATTGTAAATTTTATGAAATCTAAACACACGTATATATTTCCAGTAAAAATGTAGCATCAGAACTGAGATGTAATATAAGTACCTATATACAGGATTTTGAACACTTACTATGAAACAAGAATGTAAACTATCCTGTTTTCACATTGTTTATATGCTGAAGTGATAATATTTTGGTTGTATTGGGTTATATAAAATATATTGCTCACAAAAATTAGGGGATATTTTATTGCTTCATATTCATTTGGAAATATCCCCTAATTTTTGTGAGCAGTATATTATAAATAATTTCATCTACCCTTTTCACTTTTTAAAACATGGCTATCAGAAACTAGAAAATGTAACTTGCATTGTATTTCTCCTGGATAGTCATTAGTCCCTGTTGGGCAGATAAAATATTATATATTATGCTCACTTTGTTAAAGATGGCTCTGCCCACGTGGAAGCCTGTAAAGCCAGAAGCCAAGGCCAGGGCCAGCATCACAGCAGCCACCTGGCCCATGCAGGTTCTGATTGGATTCGGACAGTCGGTAAAGAAACAACGGAGCCACAAACTGGTGGGCCATAGTCTTTAATCCTAGCTTGCACCCGGCGGGCAAGTAAAAACACACACTGGGCTCCAAAACCCAATCACATTCAGTGCTCACAAAGCTACTGATTTATCCGAGTTCCCTAGAATCAAAGGTTTCTAGCTCACCAGCCTTATTCTCCTCAGTTCCCCATCTCCTTCCTTATCCCAGATACAAACTCTACACAAACTGGCATCTCACTCAGCACTCCGCCATCTTGGCTGCTTCTCCTGGCCTCCTCCACGTAGCCCTTTTCTGCTCTCTGCTCTGCTCTCTCCTCTAATGATAATCTCAGGAACCAAGAGAGGGCAAGCCCCCGTTCTGCCCCTATTTTATAGTGTAGAAATCCAAACCTTTAATCCAATATACAAAATAGGGAAGTCTATAATACAAAGTCACTTCTCTGAGGCATGATTGGATTGTACCGCCCCACATCAAAAAGGGTAGGAAAGGCTTAATCCCAAAACCAAGCCCCAGGCTACAACGATCCTGCCTGCCCCAACACACATTAATATCACCTGGGCAACGGCCTCCATGTGGGCAATGTTATCTTTTACAAAGTGAGCATAATACATTTTATCTGCCCAACAAAGCCCATTGCCCAGGTGATATTAATGTGTGTTGGGGGCGGGCTGTGGGCAGGCAGGATCCTTGTAGCGTGGGGCTTGGTTTTAGGACTAAGCCTTTCCCACCCTTTTTGATGTGGGGTGGTACAATTCCATTATGCCTCAGATAAGTGACTTTGTATTAGAGACTTTCCTATTTTGTATATTGGATTCAAGGTTTTGATTTCTACATGATAAAGTGGGGCAGACCGGGAGCTCTCTCTCTTGGTTCCTGAGATTAGCATTAGAGGAGAGAGCAGAGAGGAGAGCAGAGAGAGGCCACATGGAGACCAGGAGAAGCAGCCAAGATGGCAGAGTGTTGAGTGAGAAGCCAGTTTGTGCAGAGTTTGTGCAGGGAGAAGGAAGGAGATGGGGAACAGAGGTGAATAAGTCTGGTGAGCTAGAAACTTTGATTCTAGGAAACTCGGATAAGTCAGTAGCTTTGTGAGCACTGAATGAGTGGGTTTTGGAGCCTAGTGTGTGTTTTTACTTGCCTGCTGGGTGCAAGCTAGGATTAAAGATAATGGTCCACCAGTTTTTGGCTCCATTGTTTCTTTACCATCTCTCCGAATCTAATGCGAACCTACATGGGCCAGGCTGCTGTGATGGTGGCCGTGGATACTGGCTTTACAGTCCCTATCACTAAAAAAAAAATTGAAAAAGTAAACTTCACATCTGTAGACTAAAGCTGAAAAGTTATCTCAGTCATTTCTTTACATGAGCACAATCAAGCCTGAGTGTTCACTCTTGGGAGCTACCAGTACACTTAAATTTACCTTTGTGGGACCAATTTATAGCCACTTTCCTTTTTTCTTTTGATGTATACAAACAAGGTCAATTTGAATAAGTAATGTCCTACTGTATTTGCATAAGTTTTTTGCACTCTGAATTTAAGGGGAATTTGAGCTGTAGCTGCGTTTAACAACACTAATTTCAATATGGAGCATCTCCATGAGGTGCCTTTTTTTTAAATGCCATGATTTGGGCTTTCATGTGTTTTTCCTGAGTGTTCTGGTAGCATAGGAATGAAATTGTTCTGTCCCACATTTTTCTCTGTTTGTACAAGGGAGTTACCGTTCCTGGAACTCGGATTTATCACCACTTCCTTATTTTTTTTAATGCCTCGAAGACACTTTTTTTGAAAAGGGACTTGACCCCTACATAATTCATACATTTCCTTGAAATGTTAAAAATCACTCGCTTGGGCCACCTGGGATTTAAACATGACCCATAGAATGTGTATATCTTCCCATATTAAAAGTTACTCATTAAACTGAGCACAGTGAAGAATATTTTTTAATAAGGTGAACATAAATATAATGTCACTTAAGTTTGTTTTCTGCCTTTATATGGTTTTTCTTGTATTTGGTGGGCCCTTACTCGAAACATCTCAGGCAGATAAGGGATTTGAAGCAGATATTTAGACACTTATGTGGACGTGTTAAAGATGATACCTGAGCCCTGGGGTCGTGGACTTGTGGAAGAAATTTTTCATTTCAGAAGGACATTGCTTTGGTGTTGGGCCTGTTGTGCAATCATGTGTATCACCGGGGACTGCAAGCTCTTTCTTCCTAATCTGTGTCATTCACTCTGTTGCGGGCTCCTATTACAGCAGCAGCGTTTTCCTCAGCTTGAAAGGCTGGGTTATCCATGCCATCTTATGGGCACAGAAGTAATGCTTGTGCCCCCTCTGCACACGTGGTTCTTTGACCTTGAACTTGGTAGTGTGATCGTATTTCATGAGAAGTATCCTCTTTCCAGTCCAGAAAAGCTTTCCATCCTCTTCGTAGGAGGCAGGAACTCCATCAAGGTCCCCAGCTCTCACTGACACCCCAAGCCCCGTTAATTAGAACACAGGAAGAGATGATAAATATGTAAAACATGAGGCCAGAGGGCCTGAGAGGCTGGCCAATGTTTTACTGTTTCTGCGTTTACTGATCTTAGTGCTTCCAATTAGGTGTGTGAGATTCCTGCAGGTTGGCGCACCTCCCCGGGTTGCCACCTGGGTAAAATAAATGCTCTCATTAAGCCTTTCGGGTCTGCATTTCCTGTCCAGGTCTCTTTCCAACCCCTTGCGCCCCCATCCATCTCTGTATCCACTGGTAATTGCTTCTGTAAGAGTCTGAAAGCAGTGCGTTGATTTTTACTGGAGCTGTGTAATGCCCCGTGGGCATCTTGAGAAACAAGACACACGTTTTAATAGCAGTGTGTTCAAGTCTCCCTCACAACCTAGTCAGAATGTGTCTTCTTCCTCTTGCCCATGAAATTTTCATGTAGTCTGTACTAATTAGAGACAAATAGAGAGGGAAGAATGTGTTCCTGTTGTGTACAGTAATTACAATGACCTTCCCTTGAAATATGCAAGTCTTTTTTTTCGTGTTTCCTTAAGCACAAAGCAGAACTGTAGACAGGAAATCTCCAAGTCTCTGACCTCCCTGAGGGAAAAATCAAAGCTTTGAAAAATGGTGAAAGGAGGAAGAAATTGAGATAGGAGCAGGAAGAGAGAAAGAAAAGAAGAGAAGGAAGGGCCTTTCATGTTTTCTATGGCTGCTTTACTTAGGAATTTGTATTTGTTTCTGAGCAGCTAAGGAATGGTCTTTTCAAGAAAGGAGGTAATATAAAAGCTAAGCTGCCCCTGAGTTTTATCCACATATAATTGAAGATATAATTTAATCCACTTTTTAGAACCATAGTTAAGCAATACAACAGCTAAGTAGAAAGAAACTTAAATGTTTTTAAGAGGTTTGCAGAGTTCTGATTGTGTAAACATGTCAGCTGTTAAAACAAGTATTTATTTTGCCAGTTGTCAACTAAAACAAAAATACTTTTCTTAAGCTCATTCAGAACATATTTCATAGGTGGTAGGTATCTTTGGATTTAGGTACTTAGATATTTTTGCCAAGTTGCAGTGGTGGAAATATCAGTAGCTTTTATTTTAACACGTGATAAAATTTTACTTTCTATAGAACTGTGGGGGCTGGGATTAATATTTATATAATGCCACAGATAAAATTAGATGCCTGAGAGCCCGCCTGGAGCCATATAGTTAAAACTTTGCCAACCAAACAATGATGGTACAATTACATAAAATTTAGTTTTTAAAGTCAACTTTCAATATCAATGGTTTTTAGTGTCACTTTCACACAAGATAGGTTTTCCTATTTCTGAGTTTTGGAGGGTTTTCCTCTCCTCTATTGATTTTTTTTTTTTGATAGGAAGGGAGCGGGAAGGGAGAAAGAAAGAGAGAGAGAAGCATCAACTGCTTGTTCCACTTAGTTGTACATCCGTTCATTGCTTCACTTATGTGTCCTGACCTGTTGAACCAATGACCTCGAGGTCGAGCCAGCACCCTTAAGATCAAGAAGTGCCCTTAGGATTGAGCCCTAACTGGGGCTTGAACCAGCAACCTTGGGGTCTACCTGGCACCCTCGGGATCAACCCTGTGAACTTGGGATCAAGCCCGCCACCTCGGCGTTCAGGAGGATGCTGTATCCACTGTACCACCGGCCAGGGCCTTCTATTGATTAAAAAAAAAAAATCTTTACTCCTGTCATCTGGGGTAGTTGTTTTCAACTCTCACTTGGCATTTAAAAAACCTGGTGAACTTAACAAACAAACAAACAAACCTTTTATTCTTCCTCATTCCACCTGCCTCCAAACCAACAATCAAAATTTCTGGAGAGGAGCCTGGGCTGAGTATTTTTAAGACTCTTTGGGAGATTACCCTTGAGCAGAAACTGTTTAGAACCACGGATCCAGGGTGACAAGCGATCACATATGAGGAAGCAGTGTTGTAGATCATCCCAATCAGAGGGGCATCGGAATGAACTCCCTCCATCTTCCTCATTCCCCCCCTGCCCTGCCCTCCCTCAGGTAACAAGTGGAAAATCTAGTTTTCAAATCCTCCTGGAGAAAGCAAATATAATTTAAAGCCTGCATTTAAATGAAATTTTAATTATTTTCAAGTGGTCTTTTGCAATTCTTTTGTTCTGTATTTAGACTGAGCTGTGCAGGCAAAATAGCTTCTGTCTTAGACCAGGGACATTGAATTTGACCTTGGTGAAGAAATAGATCCTCCCTAACCCGTTGTATTCATTTGCTGGAGCTGCCATAACAAAGTACACTAAGTCCTCATTTGACATCATTGATAGTTTCTGCTACTTTAAGTGAAACAGAATAGAATGAAACCTTTTTTTTTTTTTTTTTTTTTTTTACCATAGACTGATATAAATAAGAGTTAAGTTCTTAAAGACATTTCATCAACATTATATATAACAAAACTATGAAACTGGTGAACAAAACTTGACTCCAGGACCTACTGTACCGTAAACTGGACCATGGCTCAGAACAACAGGAATTGATTGCTGCAGATTTGGAGGCTAGACGTCTGAAATGGAGGTGTCAGCAGGGCCAGGCTCGCTCTGAAACCTGTCTTCCTTCTTCCTAGCTCCTGGTAGTGTGCCAGCAGTCCTCAGCTGTCCGGTTTCTAGAGGCATCACCCCCCTCGTCTGCTCTCACATGGCGGTCTTCCCTCTGTGTGTCTGTCCCTGCCCAACTTTTCATAAGGACAGCAGTCATATTGGATTAGGGCACACTCGATTGACCTCTGTTTAACTTAATTACCTGTAAAGACCCTATTTCCAAATACAGTCATGTTCCAAGGTGCTGGAAATCAGTATATCTTTTTTCTTCCTTTTAAAAAAGCACTTCATTTAGACTGCTCGGAGGCAAAAAACGACACCAGAATGTTTCAGTCGATTGAACCTCGGTTTGGCAACCTAGGTACTTGAGTTCTGGCTAAGAAAGAATTGGGAGGCAAGACACCAATACTAGCAAAAGTTTTCATTAGAAAGCCACAGAAGGGCCCTGGCTGGTTGGCTCAGTGGTAGAGCGTCGGCCTGGCATGCAGAAGTCTCGGGTTCGATTCCCGGCCAGGGCACACAGGAGAAGCGCCCATTTGCTTCTACACCCCTCCCCCTCTCCTTCCTCTCTGTCTCTCTCTTCCCCTCCCGCAGCGAGGCTCCATTGGAGCAAAGATGGCCCGGGCGCTGGGGATGGCTCCTTGGCCTCTGCCCCAGGCGCTAGAGTGGCTCTGGTCGTGGCAAAGCGACGCCCCGGAGGGGCAGAGCATCGCCCCCTGGTGGGCAGAGCGTCGCCCCCTGGTGGGCAGAGCGTCACCCCCTGGTGGGCTTGTCGGGTGGATCCTGGTCGGGCGCATGCGGGAGTCTGACTGTCTCTCCCCGTTTCCAGCTTCAGAAAAATACAAAAAAAAAAAGAAAGCCACAGAAGCCGAAGAAGTGAGTCGAGCCATAGAAGAAAATGGGTTCAGGGAACAAGTTACAGAGGCAGAAGGAAGGGCCTTTGGAGCTTGGGAGAGAGAGAGAAAGGGACCGGTAAGTCCTGGAGGGAAGTAGAGGGAGCAGGAAAGGGGCCCGGGCGTGCTCCCGAGAGGGACAGCTGCGCTGGGTCTTCCGTGAAGGTTTAAAAGGCTGGGGGGTTAGGGGACATCTTAGGGCAGGATCTCAATAGAATACTCATCAGCTTTTCCATGTTGTTCCAGGGTGTGGCTGGGGCCAGGGCAGGGGGTCACTAGTTGACACAGCTGGTCCTGAGGTCAGCCCGAGCTGTTGCTTGTCTGGTTTGGCTGCTTTTCTGGGCCTGAAGCTCAGACACAACTGAGGCCTAAGATGTTCACCCTGGGGGTTAATGTTAAAGCAGTGGTTGTGGTTGTGCAAGGGGCTGCATGGGAGTCAGGAGGCCAGTCCTCGACCCCTTCTTCCCGCTCCAGGGCGGAGGCGTCTACTCCATGACGAGGGACATGTCAGGGCAGGAGAGGTTGAGGGTCTGAACAACAAGACCAGCGATAAGAAAGGTCAGGAGCTCTAAACCGCGTGACCAGCGATACCCTAGAGGAGGAACGGCTTCCCCGCGGGTGAGGTCCTTGTTTTCCCAGTGTTGCCCATTGCTAGGCGCCTGGGACTTTCCACCCTGGTGACCTTCTGGACCTGCCCATGTCCTTGCTCTGCTCTGTCTGTCAGACTGCCTGCCCCAGAGCCACAACACCCGTACATGAGAAAATCTCCCTTTAATATGTTAACTTCATTCTTTTATTCATTGTATTCTGAGGTTTTAGTTCTTCAATCTTAAGGAAAGATCAGATGAAATAATAAGTCAGAATCACCTCCTTCTGTGGAGAGCAGTCATGCCGGATACAGGCAATTCTGGTGTGATCAAACCCCTCCATACCTCCTCGTCGGCACTGGGATTGTTTCTTGATAGCCTGGGCTAAATACCCTATTTCCCCATGTATAAGACACACCCTTTTCTGAAAAATTTGGGATCTAAAAACTGGGTGTGTCTTATACAGTGGTTGTAGATTTTTTTTACTTGCATTTCCTGCTTTTTCGGGCTTGTCTTTGCGCTCACTGTTTAATGATAAATAAAACTTGAGTTCAATAACTTTATATAATAGATTTTTTATTTTCAAATTTTCAGGCCCTAAAATTAAGGTACGTCTTATACTGGGGAAATAGATAACACATGAACTCAGAATCCCACCTCAGTCCTAGAGTTCATTCATTCATCTCGAGTTTGTCCTTTGGTCACCCATGGTCCTAGAACTGCGGCGATGGTAGAATCTAAGTAACACAGTCCTCGACAGATTTGTGTGGAGGAAAGAAATGTTGCAACGGACACGGAAACAGGAGAATAAGTTGTTGACTTCTAAATGCTACAAAGGACAGCACACCTTTCTGTAGCTTTATTTTAATCCTCAAAGAAGACCCCGCCTACCCATAGGCTAATGCAGGGGTCGGAACCTATGGCTCACGAGCCAGATGTAGCTCTTTTGATGGCTGCATCTGGCTCGCGGATAAATCTATAATAAAAAAAAATAACATTAAAAATATAAAACATTCTCATGTATTACAATCCATTCATTTCCTACCGCTCATGTTCATGGTTGCGGGTGGCTGGAGCCAATCACAGCTGTCCTCTGGGACAACACCAAATTTTTATTGGGTAATGCATACACGGGTCGTTGTATGGCTCTCATGGAATTAGATTTTAAAATATGTGGCGTTCATGGCTCTCTCAGCCAAAAAGGTTCCCGACCCCTGGGCTAAAGGCTTCCAGCTGCTTTCAGGCCACCTTACTGGATAGAAGCACTAGCCAGGCAGCATGGGGGCCAAGAAGCACGGGAGACTCTGACACTTGTCAAACTTATGTGCTGGTTGGTAAAGTGAGATTGAGGAAAGTAGAGAGCAATCATTCTAAAGCTTTCTATAAGGATGTGGGCTGATTTTTATCTGATTATATTTGGTCATGTGTTGGAGCTGACTGGTTAAAGCACTTGTTTGTTTGATTCATAATTATTTTTACAGTTCCTTTGTGGTGAAGGTCTCCTTGGTCTCCTCCCATGGGCTAGGCTCTCCCACTGAGGTTGGCCTCAGTATAAGAAAGGACTTCCCTGTCTCTTGCTGCTTAAGGGTGGCTGGCTGCCTCCAAGGTCCCAGGCCAGGAATTTGCTGAGACTGCCAAGTTGGGTAGAAGATTAGATTTCAGTGTTTTCCAAACTTGCTTGTTGATTAGAATCAGCTTGGGTGCTTGTGGAAAACAGGGGTCCCCAGGTCCTCTCCCTGAAGATTCAGGTATGGTAGGTCGGAGTGGCGCCTAAAAATCTGCGTGTCAACGAGGATCTCTCCTGCATATCCCCACCACTTATCCCATGCAGGTGGTTCTTACTAATGGATGAGCTTGAGAAGCGCTGGACTAAAAGACTTCTCACCAGCATTTTGACCTTCCTTTTTAGTAACAGAATTCCTATTTGAAATGTGGGATGCAGTGTACTCAGCTAAAAGACCACATTTCCCAGCCTCCTTTGAGCTGGCTTTTCCTGTGTCACCAGATCCTAGTCAATGAGAAGTGACAGGGGGGACTAGGGAAAGGCTCCATGACAGGACTATGTCACTCTGCTGAAAGCTACACATTTTTTGCCTATTCCATCATTATCCCCCTGTCACTAGGATAAGGATTTGATGATTAGTGGTCCAGCTGCCATTTTGGGCCCCGAGGTGTTCTCAAAGATGGAAGCCAGGTGTTAGGTTGGTGGAACAGAGGGAGCCCCAGTCCCAGCTGTCCTTGGGGCTGTTCCCTTTGCTGTGGACTGACTCCTCTCAGACTCTGTTTATACGTAGAGACTTGTATGTTGTGTAAGCAAGCCCTGTTATTTTGGGTTTCCTTTTCTATGCAGCTGAACCAGTTTCTCACGGGATATATCTCTAAATTTGGAATGTTACAAGTTTCCGTTAAGCTAAAATCATTTTCCTGATTTCTCTATGTCTTCAAGATAGAGTCCTTGAACCTATAACCTACCCTCCTTCTCCCAAGAAAAGGAACAATTTGTAGTTTGTATCTAAGGACTCTGACAGTTTTGAGAGGCTGGGACATACATGCCTTTTGATGGAGGAGTAAGTGAGCCGTGTTGTGTCCTTAGTGTCTTAAGGTGACCGAAGGGAGTTATGTTGTGTGAGACTTGGAGGGATTGGAGCAAAGCAAGACTGAGTTTCCCTTCTTGATCATTTCCTATGTTCAAGTCTGTCTGTTTGAGGGAGTTGAGTTGTAATAATGTGATGAAAGTTCTCTGTAAACTATAAAATGTCTTACCTGTGTTATTTACTCAACACTTAGTTATTGATAGGACGTTGTTTCAGATATTTTAGATGAGTTTCCTCAGGTGGCACTGATGGATGTCTATAAGTGTTAAAAGCAAGAAACATTTCCTTGCATCAACTGCATTTGGAAAAATGTCCTGTTCAGCAAAATAAGTAGGTTTCTTTACAGGACTGCTCAGTGTCTTTAATGTGTTAATGTACATTGTAAATAAGAAAGGGAAGGTTGGGTGGGGTGGGGGAAGTATGCCATATGGTAATCTTTCTTTACTTCACAATCCTTGCGTATGCAATTTAAGGAATGTAACCTTGGAGAAATGCAGCTTTATGGTGGAAATCATGTAAATATATAAGAATACATATTTAGTATCTATTAGAAGCAAGGTCCTGGATCCACACATAAAATGGGAGACATGGTCCTTGCCTTTACAAGCCTGCTCTTTTCATTGGGTATATAGGCCATTTATATGTGGAAGAATTCATATTATAGACAGAATTTTAAGTGCCGCATAAGTGATATAAAACGCATGCTTTAAAGGTTTGGAGGAGGCCCTGGCCAGTTGGTTCAGCGGTAGAGCATCAGCCCAGCATGTGGAAGTCCCAGGTTCAAATCCAGGCTAGGGAACACAGGAGAAGCACCCATCTGCTTCTCCACCCTTCCCCCTCTCTTTCCTCTCTCTATCTCTCTCTTCCCCTTCTGCAGCCATGGCTCCATTGGAGCAAAGTTGGCCTGGGTGCTGAGAATGGCTCCATGGCCTCTGCCTCAGGTGCTAGAATGGCTCCAGTTGCAGTGGAGCAATGCCCCAGATGGGCCGAGCATCGCCCCCTCGTGGGCATGCCCAGTGGTCGGGCGCATGCAGAAGTCTGACTGCCTCCCTACTTCGAACTTCTGAAAAATACAAAAAAAAGAAAAAAAAGTTTGGAAGAAAGTATAATCCCTCCAGGACAGATTTGAAGATAAATGGAGTAAGCATTTTCTGAGCATCTTCAGTGAGTGCTTCAGAAGATGGTAGGGTGAGCAGGGCCCAGCCCTTGTCTTCCGAGAGCCTGTGATCTGGGGGCCATGATATAAATGTTTTATATCACTTATGCAGCACTTAAAATTCTGTCAGGATAAGGGACATGATGACATGGAGTAAAACTGGAGAACAAAGAAAGCCATCAGGAGATTGAAAGAAGAAAACCTTTTCACACCCAAAGAAAGGGTTCAGAGAGGGGAAAGAAGGCCTCACTAAAGGAAGGGTCATGCAAGATGGGCAGAATTCCAAGACATGGGATTGAGGTCATTCTTGATAAAGTCAGCTCCTCCTTCACAAAGGTGTGGAGGTGGAATGCGTAGGGTGTGCCCATGTGGTCCACTCTCACCTATAGTAAGGTGGCCTTTTGGGAAAAGTGGGGAGAAAAGTGACTTGTTAATAATATCCAGGTTCCTGACTCTTGGGAAGAAGTGATTGTGCTTAATTTCTTAAGCACTGGGGAGTCATTAAAAGCTTTTGAATAAGTACTTGCCTGTTTGCTTGACTTTAGGAAATTGAATGTAGGGTGACTTTGACAGTATTAGATCTGACAGTGGGTAGAGTGTGTGAGCAGGTAATTATTTAGGTAAGAAGGGATAAAGAGCCCAAGGAGAAAAGGTTAAACATGTATAAAAAGGAGGGGGTGCTGGAAGTAAACTCGAAAACTCTTGGAGTGCCAGATGAGAGAGAAAAAGATAAAAGGTTCCAGGAGATGAGGCCAAACGAAAGAGGAGGAGGAGAAGTTGAGTAGGAGGTGGAGTGATTTATGCCTTAAGGAAGGGGCATGGGCTCATGGCAATTGGGGCTCATGGGCTTGGGAGGTTATTTTTGTTTTATTGTTTTGTTTTGTTTTGTTTTTCTGAAGTGAGAAGCAGGGAGGGAGATAGACTCCTGCATGCGCCTGAAATGCCCACTAGGGGCGATGCTCTGCCCATCTAGGGGATTGCTCCATTGTTGTAACTGGGGCCGTTTTAGCACCTGAGGCAGAGGCCATGGAGCCATCCTGATCTCTCGGGCCAACTTTGCTCCAGTGGAGCCTTTGCTGCAGGAGGGGAAGAGAGAGACAGAGAGAAAGGAGAGGGGGAAGGGTGGAGAAGCAGATGGGCGCTTCTCCTCTGTGCCCTGACCAGGAATCGAACCTGGGACTTCCACATGCCCAGCCGACGCTCTACTGCTGAGTTAGCCAGCTAGGGCCATGGGCTTGGATTTTTGTGCCTGCCTTTTACGTCATCCTGAGAGTTAAAGGAGGTGAGGTATAAATTTTGGAGCTTATGAACGCTGACTACTACTGCTACTGCTGCTACTGTTTCTGTTAATGATAGTAAGAGGCTCACTTGAATGCATTAGATTTTGACAATAATAGAAATATGCAGACACTGCAAAGAAGTACTTTCTAATACAGCCATTAAAACCCTAAACTTTTTAAAAAGGAAGACCTTCAGGCTTGACCCCTTTTTTCACTGAGTATCTATTTAATGGAGATTTTATGTTTTCATCTTCCCTAGGTAGGATTTCTGAGTTTATCTTGCTATTCTCATCTATACTTCTCTATTTGATTTTTTATTTTCTTTGTGAGTAATGGGTTCCAGCTCTATTAAAACTGTTTAAATTCTTTAAATAGGTTTCTAGTTTCAACTATAAGGGCTCCATTATCAGATTTCTCATTCTTTTTAAGCATCTAAAATAAGTTATTTTAGCCCTCTACTCAATAGCTTCTGTTCTTCAACCAACTGTTCTTTTGAATAACTTTTAAAAGTCACATGAACACAAATGAGATTTACAAAATAATTTCAGATACTTAGAGAGGCAGCCATGTAAATGTGACAGTGGGTTAATTGGGACGAGGACGTGGAGGGAACCACAATTAAGTATACATATCTTCTATCGGGCAGTCCGGCTAGGAAGACACAGAGGGTTTTTTTTCTATTTGATTTTTAGGGCTCAGTGGGTTCACTCTTTGCTGGGCACAAGGTCATGGTGATTGTGAGCATATGTTGCCATAAGCAAGAAATATTATCCTCACTGTAATTACTGGACAGGAAAGGAGGCAAGAATACCCAGTTTTAGAATCCAGGACTGTGTGATAACAATTCCCCCTCTTTTGTTGAGTACAAGAGCAAGAGTTTTTTATATGCAATTAAAAATACATGTCCAAATACCTCCCTGCATTGTCAGAAATTCTTAGCCCCGGGATTCTGTTTTCTGTTTATTGTTTCTGTCCACCTCTCTCAAAAAGGGCTTGGGAGGCATTTGCTGATTCTATTAAGATTAGGACTGCTATGACCCAAACTGAAAAACAACAGCAGGCTGACAGAATAAATGTGGAAAGTCAGCTGAAGCCATGAAAGGAAGGGCAGACCAGAGAAGGGGCCTCAGTGCCACGAAAATTCTCCCAGCAACTCCCTGTGAGAATGTTGTTTTGTTGGGGGTCAGGGATATTTGGGTTAACCAAAGATAAAAAGAGAATTTAGAAGTAAATTTAATGGTGGGGGTGGTGAACATTCAGTATGGTGTACAGAGATGGGTTGTAATATTGGGCACCTGAAACCTATATATTGTGATTTTGTTAATCAGTGTCATCCCAACAAATTCAACTAAAAAAAAAGAAATTTAAAAGTACGATTCAAATAACAGCACCCAGGTATTGTAATAGGGGCTAATATCATATTTCCACCTTTGCAGGAAATGTGGTATTATCCCCATGTTACAGAAAAAAACTGAGACTCAGAGAAATTAAAACCTTTTTCCTAGGTCACACAGCTAGTAGGTGACAGAGCTGGGATTTGACTCCAATCCTGTGTCACCTCAGCAAAGCATAATAGTTATATCTGCAAAGTAGGCCCACAAACTGTCTCCTTGCTGCCACCTGGTCCAGGCAGCAACCATGTCTGGCCAGCCATGGGCTTCCTGCTTTTGCTATTATTCCCAGCACCTAGAGTAACCTTTTCTGTCACTTCTGTGCGCAGTCCTTTAGTGACGTCCCATCAGCAAAAGCCAAGTCCTTCCTGGGTGGTCTCCAGGCCCCTCACTGACCTCATAGTCCTCTTGTTTGCTCTGCTCCAGGCTCGATCGTGGTTCCTGGAGCCCCCCGCCCCCAGCCCGCCTCAGCCTCCAGGCTTCCCAGGCTATTCCTGGCCCGAATACTCTTCCCCAGGCCTCTATAGGGCTCCCCTCCCTCCCTCGGGTTCTCTGCTCAGATCTTTCCCAGAGAAATCTTCCGCGAGGCACCTCCCTCTCTCTATAAAACCGCATACTCCTCTCACCTCCTACTTCTGTCCTTGCCTCAACTATTAAAATAATTCTCTTCCTTGACCCCATGCCTTTTTAGTTAGGATATATTTATATTTTTATGACCTGTTTCTTCCCCCTAGAGCAGCAGCCCTGTGAGGGATCAGCTTTGGGTAGTTCACTGTTGGATGCCCAGCCTGGCACGTATGAGGTGCTCAATAAATCTTGGTTGAATGAATGAATAAATGGATGAATGAATCACGGTATTCCAGTTATAAATTAAGGATGTGTTATTGTCCGTCTTCCCACAATCCTTACGAGGCCAGACAATTTAAGGGAAAAGACAATTTTAAAAAAAGAAAAGGATTTCCTGGCAGGAATTTATGTATTTATATGCAGTGTTTGAGTAGTAGCAGTCCAGTTGAAGAAAAACAACCATATTTCCTGTACTCTAGGAATTTGAAATCTCTAAAGAACTCTGACCTTGGAAAATGCCTGATAACACACATCTGGAGTTGTTTGTGGCAAAAGATGTAGCAAATAGGCAAATATTCTGTGTTCAGGGAAAGGCATTGGTTTAAAGCAGTGGTAGTCAACCTGGTCCCTACCGCCCACTAGTGGGCGTTCCAGCTTTCATGGTGGGCGATAGCGGAGCAACCAAAGTATAAATAAAAAGATAGATTTAACTATAGTAAGTTGTTTTATAAAGATTTATTCTGCCAAACTTAGCGAAAATTCGACATAAAGTACTTGGTAAGTAATTATTATTATATGCTTTAACTTGTTGTAACTCTGCTTTATAAATTTTATAAGGTAAAGTTTCTTCCCCACTTTATAAGTCACCATTACTGTGGAACTGGTAGGCAGTTAGAAAATTTTATTAACAGAGATACAAAAGTGGGTGGTAGGTATAAAAAGGTTGACTACCCCTGGTTTCAAGGATAAAGATTGGTGGGTTCACACACCCCCATCTTTTGAGATAAGTAGGAATTTTTATCTGATCATCCAGATGAGGCAGAGGCTCCTGGCTGTGACTAGCTCCATTGGGGGCCATTCCTCTGTACCTTTTGGGGTACCAGTTCTGCCTCCATTCAGAAAGTACACTGGGAAAGTCAGGGTGGTCAGCCTCCTTTGCCATGTGTCTAGCTAGTTAGGAATTTTGAGTTAATTTCTTCAAATATCTCCTCCCACCTCTTTTGCCCCTCCACATCCTCCTCCTGCTTTCTAGGTTCTTTTTCTTTAAAAGTATTGAAGAACAAAATCCAACTGATTAAATTTGGATATCTAATTGTCTTTAATAAATAATTCATGAATTGGGCAGCCTCCCATCTAGCAACCAGTAGGGCTTTCTGAGGGGTTGTTTTTACAGGGTGAAGAGTGGGGCGAGGGAGCTATTTAAAAAAAAAAGATTATTTTTGACAAGGACATCTTTTTAGGTGGGTAATGGCAAGAGCTTTTATCATGAAGATTGTGTCTTCTTTCTTTTGGGGAGATGAGGGGAGATAGAGAAAACTCACATAACAGATTTCTTTGTTGGTATTGACCAGAAAAGTCCAGAGTGATTGATTAAGATTATTATTTTTCTGGTAAAGGTTAAAACAGCAGTTAGGTCAGATATTAAATCTAGGTTTGACATCCTGGGCTTTAGCACAAGTGACTCCATTTTGGGTGTGTGGTTTTCTCTTTAACAAAAGTAAAGGGAGAGGCCCTGGCCGGTTGGCTCAGCGGTAGAGCGTCGGCCTGGTGTTCGATTCCCGGCCAGGGCACATAGGAGAGGCGCCCATTTGCTTCTCCACCCCCCCCCTTCCTCTCTGTCTCTCTCTTCCCCTCCCGCAGCTGAGGCTCCATTGGAGCAAAGATGGCCCGGGCACTGGGGATGGCTCCTTGGCCTCTGCCCCAGGCGCTAGAGTGGCTCTGGTCATGGCAGAGCAACGCCCCGGAGGGGCAGAGCATCGCCCCCTGGTGGGCAGAGCGTTGCCCCTGGTGGGCGTGCCCGGTGGATCCTGGTCGGGCGCATGCGGGAGTCTGTCTGACTGTCTCTCCCCATTTCCAGCTTCAGAAAAAATACAAAAAAAAAAAGTAAAGGGAGAAAGCCTAGCTAGACCAGATGCCTATCCATGAGAGTTGTCCTCCTCTTCTGCCTTCCTCCATGACTGGGAGATAGGTAAGGTTAAAGGGGAGAAGGGGGGACCTTACAAGCTAAAACTTTGTCCTCATGTAATCAACCATATGCTTTTTGTAACTGATGAAATACTTTCTTTCCATGGTCGATGGAAATATTCTCTAATTGCTGGTGGCCAATATGTGAATCTTAAAGTTGTGTGTGTGTGTTTGTGTGTGTAATGGATTTTTCTATTGCACTTAATAAGATGAAAGGTTTTTTTCATTTATGAATTAAACAGTGGTTAGTGGTTCATTTCAAGATTGTTTGTTTTAGAGTATTTTTTAATGGCTAAAATTAATGCTAGTAAGACTCGAGATTTTCTAAAGCATATTTTCTATTTTTTTTCTTTCCCCATTTAACCAGAGCTGAATAGCTCACAAGTAGAAATTATGTCTATGTAGGCACAGAGAGTTAAAAAAACATCTAGGTGCAATTTTAATAAATTATGGTTTTATGAATTGAAAATTTGTAGTTTGACACAAACAAACTTCACTCGATATTGTGATCTCCTTCCTTATCTCGCTCACGTGGGGAAGGAAAAACTCCCTGTGGAATGCAGTGATTTCAGATCTTGCAGGAGGCAGGAGGGAAGCCTGGGGTGCTCACCTGGGAGAGCTTGTCCTCCCAAGCCAGGTTTTCTGCAGGCTGTGGGCTCTGGGAACTGCAGCTGGAGCACAGGCCTGGGAGAGAGCGCATGTCCCAGCTGTCCCCACCACATGCCCATTTGTCAAGGCAAGGGTGGCCTTGTGCACTTGACTCAGCATCCATGCGAATGTGAGAGCAGAGGAGTCTGGAGAAGTTGTCAGTCTTTTGCTGAAAGAAGGCTTTTCTCAGGACCACTAAGTGCCAACATTCTTGCCTCTTGAGCCTAGATTTGAATGGAGCCGGCTCCCACATGTCAGGGAGGGCAGTGAGCTTGCTCTGCATTCCAGATGGATAATGAAGTTGTTCCCAAATCTATCACCACCTCCTCCTTTCAACTTGAAGGGAAGTGGAACGCTGGCTCAGTAGGATATTCTGAAGGACGGGAGGCAAGGTAGGGAGGGGACAGAGAAGGGCTCAGTCTTTCCTGCTTGCCCCCACTGTCACTTGCTGCCACGTGTGGAAAGTGGACAGGCGCATAGATCACCTTTAGCTAAACACAAGTGCTGGCCAATTCTCGGTGGGAAGAAAACAATGAACAAATTAATGAATTGTGGCTGAAGGACATCTCCTTTCAAAGCCCACTATTTAAGAATGATCCCCTGGTAACCACTTTTATTAAATAAACACAGGTGGAATGTTGGTCATTCTCAACCCTTGTGGTTTCCTGTGGTAACACAGTCCTCCAACTTAGCAAGCTTGAATGTTGATTATATTACAAGGAGGCATTTAGTTGTGGTTCCGAATGCTTTTAAGCATGAAAATCCAATTCTAATATACATACATAGAAAATTCATAAACACTGAGGTTGCCGGTTCAAAACCCTGGGCTTGCCGGGTCAAGGCACATGTGGGAGTTGATGCTTCCTGCTCCTCCCCCTTCTCTCTCTCTCTCCCCTCTTTATAATGAATAAATAAAATCTTTAAAAAAAAATTAAAAAAAAATTTATTCTGACCTGTGGTGGCGCAGTGGATAAAGCGTCGACCTGGAAATGCTGAGGTCACCAGTTCGAAATCCTGGGCTTGCCTGGTCAAGGCACATATGGGAATTGATGCTTCTAGCTCCTCCACACCTTCTCTCTCTGTCTCTCTCTCCTCTCTCTCTCCCTCTCTGTCTCTCTTTCCCTTTCTCTCTCCTCTCTAAAATGAAGAAATAAAATTTAAAAAAAAATTAAAAAAAAAAATTCCTGGGCCTTTACTTTCTAGTAGCTATTCTGTTATCATCTGTTGATTGAGAAGATGCATAGTTAATACCAGTATCATAATCAAAACTAAGATCAATAATGTGTGAAATGAATTTGAATTGTAATTATTGTGGGATTTAGTACATTTGAAAACTCATATACATATTCACACACACACATGCACACACATATATATTTACAAACAGTGACTAGTGTTCATGGATTAATGCAATTTTCTCATTCCCCACCAAATTTAGGCCCCCTCCCCTACCCCACCTTTGCAATCCAGAGCCCCAGGTTGGGCTCTATTGTGAGAACAAAAAAAAAATTGTGATTTTGGAGTCAGGCAGATATGGGGATCAGATTTCAACTCTACCACTTTCTATATTTTCTTAGATACATTACTAAACCTTTTTGTGCCTCAACTTCCTCATCTTTAAAACGGAGATGACATTTCAGCTTCACAGGGGCCATGGAGGAATCGAAGTTTTCTCATGCCTCACGTGGTGCCTGGCACGGGGTGTTGGCGTTTCCTCTTCCTGCCTGCCGTTCTCCAGCTCCGACACAGACCCAAGGCCCGAGATGTGCAAAATCAAAATTGCAGATGCTCCTCGACTCCCCATGGGGTTACACGCTGATAAACCCGTTGCGGGTTGAAAATGCGTTTACTACACCTAACCTACCGAGCACCACCGCTTAGCCCAGCCTTCCTTAAATGTGCTCAGAACACCTACAGTCGCCTGCAGTTGGGCAGAATCACCTAACACCGTGAATACCCCGTGGAGTGGAGGTTGTGTACCCTCGTGACTGCGTGGCCGACTGGGAGCTGGCTGCGGCTCTCCTGTCACCGCCCAGCATCATGAATGTCATGCCGCAAAATGATCAAAATTCAAAACCTGAAGTACAGTTTCTGCTGAATGTTTATCCCTTGTGTACCATCATAAAGTCATAAGTTGAGCCATCTTAAGTTGGGGATGACGCTCAGTTAATTCTTTCTTCTCGCTGTGACCTTGAGTTGCAATGTTTGTTCTAGTTACTACTGTTTAGGAAATGACTACTACAGTTAGTGGTATAAAAGTACTTCTTACGCTCACAAGTCCTCTGAACAGGATGCTGTGGGGACAGCTTGTCTCTGATCCATGATGTGGAACCTCAGCTGGGGAGACTCAAAGGCTGGGGCTTGGAATCACCTGGCTTCTCATTCACTCAATGTCTGGTGCTTGAAGCTTGCTCTCACCTAAGACCTTAGCTGAGGCTTTTGGCCAAAACACTCTGTCCTCGCTGTGTGGTCTGGATTTTCTCACGTGTGGTAACTGTGTTCCGAGAGTAGCACCCCAATAGAGCCACATCGAAACTGCAGTACTCTCTATGGCCCAGCCCTGTGAGTGACATGGTGTCCCTTCTGTCACATTTCATCAAACGCACTATCACAAAGTGCTGCCCCGATTTAAGGGGAGGAGAAATAGACACTATCTCTTGATGCAGGTGGCAGGGTTCTGCCTGCATATGGGACCAGAAATCTTGCTGTGCCATTTTTGGAAAATATAATCTGCCACAGTATAATATGAGCAGTGTATAAGTCTGTAAGTGGAGGAACTCCCAGAATGTTCTAGTACTGATGCTCCTTGGGTTACTGAAGTAACATGCCAGAATTTACCAACACTAACCAAAAGCCAAGACCTTAACATATGGGCCAGGAGCACAGGACTTTGAACTCTGTCCCAGGACAGGATCACCTGCCAGCTTTGAACTTGAGCCTGGGTTTTCATCTGAAAGCCACTGAAATGGTCGTTTGTCAGCAGTGTGTTGGTAATTGAACTCCGAGGTGTAAGACACACACGGGGAGCCAGGGACTGATTCTTTCCCTTTCCTGGTGCCCTAACCTTGTTTTACTTCATGACAGCAGCCATGTTGCCTATCCCCCACCTTGCCCTCATTAATAAAAGTTCATCAGTTAGAATGTTTCCTGAGATTTATTTTGAACTTATTTAGATTGTTTTAGAAAAGTTGTCGTGTTTGGAAGGTCACCACTAGAGAAGAGTTGACTTCTATGGTAGGATAAGAGTTCTTCCTACTAGCATAATCATTCTTCTTTTTTTCCAGTAAATAATCACATTTTAATCACTCTTCATTCAGAGCTTGTTTGCAAGTGAGACGTTGTTAAAGTTGAACGAACTATACTCTTTGGAGTATTAAGCTAAAAAGAAATTCTGAAGACTAAATTATGAACACAGGATTTTAAAAACCAAAATCTAGATCTTGTAGCATGATTATATACAAACCAGAAAGTTTGACGGAGGGATGGTGACATAAAAAATAATTGTAGTTTATCATTTCTATGGACTAGAGTTAGTCTGTAAAATGTTCAGTTGCTTCTAGACTTTAGTGACTTTGTCTCAGATTTTTTTTAATCTGTCAAATAAAAATAATAGTCCTCCCACAAGGTCACACTGGGCTGTTTGGGGTTCACCAAGGGTAACAGGCGAGAAGTCTTGGACAAGAACACGTGCTCTTCACAGGTAGATTTCTGACACTTTTCATTAGGCAGAGTTTGGACCTTGAGCCATGCAGTGCCACTGAGAGGGGTGGGACGAGACTCGCCCCCAGGGCGTCCCTTTCCTCTTTCTTGTCCTTTTCCTTTTCTTTCTTTCTTTTTCTTTTCTTTTATTTCTTTCATCTCCCCCCTTACGTCTTTTATCTTCCTGCCGTCTTTTTCTCTCCTTTGTCTTCTCCAAGGCCTTCAGTCTTCTCTTGACATCGGTAGATACTGCCTGTCAGATCAGGCACTGACAGCTTGTGGTCAAAACTTTTGTCTTTTGTATGTTTTTTACCAGGATTTCACATCATTCTCAGCCTGGGCTTAAGAGGCAACTGATTTTATGATTACCTTTGAGCCTGTGTCTGGGGGGTGAGGAGGTCATTATCCAAATAACCAAGATCTGGCTGCTTTCTACACCTCAGCACGACACAAAGTAATGTTCATGTGACAAGTCAATGCCTAGAAATTAAGTATGTGCTTTTATGTCTTGGATTTGGCATTCTTATTTAAAATCATCTGTTCTTTTTCTGCCAACCAGTGTCTAAATATATTTGCATGTTTTTCTTGACTAGATACTTTGGGCTGCTCTAGAGGAGAGCTGTCTGTTAAGTGCTTCCCTCCCCAAAGTGAGTGTCAGGTATGCCACTTAGTATATATTAAATCATGTAGCATATATATTAAATCAGATTTTTCCAAATAGATCCTTGCTCAACTCAAAGCCTACCGATTTAAATGTTGGTCACACCTGAAAAATACTTTCACAGCAATGTCCAGACTGGTGCCTACCAGACAATTGGTTGACATGGAATTAGCCGTCATGTGGTGGTGGTAATGCAAAAGGGGCAGCCTGGGCTCCCTTGACAGCAGTGGTCCCCAGCCTTTTTTGGGCCACGGACCAGTTTAATGTCAGAAAATATTTTCACGGACCGGCCTTTAGGGTGGGACGGATAAATGTATCACGTGACCGAGACAAGTGTCAAGAGTGAGTCTTAGACGGATGTAACAGAGGGAATCTGGTCATTTTTTAAAAATAAAACATCGTTCAGACTTAAATATAAGTAAAACGGAAATAATGTAAGTTATTTATTCTTTCTCTGTGGACCGGTACCACGGCCTGGGGGTTGGGGACCACTGCTTTATAGCAAAAGTGGGCTTTCAGAAGCTGATTTAATGAAAGCCAACTTTCCAATGGTATTATTCATAATGGTGTGCTTTCATATGTGTCACATCACTTCACTTGACCCTTTCAACTGACCATTTCATACAGGAGTGAGTGACCACACATTAAATCATAAAGAATTCATTACCCATATATTTCTGTTGATGAAAAACATTAAGTGTACTATGTAGACTGTGGACTGGTATTTACACAAAGCTTCAAAATTTCCACACTTCTTGCTACACTTGTTTCATGAATCCCTTGGTCGACCCTGTTTTGCTTTAGAATCTTAATCAGAATATAGAAAAATAACGAGACCTGTAGCTTAGTTTTCCTTGGAACTTTGAGCTATAATCCTCCTTTGCCACCGTGGGAATTCCACTTTAGAAAAATCTACGGCTATAGTTGAGGTAATCTTTGAGCTTTACTTCTGTTGCTCCTACTGCCCATTCAACGGAGGCTGAGAAAACTGGCCAGCAATGAAATGGAAGCTGCCTCTCTGAGGCCGCAGGCTCTGGCAGAATGGAGAGGTAGGGTCTCCTAGGTAACCCAGCTTGTGCTGCATCAATTCCCCTTTCAAAAGGGCCTGGGGTCTATTTAAAATGTGTTGGTAACTGTTAAAGAAGGAACCTTTAAAGCCCTCCACCACCAACTTCGTTGTGATTTAAATTAATCCCTACTTTTCATTCTTGCATAGAACTAATTAACACCCTAATTATTTAGAGTGCTTTAAAACCAGATGACAGGGTCTCTTCTTTCTCTAGAAGGGACTGGAATTTTTCTTTGGGAGCAAGAGGAAATGTATTTATGGGTAGTCTGCAAAAGGATTTAAATCATTTAGAAATATACCACTATTATGGAACACTCTTTTCTTTCAGTGTCTGTGACTTAAGGGTCACGGAAATAAATTCTGGGGTTTGTACAACCCAAGTAGCTTTCTAAGTACATGAGACCTGAATGCAATTAACAACGTAGATTAATTTAAGAAACTAGAAAAAAAATACAATTGAATATTTATTAGCAGAGTATCAGATTATGAGGGTAGATATTTCTCTTGTCCTTCATTTTATATTTTTCAGTTATGTGGTTATACTTTGTTTTTAAAACCTTCAGGTAAACGAATAAAAATGGGTAATGTTATAAACTGAGAAAATATACTCCCATACCTATATTTATTTTTTTTTATTTTTTTTAATTTTTAAACGTAGCAGTTTTATTGTAAGAGACAGTGGACCATGCCATCATATATATTTTTCCTTCTGTGGCCCTGAGTAAACAAAGTGTCCAAAATAAAAAAAAAAAAATCTAAGTTTTTGGTTTCAATCTTTATTTTATGTATCAAAAGACCACCATACAAATCTGTGACATTAAGTGTCCTGTCACTGCTCTGTAGGGAGATTCATGGGCAGGAGAAAGCATAGAGCTGATGATGTTGATTTCCATAGTGTTGATGAAAAGGACATATTCTCATAAACTCCCACTTCTCCCCCCCCCCCCCCCAAAGAGCCAAAGTGATCAACATGCTTTATTCTCATACCTATATTTAAACAACATTGTTTATCTTCACCTAAAAGAAAGACATTGTCTTTATCTAACAAAAATCTTTGGGGGGTTATTTTCTATTTTAAGCAACTGGTCAATTGTTGCTGGGTTTTTTTTGTTTTTTTGTTTTGTTTGTTTTTTTACAGGGACAGAGACAGTCAGAGGGATAGACAGGGACAGACAGAAACGGAGAGAGATGAGAAGCATCAATCATCAGTTTTTTGTTGCGAGACCTTAGTTGTTCATTGATTGCTTTCTCATATGTGCCTTGACCGCGGGCCTTCAGCAAACTGAGTAACCCCTTGCTCGAGCCAATGACCTTGGGTCCAAGCTGGTGAGCTTTTGCTCAAACCAGATGAGCCTGCGCTCAAGCTGGCGACCTCGGGGTCTTGAACCTGAGTCCTCTGCATCCCAGTGTGACAGCTCTATCTACTGTGCCACTGCTTGGTCAGGTCGTTCAATTGTTTTGTAGTTATATACCCAACAGACTCTTCTGTAAGACATTTGTTTATTGATTTGTCTATTTGTTTACTTATTTGTTTTCAGGGGGAAAAAAATAAGAGAAAACAGCCTTGGCCCCGACACACGGAGGCTGTTGGCACAGTTGTCTTCCACATTGCTTTCCCATTTTCCAGCTTCTTGGCACTCAGCTACTTTGGTGCTTCCCTTTTCTAGTATCAAAAAGAGAAAAGAAAAGAAGAAAAAAGAATAGCAAGAGCCATTTTATAAATAGTTTGGTGAAAAACTACTCAGGGAAATGAGTGGCCAATTGGTTGCTGCTCTGATCCACTTTTTGGTCAACTGTCGTCTCGGCTCCTGAGATAGAAAACAGTTAGACAGAAGACAGTTGAGAGTACTGGGCTGGCGCTGGCTGGGGGAGGTTTACATGGATGCAGAACAGGCAAGTTGAGGATTAACCTGAGTGACAAGTGGCCTGACCTTCTAGAAGCCCAGAGCTGGCCAGGGTGGCATGTTGTACAACGGACCAAAGGTGGGGGGCACTGTGAAGCGAGCGTATCACACTCCCACTGGCTGTTTCTGTCTCCTGAAACCACACCAGGGAGAGAGTCCCAGGCATTACAGTGGAAGTGGCCCCTGGAGATGACTTAGACAGAAAAAGCAGAGCACAGGCCCAGCACAAGGACAGCCAGCCTCCCAGGGATTGTCCAAGAGGTCTGGGGCCTGAGGGTTCAGCTCACTGGGATTTCCCCCCCTGCCAGGCAAGGAGGCCTTGGAGGCATGTGGTGGGTTCTCTTTCTACTCTGCAGGGAACCTGAGCTGACCCCATGGACCAGTGCCCAGCAGGAGTCTTATCCTTGATAAGTATCCAAAAAAATGTGGCCCTTGGATTTAACAGTTTTTGTAGACACAGCCGTAGTACTGAGTGTGTTGGGTTACCATCGCTAATTTTACCAGGCAGTTCTTTTAAGTCTCTGCACCTTACAGAAGTGCTAATTTTTACAAAATATTTACCATGCTACATATTTAAAGTCATTAGTATAGGTTTTTTGAGGTGCTTAGAGGGTTTTCCTCCTTATGTCTAGACACAATGGTGATGAGACTATGATTGACACACAAGGCAAGCTGTTACTGTCCCACCCTAGTCTATTCTGAGAGCCTGGAGTAACTTCTCTATGTTTAGAAGCCTCCGTGTGGCTTGTGCTTGCGTTTCTCAAACACAAGCTGTTCATCTCAGTTTAGTTGTGTGAAATGTGTTACTGAAAAAAGAAACAGATTGTTTTATTATACTGAATTTCCAGGATCCTTGGAAATTAATTGGGGGGGGGGGGCGAGTATGAGAATGCAATCCTTTGAGGAATCTGAGGTCCAAGAAAGTTAAAGAAGTTCCCCAGAATCACACAGGCACCTGGCATTTAACTTTCGACAGCACAGGGCCTTTGTCGGTCTTATTCACAGATCTGGCCTGTGGCAGAAGGTGCCAATCAATATCTGCAGGATGAGTGAATGAATGAATGGGCCATGCCAGGGTCTGCGCCCCGGTTTAGGTCAGTACTCTAATGTCCCTATTGAACATGGGCATTTAACTCTATTTGAGATGTAGTTGATCCCTTGAACTGTCGCAGTTTGAAAGGGTTTCTGTTTCTCTTCAGTCATTGCCTTCAGCAGTGTCAAACTGAATCTCCCTTTCCTTCTCAATATGCAACATCCGTAAACTTCTGGAGACAAATCCAGTTCAAAAAGTCAATCTCTGACTTGATTTTAAATATACTTTTTCTCCAGTGCAGCTTGACCCTGTCTCCAAGCACCTGAGTGAGAGGAGGGAGGAGGTATTCTGCCCTTTTTAACTCCTTCTGCCCCTTTCTTATTTGGGGTCTAGTTACCTCAAAGTTGGGGGCAGAGAGGAACCACGGGACAGGAAGATGAACATCTCTTAGTTGGGTGCTAGTGTTGTCTTCTTGCTGGTCCAGGCTGTTTCTCTGGCCTACAGCTGGCTTAGAGTTTGTCCCCAGTCTCAACTACCTGACTCTGTGACATTTTTTCCAGCTGGGCCTTTTCTAGTCCATTCCACTACCCTCTTGGTTAGGGTACCAGCAACATGACCCCAGTTGGGCTTCAAAATGGGGTGTCCATTTGAGTCCCAGGAAACTCACTAAGTCTTGTCTTTCCAGGAGCGTGTTAGCTGCTTCTCTGGTGCAGCCTATTTCCTGTTTTTATTCCCGCACCACCCCCTTCTCTCCAGGTCTCAGCTCCCTGCTCAGAAGGACACAAAAATCAGACAATCCACTGCCTAAGTAGATGGGTCAAAGAGATATTGGCCTGTCATTCTTGTTGGTGGGAGGGAGGGAGTTGGGAGGTTGAGTACCTGAAAGAATGGAGGGCTCACATTTCCACATTTCCCTCCCCTCAAGGACTCTCCCCCCCCCGCCCCAGGGCTCTAACAGACTAGGAAGCCCATATTAACAAGGTGGCTCTGTTACCTTTTAGTAACATCTGGAGAAATTATACCCCCCCCCCAATTTTTTTTTTTTTTAAAATTTGGGTCACTTACTGGTTCTCAGTTCTTAGCAATGGGCTTTTGACTCTAGTGCTGAGGCAGTAAGAATGATCATATCAAGATTCTTTTATACACAGATGCCAAAGGCATTTGGAAGAAGAAAAAGCACTTGTGCTGCTTTGTGTTATTAATGATTTGAGGGTTAAAAAAAATGACAAACTTATGAATTGGGCCATTAACTGGCAGGTTGGGAAGATTCCAGAAGCATTTGTGTCTTATCTCATTTATTCTTCAAATTGCACTATATTCTATAGACATGAATGTTTAGAGTTGTTCAGGGCCAAGTTATGTATAATTATGAAAGTCTGATAGCAGCCTAGATGCTCATTACCATTTTAGCTATAAAAATTTTTGATGTACTGTAGTTTTTTATTAATATGGGGAAAATAGAGTAAAATATTTGCTATATACACAGATAAAAATTTGGACTAATAACAAAAAAAGCAATAGGGTTATTCTTGAATGATAGGATTAAAAGTAATTTCATTAATTGTATTTTTAATTCTCTGTAGTTTTTGAACTTTCCTACAATGAGAATTATTTATTTATCTAAAAATATTGTTTAAAGAAATTTACTGTTAATGGAAACCTAGTATATATTTGTATCCACTCTTTGGTCTTTTGGGTGTCCTACATCCTTAATTGCTGAAGACTTTCTACATTTGTCATAATTTCTGAACATGGAGGCCTTCAGTTAGTATTTTCTCTTACTTGGCCTAATAACTATTCCCTCAATACAAATCTGGTTTATATCTCAACAACTGAATGTCCTAAACTTTATTTGGCATTTATAAATGCATGTGGTTTGTTTCTTAATTTGGACAAATGCCTTTATTACAGTATAAATCTTCTAAGTAACTTTATAAATTATATTGTAGCCCTCATTTTGAAGAGTGGAACTTGTACTTGTAGAAAGATCTTCTAAATGCTATTTGTCCTATGTCCTATTTTGTTATTTGTTGAAGTCACTGAAGTGTGTAAGGAAGGTGAATTCTACCACATATAAGTGCCTAGATAGGCTTAACACAAATCAGAATGGAGTTTTAGCATGCAGAGAAATGGTGGCCTCATAGGTATGCATTTTTTCCTTTGTGTGGATCTAGTATCAGCCTGTAAGCTCTGTGGGTCAGGAGCCTGACTTCACGGCTAATTTCCTGTGGCACCCCAGATCTAGCACAATGCAAGGTACATGATACAGATGGTCATGATAATCTCAAACGTTTACTCAGCACTTAATATGTGCAAGGCATACTACTATGTGGTTTCCATACATCATCTTCTTTATGTTGCTCTCTAAGATAGGTGGTTTTTAACCAGTTTTGAATGGAGAAGCAAAGTAGAGGTGGAGTACACATAATAACATGTGAGAAATGCAAGTATTTTTGATGCCAAAACTAGCCTAAAATTCCAGATGGATACACCTTGGAAGCCTTTTGATTAGGTAGATTGAAACTCAGTTTAAATTAGAACATTTCATAAAAGTGTGTATACAATGTGGGTTTGAAAAAATTGAGATAACAATGAAAAAGTCACATGTGACTTTAGTGTCTAAACCAGTGGTTCTCAAATTGTGAGCCCTAGAAGATTTCCAGATGCACCCTATGGTATTCCAGAGAAATATGTGCCTTTTGGGGACCAAAAATCCAACAGGGTTTTTGGAGTTTAGATTTTGGGGGGACAGAGGTGTGGGGAATTGGCTGTAAGCTGACAGTCTGCCCAACCCCCCCACCTCATTTGCCTGATTAGGTTGCAAAAGGCTGTTAAGCTGTGGTGCTGGATTGTTTACACTACCCTCCATGTTCCTGGAAAGACTGGAGGCAAGTTTCTTCTATCCTTTGTTTGGTGTAAAGTTAGGATGATATGTATGGTGGGGGTTTTCTGCACTCAACACAATTAAGAATAAAAAGAGAGGAATACTTCAGTGTATTGACGAGGAAATGAGAGTTTGCCTTTCAAATATATGCCCAACCATTGAAGAAATCGCTAGGAAACATCAGGCTTGTGTTTCTCATAAACACAACAATGAAAACACTTAACACATTCATGCCAGGACCTGCTGAATTTACTAAATCTTACTAAGAATGTATCTATATATATAAAAAGATAACTTTTTTTTTGTTTTTTTATTTTTTTAACCCCTTTTTTATGAATTCTAAAAAGCATAACAAAAAAAGTAACATAAAAATTTTTTTAATGTCATAATAAATTTAATTTTGTTTTATATTTATTTCATTTAATTACCATAAAAGCATGTTTGGACTTTATATTTTTTTCTTTAATATGTGACTTAATTATTATAACATATTTCTCATAAATTTGTATATAGTGCGCCTACAATTATTTGTAGGATTTTAAATGTGCCCCGACTTCAAAAATTTTGGAAACCACTGGTCTAAACTGTAGAATCCCTGTTGTGTTCTGAGTGCCATAATTGGTATCATCCTGCTACTAAACAGAACAATTCAGTGGTAAGGTGAGCACACGGATAATTCTACAGTGTAGGATGTGCTGGGAATAGAGCGTTTAAGCTGGGCTTGGAGTGTTGACACGGAAAGTAGTTCTAGCATAAAGTTCTGGAGGCAGGTTTTGAGCATGGTTTGATTTTTTAAAAATATCATACTATGGGGAATCATGGGGTTCTGTGAGTTAATGCCTGTCATTCATTCCAAGAAGATGACCGCCCTCCTGCACAATGTTCTTTTTGTAAGGAAAAGTATATTGGAGGAAAATATGGATCTTAAATTGTGGAACTTCAAGTCTGAATGTTTAATATCGAGCGGATGGCAGTCAGTATTGCAACCCAGTTTTCAAGTTCCAAGTTTATTTTACATCTTCATTGTTTTATGGCTGTATTAACAACAGTTTTCCTTCTTTTGCTATACAACATTTATGTCAACCAATAGTACTAGATTTTGGAGTCCTTATTTCGATTCACTACTTGGTCAATTGGACCATGCCTTTGACAGTTCCTGAAGGTGCACTTGGGTAAGGGTATACTTAGCCTTGCGTATCTGCGAGTGTGTTCCAGTTTCCCACACATCTGAACGACCGTCGGAGAGAATGGCTGCTTAATGCTTGGTTCCTCTCAAAACTGTTGGTGATGGTCACGTCTTCAGGTGGCCAGTGTTTTGAAGAAATCTGAACCAGCCTGATTTGGGGAGCCATTGAAAATACCTGTTTTCATTCTGAATACCAAGAGATTTTTTTCTTTATTCTTCAAACTTAGACTGTCTCTATGAAATGTGTCTCAAAATACTGGTCTCTCCCACCCCCACCCCCCAACCACGCCAATCATTAATTCTGTTCATTACTTGGAGAGTAATTTCATTTTATAGACAAGCTTTTCTTTAGCTCAGGGTAGTTTGCTTTTATTTCTTAATTTTGCTTAGATTTTTACATCATAGATTCTATTGAATGGGTGCCATGTATATATATATGTGTATATATATATATATATATATATATACATATATATATAATCTTTTTTTCTGTACCTTTTTACTATCTTGATTTCTTTTCCTTTTATTAAGTCTTTTACTTTAACTCCAAATTTCCTAGATTCCTCAATCTGTTGTTCACTGTTTCCAGCACAGTTTAAACTTGGCATCTCCTTGCAGTTTTCTTTGATTCCAGATTTTTCTGCAGAGCAGTTCCATAGACATATTTTCCTCCTGAATCTAGTTTAAAGTGCACATTAGAAACCCTCTCTGGTTTCTTCAAGAGTAATGCTGTTTCTCAGGAACAGATGTGCCCCAATCCCTCCAAGTAATTCCCTTCCTCTGGACTACTGTCTCTAGAGGGGGCGGGGAGGGGCTATGCTCATCCAAATTGGAGAATGAATGGATTCTATCAGCTATTAGAAGAGTTCTATTTTAATATCCAGTCCAAAAACAACAAACAAACCAGGGAAACCTAGAGTTGTCATTCTGTACTTTGCCATTTCAGAAGTCCAGCAGCCTACGTCCAGGAGCATAAGAATCTGACGTGACTGAGCAGGAAGGTCCTGTCTGGGCAAGAGTTCCGCATCAGTGGCAGCCTGGCCTTCGCCGGGGCTGTGCCCCCTTCTTGGCTGGGCACAGTTGTCTTCCTTAGGCTCTGGCCACACATGCCAGCACTGTTGGCCTCCCGGGGTTTTCAGTGACCTGCTCGCGTGTAGTGCACTTCATGGTGACCCACCCTCGCCGCCACCCTTCATGCCTCTGAATTAGGCACCGTGAATGGACCATTGTTGGGATCTCTTCCAGGCGTTTTCCTGGCAGGCGAGAGGGCAGCTGGTTGTCATCATTGGTCCAATTGGCCTTTCTTCAAACATGTCCCATCTGACCTAAAACTGCAAGAAATCCCCTGAAGTTCCTGGCTTGTGGATATCATCTTTCCATAGCTTTCAGTGCAGATACAAGTTTTTCTTTCCATTTCATATTCTGCAATTCATTTTAATCAAACAGTGATAAAATCGTTCAAGATATTAAAGGCACAGATGAACTTACCCAAGGTCCAAATTGCCTTAGTAACTTCACGTGGACGCTCGTTGCAGTTGGAGCATCTGGGTTTGCAGACGTTTCTCAGCGCCTCTCGTCTGTGCTGAAGCCAGACAGGGACTCTGGGCTTGGCCCTGGGAGTGTGTTGTGGATGTGAACATCAGCCAGTCCTCGAGGGAAAGAGTGGCTATTCAAAGTAATGGAATAGGCTTTCCCTTGGGACTGTGAATAACGATCATACTAGTTAACACTTACTGAATGCTTACTGTGTGCCAGGCCCCAGTCTAAATGGTTTGCTGGTATTTGATTGATTTAATTCTCACCACAACTCTCTGATAGAAGTTACATTTAATATCTCTCTTCTTACTATTGAGGCACACAGGAATTAAGTAACTTGCCCAAGAGCACAGGGAGGAAGCTGGGCTGTGGCCTTAGGCAGCCTGGCTTCTGGGTCCATGCTTAAAAGCAGCCTGTTACTCTGCGTTTCAGTAAGTGAAGAGTTTGGGTTTGTTAGTATATACAGAAAGGCGCCAGCTGCTGCCCAGAAGTGCAGGGGGTGTCAAGATGTAAATGTCAAGATACTGACATTCAAATAGTTGCACTGGAGAAGAGGTGAATATCTTGGGGGAATCCTGACCATTGGCTAATTCTACCAGGCTTCGTAGTAACACTGTGTTTAAAGAGCCCAGTGTTTCGCTGGTGTCTTTTACTTAGGCAAACATTTATTCACTCGACAAACATTTAGTCCACACTGGCTGTCAGTCCTTGTGCTAGGTGCCTGGCATACAGGTGTAAACACCATACCCTGCCCTGGAACTCACATTCTGTGGGACACCACTGGATAAATATCAAATGACTCACCAAATGTCTTGAAGTGCTAAGAAGTTGTTTGTAGCATGCCCTCAGAAATGGAGTTTTAGAAGTTCCAAAGCAACCGTGTTTTCTGTTATTTCATTGTTTTCACATTGAGTAAATTGATAAATTTATTTTCAGTGTGGTTCACTGCAGATTCCTGACATTTAGATTAAGGTCAAAGTCTGTAGCTCAAGATGACACATTGGAGTTCCGTCATTGCTTGGCTAGCATTTTCCCCCTTTTGGCGACTTTCGTGTGTGATTACTTGGCACTCGGCATCAGCTGAATCATAAACTTCCAAGGCAAGACATTTTTGGGGATTCTCCTGTGGGCTCTAAAGGATGATGAATGAGGCTTCACATATGGGAACCCTGATGAGTTTTACAAAGTTCTCCGTGTCTGCTAGTGTCCTTGGTTTGGGCTTTCTGATGCTCTTAAGAAACATGCAGTTATAGGGTAAGCCTTCTTGGGCTTTCCTGGAGGTCCATGTCTCCTGGGGCCTGGGGAGAGACCAGACAAGAGGTCCGGCTGTACACGTGGTCACGTGACACCTCAGAAAGACTGGACTGATGATAAACCTCTGGGCTCCTCATCTTGTGCTCTCAAAAAACGCGGTCCTCTGGCTTTAGATGTCAGACAGAAATAATTTCTTGGAACCACATTTTTTCCCCCTGCGGGTGGATATTGGAGTTTATTTTGGATTTGCTATTATTGGAGTGTAGAAAGGATATAACAGATATGCCCTTTCTTGAGAACTCCCGGAGTTTGGGTATAAATAAATCAGTGGCGTCTCTTATCACAAATGTATTTAAATATCCAGACTATTTAAAATTAACCTCTGATAACATGAGGCTATATGCTTTCATGCGTATAATGTTTTGATTATTTAAATGGCTTTTCTGGGGTGTTTTTTTTGAAACTTCCAAACCCAGTTGTAGTACAGACATAAATTTTGAATGATGAGCTGAACACTTGCCTATTTCCTCCAATCTGGGAAAAATTTATCTTAATGTAGTGACTCATTAAAAAGCATCTAGATATCTAGAAGGAAGGGCATTACAGAAGAATACGAAGGCTCTGCCATCTTGCACAGTCTTGGCAGTCAGATATTTTTAAATGTGCTGTTATCTTCTGTTTTACAAATGAGACAACTGAAACATAGGAAGTTAAACGACTTCTCCGGGATCCACCCAGGTAGGATTTGGTGGAACCAGGATGTGGACCTAGGAACCCCCAATCTCAGCTCTGGGCCCTATACAATATGGCCTCTCTGTAAGAAGACTTTAAATGGGAAAACCATATACTTCGAATGCCAGTGTAAAACTTTCTTTAAAAGGGAGGCAGGGAGCAGCTTGACACCTGGTCGGCAGGGAGGTGGCAAGATGAACACGAGAGAGGAGAAATTCCTCGAGTAGCAGAAAAGTAGAAGAGGAAAGAATAACTTGGACTCTGGAGCCCAGACTTTGAGCTCCAGGCTCCAGTGTGGGGGTATGGCACGGACCAGAGGGAGAGCTGGGCAGAGTGGGTGTAAGGTTTGAAAATGGATTAAGAAAAGCCTTCAATTATGTATAGGGAAAGGATGCTAATGAGTAAGGTCCTCTTGTAATGGCCATTTTGTGTAAGAAAAGGAGCCAGGACAGTAGGCAAGAGTATTTAACCACTAGGACAGCTGGCAGGGGAGAAGGGAAGGGGGAACTGGAAGTCGAAAGGTCAGTTAGAAAGCTATCAAAATGTCCCAGATAAGCAATGATCAGTGTCAGAACCTCTTCCCTGGCTCTCTAAGTATCTGTCCCTGGCAGTGTGCCCCCAGAGCTTGGCAAAGAAAAGGGCCCCATCTAAACTATTCCCCATGATGCCCAGCAAACGTAGGAACCACAGAGGTGTTTGTTGAACTGAACAGGATTCAGTCAAGGCCTTGGCTATAGGAATGGAAATGGGGCCAATGCAAGGGAAACCAGAGAGGTAGCACCACCAGTATCAGCAGTCCTGGGCGAGGAGGAGGAGGAGGAGAGCCAGGGTCGCCAGCTTGGGTGACCGCAGCACTGCCCAGGCGGGAGCTCATCCTAAGGAGGGCACAGTGAGCCTGGTTCAGGCCCCTTGCTCTCTGTGGGGCATCTTGATTGTCTGTTGGCACTTACTATGTCTTTATGTGCTGAAAGGAATGAGTACCCAGGCTCAGCCTCTCGGATACAGATGTGGTGAACTTCAGGCATATTTGTCATCTTTTCAGGGAAGAATAATTCTGGCTGACAATAGAATCACATGGAGAATTTTCAAAAGTTAGCGTTTGTGTTTTTTCAGAGACCTAAGGTGATTCTGAGGTGCAGCCACATAGCCGTGCCCTTTGAGAAACATTGGCATTAAACAGCATCTTTATTTCTCATCCTAAATTTGTTTGCCTTTAAAAATTTGAAACATGTAGAGAAGTAAAAATTGTTAAATGTGGCCAACCCGCAACCTTAAGATATACCGTATTTCCCCAGGTATAAGACACGCCCTTTTCTGGAAAATTTGGGGTCTAAAAACTGGGTGAGTCTTATACAGTGGTTGTAGGTTTTTTTACTCGCTTTTCCTGCTTTTTCACACTTGTTTTTGCACTAATTGTTATAGATTTTTTTACTTGCATTTCCTGCTTACGTAATACATTTTTTTTTCAAATTTCAGGCCCCAAAATCAAGGTGTGTCTTATACATGGGAGCGTCTTATACATGGGGAAATATGGTAAATGCTGTACACAGCCACAGGTGATCCTGAGGCAACAATCTTGGTGTCTGTTCCCAACATGACGCCTGGTGACTGTCTGTGAGCAGACAGGAAGTTGACAGTGTCATCTGTGGCTCCCGCAGAAGGCTACTGTTGACCAGCTTTTGGTGGGCACGGAGGACTTGGCCGCTTTGTGCTGGCCGAGCTCGCCTCTCCACGTGTCCCTGTATTAGATTCCCAGGCCACTGCGACCGCAGACTGGCTGGCTTAAAACAACAGGATTTATTCCCTCACAGTGCAGGAGTCCTGAGTCCACCATCCAGGCCTCTGCAGCGTTGGTTCCTTCTGGAGGGGCGGAGGGAGAAGCTGCCACACCTGACTCCTCATGGCTGGTGGTTACCAGCAGACCGGGGCCTTCCTTGGCTTGCCTCCTCCATCTTCACATCGCCTTCCTTCCCGTGTCTGTCCTTACTTCTTATAAGGATACCAGTCATTGGATGAAAGGCCCCTTCTCAGTCCAGGATAATTTCATCTCAAGATTTTATTTTCAGTAAGAGCCACACTCTGAGGGTCCAGGTAGACATGAGTGACTGAAGGACCCTTTTCAACCACTCTAGCTACTTATGACTCACACTTGACTAGGGTCAGGAGACACCAAGTATGGGGAGCTGCCTTGGTCTCCTTCCTTAACCTTGGGGTCCTCAAATGTGATCTTAATCCCAAAACAAGAAAATGAGTCATAGGCAATTGAGATAACCTTCTTCGATGGGGTTGGTGCCTACCTCATTGAAGACCCTGTTTTTACCTGTTGAATTTACTGGTTCCAGAAAGGATTGTGTTTGTATACACATTTGGGTTTGGCTTTGGGTTTCGGAAAGGTTGGGGCAGCAACAATCCAGAGTAAGCAGGTCTCACATAGAATTTGTGACTTTAAGGACTGTTTCCACTGCTTGTGAATTTCTTTAGCTATCATTTTGTCCCTTGGTAATCACTTAACATCTATAAAGGGCATGGCGTCTAGGCATGATCAGGACAGAGACCCCGCTGACCCTCCACTCTGACCGTTTAGACTCTTAAAATGTACTTAAGCATTCGACTTAGCACTTTGTGGAAGAAATAATTTCATCTGGATATTTCATGTGAAATCTATATTGTGCAACTTGGGTGAAGAGCAAAGCTCAGGGGTTACGGCTGCTTATTGTGCTAGAATACATGCCACAGATACTTTTGGTGTGTGCTTGGATCATAGCCAGACATGTCTCCAAGTATCCTGTCTGTGCAGGGAAAGCCTCACTCAGACTTTGTGATATTCATTGTTACCATGTACCTCCCTTTAGGCAATGAATATTTCTTTGAGCAGTTGTAAGAACTTACTCTTCAGGAGTGTACTAATTAAAGAGACCTTACTGTGAACATGCTTGTGAAGTAAATGGTCATGCTCGAAATACCTTTGTGTAACTAGAGATTTCCTATATAATGAGTTTGCTGTGGGTGCGGCTCCTACATTAAAAAGGGACTTGGCGCTCAGACTTTCCAATCTCAGTCACAGCAGAGTAAGGTCAGTCCCTCTGCCCCACAAGGCCCATCACACACTGCTCTGTGATCTGCCTGGTCTTCCTCAGTGTCCTGAACATATGTGGGAACAAGACTGTGTGGTGTAAAGGACACCACAGGTCTGGAGTTTGAATCCCAACTCCTTTACTTTCTGGCCTTGTGACTTTGGGCAAGGTCCTTACATTTGCTGAGCCTCGGTTTCCTCATCCAGCAAATGAGAATAATAATACCTACCTCCTTGGGTGGTATACTCCTTTCCTATGGCTGTTGTAACAAATCACCACAAGCCAGCTTAAAACAACTGTGAGAAATGTATTCCCACCGATCTAGAGGCTAGAAGTCTAAAATCAAGGTGTCACAGGGCCACTCTCCCTCCAGAGTCTCTAGGGAAGAGTTCTCCCTTGCCTCCTCAACCTTCTGTGGGCGCCAGCAGTCCCTGTCATTCTTTGGCTAATGGCAGTATGACTCCACTCTCTGCCTCCATCTTCACATGCTCTTCTCTCCTGCCCCTCCTCCGTGCTGTCGTCTCTCTCCTCTAACAAGGACACCAGGCTTTGGACTTGGTGCCCACCCCAACCTACTATGACCTAATCTTAACTTGTTGCATGTGCAAAGACCCTATTTTGAAATAAGGTCACATTCTGAAGTTCAGGAAGGACATGAATTTTGTGGGGATACTGTCCAATCTAGTATAGGTGGTTACAGTGATGTAAGTGAAATCAATTCTTTATGGCATCCAACAGGGACAAACACCATAGGAACTCAATAAATCACAAGAAGCCACTTCTTCAAAAGGCTTGACCTGTCTACTTGTGACCTCATCACTCCTCTCTCAGTTGGCAGTCACTGCTCTTTGGTGATGCTGGGCCACCCTCATCTCATTTTCTTTACCATCTTTTTGGGACTTCTAGGTTGCTCCCTGACATTTCTCCAAGATTTTGACTGCCAGCTCCCATTTTTCCTTTCCACTATCATCCTGGGAACTCTAACATTCATATAAATGACCCATCCAGAAACCTTCCTTTGATCTAAGGACTATGGCCTCCACCTTGTCTTTATCTGTCCCTAATCCCACAGTCATTTCAAATACCTACTCACTGGCACGGTCCATCTTCTTGACCCTGGAATCTCTGCTTTACCTGAATTCCAGCCTCCGGTCATCAATCAAGCTAACCACCCCTTGTTCGTATCCTACCCAGGGCTTCAAGTGAAAAATCGTCATGACATTACCAAATGGGTTTTTTATGGAGCAATAATTCCTGCTCTCAGCTGGACCTTCAGGGTTGTTTGAAAACCCTTTTCCTCATTTCTTGTGGGCTTCCTTTCTCACTTACCCCAGGAGCTGTTAGAAACAGTAGCTCTTCAAAACATTTTTTCAAGCTTCTTAGCCCACCACTGACCCTGTGTACTTTGCCTCCTGCTTCCTGAAGAAAACAGAAGCCGTAACACAACTGACTTCCTCTCTACCTCCATATCTCTGCTCACCCTCCTCTTCCTCTTGACTGTCTCAGAGGCAGAACGTGACTCTAATTTACAGAGGGCAGCCTTCTACCTGGGTCAGGTCCTCAGTCCAAACCCTCACCCCCTGTATTATTCATTCTGCTTCCCTCCATGGACTCCTTTGCTTGCCTCAATCTGTAAACACACTTAAGTCTTGCCTATCTTAAGTTCCTTCGTTGCCCTCTAAAGAAAACTGCTTTAGCCTTCTCCTGAGAGAACCAACTATACTGTATATGGGGTAACTTTATACATGTTTCTTAACCTTTCTGTGCCTCAGTTTCCTTACCTGTAAAATGGCTAAGAATACCTACCTCAAAGGGTTATTGTTAAGATTAAATTGTAACAGTATGGTTCCTAGCACTGCACATTGTTAGGGATTTTTAGTGGTTAACAGTGTCCTCTGGGCTTTGACAGGACTGGTCTAGCAGTGACAATAATATAAGTAGGTACTGGGTGGACCTTCTGTCCTCAGAGGTCTGTGAACCCCGTAAGGGCCAAGATCATTTCCTATCCATATTTTTATCCTTAGGATTTCGCACAGTACCTGGTACATATAGCCACTAAACAAATGAGAGCTTGAATTAAATTGGATGGAAGCATTTTTTCTCCCTGGAGGGTCAAGTTGGCTTGACCAATCCTCAGACTTGTGTGTCCACCCCCATCAGACTGCCTCCACGTCATGAGACATGGTTTGTAAATAATGAGTAATGTTTTAATAATGGTGAACAGCATCAGAGAAAGGCATTTGGTAGGATTATAGAGACTTGAATTACATTTGTAGGTGAAGACAAAGGCATTGAGGGAAAAGGTTAGTCCACAGGGTGGCTCTCAAGGTAGAAGGAAGAAAAATGAAGCTGTTGCACAAATTAAGCCCCTAGCATCTGGCAGGCCATGTGCCAGGGGCTCATGGCTCGGTGGTGAACGAGACAGATGCTGGCCGTTGGCCATGCCCTGAAATGCTGAGTCCAGTGGGAAGTCGACAGACACTTTTGAAATACTATTTAATTATACTCGCACCAAGTGTTGTGGAAGGGAAGCATGGAGGAGCCTAATGAGGGGAACTGAGCTGGCCCTGGAGGCCAGGGGTGGCTGGGGGCAAGGAAGGCACTGAATAGGACGCTTGGGGCAGTGGGCAGGGCAGAGGACCAGCCTGTTTCTGGATGAACGCGTTTACACTTGTGTACTACGTCCATGGCACAGCATTCAGGATTCGTGTAAAAAGGACTTCAGGAATTACTAAGGCAGCTCGTTAAAAGGACGTGATGGATTTCAGGACAGCAGAGATGCTGTGATCTGCCTGTGTGAATAATCTTCAGTAAAAATGTAGGGAAAGGGGAGACTCATAACTTAACCTTGTAGTTGGTCTGAAATGGTGAACGTGATATGGAAACCTCTTTCTGAAACTGCTGGGCTGGTTAAAACTGGGAGAATGGTCAAATGTTTATGTCATGATGTATTGGGTTTACCATGGACTCTAAGGAGGGTAGTCTCCTAAGGCCACACTTGGATCAACTCACTATTGTCTAAATACATCTTGCATTTTTCAATTGTGTGTCTTATCTTCTCTCCATTGACCTAAGTATTAATCATAACAAGGTCTTGTTCATTATCCAAACTGAAAACCCTTTGCAGCCTGCCCAGCTGAGAGTTGTCTCTCTCTTCCATTGTGTTGATTCAATATCTTGCTTAGTTTACTGCACTCTTGTATCTTGTTTTATGTTGTTGACATAGTTCTTATACTGCTGTATTTTATCTCCATAAGTATATAGAAAATTCAATAAAGACTATGCCACCTATATAAAAATCACTTGGTAAATATTTGTTGAATGAATGAGTAAACAAATGAATGTAACACCTACAGAGTTTTCTGTGCTGTTCTGTACCTCGTAAGTACATTTCTAATAAGTACTGGCCAGTACAGCTAACAGTAGAGAATATCATCTAGGACTGAAGGTGCCTGTTTCTTGTCCTCTGTCTTAAAATATGAAGTGTGTGCTCTTTTTTATTTTTTTTTCCTGGATGGGATGAATCTGAAGGTTTCTCACTGAAAACACTGTCTACTTTGTCTAACGTTCGTCTTAGCCTTACTGATTATATTGGCAAAAACAATCTGCTCTCCATAAACTAGAGGAAGAATCACACAGCCTTCCCAAAGATAATCTCCCAAATAGACTCCTCCAGATGGCGGCCTGAGCGGACCCTGCCACCAGCCCTGTGATGATTTGTGATGCTCAGGGTTTTTGCATCTTTCCTAAATAAAGTCAGAGACACTCTCTTCCTGGATTTTTCCGTGCCACGGCGTTGTTTTTGTTGGGTTGATATATTCCAAAGCTCAAAGCTGCCCACTAACCAGATGTCTGTGACCACTGAGTTTCCACTGGTTTTTCAGTTCCCAACGATTAAACCAAAATAAAAGAAGGTGGTGCCATGTCTAGCCAAGGGCAGACGTTGCCAGTTGCCAAAGCCCCAGCGTTCAACACATCCTCGACATGGTGTCTGCTACCCTCAAAGGAGGCGGGCAATACTTTCAGAAGGCCAGGATTCAAGGGAAGACTCTCAAGCAAGTGGGTGTCATTTGGAAATGATTTGATGAGTAGGAGACTTATAGGCCAGCTATTGAAAATCTCATTTGTGATATATTAGCAGGAATGTTTGGAGCCCACATTGAAGGTAAGGTCTGCCTTTCCCACATGCTGCCCTTCATAGCTGACACATTACACATGTCTCCGGAGCATAACATATGGCTTCCTGAACTTGCAAATGTGGCCTAATGTGCTCTGTTGAAATAGCGTCTGTTTAAACAGTCTCCTGGAAAAGCAGCCACATTCAATAAAATAGTTAATTTCATGTCTATGAATGTTTTCTCTAGAGCCCTTTAAAATGTGGGATTTTTTTAAGGAGCATGGGAGAAAATTTGCAAATTTAAATTTGCCTTAAGGCATTATCTACTTCTGAAAGGATAATGGACCGTCAGCCCTAAATTGTAAATATGAAAAGATTTATAAAGCATGAATCATGAAGGAAGAGTACAGATTGTTTAATTCAATAATAATAATAATCACCTTTTTTTATGCCAGACACTTCATTGGACATTACATTTGATTCTCAGGATAACTTGCAAGAAAGTAGGGTCCCCTCTACCCCATTTCGCAGATACAGATGTAGAGGCAGAGCTCTCTGGTGCCCTTCTGACTTGGGACCACCTAAGTGGGAGGTGGTAGATCTGAAATTGCAGCTCATAAGCACTCAACTCTGAAGCTTGTTTCTTTTTCTAGATTAGGAATCCTTAACTTGGGTTTGAATGGATAGGCTGGGGATAGGGGTTTGAGCCAGGGAACCCTCTGCAATTGCATGCAAGCTTTTGTGTGTATGCATTATTATGAGGAAAGATCATAACTTGATCAGATTCTCAAGGGGGGCTTTGAGGCTGCCTAAGAACCAGATTTTGGCACCAGTCTGCCTACAGTAGAGAGATGAGGAAACAGCAAGTGACAAAGAATATAAACGGTGGCAAGGCCCCTGGTGTGGTACTGATTGACCAGAAAGTGAACCACAAGATTTCTTTCTAAACTCTGTGTGTGTGTGTGTGTGTGTGTGTGTGTGTGTGTGTGTGAGAGAGAGAGAGAGAGAGAGAGAGAGAGAGAGAGAGAGAGAAACTCACATATAGAGAAAAGTGCCCAGAAAGGAATGTAGCATCTAACAAATGAGAGTCTGTGGAATCGCTCACCAGTTCATAAAATAGAACGCAGGATCCTAGAATGCTCCCAGGTGTCCCTTTCTGATCAGAGGCCACCCTCCCAACCCTAATCACTATCCTTACTGTCATGGTAACTTGTCCTTGCTTTGCTTTATAGTTTGACCACCTCTGCGTGGGTCTCTAAACAGTGTGGATCCATTTTCCCCATTTTCACCTTTATACACGTGTCGCCACGCTGTGCTCCTCTGTGCCTGGTCTCTCAGCAGCGTTGTCGGTGTCTGTCCCTTCGCATGTAGCCCCGTCTGTTCCTTCTCACCACTGTGGGGCATTCCGCTGCTTGATTATATTGTAATTTCTTTATCTGTCTTCTTTTATTGGGTATTTGGTTATTTGTAAATTTTGCCTAGTATTAGCAAAGCTTTTAACATCCTTATACATAGGTTTACACATGCATCTGCTACGGAAAACTCAGTATGTATTAAGCTTTTGTGAGAGACAGAATACCTAGTTCTGCAAGAAAGAAGTGAAGAATTTGGTCATGTCCCACCCTCTTTTCAGGGATTCTGTGGCTGGCCTCTGCATAGGTTCCAGTTGTCCCCAAACTTGTAATAACAGAGAGAGCAGGGACACTGTTGAACCTGAAGCAGTCCAGAGCCCCTCCCCCAGATCACTGGGGTCAGAATCTCCAGGATGGGACCTGCAAGTCACATGCTTCACAGGGACCCAGCTGAGCCAGGTGACCGGGAGCCTGGGACCCAGATCACCCTGATGAATTGATAAGGCTTGACTCCTTAGTCCTGAAGAAACCTAGAGTGTACCCATGGCCAAAATCTTGGACAATTGGCCTTTAAAAATGTTCAGGGTGTAGAAAAGTGAAGGGAGCACTACATTTATTTATTTAGTCTGTTTAAAAAATTGGAAGCATGATGAAATCGTTGTTTGCAAAAACAATGAAAGAGTTTTTAAATGAAAAAAAAAAAATATTTGCTAAATCACGAGAGATTTGGGTTAACCAAGAGGAAGAAACTCCTGCTAAAATCAGCGGCAGATGCATTTATCCTCCAGGCGCCGCAGGGGTGAGAAGTGAAGGCTGTTGTCCCTGCCTTCAGGGAGCCGAGGAAGCAGAAACAACACAAGCTCGCCTGCAGCTCGGGAACAAAAAGCTGGGACTCAGTATTTCATCGGGTCTAGACTGTGGGCTTCAGTGGGATGAGTAGGCGGCCCTCAGGGACAGAGGGAGATGGAGGAGAGGAGCAGAGGGAGGTCACCAGGAAGGGCTCGAGCGAGGTTCGAGAAGAAAGCCTTCCGGAGGCTGATGGGAGGACAGCATTCTAAAGCAGAGGCACCCAAGGCTTTTTATGGTGATCCTTCAGTGAAAGATACGTATTTTATATTGCCATGCATTCTGCACATACAAAAACAATCAACCTTATTAAATATCTTATTAAATTAAGTATCCGGCCCTGCTGTGGGTTAGATCCCCGGTCAGAGCACATACAGGAACAGATCAATGTTTCTGTTTGTTTCTGTCTCTCTTCCTTTCCCTCTCTCTTATATCAATAATAACTTTTGTAAATCTTAAATATGATGTATCCGGTATTTTTTTATTTTTTCTACTTAAAAGAATGTTGAATTAACCCACTAATAGATGAAAATGACTGTTCTAGGGGACCCGGAGACCAGTGCGGAGGCAGAGTTAAGCCTGCCTTCTGGAGGGAGTGTCAGCTGGGGGGCATTTTCATGGGAAGTGGGGAGGGAGAGGGAATATCATTGGTGTGACAGAGGTCGCCGTAAGTATGAGTGAATTACTTTGGGATGTTAGGGCAAAATTTCGAACTTCACCTATCACTTGATCTAATTCTTCCAGGAAACACTTCTGGCACCAAATGTGTGGGATTTTTCTTTATACTTACAACCAGTTCTCTCCTGACACTAACATAGTGTCTATCCAGTGATTCAACTCAATGCTGGCCCTGCCTGGAGTTAGAGCCAGATCCCACAGGATAAAGGCTCAGCCCCTACGGCTGTCCCCCTTCAGACACCAAGTGCAAGTCCTGGGTCAACCCTGTTTCTGATCAATGAGCTATAAAGTCAGAGGGGTCCCACAACCCCCTCCTCAGGTTCAGTAATTTTCTGGAACAGCTCATAGAACTCAAGAAGGCACTCTATTGCTAGTTTATTAGAAAGAGAACAACTCAAGAAACGCCAAACGGAAGAAGCACATAGGACAAAGTGTGGTGTGTGTGTGTGTGTGTGTGTGTGTGTGTGTGTGTGTGGCCGTGCCCAACCTGCTTCACCTCCCCAGCACCTGGATGTACACCAGCCTAGAGGCTCCCTGGACCCCGTAGCTGAGGAGTGGTTTAGGGGATTTTATGAAGGATCCATTATGTAGGTAAGCATGGTGGATTGAATCCATGGCCATCAGCGACTGATTCAATCTTCAGCCCTTCTTTTCTTCTTAGAGGGGGTTGGGGACCTGAAAGTTCTAAAGGTAATCAATCACATGCTTCCTCTGACACCAGCCCTCATCCTATATCTAAGGCAGCGGTTCTCAACCTGTGGGTCGCGACCTCGGCGGGGGTCGAACGACCAAAACACAGGGGTTGCCTAAAGCCATCGGAAAATACATATTTATTATACATTTGTATAATATTTCCAATGGCTTTAGGCGACCCCTGTGTTTTGGTCGTTTGACCCCCATCGGGGTCGCAACCCACAGGTTGAGAACTGCTGATCTAAGGGCTTCTAGCCCCCAGTCACCTCATTAACATTAACATAAACTCAGATAAGATATAAAGAGGCTTATTATGAATTTTTTAAAAGATGCTCCTCTTCCCTCCGTAACTCAGGAAATTCCGCGGATTTTAGGAGCTCTGTGCTAGGAACCAAGAACAAAGACCAAACATGTATTTTTATTATTTCACAACATCACAACCTATTTATCTGATCAGTGCTACCTTTGAACGGTAGATATTGACCAAGATTGCTTTTTTTAAAATTATTTTTGATGCTTGATTTTAAGCCTGTACCATTCAGCTGGGGGATAAAGGTGGAGGAGCGAAATTTGCTTCTGGATTCTCAAGAGCAGTGACATTAATAGACACCTGTTTTGTCTCATCTTGTAATTAGCTATGGAATTTTTGGTATAGGATGTAACACTGGATAGAATGGAATTATGGGAGAAAACACAGGGAATGTGTTCATGGACAGATTTAGGATAGAGAAGCGATGGCATCTTGAAAGCTATGCTTTTGGAAGAAACATGGTATGGTCTGTTGTATAGACCAGAACTAATTACACACATGAGCATCGGCCTGGCCAGGACTAGAGAACTTATATTAGCATCTTCCCTCTGCTGTTACTGGACTGAGGGGTCCATTCACCTTACCGCATCAGGGTCCAATCACATGTGAACAGGAATTTGCAACAAAAAGGGTTTTTTATTAGCTGAGGAAATGGTATGAAGCCCAGAGTCCCAGGTAAGCTCATACCCAAAGACCTGGCTCTGTAATGGCTTCCGGGGACCGGGGGTAGGTTATAGGGGGAAAAGCATTCATCAAGGTGGCTAAGGTTAAGGTCATGGTCTCTACTGATTGGTTGGGGCCAGGGTAGGGAGAGTTAATCGTTGGATGAGGTCCTGATGTCAACCATGACATCGTTCTGTCGGGTTTCATGAAGATGTGGTCCGTGGGTCATTCTGCTTTCACGGGTCTGGGGCTGAAGCACAGCTGAGGTCAAGGTGTTATCTTTCGCTTGACTGAAACTCTATTTCTGTGCTCAACAGACTTGAGGCTTTGTTCTTCAGTTTGATGCTGACCGGAATCTGATGTCCCAAGGACTTAATGATTAAGGAAGGGAGTGTACTGTCAGAAAGGAGAAAGGGTCATGGTAAAGAAACGGAGATTCTGCACAGTTAACCCTGCTACAATATCAATTCATTCTGGAAGACTCACTGTTCAGAATCTGGATTCCTGGATGAGACGTCTGCTTGGGGCCCTTCTTGGCCTCTACTTTTAGAGTACTTGTGAGGTTAAGAATAAAACTCTTACCTTCTCTCCTCATTTCCCAACTGAGAGTCTGCCTTTCCCTCAAGATCCTCTGCAGGTTTGCCCCTGCCTTCCCGTTTGTTCTGATCTGTTCTTCTCTTGGCCCGACTCTGAGGCCCGTGTGTCCAGCGCCCATCCTTTTCCTTCTTGCTGCTTCCTGCGAGCCTGTCAGCAGCACATACAGGTTGAATGTTGCTGCAGATTATTTATTAAATCTTTGTGTGTGTGTGTGGGGGGGGGGTAGACGTGTGCTCTTTCCTCATCTGCTCCAAGAGGAAAGGAGAGACGAGATAAAAGAATTTTAGATTTAAACAGAGAAGCCATTAACCTTGTCCAAAGAGTAGGGGTGGGGGAACTCTGTCTCACTTTCTCCTGTAGAAATTGAACTTTACAAATATCCACATGTAACCAACTTTAGGGAGCTCCTGCAATCAGATTTTTCTCTCCCCAAGAGTTGGGTGCACAGCACTGAGAAGGAACACCCTTTCCTGTGCCCTTTCTTTGCTTAGGTACTTTCTTCAGTCATGTCCTCTGAGATTTAATGTTTTTTTGATCTTCCCAATCCAGTTTTAACTTGGTTTGGGAAGGATTTAAAACAGGTGTCCCCAAACTACGGCCTGCGAGCTGCCTGCGGCCCCCTGAGGCCATTTATCCAGCCCCCCGCTGCACTCCCGGAAGGGGCACCTCTTTCACTGGTGGTCAGTGAGAGGAGCACTGTATGTGGTGGCCCTCCAACGGTCTAAGGGACAGTGAACTGGCCCCCTGTGTTAAAACTTTGGGGACCCCTGATTTAAAAGGTAGCATGGGGATGATGTATGTAGGATTCGAGTCCTACCTGTATTTCAGTAAACTTTGTTGGTTTGTTAAAAAAGCAATCTGGGAGAAATAAGCTGCATTCTGTATCTGGATATTTGCTACATTTTGTTGCTAAGTGAAGCTTCCTATTGTACCAACAAATGCTTGTGCCCCGGGTGATCTATTTCTCGGGTTCCCCTCCAGGAGGAAGCCTGATTTATCGTTGAAGATGAAATCTAATGCCTTCTTTGAGAGTGAATTGATCGTTGTAGGAAAGTGGGGGTGACCTTGGCCCAGACACCTGCTTACTTGGTTAGGAATATTTAGAAAGCCATCCTGTAGAGCTGCACTCAGGTCTGAAATTCAGGTTAAAAGTTCAGTTCCTCAGTTGCACTACCCACATGTCCAGTGCTGACATGTAGCCAGTGTGGTCTTGATATTTGTGGCCAGATGGTTGTTTGTTGGGGGGGCAGTTGCTGTCCTGTGCATTTTAGGATGTTTAGCAGCACCCCAGCTCCCACTTACAAGAGATACAAGTAGCGACCCCTAGTCACGATGATCTGCGGAGTGTGCCAAATGTTCCCAGAGAGGAAAAATCCTTCTGGTTGAGAATCACTGCCTGACTGTGTGGCCACAGTTTTGGACAGTGCAGATACTGAATGTTACTATTATCTCCAGTGGTACTGTTCTAGAAAATTATCTAGCAAAGTTTGATTTGGGGCATTTTATAGATAAAGTTTTTTGAGCTTTAGGGGAATCAGAATGGTCATCAGTCCATGCCTTGGGAAACTGAGGCATGGAGAGTTTTTATTTGTTTGTTTGTTTTGTGTTTGGTGCCTTGAGGTTCAAAAGATGTATCAATGTGTAGAGTTCTAGACTGAAAGTTCATGCAGCCTAGAGGACAAACTTCTCATTTTCGTTCAGACTTACCTCATTCTTGTGTTCTTGCACTCAGTGATGGCCATGGGGAAAGAGAGAGTGCTGAGTGAGAAATGGGGACGGTTCAGTCCTGAGACTCCCAGCCAAATAAACGCCTAACTTGAACCCTGATACACCAATTTTAGTCCCCTGTGGCCCATGGCTTTCTCTAAGGTCCTGCTCCTAGGCTGGGGTTGGAGTGATGCCGGGGACATCTGGTAGACCCACCCTTGCTCAGCGAGAGGGCCACGACCTACTGGGTTTCCCAGTTCCATCAGTGCAGAGGGATTGGGAACACTCTGGGGCCATGGAAGACTGTGGTCCTAGAATTCCCTCTTGTTAGCTTTTAAGTCTCCAGTCTCTCTTCTGTCTGCTTCCCAACATGATCTATGACAAAGCCTTTCCAATGAAATGCCTGGAGGTGTTGTGGAGGTCACAAGGAAGCATATAGGTGTCAAGATAGAGTCCTGGAGAGCCCTAGAGACCTATCTATAGAAGGTTTGTGGAGGAAGAGTTCCTCCCAGGGTGGTGGGATCTACAGCTGCAGGGGCCAGAAAGTAGGCTTTGCTGGGGGAAGTGTGACCTGGGCCTGCAAAGTGACCAAGTGGCCAAGGGGCTTTGATGTGCGCCAGGCTCTTTTCTCCCTGCGTTAACCCTGGACACCCCATACGTTCCCTGGTGACTTCTTCAGGTGCTGATTATATTACCCCACTCTCTGGCTCCAAAACCTTCAATGGCTCCCTGCGGTCATTTCACTTGGGAAATTTCTGAGTCTTAGACTCAAGGCCCATTTGCTTCTATTTTTTTATTATTATTTTTCAAATGATTTTTAAAAAATGATTGTTTTGACAGGGAGAGAGAGAAGCATTCATTTGTTGTTCCACTTAGTTGTACATTCATTGGTTGCTTCCTGTATGTGCCCTGACCGGGGATCGAACCAGCAACGTTGTTGTTTTGGGACGACACTAACCGACAAAGCTAACTTGCCAGGGACTAAGGCCCCATTTGCTTTTATATAGAAATTCTCTCTTTCTTTTGTAAGAGTAAAAACTAATTTTTATGCACATGAAAGCTTTGCTGCCATTGTGGTTTGCACAGTCTCTCTGTTGCGGCCGGGGTTCGGCAGTGGAGGCTTTACTCAGAGCTCTTTTGATGTTAAGTAGCTCGCTCAGAAAGTTTTGTTGCTGGTGATACTTTGTTCAGTTGGTGGCCTGGACAGCTACTTAAAATCATATACAGCTAAAAATCAGGGCCCAGAAAGAGCAGTAGTGAAAGCAGACAGAGAATTACGCTGATTAGGAACCCTCAGACAACCTTGAACCTGTTGGCCAGTCTGGTTCTGTAACGCCGTGGACCCAGTGAGCTGTGGACCAGGTCAAAGGCCAGTGTTCTCAGAGGCCAGCTGTGGACGTGAGCTAGCAGTAAGCTAATGTGTAAACTGGCCATGAGGTCTTTGTAAGTTGCCTCCTCTTCCCAATTTCAGTTAACACAAGTCATTTTCTGTCAGAGTTTGGTGACCGGCTGCTCTTTCATTGAACTGTCGATGTTTCCTTTTGGGAAATCGGCCTTCTTGAGTGCCACCATGGGGAAGGGGAAGGTATTCTTCCAGTGCCCATTTGGGGGAAGATTGTGATTTGAGTAACAGCAAGGAAGGATGGGGAGGTGGGAGGACCAAGGTTCTGCTCGTCGGCACGGCTGTGGTCACTGGTGTCCGCTGACCTTGTGTCTCCCCTTCGCTCCACAGACCAACGAGTGGAACAAGAATGATGACCGGCTGCTGCAGGCCGTGGAGAATGGCGACGCGGAGAAGGTGGCCTCACTGCTGGGCAAGAAGGGGGCCAGTGCCACCAAACAGGACAGCGAGGGCAAGACTGCGTAAGCTCTAAAGATTGGTTTCTAACTGCTCCAACTCTCCTTCTCAGAGTGCTCTGGAATCCTTAGGATCCACTGGGGGCCCTTCACATGGGCCTTTAGGGGACTTGGAGAAATTGCTGTGCCCCTGCCCCATGTTAACATACATAAGAGGGTATGATAATCTCTGTAGTTCCTTCTCTTCAGGTTCCAAAGCACACGTTGGGTTGCTTGAATGGCTGTATTTGTTTCCAGATAGAACCAAAGATTTCACCAGAAAGGAAATACATCTGCACTATGATTGCAATCCACTGGTTGGTGGGAAATGAATTTGATTCTAGATTGGAAAGAGCATAAGAGAAAGACTTTTTTTTTTATACCCCTCAAACTTTGCTATTTGTATTTTTTTAGAGAAGAGTTTATTTTGTTTTATTTTATTATTGATTGATTTTAGTGAGAGAGGACAGGAGAAAGAGTGAGAGAGATAGGAACACAATCTGTTCCTGTATGTGCCTTGACCGGGGATTGAACCAGCAACCTCTGTGCTTCCGGATGGCACTCTAACCAACTGAGCTATCTGGCCAGGGCACTATTTATATTTTTATTTCTTTTTAAACTCCTTCCTTAACATAGATCAATAATTACATGAGTAATATAAAATTTGCTTTATGATTTTCCATGTGTGGTACGCTTGCTCGCCAAAATTAAAACTGTTTGACTAATTGTGTGTGCATGCGTGCGTGTGTGTGTGTGTGTGTGTGTGTGTGTGTGTGTGTTCATCCATACTATGGTTGTGTAGTATAGAGATCTGACTGACTCTGGAGCCACGTAGCCTTCTAATCTGGCCTCTATCACTTGTAAGTGTTGTAGCCTTTGAATCTCAATTTGTTCACTGTGAAAAGAAGATGATCGTATTCGAACACCTCGTGTTTATAAGTGGCCAGACACTGGCGTTGGTGGGGCGCCCCCGGAAGCAGGTCCTGAGATAAGAATCTGACTGCACAGATTCTCTGGCCATGACCCCACAGAGGACACAGTAAGGGAATGAAGCCTGTTATTGGCAGGTTACTGCTACTGTCGCCTGGAACTCATTTTCACTGAGGCCCTCTGGGAATCTGGTTAGACTCAGAGCAGGGCTTGGCCAACTGTGTGCCACTGTCTGCCTTTGTAAATAATGTTTTATTGGGATGCAGCCAAACCCATTGTCGATCACTGCCCAGGGCGGCTTCTGCACTGCCCAGGCAGATCTGAGTAGTCAGGACAAATACCATATCACCCACAGAGCCTAACGTATTAACTGTCTGGCTTCTTACAGAAGTAGTTTGCTTACCACCGGTTTGTAGTATGCCTCAACGTTATCCCGCCCAAGAGGTAAGGGAAATGGGGTAGCTATTCCTACTCCCTTGTCTCTCCAAGGTCTAGTGCTGCCCTGAGGGTCCATATGCTTATGGCCAGAACAAGTCCGAGAAGATAACTGATGGGGCACCTATAGCTCTGGATACTGTATGTATGCAAGGGACGAGCTCAGTGCTGGGCCCACAGTAGGCATGGCCACCCCAGGTGTCATTTGGTCCGTGGAGAGGTCCAGGAATCAGTACTTATCAATGTCTTAGGTAGGTTCAACCAGAGAGAACCATCATCTAGATACTAGGTTAACTCAAGATTGAAGGGTAGATAGTGAGAATACAGGGTAAATTTTCAGATGTTGGCAAATTCTGCCAATTAAACCCTCTTCCTGTAACCCATTGGATCCCATAGTGAAGATACCAACTCTATTGTTGTGGGAGACATGAGATAGCTTAAGGGGTGGAGCTCTGTGTAGGGACCAAGCTAGGGGGTTCACAAAGGATGGAGAGAAGTGTTCTCTCCCAGATCAGTCTACCCTCCAGGAGCTGGGTTTGTCCTTTGCCAAAGCCCCAGGTTGGGCCTCTGCCCCACACCATCAGCTTTGGTTTGACTTTACATTCGCCAAGGCCTGTCCCTCTGGCGTGGGGCCCAGGGCTCAAACCCGGTGAACTCTGACTTGGTAACCAGGACTCCCAATAGGAGGCAGGCTCTGGTTGTTGGCTAATATTATGTTGAGCCTTTTCAACCCTTTGTAATTGTTATTTCTTATCCCTCTTGTGCTCTAGATTGAAATTGCCTTGATAGAAGGGACAGTAACTTTATACTGCTGTAATTACATCACCTAACCCACTGCTCGGCTTGTTGTAGATACTCAGAAAGTATTTGTTGAATGAGTCAATTAACCTTTTCCCACGATGCCACATGTGGAGTCAGTGCTATCAGAATGACAATAGCAGAGGCCACACGCCTGTTCTGAGCCTTCTGGTGGGAGATACGGTGCTTTGGACGGCTTCTTGTATCTCTATAAAGCTTTCTTGGCTCCTGCTCCCCTGGTCCGGCTCTGCAGGTGTCTGCATAAAACAGCCTTTTATCACGATACCAGAGAAAGGAGAGATAACAGTTTCCCATAGTTTGGCCCAAAACAAAACCCACTAAAACGAAAACAGAAAATTTAGAGTAGCAGCTCAGTCACATTGTGATCAGCTGGATAAACTTATGCCTTTTTTAAATAAGATATTATTTATGTATGGAGTACACGGCCAAACTGTTATTTCTAGTCTTTCTCTTTTCTTTTTACTGTGGTAAACTAGCCATAACATACAATTTACCACTTTAACCATAATAGAGTGTACATTGTAGTGGCATTAAGTATATTCACAATGTTGTACAAATCATTTTCGTTTTCTATTTCCAGAAATCTTTCATCATCCCAAGTGAAACCTTGTACCCATAAACACATTCTCTGTGAATGTGCTTATTCTGGATATTTCATGTACATAAGTGGAATCATGTAAGGTGGGGCCCTTTGTGTCTGGCTTCTCTCACCTAGCACAATGGTTTCAAGGTTCATCCTTGTAGCATAAATGACTTCTATGTCTTATTCTCTTTTTAACAGTAGAAATGCACACAGTAGTTATACAAAGATCACCACCTCCATGTTGCACATTCTAAAACTGAGGCCCATGTGATGTAGTTTTCCTGCATTAATTATGGAACTGCTCTAACGTGGCTCTCAGCACGTGCAAGTCCACCATTTTTTCTTTCCACAATACTTATGTGGGAAGTTAGAACTATATGGAAAAGAGAGAAAGGAGATAATTATTTTTTCAGTGTGAGATTTGCCATAACTAATCATCTGTTAACAGTTTCTCTGCTTGGAATATTTCTTTTGGTGATTAAAGTTGTTAACTGATAACTACAAGAATTTAATTTTTGAAGACACCATAGAATTTTTTTTTTAAAGGTGAGAGGAGGAGAGATAGCGAGGCAGACTCCCACATTCGCCCTGACCGGGATCCATCCCGCAACCCCATCTAGGGCCAATCCTTGGGTACTGAGCTATTTTTAGCACCTGAGGCTTATCCGCTCCAACAGTGCTATCCTCAGTGCCCAGGGCCATGTTTGAAACAGTTGAGCCACTGGCTGTGGTAGGGGAAGAGGGAGAAAAAGGAAGTAGGAGAAGCAGATGGTTGCTTCTCCTGTGTGCCCTGACCAGGAATCAAACCTGGGACGTCCATACTCCAGGCTGACACTCTATCCACTGAGCCACTGGCCTGGGCCAGCACCACAGAATTAAATCTATCCAGTTTCATATTTTCTTTCCAATCTAATGTTCTCAGTATGCAGAATGAGAGGGGCTGTTGCTCCTAAGAAACCATTTCTCTTGTCCTTTTGGCATCATGTAATAGTGCAAGGCCCAGGGTTCTTTATACCCATGAGCCCTAAGCAACACTGGTCTTCAGCCTTCTCGCCTTGGCAGGTCTGCGCTTCTGTAGCTGACTTTGTCTAATCCGTGCATTCCTACCTGAGTGCACATGGGTCTCCCTCGCACTTGAAGATTTTCTCCAGCTGTGGAGACTTTTTTGTCCTTGTTCCTGTTCTTTCCGCATGCATTGGTTTAGTAGCACACGAGCTGGTGACTTCCTAGGAGTGGTTCCAAATCCCTGACAGGCCATCGCAGCATGTCCCCTCTGCTGGAGCTCTTGGCCTCACGGGCCCCATGGGGCTTGCTCGGCCAGAATTTGACTGGGACTGTGTATACAGTGTTTTGCATTTGTCTCCGAAGGGCAAGGCCAGGCCACACACTTGAAAGTTAGGTCCTTGACAATACTTGACCTCATTCTCTGCCTGCTAGTTCGGTTTACCCTTTGATTTATCCACTTCTGTACCAAAGTCAGGCTGGAGGCCTATTTTCTAGAGCTTTTGTGATAACCCATTTTGTTATTTTTCTCAGTAGTGTGGTGTTTTCCTATTGCCTGACAATCTGAAGTCCTGATCTTGGCTTTCCAGGGCCCCTGCCACCCCGCCCTCACTTTCCTTGGTGTTGGCGCTCGCCTTCTGCCAGGGGTGGGGCCCTCTGCTCCCGCCCTCCCCTCGGGGAAGACCGGCTGGGCGTTGGCCCAGCCTCCCAGTTCAGTCCAGAATACCTTCCCGGCTGATGTTCTCAGTCTGTTTGTGATTTTTCTTCTCTTTGACCTACTACAATCTTAAGTTAAGACTTTGATGTATTTTCTTACCTTGAAAGAACAGGAGCAACAACCGAAAAGACTCAGCAGCCTAAAAACAACCCTTGTTCCCTGAAAGACTTGTTCCCTTGCCACACAGGAAGCTCGCTGAGGACAGGGACCCCACGACGCTTTTTGTACCGATGTTGGTCTTTTTCACCATCCCAAGCATAGGAGAGGCGTTTGGTCAGCATTTGTGGGAGCAACTTTTCAGGATGGCTCTCATGGAGAAAACCTCCTCTTTTTGCTGGTAAAAAAATCTCACGGGTAAATTCATTAGGGGGAATTAACTTGGGGTCTGAGAGGAAAAGAGCTATCCTGGTGAATGTCAGAAGCTGACTCTCTGCTCTCCCAGCCTCTAGTGCAACTTAAATAGGAAATATTCCACCTTTTCTACCTAAATACCAGATGACCCAGAAAGTCCCAAGAATGAGGCAGCACAGGCAGCCATCCCGGCAGACAAGGTCCAGAACCCTCACAATCCAAGGTCAAGAACCAGATGGGTGGTTTGAATTCTTCATGCCTTTCAGTTTCTTCCTGGGATGTTTCCTTTAGGGATAGATAAGAAACCTTGTCTTGAAAGTGTTCTCCCTCTACAGCTGATCAAAGATGGGTTAAAGAAAAAGAGAGAAGGCAAGTGAATTTGTTTAGGAAAGAGTCAAAGAAGGGCGGTGTCTTCGGTCTTAGGAGAACAAAGTAGAGCAAGACAAAAAGTTACAGCGGCAGGCTGTGTCTACGGAGCCGGGCTTGGACTCACTCCACCCATCTGTTCTCTTTCCTCGGTGGAAGCAAAGTGGGAGGGTACCCTTGCCCTAGACCTTGCACATGGAACAGTCTAATTCAGGGCTCGGGAAACTTTTTGGCTGAGAGAGCCATGAACGCCACATATTTTAAAATGTAATTCCGTGAAAGCCATACAACGACCCATGTACTTTACAATTATCAAATAAAAATTTGGTGTTGTCCCAGAGGACAGCTGTGATTGGCTCCAGCCACCCGCAACCATGAACATGAGCGATAGGAAATGAATGGATTGTAATACATGGGAATGTTTTATATTTTTAACGTTGTTATTTTTTTTTGTTGTTAAAGATTTGTCTGCGAGCCAGATGCAGCCATCAAAAGAGCCACATCTGGCTCGCGAGCCATAGGTTCCCGATCCCCGGTCTAATTGTTTCAAGATGCTTTCCCCTACACTTGGTGTGCATTTCATTGAAGTTATGTGTGTTTGTCTTAGGAACAACCAGACTAAATAAAATCACTGCGGGGATGGGAGTATTTGAAGAAATACCACCCAGGCATGTATGTAGAGATCAATGGAGTCTGCAGACATAGCCCACATTTCAGGAACCTGATCTTTTTGGCTTTGAAAGCAAGAACCCATGCAAGTATGTTTAGACGGCTCTGTAGAGCTTAAGTGTAAAACAGGGGAAGTAGTCCTTGAACACTGCAGAGCATATGATAAGGGCTTTTTCTGGTTGGGGGCTTGTTGTGCTTTGTCTCCTACTGTTTTCTCAGAATAGGGGTGTAGGAGATCTATTATACCAGCAGTTTGTCTTGGAAATCAAGTCGATTTCCTAACCCTAACCCTAACCCATATTAATTTACCTGGAACTCCTACAGACTGTATGTGTCATTGAAGCTTCCTTCCCTGCAAAATCTCCTTCAAGGCAAAGTCACCCTGTCTTTCTTAAATCCTGTTGATATTTGACAGAGGGATAAAGCAGGATATAATTGCTGTTATTCCATAGCCACTCTGGTTTGGGTCACAGAGATTTTTGAAGGTGATGGAACCTCTGCTCCTACCTTGCCAATGAGCCCGAATGTTTGTTTCATTAATCTGCACCAGTTGGGAGGTGCTCCCTGCATCTGAAATGTTCCGCACTCTGTTGTAAGCACATACAAAAGAAGGAGAAAATACAGCCCTTGTCTATAAGATGCATAGCATCTAGCTGAGAAGACAAGACCAGTGGACAGCCTGGAGATTGCTTATGTGCTGAACTATAAAATACTTAACTGCAGGGAGTCCCAGATGGGGAGAGATGGCGTGATGTGAGGTGGGCCTGGAAGAATGGCTCAGGGGGACTAGCGGGGGACAGGGGGAGAGGGGGCGGCCATCTTGGGGGGCACTCTCCAGAAGCACCAAGACCATCCCAAACTGAAAAGAAAAACAGTGATGCACGGCCATCGTTTCCTTCCCTTCTTCTAGAGCCTATCATTGCAGTTCAAGTTCAGGGGCCCCCTGGACACTAGGTCTGTGGTGTTTCTCAACTCTTCATTTTGAAACTGTCTTCAATTAGATTAAGTCTACTGAGAACTCAGGATTTCACACTCAAACGGGGTGTTGTTGTTTAGAGCTACAGCACAGACAGCCTTCCCCCTCCGTCCAGCCCTCTGGCCATGCACTTCATCGGCTGGGCCTACTCTGCACGCAGGGGTCAGGAGAGCCTGGGAAACTCTGTGGTTCGCTGTGATGGAGAGCAGAGCAGGGACAGATGGGCGTGGGTCTCGGCTAACAGGCTGTGACCTCCACCCAGCATGACCCCATGGCAGAGGGCACCTGGAGCAGGAAGGAGGTTCTCACGCTGACAGCAACCAGACGGTTCAAGGGCTGAAGCACACGAGAGTACTTAGCACGTGCCTGCCCCTCAGAAACCACTTCCTCCCTAGGGTCCCTGCAATTCATGCTTTCCAAAACACCACCACCGCCACCCATCCCACCGAATTTGGCCTGTCATTCAAGGCCAGCTTGCTGTCCCTTTCACAAAGCCCTTTCAAATTTCCAAAGCAATTGAACTCATTCTCCTTGCTGTCTCTTCAACCCTCTGGGATTTGATGGGTCTTAGTTACCTATGTTCTTATCTCGTTCCTGTTACTAGACTATCAGGGTTAGAGCTCAGTCTTACCCAATTAATAAGAAAGGAATTGTTATGAATCGTGTTAATACCGAGTGCCCCAACGCTGGGTTATGGGCTTTCATATGTGTCATTCATTCAGTCAATACCCTAGTTCATTCTTTCACCCATTTTAAAGGCCTGTCCTTTTCCCTTTAGTATGTCTCATCTGATGCTCTCACTTGTGCTGGAGTAATTCATGAAGAAGAAATTGTGGATTAGCAAGGTCCGGGAATTAGTACAAATAACCTATTCTCGGCTCTAGGTACCAGAGTCACATTGTAGGGGCAGAGGCGGGGGCGGTCTATTCTGACTACAAGAGACAAACCATTTGTCCTAATGGAGGTTTCCTAATGCCCAAGAGCTATCTATTATCCAGATCACAGTTATGAAACTAAACAATCCTGAAGAGATAACGCTTGGCTTAAATGTCCTGGGGTTTCTTAGCTCTGATCTTTCATCTGTGTCTCCTCCTTCCAGTGCCCAGAAAGGAACCCTGCTGATTCTGTGATCCCATCCTGAGCACTTTAAAGGACAGTGATGCTATTTTTACAGCCTTTATTTTCTTTTATGCCAGCCACCTTTGATTATATCTGTCTGGAAACTTTGGCAGAAAATGGCAACTAATGTTCCCATTTCTCAAACTTTCTGCCCCGTGGGTTGCTCACAGAAGCACCGATGGGGGTCTCTGTTGCCCCTGCATTTGAAATAGCTGAAAACCAGGCAGCCACAGTACTTCCCTGCTGGAGGGGCTTTCTCCCTGGGCTGATAGGGTCCACCGCCCGCTGGCCGAGTACAATTTAGTTTCTCAAGGCTTCTATAACTAGAAGGTATTAGACAGTATACATACTGCCTTCCTTAACCCTTAGATTATAATCTGAAGTGGGAATCCAGACCCTTCAGGATCCTTAAGGGCTGTCCAGCTGAAACATGTGGTATGGACTGAGCCTCACTGGAGCTCAGTGGCCTCCTTCGCATTTAGATGTTGCAACAATTAAGTGCCGTACACCAATCGGTAGGCTGGGTTGGAAGCATCGACTGAGAACTGACAAAGGCTTCAGTGATCATATGGACAAGAGGAGTCAACTAAGGCCAGTGAATTTGAGTGACTCATCACATGCTTAGGGATGGCAAAGCTGAGACCAAAACCGAAGAACACTGACATTTAGACATTTAGTTCATGCTTCTTCCTGCTGTGCCAGTGGTCCTAACAATGAATAGGAACGCATCAGAATTCATTGGGGGGCTTGTTAGATAGAACAAGTTGCTGGGCTCCTCCCCTAGTCTGGGCAGGACCCAAAGAGCTTGCATTTCTAACACATTTTCTGCTGATGCTGGTCTGGGGCCCACACTTTGAGAGCTACTGTACATGTTGGGAAGCAAAATCAAGCTTAGAATAACATAAAGGACATTGCTTCCCTCTTAAGAACTTCTATTAAAACCGGAAAAATCATGGCTATGCCTATTTATGGGCATGCCTTGATGTAAGGAAACTCAAAATAGAAGCTTCAGACTAAAAAGGGCAAATTCAAAACTAAAGATTTGCATTATCTAAAAAAATAATTACTGTCCACTAGGAAAAGTACAGGAAGCAAGACAAAGTCTCTGCCCTTATCGGACGTACAGTCTGATGGGCACACCGCCCGTAGACACATGCCCCCTTCACGTCACGTCAGGTACATTGGATAAAAAAGAGGCCAGGGGTCACCCTGAACAAGCGTGGGAAACGAAGGCCTCTGAGTGGACTCCTGCACGTGGCAGAGCCCTGAATGGCGTGAGGAACCAAACTGTGCCCTTTCCTGAAACTGCTGTCTTGGTGGAGGGAGCGCAGGCAGAGGCCCAGAGGTGGCAGCGTATTTGATGGGAATGAGAGCGCCGGAAGGTGAGGTCAGGTGCAGCGTGTGGGCCACAGGAAAGGCTTTGGATTAGATCCTAATTCTAAGAACTTTATTTCCCCGATTTGCTTTAATATGATTTAACATTATTTTTCCCTCTTCTGGAAAGATGTCTTAGAAAAGGAGTCCAATTCAAGTATAGGCGATTTGAGGTGTTTGGGAAATGCTGAAGCTCTCAAGGGATTATGGAAAGCTGGTTATTGGCATGAAGTATTTCAGATTCATACTGACCCTTGTGACCATCTCTCCTGGGGTGGGAGGAAGGGCTTTTAAAAGAAAAGAAGGGAGCCGTGGGTACCTTAAGGAAAGACTGCTCTTCGCGTCAGAGCAGTGGGTTTGAGTTCTGCTCTTTCACAGATACCTAGACCTCTCTGAGACTCACTCAGTATCTTCACCTGTGAAATGAGCATGTTAGATTAGCTTATCTTTCTGGAACCTTCTATTACTCTGGGAATCTCAGCGTGGCGGGTCCCGGGATGGGTTGGTGCGTGGTCATTTCTTGGTGTGGGTGTGGTGGATTGCTTGATTTAGGGAGTGCAGACTGGTGCAGAGGCAGCGGAGGAGCTGGAAACGCAGTCGTGGCAGCCAGCCTGCTGCGTTCCCAACTTCCCTTGGCAGATTTTCTTGGTATCAGGAGCTGGAATAGAGTGAAGGGGACAAGACAGTTTGGTGTGAGTGAGATTTCTGTGAATGAATATGCCTAAAAAAAAACCCAAAATCCTTTAAAAGTAGCCTTGTGAGCTTGTATTTCCTCCAGCTCTGTTTCTCAGCTGGCAGCCCCAAACCAGAAGAATTGCTTGTTGTTAGTCTGACAGATAGAAGGAACTTGCCAGGCTGTCACTCACAGGCTTTTGAATAGCAACAGTTAAAGTCCCTTTGGGGTTAGGAACCTTAAGAAATATCCCAACCTTGTCCCAAAGTATTTATTTCGGGAAGGTTTGCACAACTTGCTGAGTGCTTTGGTAGGAAGTGAAACCTCCGTGTAAAGCTCGGTTCACCTTGGCGCTCGGGTGTGTTCTCGTCCATCGGAGAGCTCTGGCAGCCCGCAGCGGCCCCGGTGAGAAGCCAGTGTTTGCTTTTTGGCCAAATACTTTTATTTTTTCAGTTTAAACTTTGTTTTCTTAAGAGCAGCCCAGCCAGTAAGTTATGTTGTATGGCGTTTCACAGTCTGCAGGGTGATTTAACAAGCACTGCAAGAGCTCAGCATGGTAGTGAAGGGCCAACCCTGCAGGCAGGATGCCCAGGTTAGAATCCAGGCTCCCCTACTTGTTAGCTCTGGGTCTTCGGACAAGTTTCTAAACTTCTCCGTGCCTCAGTTTCCTCTTCTGTAAAATGGGAATGATAACAGTGACCCTTCCACCCACTCCCAAAGGTTTTTGGGGTTGTAATGAGTTCAGACATAACAAGTACATTGAGCTTTAATAGATATGCTGCTGTTATTATTATTATTATTTTTTTTTTTTGTGACAGAGACAAAGAGTGTCAGAGAGACTGATAGGGACAGACAGACAGGAAGAGAGAGAGATGAGAAGCATCAATTCTTTGTTGTGACACCTTAGTTGTTCATTGATTGCTTTCTCATGTGTGCCTTGACCGGGGGTGGGGGGTGGCTACAGCAGACTGAGTGACCCCTTGCTACAGCCAGCGACCTTGGGTCCAAGCTGGTGAGCCTTGCTCAAACCAGATGAGCCCGCGCTCAAGCTGGCGACCTCGGAGTCTCGAACCTGGGTCCTCTGCGTCCCAGTCCGATGGTCTGTCCACTGTGCCACCGCCTGGTCAGGCTGCTGTTATTATTGATAATGTTGTTTATTTTATTTCCTTGAACATGGTTTAGAGGTGAGGGAATTGAAGTTAAGTACCTTGGCCATGGTGACATAGCAACAAGGCAGCAGCACATCCAGCCACGGTACCCGGGCCTCCTGGGCCACACCCCCTCCCTCTGCTGGTTCTTCCACCCCCCTTTAGACCGCCACCCGGCTGCTGTTTCAGGCTACTGGGAACTTCAGTGAGTTGACCTTCTCTTAGAGGCAAGAAGGGGGTAGGGAGCTTGGGAGCCACAAAACACTTAAGCACAGAAACCTTGGGAACTTTCCAAGGGACAAAAGCAGAGAAATTCCAAATATCAATAAGCAGCGAAGGGATCAAAGCAGCATTATGTAAATCTCCAGGCTGCTGTTTGTGCCTCTGAGTTACATCTCTGTGGAAGGGCCCAGCTGAGCTTTATAAACAAAGCTAAACATTTCCTATTATAATGAAACTTAAAAAGCATTTCTTTTTTTTTTCTTTTGGTGAAACATCCATGGGTTTGTTTGTTTTTTTTTAAGCTAAGGGCATTATGTTTTCAAAAGAACTTTGAAACAATGGATGCCTTGGTAAGAATGATGGCGCGAGGTTCTTGTCATCTCCAAAGAGCTGTGCTTCTCAAATATCCATGTCCATGTGCGTCAGCGGGGAGACTTGAAAAAGGCAGCTTTTGATTCAGTAAATGTAGGGTGGGGACCAAGAGCCTGCGTTTCTCCTAAGCTCCTGGTCCATGGACCACTCTTAGGGTAGGCAAGACTTAAGCTTTTGGAGTGCTGTCACTATCTGGAGAGTCACCCTGCTATATTCCTGGGCAGGGACCAGCGTCCCTGTCTCTAGGCCTGGGGTTAGAGAATGGATAAAAGGTTTTTATACCCCTCACTCCTCCACTGAACTCTTGACCTGTCTAAATGCAGAGATAAACAAGCCAACAATATATCTCATGAGATATAGTGCTGTGCAGACTCTTGAATGACATTTCTTGTCTTTAAAAGGAAAGGCCACACTTTTAAATCAGGAGTAAAAAGCCCACGTAGAGACAAAGCCAGAGATGTTCTAAATTTGTTTTGCACTTATTTATGTTATCAGGGGACATTTCAGCTGATAATTAACTAAAATAACCTCAAAAGGTTCGAACATTTCGCCTCTGGAAAATTAAGGTTGTAATTAAAATTCTCATCTCTTAAATTGAAATCTTCCAGATAGTAACAAGTCTTGGCTGCGATGTGGAGAAATGGAGCCCTCCTACATTGTTGCTAGGGAATATAAAATGATAGAGCAGCGTCAGAAAATGGTTCAGCACTTTCTCAGAGTTAAACATGGTTGCCACATGACTCGGCAGTCCCTTCCTAAGTATATACCTACGAGAACTGAAGACACACGAACACTTGTTCGTGAATATTTTAGCAGCATTATATGTAATAACCAAAAAGTGTGAACAACAACCTAAATGACCATAACCAATGAGTGGATAAACAAAATGTAGTAAATCTGTACAATGGGATATTTTTAAGGAAAGAATCAAATACTGATACATATTACAACATGATGAACCTGGAAAACATGCCAGAGGTGGGAAGCTAGACACAAAAGACCATGCATTATATGATGTCATCTTTATGAAATGTCCAGAATAGGCAAATCCACAGAGATGGAAAGTAGATCAGGAATCGCCAGGGGCTGGTGACATGGGAATAAGAGGGGACTGCAGGAGGGTACAGGTTTTGCAGTTTATGGTGATGAAGATGCTTTGGAACTAGACAGTGGTCCTGCTTGTACAACTTTGTGAACATACTAAAACTAACTGAACAGAATGTTTCAAAAATGGTGAATTATATGATATGTGCATTTTATCAAAAAGATTAAAATCTCATGTTTCTTCAGCATGTATTTAATTTTTTAAAATTTTTCCATTGATTTGAGAGAAAGAGAGAGAGAAGAAGGGAGGTGGGGAAGGAGAGAAAGAAAGAGTGAGAGAAAGAAGCATCAAGTCATTCCACTTAGTTGTTCTATTTAGCTATGCACTTATTTGTTGCTTTTCATATGTGCACTGACTGGAGATCAAATCCATAACCTCAGCGTGCTGGGATGATGCCCTATCCATTAAGCCACCCGACCAGGGCCTGTTTAATTTGTTTTAATAGAATTCTGTTTTAGCATTATACATTTGTTTTAATGGATAATCAGAATGTCTCAACCTGGCACTATTGACATTTTGAACTGGACAGATAATTGTTTGTTGTGGGGAGCTGCTCTGTGGCATTTGTCAGCATCTCTGGCCTCGCCACATTAAATGCCAGTGTAATGCTCCCACCCCACCCCTTGAATAATCAAAAATATCTCCAGATGTTGCCAAATACATGGGAGGAGAGCAGCAAAGTCAGCCCAGCTGCGTGCCCCTGTTGATCTTCCGTCTTCCTACTAAAAGCCAAGGTCTCTGAGCACAAGGAGTTTGCTTTTGTTTACCACGTGTTTGTCAGCGCTTAGAACAGTGTCTGGCACATCGATACCTTAGTCCCAGAATAAATGTCTGAGTGAAAGGATATATTTAGCTATAGCCGTACTTTAAAAAATATACAACTAGTTCAGAAAAATACAAAAAATATATATATATACAACTAGAGAAATCTCAAAACTGTCCTGTACTTGAGTTAGTTTCAATTCTCTAGAATGAACATTGTCAAGAACACTATCTTTGCTTTAGGATGGAGGCATCATTCATCAATCCACTGCTCTGCTTCACCCATCCCACCCCAGCCTGCACACTCTACATAGAGGTGTGTTCTTTTCATCAGCCATCTGTGACACAGGCCATTAGAGGCCACCAACCATACTTCTTATTAGTCATTGCTGACCTGGGACACCAGCTGCTCCCTAAGCCACAGATCCTTGCTGGCCATGCAGACAAGGGTGGCCCCAGTCCATCAGTCACCTGGACTGGCACCGCTGAAGATGCCTACATTTATCAGTCACTGCATAAGAAAGGAAACCTAATCACTGTCATCTCCATGGCCAGGTTCTGTCACTGATTAACCATGTTTTTCCACTCAACAGAATCCAGCTTTCCACTTGAGTATCTTATTAAAAGTTGGCTCTTGTTCAACTTCAGAGGCTAAATGCTAATGATTTGCTGCTGCCAAACCAGCTTTGGGGATTATCACTTCCATGAGAGCACCCGAAAGCAGCTCAAGTGGGGGGCTTTAGACAAGGCTTGGGTGGCTTTATGTTGCCTCAGCTGTCTACAGCTTTGTTCCTGAGTTTCCATTCAATGAAAAAGCACATAGCTTTTATTCTCTCTCCTTCTCTCCTTTCTTCCTCCCTCTTTCCCTCCCTACCCCCTTCCTCCCTCTTCCCTTTCTTCCCTCTTTATTTCTTAAGTGGTGGTAGTTTCCGTTTCATCTTCTGTAGCCAGCATGTCCCAGACTCTGTGTCTTGCCTTATGTTGGTGACGCTATAATAGTGGCTTTTATTTTTCACTGTTTACTGCATGCTTGACATACTTTGCTCAGACCTTTTACATATAACTCATTCATTCCTCACCGCCCATGTTATAGATGAGGAAAGTGGGACACAGCTTCCCGATAACATTCTTCTTCTTATACTTCCCCATCTGACATGTTTGTCCCTCCTCTAAGCTTTAATAAAGCTGTGATTTTGTAAGTTTTAATTTTTTAAAATCTTGGGTATTAAGAATAAGACCAGATTTCCTGAATGTATTATAGCATGGCTATTTAATTTGAAAAGTTAAAATGACTAAATATCCAAATTCAACAAGCACAAACCCCAGCAGTGAAGTTTTCCCACTGTGTGCTTCTGTACAGTGGCATTTGCCACTCTCCTGTTTCAGAGCCGCCTCTAGGCACTGGCGCGGGGCAGTGAGAGGAAGAAGACAGGGCTCCCCCTCTCAGCAGCATTCTCTCTAGGAGGATTAAAACACGACACAGCCTGACCAGGCAGTGACGCAGTGGCTAGAGCGTCAGACTGGGATGCAAAAGACCCAGGTTCAAAACCCCGAGCTCGCTGGCTTGAGTGCAGGCTCGCCAGTTTGTGCACGGGGTCACTGGCTTGAGCATGGGATCATAGATATGACCCCCATGATCACTAGCTTGAGCCCAAAGGTCGCTGGCTTGAGCCCAAGATCACCGGCTTGAGCAAGGGATCACTCACTCTGTTGGAACCCCCTGATCAAGGCACATATGAGAAAGCCATCAATGAACAGCTAAGGAGCTACAATGAAGAATCGATGCTTCTCATCTCTCTCCTTTCTTGTCTGTCTGTCCCTATCTGTTCCTCTCTCTGATTCTTTCTCTTGTCTCTGTAAAAACAAACAGAGAAACACGACACAGCTCTTGTTGGTAGCAGGTTGCTGTTCAGGGGTAAGATAACTAGATTGAATGTGCACATGCTGCCCAGACACAAGGAGATGGGCTGTTAGGGAGATGCTGACACTCATTTTATTGTCTTAGTTGTGCCTTATTTCTTCTGCATTTTCACAGCTTTCATAAAAACAAAACGAAGCTAAGAAAACATAGGCTATAAAATCTCAGACATTTCTCATAGCAGTAATTTTTTCTGATAGATCTCTTTGGGCAAGGGAAACAAAAAATAAATAAACAAATGGGACTATATCAAACCAAAAAGATTTTACATAGCAAAGGAAACCATCAGAAAAATGAAAAGACAATCCACTGAATGGGAGAACATATTCACCAAAGATATGTCTGATAAGGCGTTAATATCTAAAACTTATAAAAACCTTATACAACTCAACACCAAGAAAAACAAACCATCCAATTAAAAATGGACAAAGGGCCCAAATAACATATATCCAAAGAGGTGGCCAAGACATGAAAATATGTGCAAGGTCATTAATCGTCAGAGAAATGCAAATTAAAACCACAATGAGATAGCACCTCACACCTGTCAGAATGGTTATCCTCAATAAATCAACAAAAACAAGTGTGGAAGAAGATGTAGAGAAAGGGAACTTGCATGTACTGTTGATGGGAAAGTAGACTGGTGCAGCCACTGTGGAAAGCAGTGTGGAGTTATGTCCAAAAATTAGGACTGGAACTACCTTATGACCTAGCGATTTCACTTCTGGGAATATATCCTAAGAAACCAGAAAAACTTAATTCAAAAGAATATGAGCACCTTTATATTTATTGCAGTATTATTTATAATAGCCAAGGCTTGGAAGCAAAGTGCCCATCAGTAGATGAGTGGATAAAAAATGCTGAAGTACATTTAAATAATGGAATAAATACTACTCGGCCATAAAATAAGAAGGAAATCATTTGTGACAGCATGGATAGACCTGGAGAGTACTATGCTAAGTAAAATAAGCCAGTCATAGAAAAACAAGTACTATATGACTTCACTTATATGTGGAATCTAATGAACAAAGTAAACTCACAAGCAAAATAGAACAGATCCATAGATACAGAGAACAGACTGACAGCTGACAGAGGAAAGGGAGATTGGGGAGCAGGGTGTAAAGGATAAAAGAATTAAACAAAAAAACAAAAGCCTCATAGACACATGCAACAGTATGGTGACTACCAGAGGGAAGGGGGGTGGGAGGAGGTAGAAGAAGGTAAAAGGGGGTAAGAGGTGCTGGAAAGAGACTTGACATTGGGTGGTGAACACAATATGATATCAGGTGATGTATTATAGAATTGTATACCTGAAACCTATATAATTTTATCAACCAATGTCTCCTTAATAAATTCAATAAAATTTTTAAAAAGGGAAAGAATAAAGTCTTAAAAAAAGAAACAAGGCAAAGCTAAATGAGTACACTGACCCATTTTGTTTCTCTTATTTTTATTTATTATTTTTATTTGAAATTAAATTTGAATGGGGTGACATTGGTTAATAAAAGTACATGGGTTTCAGGTGAACATTTCTGTGATAACAAAGATTTCATTTTGAAAAGTAGTCTCTAAAAAAGATTTCATTGTAGGGTTGAATATTGAGTCCAGCTTCCTAACACTTTACTTCTCCTGCCTTGTAATCATCGTTGACCTTCCAAATAATGATCTTGAAATCCTACAACTCCCAAATCACCCACAGAACACCACATCAGACTACATTTCTCAACATACAGAAGCGGCGTACAATAATGCTTCATTGCAACATGTGTCTGCAATTTTAACCACCTGTAAATACAGTCTGCAGTCCAGAGGTATCTGAGAGGTCTCAGAGTTGGAAAAATAAATATTATATGGGGAGGTGTTGGTAACTAGGAGGGGCCCATGGAGAGGTTCTGGGTGCTAGGAGATACCAGGAAGGCATTTGGGTCTCCGGCCACGTCCGTTTCTTCATTAGTATGGAGATAAAATGGCCATGCTCCATTTGTGAAAATTTAGCAGGTTCTACAATTATAACGTGGTTTTCTTTGTATAATTATGCTTCAAACAAAAGTTATTTAGAATGGAGCGAAGTAAGTGTACAGTTATTCATATGACAAATAATACCATAATTATTAAATAATACTACAAGAGTAAACTGTTTCGGGTATTCACATCTATAAACCTACTTTTGCCACTCTCTGTATATTGACACATGTATGTTTGCGTGTGTGTACACGCTAATCACTAATTCTGGTACTCCTACTTATAGGATGTGGCCGCCCTCTTGTCCAGATAGTTTTTGTTTCTCCCCTAGTCATAGGATACAGCAGAGTGAATAACTTAGAAGCAAACACAAAGACATTAAGAAAAGAAGATAAATATTAATGAATATTAGGGTTTAATAATCTGGGATATTTAGATTAATTACCTTGAAAACAGAGTTCAGTGATTGAGACTGACTGGTGACTTCATGTCGTCAAGAGCAATTAAATTATATAACGTATACTGTTACTAAGGCTGGGGAAATTTTAGAAACCTTTCACCAAGATCAGTTTAACAATTCGGTGCTTAAAGGTGAACTGATTGTAAAATTGTATTAGCCCACCGATGATGGAAAACAGGGGTGTAATTGTACTGCCCTTCAGGGAGGTTCCTTTGGTTAGGCTGTATTTAATCAGGAATTCCATTTCAATAAGTCACCACATTCCCAAGTCTTTCCATATGATCAAAGTTTCACGGTAATATAAAATCATCTACAAAGTGGACTTTTGACTGTAAAGAAACCTTACACATTAATGGCTGTACAGATGAAGAAATAGTTGGGGTGATCAGAGCCAGGTAGGCTAAACAATGACTGTTAGAGCTGCAGGAAGCATGGGGTGTCATCTGATTCAGTCCCTATACTTTACAGTGCTGGAAATTTAGGCTCAGAAACTGACTTCCCAAAGGTACATTGCTAACTTAAGGTTTCTCCATTTTCTGATCTGTCTACCTTTACTCAGCCTAGATCTCTAGAGCAGAGGTGTGGGATCAAGCTGACATGGGTTTGAATTGATTTTACCTCTGGGATTGGCTAGTTGGGTGTGACCATGGGCCCTAGTAACAGTTATAGCCTGTGAAAAAATATTTCCTGGGCAATATTCAGAGGTAAAGACACTAAGGGGCTACATGGCAAGGATCCTGAGAAGGTAGCTCCCTAAAACAGAACCAAGGCAAGTGGATAACTGCAAGGTTCAATGACCTCTCTGTCCATAATGGAGACCTTCCCAAAGGTTTTGGCTTTCTCAGCCTCTAGGCCTGAATGCTGAGTGGACTGAGTGGAATATCCTTTTCTTCTGCCTACTGTAAGAGTGCCCCTCACCCTTGGGACCTGCAGGGATACTTGGTATGGCATTTGGATGATTTGGATATATCCCTTCTTCTAATGGCAAGTCCAAACACGCTGAGCATGGTTTGTACTCCAAATGTCATTGAGTTCTGGAGCCTAATTGTGGGTTATAGATAATGCTGTTTGTACCTGCATGTAGATACCTGCCATCTATCGAGATAATAATAGGACTCACTTCAGAAAGCTGTCATGTGAATGAGGAGAGATAATGTATAGAAGTGGGTAGTAAGAATCTTGACACACTTTATAAAAATTGTGTACAGTGATTGTTATTGAGCTACAACACAACAGTGGATTTGACATTGATGTTGTGTAAGACCTTGATCATTGTTTGGGTTAGACAAGTTCCTCTTTATAGTGTATATTACCTAAAAATAATGGCTTTAGTGAAAGTGCCAGGCAACAGAAAAAAACTGATAAAATTATTTAGGAATTGAATCTGGTTGGAACTCTTTGAGTATTGTGTTGTAAAGAGAGAAATATGTAGTTGAATCTTCCATTTTCCAAGCCTGGTCTTTGGTTTGAAAGACCTGTGACCTAGCTCCTGCTCCATTACTTTAATAAAAGATGTCAGTGAGCAAATGATCAGACCACTTAGAGCCTCAGTTTCCTCGTCGTTAAAAAGAGGTTGATAATATCTACTGAAATGGTTATTGAGCTCAAGTGAGAGAAAGTAAGTGCACATGAAAAGACAGAAAATATTGTCAGAGATTAACTCTAAAGAGTGGAAATCTTAAAGAGATTATTTACGTCTTTTCCAGTTTTCATCTTGCTGCTACAAAAGGACACGTGGAATGCCTCAGGGTCATGGTTACACATGGCGTGGATGTGACAGCCCAAGATTCTGCCGGTATGTGGTCTTTATCTCTTAAGTCAACAGGCCAGCACCAGAGTAGGTATCTCAAAGGTGATTCATTGTGAAAGAGAAGCACACAGTTCACCTCCAATGACGAGGCTTTGACAGATGGTTTCATCATTTGTGCCTTACAGGTGTTTACACGTATTTTTATCTTATATGTGGTTGGTCAGTTAAATACTGCATGTTTCTTATCCCCCATTTAAAAAATATTATTTTCTAAAACTGTATGTTGGGACCAAGCAATATTCCCTACTTTTTGTTTTTATGAATCATGGTTTGAGGTGATAAAGGGAATGAGTTGTTTGGAAGCTCATCTGAGATAATTATGTGGACAGAAGCCGTGATCCTCGTCTGGACCAACTGCCCGTGGTTCTCACAGTTTCTACATTTTAGTGCATCTAAGTCCCCTGGGAACTTGGAAGAAAGGCAGAGAGGGAAGGAGGAGAGCAGGAAAGAAGGGAAAAGAAGCAACAAGCAGCATACACCCCCCATACATACCCAGGCTCTATACTCTGAGATTCAGATTTTGTTGTCTGGAGGTTAACAGCCAACTGGTATTAGTTTTAAAGCTCCTTGGGTGACTCTAATGTGAAGCCAGTGGACAAATGAGGAACAAAGCAAACAGAGAAAAAAAATAGTGGAGGAGCCTTATCTCTATGAACAGTGTTCTACTGGAAAGAGCCCTTGGGATCTCCAGCCTGGGATTCTGCCCCTGCTGGCCACACCAGAGCATCAAAGAAAATACTGGTGGCGCTGTTTCTCTATTGTGCTTGAAAATGTCTGCCTTCTAATAAGGCTTTTGTTACTTTTTACTTGAAAGTGGAGTCAGTCTAACTCTATAGTCATTTCGTTAATCCATAATAGATCTCTTTTCCTCCCCACCCAAAAATTGGCCCCTCTGAATAAGTTATCTGTGGGGTGTGGGGGGAGCCAGTCAGCTATTACAAGAATTATTACTCAAAATATGGTTGGAAAACTTGTGTTTCAGAATTGTTTTCAAAAAGTCTGTGGCCCTTTTAAAAAATATTTGAATCTTCTCAGTGGTTGGAAATCTTTATTCTTTTTGAATTAGTTTGGTTTTTTTAGGACAGGCCGAGAGCCACTGAAAGTCAAGTCCGGTAAATGAGGTGCCACTGGTAAAACCATTTTTGGTCAAAAATAGGGAGTAATCAAAGTAACAGAATGATTTTCCTGAGCAGAGCCACAAAATGCTCCAAAAATATTTTGAGAATTGGCATTCCCAGCAGGAGAATGAATGGCTTCCTTAAGTGACTATGTTGAGGGAAATACTAATTTATGTCGTACTAATTAAAGTTATCTTTAATCCTAAGCCCAGTTATTTTGTTTTTAAAGTTCATTTTGATCACTTTTGAAGTCCATTACATATAGAGCTTAAGTACCTTTGATGGGATGTATGTCCTCTAAATCCAACTGCCCATGGAACATTTTCTAAGATAGACCACATATTAGGACACAAAATAAGTCTCAATATATTTAAGAAGACTGAAATCATATCAAGCATTTTCTCTGACCATAATGATATGAAACTAGAATCAATCACAAGAAAAAAACTGAAGAACACACAAACACATGGAGGCTAAATAACATGTTACTAAGCAATGAATGGCTTGACTCGTGGGAACACAGTGCTCTGAGCAACACCGGCCACACCCAGCCAGCCGCCTCGTCCCTGGGACCTGAGGGCGGGAGCCATCAAGACACTGCACACCAGCCCCAGTCTGCTTTCGGTGGGTACATTTCACAGAGAAACGTGAATGGATAACAACAGGAAATGGTATTGGAACAGTGGGAATCAACAATTTTGCACAGGAAGCTTTGGGGGACATTTACTGTAGTCTGCCTCTCAGGAAAAGTAACTGAAACTCATGAAGCTCTTGCTTCATCCAGGACTTGTTAGCAAATCTTGCTCTGAAGTTGATTGGCTGATGAAGATGACACTGAGTAACTCTCCAGAACTAGATGAACTAGTGAGTGAAGAAGCATATGAGAAATACATACACTCTATTGAGGAGTGAAACTGGAGCCCCCCTAAATAAAGTAGCATGAAACAATTTGATCTAGCACAGTTATCTTAAATTAGTGTGGATGGAAGATTTAAAATAACAACTTTTAATAATGCCAGTTGAAAAAGAAACTAACAATGCTATTGGAAGAAAATAATCCCTTAACGTTCTAATAATTGCAGAGAAACACAATATGCATTTCTTCACAACACCCTATGATTTTTAGGCTAAGCTACAGTTATGATGTTAAGAATTCCTAAAATTACCTATGGTAAAATCTAGTAAGAAAGTATGCATTTCAAGGGTAACATTATTATCTTAAGACATATATGATATTGTAACTTGCTTACATTAGTTACTGGATTTGGGTCAAAATATTTAATGATCTTCCCATTGGACATAACTGGAAGTAAGAAAAGTTTTTTGTTATGGTGTCAGATGATGAAAACTACTGTATTGATTTAACAATATACTGAGTATGCTGGTGCTATTTTTATACAGTGAAGCAGCAGCCTTGCAGGAAAACAAGAAAGAGTAATAATAAAACATTCAACTTCATTAAAAAACAAACAATGAATGGGTTGACAGTGAGATCAGGAAGAAATAAAAAATCAAAAGATACCTAGAAACAAATGAAAATGACAATACAACAACTCAAAATCTATAGGACACAGTGAAAGCAGTCCTAAGAAGGAATTTCTTAGCATTACTGGATTATTTCAGGAAACAAGAAAAATCTCAGATAAACAATCTAATTTACACTTAAAGAACTTGAAAAAGTACAACAAACAAAGCCCAAAGGGAATAGAAAGAAAGAAATAATAAAGATCAGAACAGAAATAAATGAAATAGAATCTAAAAAAACAACAAAAGATCAATGAAACCCAAGAGCTAGTTCTTTGAAAAGATAAACAAGATTGATAAACCTTTAATCAGACTCATCAAGAAAAAAAGAGACCCCAAATAAATAAAATCAGAAATAAATGGGAAAGTAACAACTGACCCCAAAGAAATACCAAAGATTATAAGAAATATTGTAAACAACTATATGCCAACAAATTAGACAGCCTAGTTGAAATGAGTCAATTCTAGAAACATATAATCTTCCAAAATAGAATCAGGAGGAATCAGAATCTGAATAGGGAAATTGTAACTAGTGAAATTGAAGCAGTAATCAAAAGTTTTCAACAAGCAAATGTCCTGGACCAGATAACTTCACAGGTTAATTCAAAGAAGAGCTAACAACTATTCTCAAACTATTCCAAAAAATTCAAGAGAAGGGAAGACTTCTGAGCTCATGTTACAAGACCAGCATTATCCTAATTACAAAACCAGATAAAGACACTACAAAGAAAGAAAATTGTAGGCCAATATCCCTGATGAACATAAATGCTAAAATCCTCAACAAAATATTAGCAAACCAGACCCAGCAATACACTGAAAACATCCTACACCATGATCAAGTGGGATTTATTCCATGGATGCAAGGTTGGTACAGTATCCACAAATCAATAAACGTGATATACCACGTAAACAAAATGAAGGGCACACACATGATCATATCAATAGAGGCAGAAAAAGCATTTGATAAAACCCAGCACCCATTTATGATAAAAACTCTCAATAAAGTAGGAATAGATGAAACATACCTCAACGTAATGAAGGCCGTATATGACAAACCTATAGCCAACATTATACTCAATGGGCAAAAACTGCAAGTGTTTCCCTTAAAATAGGCAACAAGATAAAGATGTATGCTTTCACCAATCTTACTCAATGTAGTAAAGGAAATCCTAGCAACAGCAATCAGACAGGAAGAAGAAATACATTTGATAAGGGGTTAATATCCAGAATTTATGAATAACTTATATAACTCAACACCAAAAACTGCAAACAATATAATTAAAAAATGAGCCAAGGACCTGAATAGACACTTCTCTAAAAAGGATATAAAAATGGCCAATAGACGTATGAAAAGATGCTCAACATCAGAATGGCTATGATCAATAAATCAACAAACAACTAGTGTTGGCAAGGATGTAGAGAAAAGGGAACACTTGTGCACTGTTGGTTGGGATGCAGATTGATGGAGTTATGTCAGAAAATTTTAAAATGGACCTGCCTTATGACCCAGTGTTTCCACTTTTAGGAAGTTATCCAAAGAAACCTGAAACACTAATTTGAAAAAATATATGCACCCGTTTGTTCACTGCAGTGTTATTTACAATAGCCAAGATTTGGAAGCAGCCCAAGTGTCCAAGATTTGGAAGCAGCCCAAGTGTCCATCAGTAAATGAGTGGATAAAAAGCCATGGTACATTTACACAGTTTTATACTACAGGGCCATAAAAAGGAAGGAAATCTCACCTTTTGCAACAGCATGGATGGACATGGAGGGCATTAGGCCTCTCTTTTTATTATAGGGAAAATGTTTCTCTAATGTGTTCATTGTAGAAAAATTAGAAAATTGTAAAGAAAATTACAAGTGCTTCTACTGCTACCAAGAAGAAACAAATTTTACTATTTTGCTATATTTCCATCCAGGTTTTTCCTGGAATATTTTTATATAGCTGAAATCACATTATATCATAAACCCTACATCCTGCCCCCCCTTGTGAAAAAAAATTTTTTTTACCAGTATTCTTATGTTAAAAGTGGTTGAGAAGCATAGTTCTCATTTGTTTTTCAGTGGTCATAGAGCACAGCGTGGAATGTGTTTGTATTTACTACCCGAGTCCTAACTCAGATTCTAAGAGCCTGAAGTGTTGCGCTCTGCGACCTGGACACCCCAACACAGTGCACACTCTCTGCCCACTGAGGTCATTGCCCTCCAAGAAGCAACACTGGAAGGGGACCCTGTGGGCCCACCCCGGCTGCTTCTCCGGGCCAGTTACTGGGAACCACCAGAGTCTGTTTTTCCCCACTCTGTTTGGAAGTAGTGGAATCCACAGCACTGTGTGACCCCAGAACATTGTCCAGATAATTCGTGACTAAAAAATGTCTCTGAGCTGCCGGGTCACTTCCCTCTCGCCCAGCATTTTCAGCAGTGAGGTCAGCACTATGGTCCCTGGCTTATTGATTTACTTTGGTCTGAATGAGGCACCGACTTCTCATGATTTCTTGAGAGCATGCAAAGAGAACATGGGAACACAGGAAGGAAGAGGCTGTGTGTAAAAAACGTCCATGGAAACATTTGTTGTGTTGTCTAGAACAGCACTGCTCAGGCTTTTTTCTGTTCCAGCAAACAAGATAAATGTGGTGGCTTTTACTGCCCATGCCTGTGCCCTTCCAGTTGGCTATATCACCAACTCTCATCTCTCCCTCTCAAGAAAGCATATCAGAGTCCAAGGGAAGAACAAGGACATTAGTACACTGCTCCTTAAGTGGTCATTATTAGTACACACCATTTTTTTTGTTGTTGGTTAAGGTATGAATTAAATGGCTTAGCTCTTACAGGACTTGTCTTTTCAGTAAACCTACCTTAAGTATTGCTGTTATTACTGAGATATAGTCATCTTCAATCTCAACACACACAGAGAACTGGTATAGAAATCAATCTGTCACTATAAACCAGGATAACCCGTAGAGTTTCCAAAAAAAAACCTGCTTTCAAAATGTATCAAACTGACCCATTTTATTCTTTTTATCCACAAAGTCCATAGGATAGCCAAATTGGTACATTTGCCGACTTTTTAACCTAGAGACCGGACGTTAAGTTGTAGAGGTTTTTAGCATCTATTTTTTTTTTTTTTTTTTTACCAACTGTCTTTCCTCATGACATGCTGGAAGGCTGACAAGAGAATTCTGTGGATGCTTCACAAACCAACTTAAGAGCATGGCGCTGTCAGGAATCGAGGCCTTGGGTAGAGTTACACAGCAACATCACGGTCAGATCGTTTTCGGTGGCCTTTGAGGCTTAGTTGAGATGACGTGTAGGCATCTCAGCAGTGCCTGGCACACGAGGGCTCATTGCTTTCGGCTCTGATATTATCATGATTATTGCTGCTTTAGCCAGGTCACCTGTATTCTCTTTCACACACGAAGCTTTTGAAAAGGTTTCACATCTTTACAAAAAAAGCATTTGACAATCACCAAGCCAGCTGCTCTCCTTGTACAAATCAGAAAAATAGAACCCAAAGTCCTGCAAAAACACATGACTTAAGTTTTTGGCTTAGAAACGTTTCCCCGGTTACTTAATGGCCTGTCCTTCAAATAGCATCAGAGGTGTGCAGTGTCAGCTGGAGAAGTCAGCCCCAAGCTCACTGCACCATCTCTCTGAACTGGGCCTGCGTTGCTGGTCCAGCGGCTTTCATGGCTTTGTTTGCTCCTGTTCTTCACAGATGAGAGAAGTGGCGTTTCTGTCTGTTTCTCTAGAAAACACTTCTCCCAGACAAATAGTGGGCTTTTGGGGGGAAAGAGGGTGGGCAATGCCTGAACTGAGCACCCCAGAGTGTGAGGTGGGATTAAACAGCAGTATTAACAGAAGATTAAGGAAGACCAAAGCATCGTCTGTCTGTTACCAATGCTTCTCTGAAGCATTAGCTTTCAGACCCTTTTTATTAGGGAGAGCATAAACATTTGATGCAATATGACAAGGTGGCGGAAATAACACAGAATTTCCTCTCCCAGCTGAAAGTCCCAAATTGGTATGATAGCTCTGCTCCACACTCCTGATGCTCCATCATTCAGGGTGTTGCCTTGGTCCCAGGGACCCAGGATGGCTCCCCCTGAGTCTGCAACCCAACAGTAGGCAGTAACGGGAAATGCAAACGGAGCCCCCAAACAGCTACACTCTCTCACTGGACAGAGCATGATCCGTGACCACACCCAGCTTTATGAGAAGCTGGGCACTTCTGGGCAGCTATTGGTCCAGTTAAAACACAGACTGTTTTGCTATAGAAGGAAGTAGAACCAGAGGCTGAAGGATGGCATGTCATTCTGTCACACTCCTGTATCTTAAATATTCTCTGATCCCTTTGCACGTTTGACATTCATAATAAAAGTTTTCTCAAAGGAAGATGAGAAACTTAGGAGAGTGAGAGGTGAGGAATGGAAATGTCATTACAGAGGGTCCTCAGAAGGGGGAAAACTTGAGAACGCTTACTCTTCCCCTGGGTCTCCGGGGGCTGGTTTAGCTTTTGTTTTGATTTCTGGGTGGCCTTTCATTCCATTATACCCCCGATCCTACTCAGATTTGATATCATGTACAGATGCTAAAGGTAATACTTATCTTGAAAGTTAGGCCCTTTGGAGGATAGGTTATTTAAAATTAACTGCAAATTATAGCCAAAAGTGTATTTCATATTTAATTTGGAATGAAGGAAAACCAAAGACAATTATATGATTTATGGCGTTTTACGTGCTCTTAATTTGCATGGGAGGTCAGAACACATACAATAATTGGCATAGCCTGGCCATGAAAGTATTTCAGGTGATACATACACACACAACAAGCTTTTTTTTTTTTTTTTTTTTTTTTTTTTTACAGAGACAGAGAGAGGGATAGATAGGGACAGACAGACAGGAATGGAGAGAGATGAGAAGCATCAATCATCAGTTTTTCGTTGCGACACCTTAATTGTTCATTGATTGCTTTCTCATATGTGCTTTGACCGTGGGCCTTCAGCAGACTGAGTAACCCCTTGCTCAAGCCAGCGACCTTGGGTCCAAGCTGGTGAGCTTTGCTCAAACCACATGAGCCCGCGCTCAAGCTGGTGACCTCAGGGGTCTCGAACCTGGGTCCTCCACATCCCAGTCCGACGCTCTATCCACTGCACCCTGCCTGGTCAGGCACAAGCTCTTTGGTTCTACGTAAAACACTATGCAAATCTGCGCTGACAAGACTAAGATAGTTTCAAAATTCTAATATTAATCATTACTATAAACAAATCTGTTATCCTCTGATCTTCTCTCTTGAGACTATAACAAGGTGGATGAATTTGTGGTTCGGTAATAAAAATTTTAAGTAAAGATGAGGATTTCTAAGAATATTGTCTAAATATATTTAAAATTACAAATAAGAATCAAAAATATACTTTTATTGTTTAAATATATTCAGCATTCTGAAATTTCAATTATTTATTTTTATTTTTTTGTATTTTTCTGAAGTAAGAAATAGGGAGGCAGAGAGACTCCCACATGTGCCTGGCCGGAATCCACCCAGCAAGCCCACTAGGGGGTTATGCTCTGTCCATCTGGGGCATTGCTTTGTTGCAACCAGAGCCATTCCAGCACCTGAGGTGGAGGCCATGAAGCCATCCTCAGCGCCCGGGCCAACTTTTGCTTCAGTGGATCCTTGGCTGTGGGAGGGGAAGAGAGAGACAGAGAGGAAGGAGAGGGGGAGGGGTGGAGAAGCAGATGGGTGCCTCTCCTGTGTGCCCTGACCGGGAATCAAACCCGATACATCCACACACCGGGCCTATGCTCTACACTGAGCCAACCGGCCAGAGCCTGAAATTTCAATTCTTAAGAAAATATTTTAAACCTTCTTACCTAGTTGAGTATTATTTAAATATTTTTATGTTTATGTATTATGATCTGAAATATCATTCTCAAACTTTGGCTTTTTGCTATGGTGAGCCATATACCTTTGTATGCTGTGATTTCATTGGTTATAAATTTTTTCCCATGCACTGGAAGAGGATGTTCGCAGTCCCATCAGTAAATGTTCTGTTATATTAGTGAATTCTTCTCTGTTTCTCCAGTGATCTTAAAAAACATTAAAGAATGGTTATTGTCTGGAGTATTTGGGGGTAAGGTGTTCCCTGGCAAGGATAGTTGACCCATTCTTCTTAGACTGTCTTTCAATCATAAGGTTTTAAACCAGCTGGAATAGCCCACAGCTCTTGCCTTACAAGTAACATGGGGCAAACCACATTCTGCTGTACTGCACTTGAATTAGGCTTGCCTTGTTATTTGCCTGTGGGGAAATTCTTTCCTGATATTCCAGACAGATCCACAGCTGAGTGGGGCCAGACATCCTCACTGTCTCCTTACAGTGAGAGCCTGCCACTAATATAATATATTCTCCCCAGAAAACTTGGCATTTGGAAAGAGAATTTTGTTTTAACATTAGCAGTGAGGCATCTCACTTCGGATATTGTCCAGGACATGATGCATCGATCGAATTTTGAGACTATTTAAATGAAAGATACTGTATGCTCCTGGTTAGGAAAATGTCTCACAGGGCCAAAGAATAAAAATCTTTTTTTCTCCAGACACACAGTACTTGCTTTAGGTATCATGACTAGAGCACTGGAGTTAAATGGAAGCCTGCTGTTTATGTGATGATGAGTTGTTTAAATCCCACTACCATCCTGTCCTTGGGGAGCTGTGTGTTTTTTGCAATGGGTGCAGTGTATGTAAAACAGCTTTTGTCCACAACACAGACAAAAGTTAACGCATGCATACATGACATAAACAGTCTTCTGCTTACAATCAGGATGGGTTCCAAAAGTTCATCTGTGAGGCATTTGTTTAAAATGCAGCGTGTGCTTGTCCATAGAAACCCTGGTACAGATGATGGTTGGGAGCCAGGCTAGCCCACCCAGAGCCTGTTTAATGTCTAATGTAACTGAATTCACACCATGATGCGTTATACAGCCTGGAGGGGGGAGGTCTTGGGCAGTAAGAGAAGAAAGGGGAAGGGAAGAGCTTTGTCTTTCTACTCTCATTTCCCTCATTTTCCAATCTTACTCATCCTCATTCGTTTGGCAAAGTGGGGGTGGGAGTTGGAGGGATTCCTGGCTGTCAGTGACTCACCCCACAAAACAGTTCTCCCCCTTCCTCCGTGTACCCTTAAAATCTCTCAGTCCAGCTCAGCTCAGATAAAAAGGAATTGATCTTTTGATCTTTTACATGCTTTGATGCTGCTTGTTAAACAAACAGCTAAAGCCTCTGATTGTTAAACAGGGTATATTTCCTAGACATATGATTTTCTAATAATTAGTGGTTTTCCAGTCCCAAAGGAGAAATGGTATTTGGAGACTGGACCATCATATACAATAAATTGTTCCTCTAAGCCAGTGATTCTCAACTGTGGTGATCCTGCCCCTCCCCAACCCCCGAGGGACATGTATGTCTAGAGACATTCCTGATTGATCCAACTGGACATCTAGTGGGTAGAAGCAGAGATGTTGCTTAATATCCCACAATGCACAGGACCACCCCCTACAGCTTAAAATGTCAATATTACTGAGGCTGAGGTGTTCCATTGGGGGTATCTTGGTCAAATAGTATGGAAAATACAGGATTTAAGAGTTTACTGGGTATACTGCATTGGCTGGCAGTGGTAACTTTGGTTCTCTCCCTGCAAATCCCCTCCCCAGACATCTGTGATGAACGTCCCCTATTATTCAAATTAACAAGTGTTTATTGAGAGCCTACCACTTGTCAGCAGTGTCCTGGGCACTAGAGATACAGCAGGGAGTAGGGAGTAAGACAACTCCTGTCGTCACTGAGTGTATATTCCATTGGGGAAAGGAGAACCATTAACTATGTAAATATGCAGATCGGTTCAGAGAGAAAGAAGGGACAGTGGGAAGGAAGTGTTGGAACGTGTTCTGTGCCCTGAAGCATAAGGACATACAGCAGGGAGAAGGGACAGAAAGGACTGGGGAGGAAATGGAATTGGAATTGGGGGGTCAGGGAAGTGCTCATTCGGAAGGCAGAGGGAGGCGAAAGAGCAAGGTGGGTGGTCTCCTAGGGGAGGAGAAGCCAGGAAGCGGAGAGCAGGTTCTCAGTGCCCTAGACTGGCACCTGCCGGTCTGGTAGCTACCACGCTGCCCCTAAGCCGCTGTTCCATAGAAACCCTATGGGCCCATTAGGCATGGGGAGCAGTTGGGTGTAAGTTAGGGTTTCCTGAAGTTATCTGTCCACAGAAACATCACAGAGCCTCATATCAGGTTGCGTTCTTAAAGGAAATGGAAAGACATGCTGCTTTAGTAGCGCATGGTTGTTTTGTAACTCCGTCCTTTCTTTTACATAAGAGTTTTGAATATCTGAGAACTCCAGGTAATTTCCATTCAGGGGCTGGAAGACATTTGGAGGGGAAAGAAGAGGTCAGAAGTTAGGGATGGGACTGTGTGGGTGTGGGGTGGGTTCTCTGCTGGCTCACAGGCTGCCTTAACTGGGTCCCCAAGTCTGCGGTCTTCACAGCCTGACGTGACCGTGGACCCAGGACCTTTGGCATCTGTATTGGTAGTGGAAAACAGGGTTCCTACGCAGCCTGTTGTGGGACCCCGCCAGCTCTGGCCCAGGGCTTAATTGCACCCTAGAGAATGGCAGCCCAAGTGACCCGGAGTGTTATCGGGTGGGCAGGACGCTCTGTGCTCTCCCCACGTTTGTCACGCTAAACTTCAAAGATAAGACATTTGGGCCTGGCTCTTAGAATAACAATCCCTCCTTTGTGGGAGAACAGTTTATTTCCTCATAGTTGTCTTCATTACAGAGATAAGAGATTTAAAATGTGTGGTCTTTTTCTCCCCATTTTTTTTCCCCTTAAATCTATTTAGGACACAGTGCTCTGCACCTCGCTGCCAGGCACAGCCACCACGAGTGCGTCCGGAAGCTCCTTCAGGTAAAAAAATGACAGCAACTTCAATTATGAGCATGTCACTTTTAAAATTTAAACGTTATCTTATCTGTGAAAAGAACAAATTCTCTCTTTCTCTCTTCTTTTCCTTTTCTCTTTCTTTCCCTCTTTCTCTCTCTATTAAAACTCTCTCAGAACCTGGGTTCTCTCAGTAGCTTCATTATTGAAATGACAGCAGAGAGGAGATTATTTCCATAGCAATCGCCCCGGTAGGGAATTTGGAGTGTCTTCCTGGAGTCCAGTCTTTTTCTTTCCGTTATTCTTTATTCAGATCCTGTTTTTCTTTTCTGAAGGATTTGTGCCCTTTAACTAGTCAGTTGAAAAGAATTTTTTTCCCATGCTGTTGGAGATCCTTATAATATTGGCTCTCCTCTAGCCTAGTCCTCTCTCTTCCAATCATTAGTAGAATACAGCTCCTCTTGCAAAGCAAAATTCCAACCAGTATTTCCTCGTATGTAACTCGATGCGATTTTAGATCTCAAGTTTTAAGTTTTTTGGTTTTATTCTTCTTTATAAATTTTAAGCTACCTCCCTGGTTTGACAACTTTGCCAGGAAGATTACAATGGTTACTAAAGGTGACGACTTCCCATAAATCGTTAAAGGTGAATATTTAATGAAATCCCAGTATCAGCCCTTACTGTAACATCTAGCTGTTGCTGGTCAAAATGCAAGCTGGCTGTTTTCAGGAACAGCATCAGGCAGTAAAATACGTATTTGGAGCACTGTCTGTTCTCTGCCTTCAGAGCACTGTTTGGGACCCAGCATCTTGCTTTAATTTGGCTTTGCCATTCTGATGCAGAGATGTGGTCGCATTCTTCAGCTTGTACTGCTCTGCTGATCACACAGCTTCTTGTCTTGCATGACAGAATGCCAGCCAGCTACCACCAATGCCAGGAATGCTTAACCTTCACAGGTCTTTGACGTGAAAGGCAAGAAAAACAGATCATCTGTGGTGCTTATTATTATTATTATTATTTATTATTATGAGTCTTCTCCCTGAAAACAGTTAAAATTGAACTTTCCTTACCTTTCTTTTCTGGGACTGAGCACACCAGAGAAATGAAAATCATTGACTTCACCCAGTTAGTGCCTTGCCTCCACGCCCTGAGTCTTACTTTGATTTTTAAAACTTGTCTATGCTTTGAATCTCCATTCCCATCCTGCCTTGCCCATCCAGACTTTGCATCTGGCTCTGATTTTAAGGAATAATGAACTTGACAAGCTGGAAATCCTCATGGGCAGGGACCAGATATTCTAGCCTCCAATGTAATCTTATATCTGGGTATGCAAATAGGTTGGTTTTTCTCTGGAATCTTTGAAGCCTTTAAACAGTTCCTTGTGCTGTTCTAAAATTAGGCCACAGCATGGTAAAAGTTGTAACTTGATCTTCATTCTTCTCACCACTGAAGGGCAGACAGACGTTTCACTCTGAACGTTGCCTGTTCTTGCCTCCCCGAACTTATATACACTGTCTGGATGCTCTTTCTGGACATTAGTTAAAAATTGAGGCTTTGATGTCCTCTAATGGGTTGCTTCCCTTGGGTCCTGAGCCTCTCTAGTCAGTTCTTCCTCTCGTGTCTTGGCAGCCCATGCTGTCTGCGATGTGACTGCTGTTATTCCTGCTACCCCCACCCCTGCACCCTCTGCATTTGCTCCTTTCTCTGGGCTCTTCCTGTCAGTCTTCTGGGGATGCTTGCCCTCTCTGGTGGCTATTGTTTTAAAGCTCTGCCTCCTCAAGGCAGTGAGTACAAATAGGACCTTGTGAAATCCTTCAAATTCAAATGCACTCTCTCCTTCCCCTGATAACCTGCTATTCCTCCCACTCTTTCTTTCTTCTAAAAAGTGTTCCTTGGGCACCACTCCCTGTATCAAGCATGTATTGTATACTCATGAACACAGCAACCTTCTGAATCCTGATGGAGCTTACAGTCTGGCAAACAAGTACACAAATGCATGTTAAAAACTGAACAGCACTAAAAGGAAACTAACGGTACTTGAGAGAGGAGTAAGGGTGGTGTTCAGGGAAGGCCTCATAGAGGAGGTGATAATTAAGCTGAGAACTCAACAATGCAAAGAGCCAAAGCATTCAAAGCAGACACAACAGCAGGTACAAAAGACTTAAGGTAGGCAGAGCACTAGTCAAAGAGGAAAGAAAGCCCTTGAGTGGGCCTGGGGCAAAGCATGGGAGGAGGGCACTAAAGGTACAGGAATGGGCCTTGTATGTCATAAGGTGCAGACTTTAATTGATCTAAACACAGTATACAACTGTAAGAGCTTTTAAGTAAAGAGTGACATTCACAGTTTTAAAAGATCGCTCTAATTATATGGAGAGTTGACTAAAGGGGGGAAACTTAGAGTGCTTAGACCTTCCAGGGGGAGGCTGTTGTTTCTGTCCAGGTAGGAAGGTGCCAGTTTACAAGGGGTTGTCATGGAGAAACAAGAGACAGTAGAATGAGGCTATGTTTTTGGAGCAGAATTGACGGAACATGGTGGAAAGAGAAGGAAGAGAAGAAATCAGAGTTGACTGAGTGGTTTTCGGCTCATTAGGTAGATTGACTAGATTGATGTGACACTGTTGACAGATGGGGACTTGTCGGAGGATCAGGCTGGGGGAGGGGGAAGGAACCAGAAGACTTGGCTGTGCCAGGCTTCAGGTGCCTGTGAGACATCAGGATGGAATGGGAACCAGGCAGGGGGTTGTTAAGCCTGGTGCTCAGAGATGACTGCTTGTATACAGGTAGGAACACAGGCTCCATCCAGCTCAGCCTGTCTAGGTTCAAATCCTTGCTGTGCTGCCTACAGTGACCTGAACAAATTGTTAACATCTTTGTACCTCAGTTTCCTCATCTGAGGTACTGGGGCTAAATGGTAGTACCCAATGAGGGTTGTTAGGAACCTTAAAGCAATTCTTTGAACAAGGCCTGGCACATAACAGATAACATTCGGGACACGATGTGATTGCTGTTATTGATAAGCTATGCATTTGGAGGTCACTAGATTTTTGATATGGGTGAGATTACTGAGGAAGACAGCTTAGAGAGAGAGCGCTGAGGAACCGAGGTTTTATGTTTGGCTGAAGGAGGAGTGGCCAGGGCTGTAGGATAAAAACCAGGATTGGCCGGATGGGGCGGTGCTCTAGGAGCTGAGAGGGAGTGGACTGCAGGTGAGAGGTCGGCCAGAAGAGGGCAAAAATGTTCATCGTCATTGGAAACACAAGGATCGTTGGCGACATAGACTGGGACGTTTCTCTGGAGTCTTGAGGGAAAACACCTGACTGGGTTCAGAAATAAATGGCAGGAGAGGAAGTGTGGACTATGTGTGGGCAATTCTTAAGAAAAAAAATAGGTTTTGTAAAGGGGACAGAGATTTAGGGCAGGAAGTAGGTTGGGAGGTGATAGTATCAAGGTGAGAAATTTGAGAGCATGTTTGTTAGCTGGTGGGGACGATCCAGTGGGAATATGGTGAACAGAAGGGGATATCTAAAGCAGGAACAGGGTGACAGTTTGCCTGTGTCATGATTCCTGGAGATGAGTACCCATCCCCATAAGAAGCTGTCAGCCCCTGGAGTGTGGCAGTTGATGCCATTCATGTGTATTCTCTTCCCAATAAGTCCCATCATACTTTGCAGGAAAAAAGATGCACTGAATAGAACTGAACTATTATTATATAGAGTTGTTGTTTTTGTCTTCCAGGCTAAATGCCCAGCCGAAAGTGTTGACAGCTCTGGGAAAACTGCTCTGCATTACGCAGGTAACTTTCATTATTCTCATCTCTGTCTTCTGCCCAAAGACACATGGACCTTCCATTTTCCTGATTCAAGCCATTAAACCTACTGTCTTATTCCTGGTGCTGTTTTCTGTCATCACTCCTAGATATTCCCATTTTATTCAATTTATTCATCAAAGCGTGTAGAGTTACCAAGGAATAAATCTAGAACTCATCGATGGTCCACCAAACTACCAGTAGGAATTGTCTTGGTTGTATTTTAATTAGTGTAAGGCTCTTGTTTAAACCAAGAGATATTCATTCATAAGCATTTGTCGATGTCAAGTAGCACATGATTTGGTTTTCTTGATTTGGTGCTCATGAAGAGCATCAGTCCATTTATCAACATTTTGTTTCACGGTATGTCACACAGCCCCAAGTGACCAAAGTTGGCAGTGGACTGTGGGATGATTAGATTTACACGTTTCTTTTAGGGCTAGTTGTGGAAAAGCTCAGTCAAATGTGTCCAATGGCAACTGGCAGTGCCGGCTGTCGGGCTGGTCACACTGAAATGAGACAGTGACGGAGAGCACCTCCTGCTCCAGCCTCCTGGCGCCCTGCTCTCCGGTGCAGCCCAGTGAACAGGGGCAGATGGGGAGAACCCCAGCTTCTTACAGGCGTGTGTGAGGCCCAGGTTGTAGGAGCAGCTTTGTGACCGGCCCTGGTATCTGTGTTTTCCTTTCCCCAGCGGCACAGGGCTGCCTGCAAGCTGTGCAGGTGCTTTGCGAGCACAAGAGCCCCATCAACCTCAAGGATTTGGTAAGTACCGGGCAGTGGTGCGGGATGCACGTGGATGTGGGGTTCTAGCGTGCTGTGGGCTACTTCTGAGGGTCACTGAGACTTAAGAGACCTAAGTGTTTGGCAAATTCTATGGCTTTTCAGCCTAGCTCCTTTTTCTACAAAATGGATGTAAGTATTCTCCCCATACGTCCCTAAAGCTTAAATAGAAAACTTTTTACAGCGTGTACTTCCCCTACGGTATATTTGTATCTAAGGATATGTGTGTGTGTGTGTGTGTGTGTGATCTGCACTCAGCTTAAAATTAATATTACTTAGTTCCTAGATTTTTAAAAATTAAAAAAAAAATAGTCTAAGTAGAAGTTTTATTCTTTTTTTCACCTGAGGTGCTGCTGTTTAAGATTTCCCAATGGTGAATACCACTTCTAGCCTATTTTAACCTCTCTGGGCTATTTGGAGAGTGAATTTACATGCCTGTAGCTCCGGCTTACAGGGTTCAGTTCCTACCATTGCAGGGGAATTGTACACGCTTACACTGCGTGGAGATACTGTGAAGAGAACATATGGAATCTGTGAATAACTTCACACTCCTTGAATTTCAGTACTTTATAACCAGAAAGTATTATAACTTCTCAGAGATAATTTTTTAGAAATGTGTCTGAAGGTCTACTTTAAAAAGAGAATCTTTAAGCAGCAACTGTATTATAACAAATCCCCATGTTACAATAATTGGAGATATTGTAGCCTTTTTTTCCTTTGCCTATTTAAATACATCTACCCTAAAAATTCCTGTTGACCCCATTTGTAGGGCATGTCCAAGGAAAGGGGAGAACAGAAGCTTCTCTTGTGGTTTGTGTCATTTGAATCAGGCCCCCTTCACCCTAGAGTTAGGGAAATAGTCGCCTCTATAGTCTTCTAGTATTTTTTTCATTTGTGCCATTTTAATGCTTAAATTCTTCATGTAGGTATATGAGTTGGGGATCTAATTTTCTTTTTTTCCTAAAGAAATTGCTATATTATAATATATTAAATAAATCATTCCTTCCCTCCGTCTCTTTATCTAGTTATGTGTCAACAATAGACACTCTTAACTTATGCTAATTTTGATACCCAGTGAGCTTGTGAAAGAGCGTGCTTCCCAGAAGACACAGTGACAAGAGAGGGGGCACGTGGTTCACGCGGAAGAGTGCTGCTCAGAGGGTGTGGGGCCCTCGGTGCCACATGAAGCAAGCCCTTCGTTTCTCCAGAACCATCTCTCAGTAACCATGGCATCTTTGTGTGCTTTGAGCCTTTACACACTTTGTGTCCCTCTGTCTTATATTGTCACCGGGCAGAGTGAGGGCCCAGGGAACAAGCGACTTGAGAGGCCAAGGCTCATGAGGAAAAGCTAAGAGTGGGATTCTGTAAGAGACGTTGTGCAGTGATGGAATGGCAGCCCGATTGAGCACAGATGTCATGGGGGGTCACATATAGGAGCAGCGGCCCACTCGGGAATACATGTAGAAAAAAGAGGGGCCTTTGCAATTCTGGCACTGGCGTCTGTGTAACAGTTGATCTGAACTTGTCTCCTAGGATGGAAGTATCCCCCTGCTCCTCGCAGTGCAGAGCGGCCACGGGGAGGTCTGTCGCTTTCTTCTGGACCATGGAGCAGATGTAAATTCCAGGGACAAAAATGGAAGGTACCGAGAAACTCGAGACCATGTGATTTCAGTGATAGCCACATGCTGGGAGTCTTTCAAAACATCGTAACTTTGTTTTGGATCATTTCTTACGAAATGGCTTTAACTTTGCGCTTTTTTATTTTTTGCCTTTTTAAATACTCAAGGATCTATTTTAACTTAAAAACATTCTCCCCCCTCCCCAGACCTCTGGGAACATCATTGAGTCTGTGATGAGATTATCAAATACTAAAGTGAAGAGGCCATTTTCTCTGACTTTTCTTGCAAAATTATAGAAAAGGAAACATATTAGTTTCTTTTAAAAAAAAAAGAAAAAAGAAATTCTAACAATGTATAGGTAATTTGAAGTGCTTGAGGTGAAAAAAGTGACAAGATTTGTGCCAATCATATTAAATTTCATCATATTTAGAAGATTATATTTAGAAGAAGGTTATGTCTATGTTACTTGACCTAATGTGGCTCAGTGTTTGGAGTGAATCAGAGGTTTTAAAAAACAACTACCTAATTTCATCTTGATAGCCCTCCATTTTGCATGCCCTAACAGATTAAGTATAGTGTGGTTTTAACAGCGTTTAATCTTCTATTCCCTGTTTTTTAAGACAAATGAAATAGTTTTCCCAGACTGCATTCTCACATTTTGTTAGTACTAATTTGGTGTCTCCTTTTTCTCTTTAGAACTGCTCTGATGGTGGCTTGTGAGACTGGCAGCTCGAGCGTTGTAGAAGCTTTAATTAAAAAGGGTGCCGACCTGACCCTTGTGGATTCTCTTGGACACAATGCCTTACATTATTCCAAACTCTCAGAGAACGCAGGAATTCAAAGCCTTCTATTATCAAAAATCTCTCAGGATGCTGGTATGTGAAAGAAAATAGCCAGTGTTGTTTTAAATTTATCCGTTCTATTTTCCCCAAAGGATGAAGGAATTTGTGCAATATGATATGCTTTATTATTCTTTTAAACATATTCTTGAAGAAAAATGAAGTGTTACGTATTGTGTATAGTGTGTTTGTGTGTGTGTGTGTGTGTGTGTGTGTGTGTGTGTGTGTGTGTATCCACCCCACCCAACCCCTACCTTGCACCTAAAGTGGATTATGAGTTAGTATGGTTCTTACATTTATTTTTTTCTTTCTTCTTTTCCCCACATTTTCCTCTAGATTTAAAGACACCAACAAAACCAAAGCAGGTATTTATCTTTGGGGAAGGGGACTCTTTTACTTCATTATTGCTTGTGGGAGTTTGAAAAAGGTTCCAATTTTCTGTGGTTTTAGAAAAGTGATAAAAACTGTGCTGAGAATACTTAGGGAGTGAAATACCTTTAGAATAAATGATTCATCGTTATAAGGTAGTAAATGTTTTTTAAACAGTTTACTCTATCTCCAAAGCTTGTCACTTTAAACCTACTACTTATATATTTATCTTGTTCTGAAATGTACTAATATTTCCTAGTGTTTTGGAAATGTGTGATGTGGTTTAAACTCTGAGAATGAATAATAATATTCTGAATACTCATAATATCACATGGATTATAGACCTACCTCCATGGCAATGTTAGGTACTTAATGAAAATGAGAGATTGAGCTTTTCTTTTTGATTGAGGCTTTTTAAAAATGTCACTGGTATTCACAGAAATTGAGATGTTTGCCGTGTTACTTTGGACCTTTTTCTAGAAACAGTCACTATCGCTTACTTTATTATTAACGAGATGTATGTTAAAAAAAAAACAAAACAAGATGTATGTTTGAATGTTTATTTATACCTCAGAGTTTTTGAAAAAATTATAAACACAAAACTCAATCCTGAATTTATTATGTAAAATAATAAATTCTGTGTTACTTATTTATCCATAACCTTGAGAGATGCAGTTCTCCCAGCCTCCTGTATTTACATTCTTTAAGGAAAGGAACGAAAGCAATGCAGAGGGGGAATGCCGCTGCTCTGCGTTCAGGCTCTGGCTGGACCGAGCGTCTTCTGGGTTCTATATTGTGGCAGACAGCTCCTCACCCTCTGCTTTCCCAGTGTTCCACACCAACTTAATCTGATTTTGTCCTGTGTTTTTTTATTTTCTTGCTATTAAAGCATGAGGTGCCGGAAGAAAACTTTGAGCATGCACATTACTTATTTTTATATTAGTAACAGATTTCAGATTGTGGTAAAGGAAGAAATGCATGAACTGTTGAGGTTTTTCTCATTGTTTGATGCAGCTGTTTGCTCAAGACTTTACTAACCTAACTAACCCACCTCCATTCTTTGAACTGTGATAACTTTCAGCATGATCAAGTGTCTAAAATAAGCTCAGAAAGAAGTGGAACTCCAAAAAAACGCAAAGCTCCACCACCTCCTATCAGTCCTACCCAGGTAAAAACAAAAGCAGACCCACAGTGAACAAGCGTCCAACAGCAAAGTCATCATTGTGTCATTCTGTGTTTAGGCCAAAAAAAAATGTTTTAGAATTGAGCCTTAAATGCACATTAAATTTTTTTTTAGTGGTTTTAAATTATAAATTGTGGTATGGAAGATTTTGATTATTAGTATGGAAATATGGTTGATTCTTATTTGTTTTAAAACTGAAGAATTGAACAATATCTTTTTTCAAAATCTCAAATTTCTCAAAATCTTTATGGCAGAAACATTTCTTTAAAAAAAATTTTTTTTTAAAGATTTTATTCATTTTAGAGAGGGTGAGTGAGAGAGAGAGAGACAGAGAAAGAGATGGAGAGAAGGAACAGGAAGCACCAACTCCCATGTGTGCCTTAACCAGGCAAGCCTGGGGTTTCCAACAGGCGACCTCAGCATTCCAGATCAACACTTTATCCACTGCGCCACCACAGGTCAAGCAGAAACTTTTCCCTTAATACAGTGGTTCTCAAAGTGTGCGCCAGGGTGCACTGGTGCGCCCTAGAAGATTTCCAGGTGTGCCCTATGGTATTCCAGAGAAATATGTGCCTTTTGGGGACCAAAAAGCCAACAGGATTTTTGGAGGTTAGATTTTTGGAAGGCAGAGGTGTGGGGAATTGGCTGTAAGCTGACAGTCTGCCCAACCCCCCACCTCACTTGCCTAATTAGGTTGCAAAAGGCTGTTAAGCTGTGGCGCTGGATTGTTTACACTACCCTTGTGTTCCCTAAAAGACTGGAGGCAAGTTTCTTCTATCTTTTGTTTGGTGTAAAGTTAAGATGTTATGTATGGTGGGAGTTTCTGCACTCAACACAATTAAGAGTAAAAAGAGAGGAATTCTTCAATGTATTGACAAGGAAATGAGAGTCTGCCTTTCAAATATATGCCCAAACGTTGAAGAAATCGCTAGGACACATCAAGCTCATGTTTCTCATAAACACAAGAATGAAAAAACTTAACATTGCCCTGGGACCTGCCAAATTTACTAAATCTTACTAAGAATGTATCTATATAATAAAAAGATAACTTTTTGTCATGTCTTTTTTTTATTTTTAACCCCTCTTTTTTACAAATTCTAAAAAGCATAACTCAAAAAAAGTAACATGAAAATGTTTTTTAATATCAGAATAAATTTAATTTTGTTGTATTTATTTCAATTACCATAAAAGCACGCTTGGACTTTATATTTTTTTCTTTAATATTTGACTTAATTATCATAACATTTCTCAGAAATTTGTATATAGTGCGCCTCCAGTTATTTGTAGGATTTTAAATGCACCCCAACTTCAAAAAGTTTGAGAACCACTGCCTTAAGATAACAAGCTCTGTTCCTTGAGATCCTCATATTACAGCTCCAGTGAAGACAGGAGTATAGGTAGCTAGTGAGGTGGTTAGTGAAAATGAGTTTTAGTTTCTTAAAACACTGTTAAGATATATTTGCCTTTATAAATTACATTTAAGGTTACTTAAAATAGCTTTCATCTCAGGTTATAGTGAGTGCTGCATAGAGGAGGAAGTGAAGAAATCTGTGAAATGGCAGATAAAAACAGGCTGGGGGGTGTTATTAAAAGAATCTTAAGTCATAAAAAGAATAATCCATGTTCAAATAGTTGAGAGGAATATCTCATCTGATAAGTAATTCTGTGTTAGCATATTTATTAATAATATTCTCAACCTGCAATAGAAGTTTGATAGATTTTTAAAATTGATTCTAGTAAATATAGAAACAAAGCTACTTAGCTATATTCTGCAAGTAACATTGAATTACATTGAAAATATGTTACACCCCAAATAATTGAAACTAAAGATGATAACTGTTAGATTTATTTGCATTAAGTTAAATTCTTTGGCAGCTGGAGAAGAAAGAACTTTGAAGCATTCTTTATCAGTAGTTTTCTTTCTTTCTTTCTCTCTCTCTCTCTCTTTTTTTTTAGTTGAGTGATGCATCTTCACCAAGATCAATAACTTCAACACCAATTTCGGGAAAGGAATCAGCATTTTTTGCTGAACCACCCTTCAAGGTATTTTCTTTCTGTGTGTTCAACTTTGCTGTTGAATTGTATGATACATGATAGACTTTGTTTAAGTTATACAACACTAGGCAAAACAATATACTTCTCAGTGATCGGTGTACAAACCTTTCATCAATTAGCACCCTTGATTTTTTCCTGACATGGACCCAATACAATGAATAAATTATACTCATTAGCTAATAATTAATTTCTTCATTTACTAAAAAGGGACAAAGATGAAACTTACCTGATAACCAGGCATCTTACTAAATTGAGTGGATATAATGACAATAAAGTGAAAAGTTTCGTTGTTCTGTGATGTCTTACTGAGAAGTAATAGTATATTTTCAACTAAACTTTTTTCTGACCAAACAGTAGTATGTATTTATTTTAGAAATTTTTAAAAATTCATTAAGCTTTATTTCACCTGGTTCTAAAGATTTGTGGTTTGAAAGTATTTTGAGCAATGGGAAGATATTTCAGTTCAATATCTGTATACCTAATAATCACTAGGAAATCATACATGGGAAGGAAATAAAATTTATTATTGTTAAAATGAAATTTTAATGATATAATTGTATATTTATTTCTCCTATCTAAGAGTTACTAAAGATAAATTTTCTAACTTGGATGCACATTGATCTGCAAAAGATTCTATCAACCTGTCATTTCCCTCAGTTTAACTAGATTTTACTAATAAACTGTTAAGATGAACACCTATGCAAGGCAAAGCAAGGATGTTATACTTTTACAATTAGTATTCTAATATCTTCTAATATGTTTATGGCTTAAAGGAGGCAATGCATTTCAAAGAATAATAGCACAAATCATCAACAATTGTTATTTTTAGAAATAGAATGTATAAACATAAAAAGTTAAAAAACATAAAAAGCGACACCAGTTAGAATGGCTACAGTTCAGAGATTAAAAATACCAATCATTGATGATTATGAGGGAGAATTAGAACTCTAATACTCTTGATGGGAATGTCAGATGGTACAATTACTTTGGAAAACAGTTTGACACAATTGTTTTAAAAGTTCAACGTGCGATCTAGCCATCCACTCATAGATGTTTACCAAAGAGAAATTAAATTATGTCTCAAAAAATCTTTTACACAAATGTTTATAGCAGCTCTATTTAAATATCCCCAAACTAGAAACAATCCAGATGTTTTCAGGAAATGAGTGGATAAAGGTAATGAGATTTGTCCACATGACAGAGTATTACTTAGCCATAAAAAAGAATGGAATACTGGCCTGGCAGCATTATAGATGAGTCTGAAAATCATCACTTCTGAATGAAAGAAGCGAGACACGAAGAAATTCAGACCCTGTGACATTCCCTGTGTAGGAGTTCTAGAAAAGTACGAGAAGGAAAGTAGTGGATGCCTGGGAGTGAGATGGGCAGGGATAGGCTGCGATGAGGCACAAAGAAGCTTCTAGAGGTAATGGAAATGTTCCGTATCTTGATTATAGTGGTGGTTCCATGGTGTGTGTCTGTCAAAACTCTTCGAATTATAAACTTTAAATGGATGCACTTTACTATACATTAATATAGTTGAGAAATAAAAGTAAGCGTACATTTTTTAAAAGTGAAAGGACAGTTTTCTGAAACAGTTAAGAACTTGCCAAAAATAAGCCACTTTCTTTTTAGTGTTTTGGCCTTGACCAAAGTTCTTTGGCTGAAAAGGTTGCTCTCTTATCATGGCTGTGGCTCATCTAGATGAAACTTGGTCACTTCTGGCAAGTCACTGTACTTGGTTTTGAGATGAGGCTCTGACTTTGAAGTTACAAGAATTTTTGCACTATATTACCAGATATTCAGGGACAAAGGTTTAAAGGAAACCTTTAAGGGATTAATTGTCAATCCAAGACCGTAAGAATTTTTGTTTCCTTATAAAATTACCTTGATCTTCTCTGAGAGCTCTCCTTTACTATCGTTTTTCTTAGAAATATTAACAGTAATATATTGTTAGCAGTTAATATACAAAATGATAAAACTAAAAAGTGCTTCCCGTGTATTTTAATCAGTGTATTACCCATTTAGATCCTAAAACTTTGATTTGACTTCATGAAAGCAGTCTTTGCCATCTCAAGTTTTAGGATCTTAAAGTTATTATCTTCTTAAAAGATACTGGTGTTATGCATACTAAATGAAATTTCTGAAAAATGTTTTGAGAATATTCCCTCTGGAACGTCTAGTGATTTAGAAATTATACCTCCAGATAATGGTCACTTTGGTTCACTTCTATTTTAAACTATCTTTTTTCCTTGTGATTTTTCTAACTTTGTTTTCTGAAAGACGGCACCAAGGAGGGGAATGGGCTTGGTTCTTTTGTGGAACGTTACATTGAGGAGTGCTCCTAAGTCATCTTTGTGTCCCAGCAGGCTGAGATCAGTTCCATCCGGGAAAACAAAGACAGACTGAGTGACAGCACTGCAGGTGAGCTGCGAGGCGCCCGCTCCCGTTCTGTGGCTGCTCTCTGTTCCAGGTGCACTTCAGGAGGGCAGAGGCCAAGGGAGGCAAGGGAGGCGGGAGAACCCGGCGGGCCTCCCCAGCGCCACCGGTGCCACACGGGCTGATGCCCTCTGTACTCAGGGGGCCTCCACCTGCATTGTAAGGAGTCTCAGAGCCTGGATGTGAAAAAAAAAATGTCTCTATTTTCATTTGTCCCAAGCTAAATTTTAGCACTTCCTTCAATTATGAATACAGATGGTAACCCAAGTGGTATAGGGGGACCAGTGACTTTGACACCAGGAGAATTCAAAGATCATGTCCTGATACCTTGCTATTATCACAGAGAGCTTGAAAGAGCATTTACAATATCTCTACCTGAAATTAGGGCCGTTAGTAGACCTGCTGCCAGATCTTGTTATTCGTTCTGTTACAGAATAAGTTCCTCCCTGACTGTAGCCTGTCCTGTTTAAAACAGAAATTTAAAAAATATTGTTTTGAGATGAGGTCCATAGGCTAAAAGCTATCAGCTAACAACACCCCTTGAAGGTGAACGGCAGGTTGTGTCCTGAAGAGAGAGCCAACCAAGCACCTGCATGGCTGCCACAACCTCACTTTTCTACACTGGGTTTTAAATAGACACATGCAAAGGTAGTGTCTTAATGAAATCACACATGATTGTACAGTCTTCTTAGAGACGGGGTTTAATTCATTGTATTAAGAGTCCATCCTGGGCCTGACCAGGCAGTGGCGCAGTGGATAGAGCGTCAGACTGGGATGCCGAGGACCCAGGTTCGAGACCCCAAGGTTGCTAGGCTCAAGCCCGAGTTTGAGCGCGGGCTCATCTGGTCTGAGCAGAAGGCTCACCAGCTTGGACCCAAGGTTGCGGGCTTGAGCAAGGGGTTACTCAGTCTGCTGAAGGCCCGCAGTCAAGGCACATGAGAAAGCAGTCAATGAAAAACTAAGGTGTCATAATGCACAAGGAAAAACTAATAATTGATGCTTCTTATCTCTCTGTTCCTGTCTGTCTGTCCCTGTCTATCCCTCTCTCTGACTCTCTCTGTCTCTGTAAAAAAAAAAAAAAAAAAAAAAAAAGAGTCCATCCTGGGGGGTTGCCCTCTTAGAATGGAACATCGTACCTTTAGAATCCATTTAAAATATAGAATCGATTATTTCAAAGGTTCTTTTTTGCTCCAGTATCATTTGGAGCCTTTAACTTACAGAATTTAGAAATACTAAACTTTCTTATTCCTGATAGATATCAATGTTAATATAACTGAATGGTTCTTACATTGGACACTTTGAAGTTCATCCATCATATCTTTGACGTACTTTCTCTTACTTAGAATCACAGTCAGGCTCCCAATCCCCTGGTTTATTCCAGGCTCACGTGACTTCACATCATAAAGTTGCGGCTTAGGCACTGGACATCAGAAGTAAGCATATCTGCGAAGAAATGTCATTTTGCATACTTTCCAATGAAGATTAAGTTTCATCGTAACATTAAGTTGCTTTGCGAACATTAAAAATAACAAACAATTTAGATAAGTACTATTTGGAATGTAGTCTGTAAACTGTCGCCAGTCTACAATAAATATGAGGAGTTTGTACCAGCTACTCATCCTGCTGTATCAGTAAGCATTCTGTTTTGTCCAGCTGACATTTTTTTTTTATTTTTCATAAGAAGACATTCTGGTTGAAGCAGTACGTTGTATTACATTCTGAAGCGAGTTTTTTGTCTCTATCAGTGAGCACTTTGAATAGCATTGCTTTAGATGCTGTTTCAGCGTGGTATAGAGTGTCTAAAAGTTGTGGTTTACCAACAGTGTTTACTGTGGGATTTAGAGGTGACCGTATCATGCTACGACGGTAGTCAGCTAATGCTCTATAGGGGATGCCTAAGATGTATCTAACCAAAAGGGTGTTGCCAGGGCAGTTGTATCGGTGAAGAGTTACAGAAGCAGCCTTGTGTCGAGAATGTAGAGGCTCTGATGGAAACCTGGAATCTGAGGAGTATGGGTTCTAGAGAAAGAAATCATGAGTCATAAACCTGAAACAGTAGATCGGGTCCAGATCATGAGGCCTTAATCTAGATAAAGGAATTTGGAGATTATTTGTAGAGGGAGAGCCCTTAAAGCACTTGCACCAAAGCAATGACCCTATGAAGGCCTGTTTTAGGGAGATTAGTCTGACAGTGGTGTGCAGGCTACATTTTTACTGGGGCAGGGAGAAAGAGAGAGGAGGGATGAAGGGAGATTTGTTGGAAGCCGTTTGCAGAATTTGAAAGTAGGTGATAAAGTTTGAACTTGTGTAATGGTGGTGGGGTTAAGAAGTGAACCAGCTTCCAGAGATATCTCTATAAAGATTCATAGGAATGAGACTCACTAGGTAGGGGAGGAACAAAAAGCAACCAAGCTATACTTAAGTGAATGGACAATGTATGACCACATCCATCCATTTTCAGAGAGCTTCTGTGAATCCAGGCTTCTGGTGTTTTGCAGGGTATAGCCCTGTAAGGAAACCCCAGTTCTGAGAATTGCTATTCATTTATCCAGCTGACAGGGCTTTCATTCATAATCGGGACTAGGAAGAAGTAGAACTGGACAGGGAAGAAAGGGAGTTTGTTAGAGGTCAGAGAAATAATAGTCGAGTTTTTAAGTATTTGTTTAAATTGCCTTTCTCTTTTCCAAGGTGCTGATAGCTTGTTGGATATAAGTTCTGAAGCTGACCAACCAGATATTCTTGCCCTGTTACAAGCAAAAGTTGCATCTCTTACCTTACACAATAAGGAATTACAAGACAAATTACAGGCAAGTAAAGAGATTGCTACCACAGACTATTCTTTTGAGTCAAACTACTGGATTTTTTTTAGGGTTAGTCAGATGATATTTTATTTTAAACACCTACATTAGTTTCTTTTTTTAATATAGTTAGCCTTATACATTTTATAGTTGCAAAATATTTCTTTCTTGAGAGAGCTATTCATTAGCTCTATTTCTATAAGTTTCTAAATTGGTAAATTATAATTATATACATAGTATGATATTTAATATGCCAAATTATGTATGTATCAATACATGATTAGCCATTCATTTGATAAGCTGATCATTTAGCAAATTAAAGAAATTGATAAGAAATAGCTATACTAAGTCCATTCATTGCCCCTCTCAGAGGCCAGAATAACATGAAAAATTTGAGTGAGAGGCTTTACAGCCGAAACAAATCTGCCGTTTGGAAAGTGGCACTAAAAATCTGTTTGAACAGAGCACAGAATGGGCTTAGAGTTTGGTAATCAGACTCTCCGGTTCCAGACCGTATCTTTTTTTTTTTTTTTTTTACGTTTTTCTGAAGCTGGAAACAGGGAGAGACAGTCAGACAGACTCCCGCATGCGCCCGACCGGGATCCACCCGGCACGCCCACCATGGGGCGACGCTCTGCCCACCAGGGGGCGATGCTCTGCCCATCCTGGGCGTCGCCATGTTGCGACCAGAGCCACTCTAGCGCCTGGGGCAGAGGCCACAGAGCCATCCCCAGCGCCCGGGCCATCTTTGCTCCAATGGAGCCTTGGCTGCGGGAGGGGAAGAGAGAGACAGAGAGGAAAGAGCGGCGGAGGGGTGGAGAAGCAAATGGGCGCTTCTCCTATGTGCCCTGGCCGGGAATCGAACCCGCCGGACCGTATCTTTTCATGAGGCAGGAGCACACGTGCGAAACCGATCACACTGCTCTCCTGTACATACATAGGTTTGGGATTTGTTCTCTCCTTCCTCACCTAACCACACTTCTGATGCTATTTCTTCTTCCTGCCTTTTTTTTTTTTCAGGCCAAAACACCCAAGGAGGCAGACGCTGACCTGAGCTTTGACTCTTACCATTCTACTCACACTGACTTGGCCCCGTCTCCGGGGACACCTAGTGAAAACTGCCCCACAGACTCCAGATCCTCTCTACCTGTTCTAGCACATTCTTTGAGCAAATCCACTGTCGACAGCGATGTCAGAATTCAGCAACTCCAGGAGATTCTGCAGGACCTGCAGAAGAGACTGGAGAGCTCCGAAGCAGAGAGGAAGCAACTGCAGGCCGAGCTCCGTTCCAGAAGGACCGAATCCGGGTGCCTGAACAACGCCGAGATTTCCGAGAACGGCTCCGACCTCAGCCAGAAGCTTAAGGAGACCCAGAGCAAGTACGAGGAGGCGATGAAGGAGGTCCTGAGTGTGCAGAAGCAGATGAAGCTGGGCCTCGTCTCGCCCGAGAGCGTGGGGAGCCTCTCCCAGCCCCGGGAGCTCAGGATCACCGAGGAGGAGATGCGCCTGCTGAAGCAGGACCTCCAGAGCGCATTGGAAGAAAGCGAAAGAAATAAAGAGAAAGTCAGGGAGTTAGAGGAAAAACTTGCCGAGAGGGAGAAGGGTGTGGTGATGCAGCCGCCTGGGGAAGAGTACGAGGAGATGAAAAATTCCTATTGCTCGGTTATTGAGAATATGAATAAGGAGAAAGCATTTTTGTTTGAGAAATACCAAGAGGCCCAAGAAGAAATCATGACATTAAAGGATGCACTGAAAAGTCAGGTGACGCCGGAGGCTGGAGACGACGCTGGGGACATGAAGGAGGCCATGAACAGGATGATAGATGAACTCAACAAACAGGTGAGCGAGCTATCCCAGCTGTACAAGGAAGCCCAGGCCGAGCTGGAGGATTACAGGAAGAGGAAATCCCTAGAAGATGTAACAGCTGACTATATCCATAAAGCAGAGCATGAGAAACTGATGCAGGTGACCAATATGTCCAGGGCCAAGGCGGAAGAGGCACTGTCTGAAATGAAGTCTCAGTACTCAAAAGTGTTGAATGAGTTGACTCAGCTCAAGCAACTGGTGGACGCCCAGAAGGAGAACTCTGTCTCCATTACCGAACATCTGCAGGTGATCACCGCGCTGCGGACGACCGCCAAGGAGATGGAGGGCAAGGTCAGCAGCCTCAAGGAGCAGCTCGCCAGCAAGGAGGTGGAAGTGGCCAAACTGGAGAAGCAGCTCGTGGAGGAGAAGGCCGCGCTGACCGAGGCCATGGTGCCCCGGGCTGCCTATGAAAAGCTCCAGTCATCCCTGGAGAGCGAAGTGAGTGTGTTGGCCTCAAAATTAAAGGATTCCGTAAAAGAGAAAGAGAAAGCCCATTCGGAGGGGGCCCAGATGAGAAGTGAGCTCTCACAGATGAAAAGGGAAAAGGAAACTATTCAGACTCTCTTGAAATCCAAAGAGCAGGAAGCGAGTGAACTGCTGCAAAAATTCCAGCACGCTCAGGAAGAGCTCGCGGAAATGAAGAGATACTCGGAGAGCTCTTCAAAGCTGGAGGAGGACAAAGACAAGAAGGTCGGTGACAGTCCATTGCTGTTGAGTTTCTAGCTAAGACCTTCCGCAGTTTACTGTACTTAACCTTTTTAGCATTTGTTCACACAAACCTGTTATGAACGCTCAGAGGCTTGGCCCATGACTCCCTCCGTCCCCCCAAAACACATTAGAATAGTAGGTTAGGCATTTATTTTAAAAAAACACTTCCTTTATCTGAAAGCATTTTCCCATATGTGGTGCCTATTTTTTCTTTAAAAATTATTTTACAGAAGCTCTTCCAATGTCAGAAGTACACCCACAAACTGCAAAGGGCTTGTGACCGATCTTGAACTTGAGCTCTTTTGGAATCCAGACAGATTCCTATGTCATATGGGAACCCAAATACTTTCAAACTTAATCCTGCTTCCCTAAACTCCATGGGCTTCCCTGACTCAGTATAAAAAATGCCTTTCTTGGCCCTTATTTCCAAAGGTGTACAGGAGGGGAGGTCAGGAATGTGGGGGGCAGGTGATTAGAGTGGGCTGGGTGCAGCATGGGGAAGGGGGTTCGTGGAGGATGGCTCTGTGCCTGTATCTGCTCTGTGTCCCAGTCCCCTGGGTCAGATGCTCCGAATGGCGTTGACTAGAGTGCCGTTGATCATTGATTCCTTTATTATAATGAATGCTTCAAAATGGCTTCCAAAGCCAAGGGGGCAGGGGATTGGGACGTGAAAGGAGGAGTTATGTTTACTTTAAAGCAAGATGCCTAGAAATATCAGGGCTTCTAGAACTTACTCCTGATCACCTATGTCAGCAATACTGAACAAGACAGAGCTGTCTCCAAAAAATGGGAGGGCGGGGTCACTGTCACAGCTTTTGTTACCTTTATGTATTAAAACACAGTATTTCACCTGCGGCCCTTATTGGAATATAATGGCCTTAGAAGGTTTTGTTGGGTTTGTCTGTTTTGTTGTTTCATTTTATGGGTTTTCTCTAAAATGTAAAAAAGGAATTGTTTTAAAGTCGCAAGTCCCAGAGAGTAACAGAGGCTCTGTGCAGGGCTCAGGAATACCTGGAATTTTGCTGCTGCAGGCGTGTTCTTGCTTGTTGATGACGGTTTTCCTTTCTCGCTAGATAAACGAGATGTCGAAGGAAGTCACCAAGTTGAAGGAGGCCCTGAACAGCCTCTCGCAGCTGTCCTACTCAGCCAGCTCCTCCAAGAGGCAGAGCCAGCAGCTGGACGGGCTGCAGCAGCAGGTCAAGCAGCTGCAGACCCAGCTGGCTGTGAGTGCGCTTCTCTGCGGCACAGGGTGGGGCGCAGGGCGAGGCCCGCTACCTGCCCGCTCGCTGATGGGGCGGCAGGAGTGAACGGAGCGCCAGCCCAGAGGAGTGTGGGCTTCAGTGAGCAACGGGCTGGGGAGGGCAAAAGAGGGGACTACTTGATTTCTAGTCATTATCTGCTGTAACCAGGGTGGATGTATCTCTGAGGAGGAGGAATCGGCCAGTCAGGGCAGTAGGCTTCATGCCCGTCTCTGTACTGACTTGTCACCTGTTCTTCGTTATTCTGTGGCAGTCTAGCCGTCTCTGACGGTGACAGAAACTCTTCTTCATAGGGGCTGGTGCCCTGATGGCTGTGTATCTCCAGATCTGCAGCTGTTTCATGGCCCCTCCCCGTTTTCACCCAGAAAGTCCTCTCAGATCTGCATTAGTTTCCTGTGACTATTGCATCAGAGCATCCCACACTTGGTTTAAAACAACGCGTATTTATTATCTTAAAGTTCCAGAAATCGTCAGTCTTGCCAGACTAAAGTCAAGAAATCAGCAGGGCTGGTTCCCTCTAGAGTCCATTTCCTTCCCCTTTCTAGCTTTTAGAGGTCACATGAATTCCTTGGCTCATGGTCCCTCTCTCCATCTCCGAAGCACATCACTCCAGCCTGCGATTCTATCCTCTCATCACTGCCCTCCACCTTTGACCTTGCTTTCTCTTGAAAGGACTCTGGTGATTACATTTAAGGTGCACCCAGATACCCAGGATAATCTTTCTCTCCATCTCAGAATCCTTAATCACACTTGTAAGGTCCCTTTGCCATATAGGTAACAGTCTCAGGTTCTAGGGATTAGGGTATGGACATCTTTAGAGGGCCATTATTTAGTTACCACAATATCAGGTAAGGTTTCAGTTGACAAGGGTTTGCATTTTCCATGCGAAGTCACGAGTTAGTCTGTCCTGGTCCCTCTCTAACTTCCATTTACAGGCAGGACCTGGGTTTTATGATATCTGCAGTACAGATTCGATTTTGATGAGTTAGGTTTCTGCAGTCCTGACTCTGGCTGGCCACTGGTTCAAAACTGGCTTTCCGGTGTCCCCATCTCTAGCAGTGGAGGAGTAATCAGGGGAGAAGATGCCCCCTTCTGTGCTCTGCCAGTGGTGACTCTTACAATAGTCAGTCTTACAATTATTCAACACTTGTCTAAGGAGATCTCATGTGTCAGTATTGTCCAAAGTGCTGATGATATAAAAACAAATAAGACATAGTCCCTGCTCTCAAAATGTATGCATAATATACCATACATTATGATATGGCTCACCATATCCTTGCTGTGCTAAGCAATCATTGATAGATGCCCAACATGCTGAGGGCAGACAGGAGATGTGTGCCTAACCAGTCTCTGTGAGTCTCGAAAGGCTTCCTGCGGGAGATGATGCTTGTGCTGAGTCTCAACGGGATGAGTGGGAGGCAGCACAGGCTGAGACGTGGCATGGCAGCCATGGTGGGAGCAGTTCTGTGGCATAGCAGGGCAGATCACCGCAGTAGGCTGCCCGCTGGAGGAGTGAGTAGTCAGGTGCCTGGTGGGGCTGAAGACACAGCAGGAGGCAGAGAAAGCCTAAGAGAGGTTTGCTAGGAAGATAGAAGGGGGTGGCCAGAGGGTAGGATGCATCCAGTGGAGATTTCAGAGGCAACGACAGAGGCAGGGCTGTGACCTTGAGAGTGAGGGCTGGAAGGAGGAGCAAGTCGTTGAACTGAGAGGCCAAGGTGTTAGATGGCTCATCCATGTGGATATTGCCATCAACTCATTGGTGAGAGGAGCGGGGATGGGAAGGGAGACAGAAGATACCAGAAGATAAAGTTGTCAGTGATTGAGTGGAGGTAGCCGAAGGTGGGAGGAAACACACAGAGAAGGGAGCCAAGCACACCTTCCAATGCTGTGAACTTCAGAGGACGGAGGTTTTACAGGTTGACCTTGAGTAGGAAGAGCGTCTCATATATTCCAACACTGGCGGGAAGGAGGCGAGAAGGGATATTGGTGGACTTTTGTAGATTTTTGAAGTGATCCATGCATGATAGCCTCAGTTTCATCATAAAGAGGCAAGGCCTCTTAGAAGAGTTCAGAGCTAAGACTCTTGAAATAGGCCCCGAGAGGAACTGGAATAACAGTGCCACAGGAGATGTGGAAGCTTTAACAGCTGGATGGGGGAGCCGTTTGAGAGGGGTGCCACCACTTGCCTTGCCCCCGCGGCGCCCTGACAGCTAAATAAATGAGCTCCCCCAGGCTCTGTGGCACAGGCTCTAGTGGGTGAGCAGTACTCCTTCTAAAAGAGTAAGTTTCTAAAATCAAATTAGTACATATTTGGCCATTGTAGAAACAGGAATACAGGAAACTCTGATAAAGTTTCTAGAAATAAATTGCTCATACTTCAACCTCAGAAACAATCATTCTTCACATTTGATATATTTCCTTGGACTATTTATGTTGTGTAAATGTATGAATTTGTATAAACTGTGTGTGTGCGCACACACGCACGTACTTGCAACCAATTTGAGATTATAGTAACTACTTCTTGCATGAATTTTCTTCTACACTTGACATACCAAGATAAGAAATAGGTAGATTTGTCCCCCTAAGAATATTGACAAGTATTCAGAAATACACAGGCCTGTGCCCTCACAGCAAGTTTAAAAGCTTCCTATGTGAGCATTTGATGGAGGGAACCACTTGGGGAGCATTTGACCACACCTTGCTCATAGTTTTCTTGAAGCTCTGTAACAAAGTTGAATTGTCTCTTCGCAGGAATGCAAGAAGCAACACCAGGAGGTCATATCCGTTTACAGGATGCATCTTCTGTATGCCGTGCAGGTACGGTGACACCGACATCCCTGGGTAGCCTGAAGAAATAACTGCAGTTGGTATTGCCCAAAGTCCCATCATCAAACTAGTAGAACTCCTGAGAACTTGAGGAGAATCCTCTACATTGGGAAACTTTACCTTTTGCTTTGCTTTGGATTTCGTGTCTGAGGCGCTAACCCTGTGTACTGAGAGCAATCTCATCATTTGTTGAGAAATGAAGGAGGATGTGGCTTCTGCCGCTTCCCCAGCCCCCTATACTCCACCCCTTCAGAATCAGGAGCCCGGTCTTTATTTTCTAGGCTTGCCAATATGTTCAGAGCTATCAGCACTGTGTCACCCCTGTGAGAGCTGGTGGTTTGGCTAGCTGGGCTCATATTTGCCACAGAGACCCCAGAAGCTCTGGTTGAGCAGCCTCATCCTCCTCCAGTAGGGGGGGTCGGTGCTGAGGAGGGTGCCCACTCACCAGCCCCCGGGCCAGACTCTGACTCACCAGCAGGGGCGTCTCTGACGCCGCCCCTTGTAGAAATGTGAGAATTGCTCAGGCTGACATTCCTGTGGAAGGTCAGGGCCATGGGCTTCATCCCGTCCCACCCAGCCGCCTCATTCCCTTGGGGCGGGAGTGCCAGGACTTGACTTAGGTTCTAATGGATGTCTTTTGTTTGAACTTCCTAGGGCCAGATGGATGAAGATGTCCAGAAAGTACTGAAGCAGATCCTTACCATGTGTAAAAACCAGTCCCAGAAGAAGTAGAGTCCTGGCAGGACACTGCCCCTTGTTGTCCATCTTTGTGTTAGATCCGGAGTCGTTGGCGACCACTGCCATTGTTCTCATTCGTGGTGTGCACCGTGACCTAGCCTAGCTTCTTCCCTTTCCAAAGGCGTCTTTCTGAGGACTGGTCCCAGGAAAAGACTGTCCTCCTTGGAACTGCTTAGAAACTTTAAAGCACCACACGTGAAAGGCGCTGTCATCCCTTCTGCCCCCAGAGCTGGGATCAGCCGTGCCCAGGAGTCTGGCCCTGGTGCTGGTGAGTGGGCACCCTCCTGGGCACCCGACCAGCAGTCTGGCTTCGCCATCACTGAGTGCTATGTTGACACCTCTGCGCAGTAAATGCATCTTCAAGCCAGCGTCCACACTCTGGCTGTGCTGTTCAGCACAGGAGGGCTCTTTTTGCCTTTGGTTTCTGATCCCCAAACAGGATTTGACTTCTAACCAAATTTGTACAGCCTAGTTACGCGGTGCTTGCGTACGACCCTTTATCATGGTATCCTGTGGATTTGAAAACTAATTCCATCCCCTCCCATCTGCCTTAGATAGCTCATTGCCGGCTTGTCAATCTTAGCCTGATGAGCACCATTAACTAAAATATGAAGCTTAAAAACAAAAGCAAATGGCCCTTACAATTTTTAAGTGAATCATTAACGTATCGCAAATTTTCTATGCAAACTTGCCTTCTGCCCTTATCCGTGAAGCTCAGGAAATCCAGACATTTGTGTTTCAACAAGGGACAGTAAACTGCATGTTTACAGCCAAAAGAAATGCCTCATAGTTCTTAACCTCAATTTTTAAAAAGTGTTTTTCTCTTTACAATATTTTTATTGGCTCTCAAAGATGTTTTCATATTTAAACCCCTAACTAAGTGAAATTCTCATTAGACTATATTAACAAAATATTTTTTAGGTAACTGTGCTTAAGACTTTTTGAAAGTATAACTTTTTCCTCAAAGTTTTCAGCTATAGTGAAAGATAGTTATGTATTCCAAACTCAATAGAAACTGCCAGTCCCCCTGGTTTCTATCCTTGTGTCCTCAGAGCTGTAGCACATTTCTTAACATAGTAAATACTCTTTTTGCCCCTTGAATAGTTATGAATGCCCCAGCTCTACTATAGTGCCCATAAATTATCCCTGGAAGAACTGTTAGTAACAGTCAGTTTTTCAACTTTGAAACTAAAAATCCTGATATGGTAAACATGGTGCATAGCAAAGGTCTTACAGGAAAAACGTATTTCTGTTCACTTTCCTTTCCGGTTAAAAATGTTTCTACCTTGCTTGCAACTTCCCTTACAGCATTGATCTTACTAAGGGATGTAAACAGAATACAGAAAGCTGCAAAGTATATAATTAAAAGAGTAGGCCTGCTCCAACAGGGCCCACGTTCGGCAGGGCTGCCTGGGCTCAGAGGGTGCTTGTCTGTGTTGAATGATGTGTTAATCTGTATTGGATGGCGACCTGTGACAGCAAAGCAAAAATGGCTTTCAAGCTTGGTGTTACTTTTCTTAAGTTGTTTATAGTTAAGCAATTTCAAAAATGCTCCAAAGAAATGTGAAAGGACTTTTTGTCACTGCACTTAAGAAAACACAAAACAACCCCCTCCTGCTCGGGCGCGCAGAAATGCTGCAGAGTGTAAAACTTGAGAAATTTTGTAGGATGCTTGACAAAGCGTAGCCTTTTATCTTGTTTCAGGATGTGTATTTATTACAAGTACTCTGGTTAAATATTGAAAAGTTATATGCTGTAGGTTAGCATTTTGCCTTTGTAATTTACGGGAGGTATTACAAAAAATAAAACTCTTGTTTCCTTTTGCATCTGTTGCTTTTTTTTTTTTTTTTTTTTTTTTGTACTGTTCTGAAGCTGGAAACGAGGCAGTCAAACAGACTCCCGCATGCGCCCGACTGGGATCCACCCGGCACGCCCACCAGGGGGCGATGCTCTGCTCCTCTGGGGCATCACTCTATTGCGACCAGAGCCACTCTAGTGCCTGGGGCAGAGGCCAAGGAGCCATCCCCAGTGCCTAGGCCATCTTTTGCTCCAATGAAGCTTCGGCTGCGGGAGGGGAAGAAAGAGACAGAGAGAAAGGAGAGGGGGAGGGGTGGAGAAGCAGATGGGCGCTTCTCCTGTGTGCCCTGGCTGGGAATCAACCCGGGACTTCCGCATGCCAGGCCGACGCTCTACCACTGAGCCAACTGGCCAGGGCCTGTTGTTGCTTTTTGTTGCAACTCCCAACCCTGAGCTCAACTCTGGCAGGCAGGCAGCAGCTGTTTTCTTGGGTGACCTGAGACATTTTTTGTTCATGTCCGCATATATTTTACTTTCCCCTTTAAATATAGAGGCATACTTTATACATGCTTCTGGACTATAGTTTTTCCACTTGATGTATCTTAGAGATTGTTCACCATCAACACACGTATTTCATTCTTTTTACTGCTACATAATATTTCATCATGTGATTCTGCTGTGTGTTATTGACCACGTTCTTCATCGATGGGCCTGTAATCTGCTTCCAGTGTTTTACCATCCTAACAATGGTGTGGGGACTGTCCTTCTATAAATGTCTATGCACAGGTGTGTGGATTGTTTGGATCATTTTCAAATTGCCCATTTTCACACTTGCTCACATGTGACACATGAGCAGAGATAAAAGGGCAGAACAGTGTATGCATCATCGCAGTGAATGAGAAAGAACAGTCTTTTTCTTCTCATGGGTTAAGAGTCATCCTTTTGTTTTCCTTACATAAACCTAAGACAAACTCAAAGCTTTTAATAATGAAACCCACCCATCTTAAGAGAAACACAGGATACCCTGTATGGGAAAGATGCTCCCCGAACGTGTTGAAGCACAGCCTTTTGCCGTGTGACACACTGTGGCATGCCGGGTGTTGACAGCAGCAGAAACACTGCCCAGCAAAGATGAGGTGATGCCTTTTGAGAAAGGTAACAGGCAGGCGGCGGGGCAAAGAGTGATCTGGAAAAAGCAACAGACGCAGGCATTCAGAGTAGCGATTCCTGTCGCCCAGCTCAGAGCAGAGAACTGTCAAGCATCACGGGAGGGTGTGGCGTATCTGTGAAAGGAGGATGGCTCGGCTGTGATGGTCGCCACGAGTGGGCCACACGAGCTGGCTGAGGGAGCGGTCAAGGTGGGTTCCAGCAGATGGAAAGGCTCCCCTGAGGAGGAAAGCCCCAAGAGAGGGAGGTGAGTGAAAGTGAAGAAAAGAGACATTCCTGCACATTCATTATAAATCAGGCCCTAAAATGGGAAGAAAGTATATTCAAGACTGCGATTGGATGCGCTCGATTATAAGTGAGGTTGTATGGGGCAGGGAAAGGAGACAGCCAAGTAATGGCAGGGATCCCGGTAGTAAGGGTTCCCTCTGTGTCACCTTCAGGTATTTTACACCTGTCATTTAAGTCAGGTTAAGCACTCTGGAAAACAAAGTAACTCCTCCTCTTCCCAAAGAAGTCCATGTCCTAATTCCCAGACTCTGTGAATATTTTATGTTATATGGCAAAGGGGGATTAAGTTTGCAGGTAGAACTAAAGTTCTGAATCAGCTGACCTTAAAATAAGATCCTGGATTATGCAGATGGGCCTGATGAAATCATAAGGGTCTTTTAAAGTGGAAGGAGTCAGTTTTAGGATGCTACACTGTTGGCTCTGAAGATCGAGGAAGAGGCCAGCAACCAAGGAATGCAGTTAGTCTCTAAAAAGGGAGGAAAACAAAATTCTCCTCAAGACTCTAGAAAACCAACCTTTTTCTAGCCCAGTGAGAGCCACTGCAGACTTCTGACTTTCAGAACTATGAAATAACAAATCTGTCTTGTGTCAAGCCACTAAGTGTGTGGTGTATTGCTAAAACAGCCATAGGCAACATAGACACACTGAGAGGTCTGAATCTCTACTAAACAGAAAGTTCCTGGAGATTCACATCATATAAAATATTGGTGACTACTGATAATAAGCCAGGCACAGTGCTGAATGCTGAAGGCTTAATGGTGAACATAACAGCTTCTGCTTAGAAAGAGCTCACAGCTGATTAAACAGGGCCTGCCACCTGGTAGGTGTTCACTATTCACTGAGTGGGTAGATGGATATTTAGATGGATGGACTGCCCATGAGGCCCTATATGCCCTGTCCCTCGCTAGCCTGTTCTGTCTCCTCATTCTTAATAGCCTTTTTGCTATTCCTTGAGCCCATTAAACCTGCTCCTCAGGACTTCTGCACTCACTGTTAATATCTTAAAATGCTCTTCTAGACATCTGCATGATTTGCTTCCTCATTTTCTTGAGGTCTCTGCTCAGGGCCACCTTGTCAGAGACCCTCCTTAACTACACCATATAAGCTAGCACACCCCTCCCCTCATGCCCACATCACTCTCAGGATCCCTTACCCGACTTAATTTTTCTCCATATAATTTGTCACATCCACCTATGTAAGGTGGTTCATCCGGCTGAGGGATGAAATCCAGCCTACCCTCTGTCCCCAAAGCTGTACCCTTAGCAGCAGCCCAAGCCTGGCTGGAGGAAGAGGCATTTCCCCAAACCACACAAAGTTACTATTCTCTACCCCTGTGCCTTTTTCTAACTTGCAGAGATACTGTTTTGTAGCAAAACTGTGTTTTATTTTCCCCTGGTGGACTAGATGCTCTCAGAGAAAAACCTTTGCTGTGTGTTCACTATTGCTTCCCCAATGCTTTGAACAGTATTGGGCCCACAGTAGGCAGTGAGTACTGTATTTCCCCATGTATAAGACGCACCTTTTTTCAAAAAATTTGGAGTCTAAAAACTGGGTACGTCTTATACAGTGGTTGTAGGTTTCTTTACTTGCATTTCTCACATTTTCGTACTTGTTTTTGCATCCATTGTTGACTGATTCATCATCAGACACATGAGGACAAGCTAATGGATGGGAGTTTTGACATTGATGAGTTGTATGAATTTTATGATGAATAAAACTTGAGGTCAATAACTTTGTCTAATACATTTTTTCAAATTTTGGGCCCCAAAATTAAGGTGCGTCTTATACACGGGGAAATACAGTAGGTATTTTTGTCTGGGTGAATAGAATGAGGCGCAGAGGTGAGAAACTGACAAGCAGGGAGTGGCAATACCCTGTAAAATGAGACTGTGGACAGGACACTGTGGGAGCTCAGAAATCTGGCCTCTCGCTGTTGGAGAAGGTCATTAAGATGTGACCACTGGTCTGTACCTGGGCAAAGGAGACTCCCAGCCCTGCCTCTCACGCCATGCTTTGGAATGTGCACTGCACTTGCCTTTTCTGCTCCCTGAAGCTGCTCTAAGAACACAGCCCTGAGACAGAAATGTGGCAATAAGACTATCTGAACTGGGTATGCGACTAAACCTTGTTAAGGACTCCTGTGCATGACTGAACCCAGGTTAGGCTCTATACAAACTTGGAAGATCCAGCGGGCGGATGCAGAAATTTGATCTTGCAGCTGCCGAAGCAAGACAAGCCTCGTGAGCAAGTTCCCTTGTTTTTAAACCCACCACCTTCCAATCTGGAGTGATCTGCCTTTTTCTTTGGTCTCCTTACCCTCATGTATGGGGGCCAGTTTCAGATTACACCCAGGAAGCTTCCAAGGAGGTTGTGACCCAATACTAATCCTATCTTGAGAGGCCAGAAATGTGTTTTAAGAAATTACAGAGTCCAAGAGAAAGTTTATTTGCATTTCCTTGTTCTTAAGTGTCACAGTTCCTGGATTTGGAACAATTTGGAGATAATCCCATGTGATTTGGGGTTAGAGGAGTCTAGAAGTACCCTCTACACATGCTTCCTCCACCTGACTGTGGAGGCAAGGCTTGCCTCTTCTCCCTCAGGATCAAAGGAGGGGACGTGAATGAACACACTACAAAAGCACTGTCCACCTAGACTGCTAACCTTCCATTCTAGAGTCAGTGGACTAATCAAAGCACATTCACTATAAGGTTTACATGTGGGAACAGGGCTAAGATGGCAAGGAAAGAAAACATATCCCAGAGGTTTGGACTTTTGACTCTTTAAAATTTGTTTCATTTGTTTTCTAATTTTACAGATGAGGGCAACGTGCTTCTGGTCAGAGCTAATTAAATGGAGGTGGGACCAGAGCAGCAGCTTTAGGAATGGGAACAGTGCCTGTCCTGGTCCTGCACTTCCCTTCACCATCACCCACACAGGCAGGTGTTCAGGAAAGAGAAGCTGCACCTAATACACTCAGAAACAGCCTCATGGCCATTTCCCAGAATGACAAAATATTAAAACTCTTCAATTTGATGAAGGTCAACTTAACAAGGAATTAGGGAAGTAGTGTTAGAGAACAGAAAGTCATTCTTTTTTTTTATTGCCACACGTGTTAAATATTGTTCACAGTTGACCCTTGTGGAATCCTGGACCCAGGAAGGTTTTAGAAAGCAAGTGGTCAAGTGCTCTCACTGTCCAGGCACGAACACTGGGACCCATGGGCTGGGACCTGCCCCAGGCCATACAGAGTGAAAACCAAAACTGCAACATCTTGAAGTTAAGTTTATTGTTCTCACTACTGTTCCATGCTGAGAATTCTCTTTGGAAACAGCGAATAAAGGGTGAGGGCTCTTTCAAAAAATGTGGCTCAGGAACTTGAGGGTACATATTTAAATCTTAAGCTAATAAGTCTTCTGGTTACTTAAGATATATTTAAGCAACTCATTGAAATTGCTCCTCCAACCTAACTCCAGAAAGGTTAGGTATCTTGGCGGTCTTGGATCAATAGCAACCTAAGAGCTGGAAAGAACAAACACCAAATGTAAACACCATCTCTCAAGTTCCTTGTAAATATTTTCCTTCCCTTTCTACCAAGCTGGTTTTTTTTTTTCTTTGCTTTTCTTTCTTTTAATGAAAAGGGGACAGGGCAGCTCCAACTTGCCTTATCATAGACCCCTAATTCATTGTAGGGTTCAGGAAAACGCCCTTCTAGACTGCGTGCCTGTGCTGCTCACTTGGGTACTGGCCACAATTGCCTCTGTGAATCCGAGTTATTGTTACCACTCAGTGTATTTAGGGCCACTGAAGAGGGGTAGTATAAGAATATGTGGCTGCACAACTTAGAGCTATGTAGTGTTTGCCAAACGTGACCTCTCCCCTCAGAAATAATCTCTGAACTGCGACGCTTAGCAGAAGTAGTGGTCCACTTCCTAAACTGCTCAATCCTTACACTTCGCTTTCCTAATTATGGGCCGCTCAAGTCTTACCCGGAGAGGCAAAACAGACGGTGCCAGCACCGTCAACAGTCATATCTGAGCTGTTCCTCCGGGGTCCGCAGGGCCAGGATGCCCGAGGAGCTATTGGGATGCAGGATACGCAGAGGGGCGCACGGGAGGTGCAGGGCGTCACCGAACACAGCCCGGGACGTCGTAGTTTTCAACAGGTAGAGTCCTGAGGCCAGACGCTCCCTTTTCCACCCTTCGATGGGATTTATCTCCTCTTCCTGCGTCTTCATGTTCGAGGGGTTAAATCTCTCTAATTAAAACAACAGTGGACGATCCCGCCGCAGCAGCGCGATGTCGGAGAGTCACCCAGAGGGAAAAGCCAGGAAAGCCCAGGGTGCTCGGGAGCTGCGGTTGGCCAGCGCCGCCGGGCGCTCTGGACCTTAAGTGCCCGCGTCGCCATGGCTACCGGCGCCCACGCTTGCAGCCAGGGTCCGGGCGTCCCGTTCCCACGGCAACCCTGTTGTCTCCAAAGCCGGAACCCAGGCGCCCAGCGAAAGGCAGACCTCGCAAAGCGTCTCGCTTCTGGAAGGGACCCTGAGGCCCCGAACAAGGTCCGCCCAGTCCAGGACGCTGGGGCGTGGCTTCCCCGGGCCCCCGCCAGGTGCGCCAGGTGCGCCAGGTGCGACCCTTTCCACGAGAGGTCTCCCCGCCTGTTTCCCGCCGGAGGCTCTGCGGCCCCGGCACAGCCCACAAGTCCGAAACCCAAGGAGGTTCTGATGAGTCTCTAGATACGGCCTCGGGGTGTTAACGAAACAACTGCGGAAAAGATGGAAGCGATTTGCATTTGAGAGAGGGGCCCAAGTTTGGTGTTAAAATTCAGTGCCATGTTGAACCTCCCAGGAAAAGAACTGAGGAGTTTGAGGAGTCAAAACCACTCGAGCTGGACAGAGGTTTGATAAATTAGCAAGAGAAATTAGTGAAACTTCCTTTCTCTTTTGGGCTTGTAGATGTTCTGGAGTCTGAGTCAGAGAGAGCTAGCTACTCAACGTTCAGGTGGGAGTAAGGGCCATTATGCCCGGTGAAATGAGGAGCAACTTGGTGGGTGTTATTAGTCATTCGTTTTGGATTTGATTTAAGCAATAGGGATAGCCGTAAAAGTTGAGTATCAACAATAATTATAATAGATTTTTTTTTTTTTTTGCCATTGGTTTCAACCGTTTACTATCAGCTAACCATCAGCTAAGGTAGGCAACCCACACAGAAGCGTGTTTTAACCCCTTAACTAGGACTTCCTATTAAGTAGTGAAATGGCCCAGCAGACAAGGAGAATGAACCAACGCCTGAGAGCTGATCGCTTTGCCTGGATCTGTCTTGGTCTCATACCTGCACTAACAGTATCAGAATTGAGTAGGAGATCATAGTTTTGATGATTCAGGAGCTGCAAATGGGTTGACTTGAAAGGGGTGGGTGAGTCAGGGATTTTTGGAGGTTATGTGGAATAGAAATTAGGGGAAAATATTTAATTCAGAGATTTAATTTGACAAATGTCTTTAATTTCTGCTAAGTTCTCCATACATGAGTGTGCATAGTCTATTTGGATTTAATATATGTTTTATATATATAATCACACTCACTCACTGAACTGAAACACTGGGACCTCCCACTTAAGGAAAACCTGGTTTTCCAGAATACCTTTGGATAGGTTAGAACAGGACTCTGAATGGCTATTAACATCATTTTTCAAACCTGGTGTGAAAGATTATACTTGACATTTCTTTTCTTGTCTTTTCTTTCTTTCTTCCTTCTTTTCTTCCTCCCTTCCTCCCTCCTTTCCTTCCTCCCTCCCTCCCTCCCTCCTTTCCTTTCCTTTCCTTTCCTTTCCTTTCCTTTCCTTTCCTTTCCTTTCCTTTCCTTTCCTTTCCTTCCTTCCTTCCTTTCCTCCTTTCTTCCTTCCTTCCTTCCTTCCTTCCTTCCTTCCTTCCTTCCTTCCTTCCTTCCTTCTTTCCTTCCCTCCTTCCTTCCCTCTCTCCTTCCTTCCCTCCCTCCCTACTCCCCTCCCTTTCTTTCTTTCTTTCTTTTAGTGAACATTCGTTACTTATCTAATCAATGGAAAAGGAAGATAAATTTTATTTTGAAGATTTATGCAATGGCTAAACTTTTTCCCCCCATTGATTTGAGAAAGGAGAATGGCTGAATTTTTAAAAGTTATATGACTACAAAGGTGATTCCTTTGGGGGGGGAATTAATTATAATTAATTAAAACTTTTATTTTTGCTTTTAAGATCTAAGAATTCTACTTATTCTGGATCACTTTATTAATTTTTCTGGAAATGTTAAGATTATCTCTTTTATTGTATAAGATTAACTCTTGACTTTTATCTTTACCATTTTAATTACCATTTATAATGTTTCAGATTATAAAATCAGAGATCTATGTTGGGTGAGAGAGAGAGAGAGAGAGAAGTACAGGGGGAGAGAGGGGAATATGTTCACCCTACTCAGCTCTTTCTCAACTTGTTTATTTCTAACACAATTGAGTAAACCATTTCTCTTCTTATTCTCCATTTAACCCAGTGTGTGTTGCCTCCCCTCTCAGTGGGACAACATTCTCTTTAGTTAGTTGGTCACTACATGTTGAAGCTTTTAAGAAATATGAAAGAGGACATGTGAAGTCTAGCCTCAAAATGTTAGTTCCCTTTACCTTATTTTATTATATCTATTTTCTTTCCTGGTTTGGATCAGAATTTTAGAACATGAAAGATCTTCGAGATCTTCCAATTCAACACTTCAGGTCATGAAGCTAATCAAATACTAATAGGTAATGTTAAAAGAGCAGTTACTGAATAGCAGGTATTATGCTAAGTGATTTATGAGTATTATTTCACTAACCCCATAACCTCATCTGGTAGGTATTCATACTGACCTCATTTATAGAGAAAGAAATTAATTAATAACTAGCTTAGGGTCATAGGGTCAGTGAGCAGCAGAGCTCCAGCTCTGATGTAGGTGAGTGGTTCACCAAATCTGTTTAACTTGAACCACCACATTGCTGTCCTAATGGTGATCATGGAGGGTGACATGAATTTACAACCTAGCTTTATTTCTTCAAGTTTCTTTTAGAAATCATATTCCTAACCTCTGTGTCCTTCAATTTTACCTTGTTTGATATATGCAAAGGTCAAATCTGATTTCATATGTCTCTCTGGACACACAGATCAGAGCAAACCAAGATCCCAGCACACCAGCAAATGGAGGAGTTGTGTCCTGCTCGTGGGACCAGAGAGGGTGCAGAAGATACTAAAGCCAAGGAGAAGACCAGGACTGTATGTCTCTTCCCAGAGAGAAATGAGCCTAATTGCAGAAGAATAGCTCAGCTGATGAAGGAAAATATGGTGAGATAAAAAAGTTGGTATGTTTTAGTTTCCATTTAAAAGTATGTCCGTGATTAGAGATGCTCTGCCTTCATTGCAGACTGAAGCACACGAAGGGGATGTATTATACGCAGGAGAAAATAAAGCAGCACGTAGTCAGGTAGCCAGCTTGCCTTCAGCTTCCACTCATGGGTCATGGTGCATTTTTCCTTGGGGTATTTGTGCTCCTAGCTTTACACTAACAGTTCATGTTAGGTTCTTTCTGTTACTGCTTGATTACCTGTAATTAAAAAACATTTTTTTGATCGACCCCGAGAGGCTTCAGGATGATGTCTTTTGGATAGCAAGAAGGCCTGCCTGACCTGTGGTGGCGCAGTGGATAAAGCATCGACCTGGAAATGCTGAGGTCGCCGGTTCGAAACCCTGGGCTTGCCTGGTCAAGACACATATGGGAGTTGATGCTTCCAGCTCCTCCCCCCTTCTCTCTCTCTCTGTCTCTCCCTCTCCTCTCTAAAATGAATAAATAAATAAATAAATAAATAACAAGAAGGCCAGTGCAGTGAGTCAGGAGGCTGAGAACAAGGGTAGCCAGGCGGTCTAGGCTCAGGTCTGGCCAGGATCTGGGTAAGGTGCCTGTGGTTACAGTGGACTCATAAGCAAACCAAACACCGGAAATGAGAGTGAACAGCAGAAATCAGAGAGTCTAAGTATGCGTTTCTAAGAGGGAAGCAAGGACTTGGGAACTAGGACCTCAGAGCAAGTATTTATCAGGAGTGGTCAAAATCTAAGAGCCTGAGACAGCATGTCAATGACCTTCATTAGTAGAATGCAGGGACCAGCTTGCCACTGCAGCATTATTTATCAAGAAGACTTTCTAGCCATTCCTGGCCAGGGGAACAATTATTTTTAAGTCCCTGTGTGAAAAAAAGGGTCTGCAGATGGCTTAGAAAGGGCTGAGAGGCACTTGGGAGGCAGAGGATAAAATCTGATCCCTCCCTAGATGGATATATCTGTCAGTTTACCTCTACATTATCCAGAGAACTTGCAAAGGACATTCAACCTGGCCTGGACCCATTAATATTTCATAAATCCAGGCCAGGAGGATCACTTCTAAAAAGGTATTTGTTCTGGAGGCTTTTAAGGCTTGACAGCTCCATGGTCAGTTTGGATACTGACACGGAATTAAATCTAGCCTCGCCCAGGACTCGTAGCTTGAGGGGCAGGAGAATTGCCCAGCTACAGTAGTGCTGGGCCGAACTCCAGAGCCCACAAGGGTTGTCTCAGTGTCCCCAGGGCAGGAAGTCTGGGGACAGATGAACACTGAGTGGCCAGAACCAGGACAGAACTCAAAGTTTTAGACTTTGTTCTAGCAGTTTTTTATGGAATTATGTTTCTTCCTCAAAATAGACATTAGTATCAGTGATCAGCCCATGGAGAACTCTCAGAAATTCTGACTGAATGGATGTTTTCAAAGCCTGAGGGAAAATGTCCCTCTCACAGTGTAGGCACCTGTGATTTGAGCTGGGAGCAGGCGAAGCCTCAGGTTAGGGAGGAGACAGGGTTCAAGAGGGAGCAGTTCTTGAATGACTGAACGTGTCTATTGCCCTGTAAATGGGTTATATTTAGATAGCCCTTAACAAGTTTGGATCACTTTGATGCTGACTCATTTTCCTCACAATAACACCATGAGGTAGACGGCACAGGTTTCCAAATAGAACAGGCAGCTGGAACTCAGACTGATTTTGCCCAAAGCAACATAGTGGTGAATAGTAGCACAGGAACTGAAACTTTGGGCTTTGATTCCATGAAGCACTGTTTTTACCTCCCCAGGAAATAAATGCCTGGCTTTACCAGTTAGTTCAGCTAATAAATGACTATGTAAAGCCACTAGGACTGGAAGACGCAATTCCGTGATTTCTTACAGAGCCCTGCCGGTCAGTTGCACGGGGTCGGGGGCTCTTTCTCCACCGCATCCCTGCGTTTGCTAATAGATTATTTCTTTGGCGAATATTGAATGAGTATCTCCTCTGTGCACAGGGCATGTAGTAATGAGAATGAGGAATAAACTTCTGTCCTCAAGAAACTTATCTTCTATGTGGATAGATGTAATAGACAAAAGCTAATAGTTATTACAGTATTAGAGGGAGATAAGTGCCATAAAGAGAAAAAAAATAGGTAATGGGATAGCAATAAGTGAAAGGCTATTTTAGATGAGGTGGCTGGGAAAGGCCTCTCTGAGGTGGTGAACAAAATGAAACAAGAGTGAACAACAGGGCCCTGGCCAGTTGGCTCAGTAGTAGAGTGTTGGCCCAGTGTATGGACATCCTGGGTTTGATTCCCAGTCAAAGCACACAGGAGAAGCATTCATCTGCTTCTCCACCCTTCCCCCTTCTCTCTCTCTCTCTCTCTCCCTGTCTGTGCTGTGGGGAGGAGGCTATGGGAGGCAGGAGGGGAGCAGTGAGGAGGGCTGCATGGTCAGCCACACAGAAGATGAGTGGGGATTGAACAAAGTGGCAGGACTGAGAAGGGCTTAGTTTTCGGACTTGGAAATAAGGTGGGATCAACAGGAGGTGATAGTGGGACGTGCAGTAGGAAGGACAGAGAGGAGAAAGCAATGTCAGATGACACAGCCCTCCTTCCAGGGAGGAGCGCATGGGTGGAGCGCTGTCTCCAGCCCAGGAAGCGTAAAGACTTACTCCCTGCAGAATACCCAAGCGAACAAGGAGCTGATTTGCTGTCATCCTTTCTCGGGTTACTTTGGGGAAGGACACTGGGCACATGCCCAGGCTTTGGCCAGCCTGGCTTACAGCTGCCTGACTCTCAGAGGTGCGTGGTTTCCCCAGTTGGGTCCGGTGTGCCAGCCCACGAGGGTGGAACAGAGTCCACACACAACCACAGTGGCAGGCAGGGGGCAGCGGGGAGGGCTGACGGAGAGCCTTTGCTGTCCCCAACTCTCACCTTGTCCAGAGGAGGGAACGTCCAAGGATGAGGCAGGCAGCGTGGCCGGGATCTTAGAAATAAAAGTCATAACAATGGTGATGATAGTTAGTATGGTTCTTAGCATGTACCAAGCTAGTCTCGTGTAGTCCTCATAATATACACTGGAGGAAGAGACTGTTATGATCCTGACCTTTCCTGGAAGACAGCCCGGTGCCTCTCACTTTAGCTAGAGTCCTCCTGCAGTCTCCTCACTTTTCTGAAGTCTGTGGTCCAGGGACTAAACAAAAGCTTTGAAAAGATGCAAACCTTCAAGAGGAATGAAGTGCTCGCTGAGCCCTACTTAGTGTTGCTGTCACTAATGCTGCACCTGCTGTGAAATGGATGGAATTGATAAGCCAGCTCTCTGCAGAGGGGGGTGTGCGCGTCTGAATGTGTTCACCCCTCCCTGCCCTTGCACGTGTTTTAGAGCCGTCCGACCTGCCCACCTCATTTCTCCATGAGACTTTCCAGCACTGGGGGTAGAGTCAGGCCAAAAGGCTGATTTCTCTCCATAAACAGTCTTTCAGCACATATTTAATGAGAAATTAAATATGCGAACTTCTGAGCACTTTGGGAAATACGGGACAAGGCGCGGAAGGCACGGTCTGCCTTTAGAGAACGTCCACCAGGTAGAAAAGGTGAGCTGCATACAGACACTATGACGGAAGGCACCGCATGGCAGGTACAGGCTACGTGAGGGATTTCAATACAGGGCTTTGGGGAAAGTTGAGTGAAGCCATTTCTGGCCAAGGTGGGATAGATTCAGGGGGAAGTACCATTCAAGAAGGCCCTTAAGAAGTGTGTAGGGTTTGAATGGGCAGAGGAAGAGTGGGCATATCTATGAAGAAGAAGGCCAGGGCAAAGGCAGGGAGGCAGGATGTGCAACATGTGCTTAGAAAGCAGTCGGCAGCCTTGTCCAGCCGAGGTTGGGGCCTGGGAGAAGGGCCTGGAAAACCAAGGATGGTGGGCAGACCGTGGTGGGTATTAAATGCGGGCCAAGGATTTTGACATTCATTTAGTAGGCAGGGAGGGCTGTTGGGCATCCTCCAGCAGGGAGATGAATATATCAGTGTGCATTTGGAAAGGTCGGTCTAGCAGTGACGGCTAGAAGGAGAGTTGTGCTGGCCATCTAAGTATAAAACCAGGCTAGTGACAAGAGGAATGAGTGAAGGGAAACGAAGGACTTAAGAGACTATTATGGGCAGATAGAGTTACCTTTTAAACCAGAAATCCCACTTTTTGGATTCTTTCCAAAATACACATTTATAATATATGGGTGAGATTATTCTTTGTAGCATTGTTTCTGATAGTAAAAGATTGGCAACAACCAAGTGTACCCATTGCCGGAGGGCTAACACATGCGACGGGCTACACGCACCTTTAGAAAGAGCACAAGGAAGCGCCGCGTACAGCCAGGGAAAGCGAGTACCCAGTGCAGTTTGGTGTTTACAAAATGCCTCTTTTTGTGTAAGAAAGAGAGGAAGAGAAATGAGAACACATGCTTCTATTCACATCGAGACATTGAAGGATGCGTAAGAAAGAAACAAAAGAGTTACTGAGAGAGTACTTCGGGCAGAAGGGAATAGGATTGGAAGTGAGACCTTAACATTTATCTTTTTGTATGATTCTAACTTTGGAAATGGATTACCTGTTTAAAAATGATCATGGGGGGGGGGGGGGACTGTGCAGGAAGAGCTGCAGGGCATAGTGTCTGATTTAGGGTTGGGGAAAGGTGAAGCCCAAAGATGACCATGAAGCTCCTGGCCCCAGAAGGTGCCATGTGCAGAGATAAGTGGATCAGGAAAGGAGGTGGTCTGAGAAGGACTGTGAGTTCAGGTCTTGATACACTGATTTTGAACTGCAATAGAGAAATCCACTAGTACATTTTTACTTGGTTCTGGAAATTTGGGACCAGAACCTGGGAGGAGGGGAGGAGAACCATAAGCACGAGGAATACCGGAGACAACTCTGTTGGGGACAGAAAGCCAACATGGTCTTTGCAATTTAGATTTTTTGGGGGACAGAGGTGTGGGGAACTGGCTATAAGCTGACAGTCTGCCCAACCCCCCACCTCACTTGTTCTGTGAAGTTACTAAAGGCTGGTAAGCTGTGGTGCTGGATTGTTTATACTCATTCTACACCCCATGTCCCCCAAAAAGACTGGAGGCAAGTTTCTTTTATCCTTTGTCCTGTGAAGTTAAGATGTTATGTATAGTGGGGGTTTTCTGCACTTGGTAAAATTCTTGGGTTGCCTTGGAAATGTGATCACAGATTTCCTTGATTTGCTAATGGCCACCTTGCCCTATAAATAAAGCAGGAAGCAGGCGTTGAGAGCTCTGTTCTTGCCATCAGCATTGCAGAGGCCTTCCCAGCCCATCCTTTATCTCTAAGCCTATTTTCTTAATTCTGCACCATTCCCACTCAGGACCTGGAATTACTAGCCGCGCTGGTTTGCGGCAGAACTCGGCAGAGGAAAGGGAAAATTATAGGCATGGAGGCAGACGTTGTAGGAGATGTTATAACTTCTGACAGGGAAAGAGAGAGAAAAAGAAAGAAACTGAAAGGCCTTGGAAAACGGACACATTAGTGGAAGGAACCAAAGGGCCCTGTAAAGAGCTAGCAAAGAATCAGAGAAGGTTTATAAAGGAGGGCCGAGTTGGTTCAGTGCCTTGGAGCCCAGAGGAGAAGCCAAGCAGCTAAGGGTGCTGCTGCGAGGTGGGGCCCGAGACACCATGACTGGTTTATGGGGCAAGAGACCTTTGGGGCCCTCAGGAGAACAGTTTCCGTGGACGGCTAGAGCAGAAGGCTGATCCAGGGATGAGAGGAAGGAGACCGGACTATGTAAGTCACAGACACGAGAGGGAAGAGGAGGGTAATGAGGGAGGGCAGAAACGTCACATGACTTTATAAGAGAAGGAGACCCGGGAAGGTTCTAGGCAGTGAGGAAGGAGCCAGTTAGGAAGTTGGAAGGTTTTAGAAAATGGAGCAATTGATGAAAAGGGGTTGGGAAGGTGGACGAAGTGATATTTTTTCCCCTTTAGGGCTGACTTTAAAGTTTAATGAACTGTCTTAAATCAAGATCCTAGTTCAGTGTGCTTAAGCCTCATTGGTCACCAGCTTCACTTTTTCATCTAAAGAACCGAAACCAGGGGCACGGTCTAGTGGAGACAAGGAGCTATGTAATAAATTAGCTGCTGAGCTGAGGGAAACGTGCTCCTCTTGTGGGCTGCACAGCCCACACCAGGCACTTGGGGAGCAGGGCCGGCAGGTGTGCAAACCCTCAGAGCAGCTTGCTCGTTTGTTTTCTGTTCTTCAGCCCAGTTTTGCTCTTCTCTGTCTCACAGACCCAGGGAGGCATCCAAATATGGTCCCTGTGCTCCTTACTGGCCACTCCCTGGTTGTAGAAAACAACCTAGTTGATAAAAAGACTGTTTCCTACTTTATCATCTTGGTCTGATGTCTGACAGTTTTCTGTCGCTGCTATCAATACTTTCCTCAAGACTTATAAAAACTCCCTACGACCTAACCGATCAGATCCAACCTCCTCATCTTGGCCTCCGAGACTCCATTTTGCTACCCAATTCATACTTTGTGTGTGTCTCTCAATTTAAGCCTCCTCTTTCATCGGACTGGTCCCCTTACTGCCTCTGTGACACTCCCACAGGCCCCCACCCTGCCCCACCCAGTGTGCCTGCGCGCATGGACACACACTTGCTTACTTTTGCTTATTCTGTCTTCACGGCCTCAGGCTGTGCACTCCAAGTGCAAAGTCCTCCTCCACCTTCTCCCTCAGAATCCTAGACTCTTCAAGAATGAGACGAGTCTCACTCTGTGTAGAGAGATTTACCACCTCATTGTTTCTCAGACGACCTGCATCATTGTCACCTACTCAGCTTGCCACAAATGTGGATCCTTGATTCTCACCTTAGAACGTGTGAACCGTAGCTACTGGAAGTTGGACCCAGGAATCTGCATTTTAGCGGAGTGCTTGTGATGCATGTGCGTGTGTGGACTGCTGTCACCTAGGCACTGAAGACACAGCCCTCTCTTTTGCTGGAGCCCATTTTTCTCTTCAGTTGAAACCTATAGAACAGGCATCTATTCGACACTTTTCCCAGGAAGAAATACAAATGGCCAACAGATATATGAAAAGATGCTCATCTTCTTTAGCTATTAGAGAAATGCAAATCAAAACGGCAATGAGATACCACCTCACACCTGTTCGATTAGCTGTTATTAGCAAGTCAGGTAACAGCAAATGTTGGAGAGGCTGTGGAGAAAAAGGAACCCTCATACACTGTTGGTGGGAATGTAAAGTAGTACAACCATTATGGAAGAAAGTCTGGTGGTTCCTCAAAAAACTGAAAATAGAACTACCTTATGACCCAGCAATCCCTCTACTGGGTATATATCCCAAAAACTCAGAAACATTGATACGTAAAGACATATGCAGCCCCATGTTTATTGCAGCATTGTTCACAGTGGCCAGGACATGGAAACAACCAAAAAGCCCATCAATAGATGACTGGATAAAGAAGATGTGGCACATATACACTATGGAATACTACTCAGCCATAAGAAATGATGACATCGGAACATTTACAGCAAAATGGTGGGATCTTGATAACATGATACGAAGCGAAATAAGTAAATCAGAAAAAAACAGGAACTGTATTATTCCATACGTAGGTGGGACATAATAGTGAAACTAAGAGACATTTATAAGAGTGTGGTGGTTACAGGGGGGGAGGGGGGAATGGGAGAGGGATAGAGGGTGGGGAGGGGCACAAAGAAAACAAGATAGAAGGTGACAGAGGACAATCTGACTTTGGGTGGTGGATATGCAACATAATTGAACGACAAGATAACCTGGACTTGTTATCTTTGAATATATGTATCCTGATTTATTGATGTCACCCCATTAAAAAAATAAAATTATATAAAAAAAAAAAAAAAAAAAAAGAACAGGCATCTATTCAGTGTTCTACAAAGACTTCTGGGCTTCCGGCCACCGTCAGGGCTCTCCTCAAGAAGCCATGTTCTCACTGCTGCGTCCCAGTGAGGAGTGCCTGCACATCGGAGCCGCAGGAAGGCTGCGGGCTTCTAATACAAGTCCGGCAAGTCATCCCTCCTGCCATCGACTACATGCAGACTGTGAAACCAGGCTCTCAGGGCTACAGGGCAAGCAGACTGCAGGCTGGCATGGGGACAGTGCCAGCCAGGGGGCCTGCGTGGCAAGGGTGGAGATGTTACTAGCCCCTGGATGCCACCAGCCCCGGGGTGCTGAATGTGAACACCTGTGGTGACTCCAGTAGAGCAGAGGAGAGCTCCTGGTGGTGTGCTCTCTGCTGGCCTTTCTCTTTCTCCAGGCTTCCTCCTTCTCGCAGGCACCACTAGATGTGAGGTAGGCTATGAGATGAGGGAAGAGTTCTGTAATCTGAACGTTTCTGAGTCTACCTTTGTTAACTGGGCAGTTTAGAAAAGTGCCCCAAACACCAGCCTTTAGTTTGTAAGTCAAGGGAAACAGGCCACAAGGTCCATGTAGCTGGGGTTTAGCTTTCCCTTTGTCTTCTTAGCGAGGGGCCTTACTGCATTTAGAAATTAGATTCTGTGTGTGTGTGTGTGTGTGTGTGTGTGTGTGTGTGTGTCTTTGTCTGTGTATTTGTATGTGTAGCCAATTAGTATCACCAACTTTGTTTTGGAATGACAGTACCCCCAGATGGAAGTCATTGTGTTCGTAAGCTCTTATATTTGTAGTATGCCTTCCTCAGAGGGCTCTGAACACAGCACTCTGTGGCATAACCTAGTTTGTCTTTGGACTGTCTCCATGTGTTTGTAAAAGGGCACCGTCTGTAGTTACTGTTGTCGTTGCACAGTTGGAGGATGGAGAAGCTCTGCAGGTTGGAAAGGCCACATGGCATTAGTGGCGGAACTGGGAGTGGGGTCCTCAGCTTCCACCCCCGTCTCTATCAGTGTTTTCAAAGCCAGGGCTCAGACTAAGGCCAGGACACTTGAGTAAGAAGCACTTGTGGCGATAATTTAAAATATAGATTTCCGGGCCCCATTCCTTTAAAGATTACAACTCAGGAAGTCTGGGGCGGGAACCAAGAATCTATAATCTTTACAAGCATTCCAGATCATTCTGGTGTGCCACTGTTTTGGGGGAACACTATTGTAGACCATGTGACAGACACACTGCCCACCTATCCCCTTGCAGGAATGGTCTGTGACTAAAACTTGTTTCCTTCATGGTTTTCTTCTTGCCACCTGCCTCAAACTTCCCCACGTCTCCTGGCGCAGGGCAAGAAACATACTGAACCCTCCAAGAATGCACCCACAGACCTGAAGGGAAAGGTAACATCAGATAAGGGGAAAAAAGGGAATCCTGGAAGCTCTGGTCATGCCCTCCTGCACTCCGGGCCTGGCTCCTGGGGAGCCAACACCCTTCCCTTCCCAGCTGGATCTGGTGATCCGGGGCAGGGGCCACCAGACCAGATGGGCCATAGGAGGCTGGGAGACAGAAACAGGGCCTTGTCGCTCTATTTCAACACCTGGGCCCTCCAGGCCTCTTAGCTCCGTCTAGAAAGGTGTGAATGTTCTTCCTGTGTCTGTTCCTACGAGCCCTGAGTGGAGCCATGGGAGGGGGTCTCTCTGGGGACATATCCCCTGACCAGTTGAAAGTTTTCAAAGTCTGTCCTGTTCTTCATTGTGTACCAAGAAAATCATTACTAGCAATGGACATGGGGTAGTGGTGGTGGCAGTAGAGGGACAGGGAGCATGGATGATAACTTAAAGCACTGTTTGTCACACTGGTCTGCACATTGTCACCCGCAGGAGAGCTTCAAGAACTAGTGCTATTAGGGCCCCGCCCCAGAGATTCTGATTTACTAGGTCTGGGGTGCATCTGTTCATTGCAATTTTTAAAAGCCCCCTGGGTGATTGTAACACACAGTGCCAACCCTCTGATTTAATGGGCTCCTGATCATTTCAGTTTTTCTGAAACAGTGTTGAGAGCATTGCTCATGAAGCTGGAGGCCAACAAAAACAGGCAAAAGCAATAGTCCTCCATATCCCCAGAGGGGCACTGTTATCTGTGCCTTTCCTCAAAACGCTTGGGACTTTGACAGCCTTTTGGTAGCGTCCCCACTTGAAGACGGTCGTGGGTATTTCATGTTCAGGGATAATATAGCCCCTCTCTGAGCCCTTGTGTCCCCTGTCTCTCTCCTCTCCACACACCCCCCTCTGCTTTGTTTGGCCCGATGCTTAACTTGCGAAAGCTGACTTATGGCCTTCCTCTGTTTTGCCCTTAGCAAGGAGCTGTTGAAAATGTGGGAAATTAAAAAAAAAGAAAAGAAAAGAAAATGTGAGAAATAGAAACTATTTGGGAATTAAGGGGATTTTCTTTCCTGCTGTTTGTCTCTTGCCAAAAACCTGCTTTGCTTGAACTTTTCTAAATTACCCAGAAAGTCCCTTTCGGCAGGCCGGATTCCTCCCTTTCACCATCATAGGGACCAACCTGGGAGGAGTGAATGACCGCTGTCGTGCAGGAGACACTTCTCAAGAAAACCTAGTGTAAGGTCCAGCGTCCGCTCGCCACTCCAAGCGCTCACCGCCCACCCCAGCCCTGGATTCACCAGCCACCCCAGGCGACCCAAGGCCCGTTCCTTTTCCAAGGAATTTTCTCTCCTGGACAATGTGTACGTGCGGGCAATAGAGAACAGAGTGGAGTGCCTCATTCAAATACCACTTTGTTTTCCCAAGGGGTCCTTTCAGTTTGCTTATCAGCTGCTGCCCCTGGACCGCGGGGGTGTCTGTGGGCCTGGCATTTTCCTTGACTCTTTCACCAGCAGAGAGGAGCATGAAGGAGCTGAAAGAATTGTAAAAGGGAGGTGTTTGTGGCTGACAAGTTTCAGAGAAAGACCTAACAGTTGCTCTGGGCAGGTAAGGTTAGGCTTTCATGAATGAGGCCCGGAGAACTCTATATAGGGGGAAAATATTCATAGAAAAGAAGAAGAAGAAGAAGAAGGAGAAGGAGAAGGAGAAGGAGAAGGAGAAGGAGAAGGAGAAGGAGAAGAGGAAGAAGAGGAAGAGGAGGAGGAGGAGGAGGGGAGGAGGAGGAGGAGGAGGAGGAGGAGGAGGAGAGGAGGAGGAGAGGAGGAGGAAGAGAGGAGGAGGAAGGGGAGGAGGAAGAGGAAGAAGAAGAAGAGGAGGAAGAAGAAGAAAAAAGACCAGACTCAAATGATAATAAAAGAGACTTGTATTCACCACATTTATATCCTGTGCTCTAAGCTTTATGTGCACTGCCCCCATTTAAGCCTCAGCACCACCTCTGAGGTCGTGGGGACAGTGATTGTTTCTAGAGAGAGGGCAATGAGACTGAAGCTGAGGTTGAACACACTGAGGTGACAAGTTTTATGTGTGGGATCCATGATCTGAACTCATGGAGTCTTAGTTTTTCCTCCTACTGCCTCTCATACTTGCTCTAAAATAGTGTTGTTGTTTCTGTTGTTGTTTTTTATGAGTTGCCACCTACTTTTGTCATTAAGTATGACACCTTAAAAGATGAGGAAGGGGCCCTGGCCGGTTGGCTCAGTGGTAGAGCATTGGCCCAGCGTGTGGAAGTCCTGGGTTTGATTCCTAGTCAAGGCACACAAGAGAAGTGACCATCTGCTTCTCTACTTTTCCCCCTCCCTTTCTCTCTTTCTCTTTCTTCCTATCCTGTAACCATAGTTCTATTGGTTCAAGTATATCAGCCCAGGTGCTGAGGATGGCTCTACAGAGCCTCCATCTCAGGCACTAAAAATAGCTTGGCTGCAAGCATGGCCCTAGACAGACAGAGCATCAGCCCCAGATGGGAGTTGCTGAGTGGATCCTGGTCGGGGCACATGTGGGAGTCTGTCTCTCTATCTCCCCTCCTCTCTCTTGGAAAAGAAGAAAAAAATAATTAAAAATGAGGAAGGAACACTTAATGAAGACCGTTTACTGGAAGCCCATGAAAGCTATGCACAGCATGTACATTTTAAAAGAAATTTCTGTTCCTTATGGAAACAAAGGTCATGGAATTTGTTCACTCTGGAACAAGACTTTTGTTTTGCTGTTGAGTTAGGGCTCCTGTGAGAAAGAAGAGTATTTATTTATGAGAGTGGGCCCATCAAATCATCAGAAGAAAAACAGAATAATGGAAGGTTTACTGTTCCCTAGATTTTTCAGACATCTTCACATCCTTGAAAGTGATCTGTTTCCAAAACTGAACACTTGACATCTGTGGACTGAGGACTGAGTGGTAAGTAAATGAAATGCATGAACCATGCCTGCCTCCTCTAAACAACCGTGAATGTAGAAGTAAGATGGGAAATGGGGAGATGTTTAAATGTCCAGACTTTTAACTATTGACTTAGGTTCACAGGCCATAAATTAGAGTCTAGGGAATGTCTACAACTGTCACAAGGGGCAGTGCCTAAGCTTTTTGTGCCTAATGTGAAAGCCTTGTTCCTTTTTCAGAATAAATCTGAGTATATGTTTCATTCATTTATTCCACAATATTTATTGAGTGCCTATTTTGTGCATGCACTGGTCTTAAGTGTTTGAATGTTAACTAAATATAACTATATCCTAGATATTGTTCTAAGTACTTAGTATAATGTATTTTATTCAGTCCTCAACATGAACCTAGGAGGAGGTATTTTTATTATTTTCATTTTACAGATAAGAAAATTAAGTCACAGTGGAATAAGTAACTCAAGGTAACAGAGCTGACAGGGACAAGAGCCAGGATTGGGTCATCTGAATCCATAGCTCACCTTCTATACCACACAGAGATATGTTTGATATCGACCAAATCTCTGTATAAAAACAAATCTCTCATCCCATTTTGAAGGTGGAGAAAATCGGCAGCATTGTTCAGGCCAGACAACTTGGCTAATATCTTCCTATAAGCTCTTTATAAGAGACATTATCACTCTATAATTTCTGCTCTTATGGTCAAGGGAACTAGTGTCCTGATTGATCAAAAAACTTTTTGTAAAGAATTATCAGATAACATGCTAACATTCTTTTGATTGTTAATCCTAATCTTCAAAAAAGGATAAATCTTTCACCTTAAAGATACATTGTAACTATTGCAGAATGCCTTATATAAAATAAGTTTATATACATATGCTGGGTAAACAAGTGTTTTTTAAGTTTGCTCACTTGTATTGGGGCAGCACCGTGTGTGTAGTCTATGGAAGGCTGCTGTATGCTTGCCCTCAGGGCTGCAGATTGCAAACTGCGGATTGCCTTCCTGCTTGGGAGGGGCCATTGTTTGCTATTGTTTGTGGAGAAGAGGTTTTTTTCCCCTACAGGTTGAGAGAGAGAGAGAGAGAGAGAGAGAGAGAGAGAGGGAGAGAGAGAGCTGCTGAGGGGCTTGAGAGCCCGGAGATTTTGGCCCGCCCTGTTAGGCTTGGGAGTGCTGAGGCTGGTGAGGGGCTGTGAGTCTGGGAGAGTCCAGAGAGAGAGAGGTAAGTGGTCTTCCCGGCCTGTTTGCTCGTCTGCCGTTATGAGACTTTAATAAATGGAATGGCCCACCGTTTTCTGGCTCCACAGTTCTTTTACTGCCTTCCCAAATCCAGTGCAAACCTGCATGGCCATGGCGGCTGTTGGGTGGTTAGCAATGGGGGAAGATCACGTGAGGAACCCAGACCCGGGAACTTTGGCTAGAGCCACCCACAACCATGTGCGCCAAAAGAAACTTCCCAGGAGTCCTTTGGAAAAGAGCGACTGTCTGCCAGACAGTGAGATTTCACCACATCATATTAGCTTGACCACCCTAGAGACCCTTTAAATATTCCCCACGTAGGTCACCCCATGTGACTTCCCTGGCCCGCATCCCCCCAGACCAGGGAGCATCATCAGGCGGGATGCGCTCTGTACTCAATAAAGCTTTTATTATTCCACACTTTGTGGCTACGCCCCTTCCTTCTTCATTGGCGGGGGGAAAAATACCTTACATTTGGTGCTGAAACCTGGGAGGAGTCAGAAGTCTGCAAGGACCACCCCTCTGAGAAAGAACCAGGACCTCCAACCTCCACCCACTTCAGCACATGGTGTGGTGAGTCCCCTGTCTCCAGCCTCCCCTCAGTTCTTTCCACCGAGACGCCCTGTCCGAAACTGCTGCTGCATCAGGGACCTCTTTCTTGTTCCGTTCCGAGTGCATGTGTTCCCGTGGAGAAGTCCCAAGCACATCAACTTTACCTTATCCATCCGGTGGCCAGAGCTTGAGTTGTGGGATGCCAATTCTCAACTCTGACCACTCCAAGGACTGAGGGTGGCCGTAGGGGCACAGGAATCTAAACCTAATCCAAAAACACTCCTGGAGTTGCCTTATCCGAAATCTCTCGCTCCCTAAGGAAGAAGAAACTGTTCTTCTCTGCTGTGGCCAGGTCACAGAACCCACAGGATAATCGAACCAGGTAGCCTCCTGAAGGGACTTTTGGTTTTAACACCCTCACCAATTTAACTATCGCCAAAAGAACCGGGATCTGGTTGGAGATCCCTTACACTCAGGGCTTCTAGTTATTCGCGCTGCTGTCCTAATCTCTGTACCACCTGTTCCACAGCAAAGGCCCTTTTTTTGACCAGAGAAACCTCACCTAAACCCTCCGCTCCTAATCTTTCCTCCTTTGCCGATTCCCAACTCTCTCCCCCTCCTGCCTGACCCCCGGGGGCACCCCTCTCTCAGGACCCCTCTCTGGTCCCTCTGCAGACCTCTTTGCTCAGGTCTCTTCCCTCCAAGAGCCCCTCCCCTCCCTTCGCTGGATCCTATTTCTCATTCACCTGCAAATACCAGTCTTTCTTTCTCCTCCCCTGCTGGCCACGGGCCCCTCTATTCTCCACTATATTCTGAAGCCCCTCTTTCGTCAGGCCATTCTCAGCCTGCCATTGGCCCTTACACCAGTTTGGAGGATGCCCAACCCCAATTTTCTTGCAGGAAGTTCTGGCCCTGTCCTGCCTCTGGCTCCGGCATTTCTGGCCAGATCTTGGTGCCGGGCTCCCCAGGAGCCCCCCTCCTTTTATTCTAATCCCAAAACCCCTATCTGAGACCTGTGAACATGGCATTTAAAGTTTTTAACGGTCACGGCTAGTAGGAAATGGCCGAGGCTGTTTGCCAGGCCCGCATGCAGCAGAAGGAATGCTGTTCGGTAAGACTGGCCTGATAAAAGAAGCTTCAATCGCCTCAACCATCTGTGAGAAAAATTAAACGAGAATCTCTCCTCCTACAACCCACTTAACTCCTAATGGCAGCCACCCATTCTTACCTGGGCTGCCCATATCCTAAATCTTCTTCTAATTATCAGTGTATAACTCATATTTGTTCCTCTTTTTCAAATTTTTACAGAATAGCATCTGTGAAGTTTCTCAACTCACGGCCAAACAGATGTTCCTCCTGACACCTCTCAAAGCCACCACCTGCTGATCTCCCCCTCCCCATGATGCCCCTAATCAGCAGGAAGTAGCCAGACGAATAAGCGGCGCCCGTAATTAACACAAAAGATTGGAATGTAAGGTGGTCAGCAATGGGGAAAGGTCACATGAGGAACCCAGTCCCGGGAACTTTGGCTGGAGCCACCCACAACCACGCGCGCCCAAAGAAACTTCCCAGGAGTCCTTTGGAAAAGAGCAACTGTCTGCCAGCCAGTGAGATTCCACCACGTCATATTAGCTCGGCCACGCTAGAGACCCTTTAAATATCCCCTACACAGGTCACCCTATGCGACTTCCCTGGCCTCTGTCCCTGGGACCAGGGAACATCGTCAGGTGGGATGTGCTCTGTACTCAATAAAGCTTTTATTATAACACACTTTGTGGCTACGCCCCTTCCTTCTTCCTCAGCGGGGAAAAATACCTTACAGTGGTGGCCACTCGCCTTACAACATATATGTCTAATTCAACTTGGGAATGTAAAGATGGGGGCAAGGGGAGAGGAGGGAGTAATATTGATTGTGTATCTATATATGTTAGGTGATTTGATTTTACATATAATTTTTAATCTGATCTTCACAACAATTTAGGTATTCTTAATCTTGTTTTATTTGGAGGGAAGCCTAGGTTCTTGGAGTTGGACCATAAAGCTAGTAACTGAGAGCCAGCTTTTTTTTTTTTTTCTTCATTTTTCCGAAGCTGGAAATGGGGAGGCAGTCAGACAGACTCCCACATGCGCCCGACTGGGATCCACCCAGCATGCCCATCAGGGGGCGATGCTCCGCCCCTCTGGGGTGTTGCTCTGTTGCATCCAGAGCCACTCTAGTGCCTGAGGCAGAGGCCACAGAGCCATCCTCAGCGCCCGGGCCATCTTTGCTCCAATAGAGCCTCGGCTGCGGGAGAGGAAGAGAGAGACAGAGAGGAAGGAGAGGGGGAGAGGTGGAGAAGCAGACGGGCACTTCCCTGTGTGCCCTGGCCGGGAATCGAACCCGGGACTCCTGCACGCCAGGCCGACTCTGTACCGCTGAGCCAACCAGCCAGGGCCTGAGAGTCAGCTTTGAACAACCCATGTCCTCATTGTGCCTTGCTGTCCCTAGAAAGATAAACCTTAATGAAATACTATCTTATTCCTATTTAATAAATTATATCCCCCATTTTGTTTTGGGAAACTTGAAAATTATATAGATATGAAAAAGAAAAAGTCAACTGTAATATTACCACCCATAAATAACTGCTATGAACATTACATGTATATATGTATGTATAAAATGTTCATACCAATTATATATATGTATGTCAATATCATATTTTAAGTACAGTTTTATAGCTTTTGTAAAGTTAACACATTTTGAATTTATCCCCTTAGTTACTCTAAAAAGAAAACATGATTTTTAATGGCTGATGTATTTTGCTGGATGCTGTGCCATAATTTATATAATGTCCTCCTTTTGGGGGGGATACTTTCAATGTTTTCTCTATCCTCGCTTGTTTTTAACCAAGGAGGAATAAACTAAATCAAACAAAACACAGCAAAAACTTTTAGGCCTGAAAGAGTGGGAGCCAGAGGTAATAAAATTTTATTTTGATTTTGGAAAATTTATGTTGATGGGTGAATTATCCCACCTTGTGAATTGCTGGAAGCCATTTTTTTCATTTGCTTTTTATAAAACTAGACTGTAGCATGACATATTAATGGGTTTGATGAATGGTAGTCAGTGGAATCCAGTGGGTAAATGCAGGTTAATTGGTGTTTGTTGACAGCAAGGCTGGATCTTGGAGCCAAACCCTGACGTGACTGGCCTATGAAGGCCAAATTGTTTGGTTCTTAGAATCAGTTTTGTTTCTGCAAAACAAGTGGCCTCTATGACTTTCTGTCTTCATTCCTTTTCTTTTAAGCTCTTCCTTGGCCGCCCACAGGTTGAACGTAACTCTGATACTTTGAAAAGGCAACTGACTACGTTACTCTGCGAAGGATGCTAGGCCGTAGGATCAGGCCGCTCTACATGAGGGCTGCCGAGGAGGAGCCCGGTTCAGGCCATCTAGCATTTGCAGCAGGTTGGTGGATTGGCAGCAGCCCCAGCCAGGTGGCCTTGTTTGGCCCCAGGACGGGTTCCCAGGGCCAGGAAAGCTTGGGCTTCTCAGAACGAGGGGCGGGACAGATTTCCATTTTAACCTGACTTCCCTCTAGAGCTCTTCCTCAACCATGAACGATCTGGGCAGAGAACACTGACCCAGGGTGGCTGCTTCTGCTGTGTGACCTGCAGGGAGACGGGCATCTCCCCTCCAGGCTGCCCTCCTCCCTACAGGGCAGGGAGACACAGCCCACTGCGTCTGCGCAGGAGGAGAGCCCTGCTGGCCACTCAACCAAGTCTTTAGCAAATATTAAAAAAGGCTTTTTAAATGAAAAATCATGATATTTTGGTACTGTTATTTGTTCTCTAAGCTAGTTTAGGTAGTTGTATGTCCAAGTCTAAGGTTAAGTTAACAGAAGAGTGTTTCACTTGGAGGTAACTAATTTGACAAATGCCTCAGGCAAAACAGAAGAAGGAACTTCGAGTCTGTCATAATTGAAAGAGTCTAGGGCACTTTTGCTGTTATGTACTTGAAACATTTTTTGAAACTAGTACTGGTTAAATTCACCTGCTCTCTCCTCAAATGAGAACCCTGCTTGTGGCTTCGGGTATTTCCTATCACCAAAACACAGGAAATATTGGATTTCCTCCCATGGTGTGATGGGTAGTGCTCTGGACTCTGAAATATATTGCATTTCCTGTATCAGCGATTTTCAACCGGTGTGCAGCAAGAATTTTTAAAACAAGCAGAGAGGTCAGGGGCATAGACAGAGGCAGATTAAGGTCGGTTGAGGCCACGGGCACAGAAGAAAATATTGGGTCCCTTAAAAAAAAGAAAGAGACAGGGAAAATAAAAATACATGTTAACTGTAAAGCCAGTATACACGGCCACCATCACAGCTGCCTGGCCCATACAGGTTCGCATTGGATTAGGACAGACGATAATGAAACCACAAAGCCAAGAACTGGTGAGCCATCATCTTTAATTTTTTAATTTTTTTTTTTTTTTTTTTTTTTTTTTTTATTTTTCGGAAGCTGGAAACGGGGAGGCAGTCAGACAGACTCCTGCATGCGCCCGACTGGGATCCACCCGGCATGCCCACCAGGGGGCGATGCTCTGCTCATCTGGGGCGTTGCTCTGTTGCAACCAGAGCCATTCTAGCGCCTGAGGCAGAGGCCATAGAGCCATCCTCAGTGCCCGGGCCAACTTTGCTCCAATGGAGCCTTGGCTGCGGGAGGGGAAGAGAGAGACAGAGAGGAAGGAGAGGGGGAGGGGTGGAGAAGCAGATGGGCACTTCTCCTGTGTGCCCTGGTCGGGAATCAAACCCAGGACTCCTGCACGCCAGGCCGACGCTCTACCACTGAGCCAACCGGCCAGGGCCATCATCTTTAATCCTAGCTTGCACCCGGCAGGCAAGTAAAAACACACACTGGGCTCCAAAACCCACTCATTCAGCGCTCACAAAGCTACTGACTTATCCGAGTTTTCCTAGGATCAAAGGTTTCTAACCTCACCAGTCTTATACATCTCTGTTCCCCATCTCCTTCCTTCTCCCTGCACAAACTGGCTGCTCCCTCAGCACTCCACCATCTTGGCTGCTTCTCCTGGCCTCCTCCACGTGGCCTTTCTCTGCTCTCCCCTCTAATGCTAACGTCAAGAACCGAGAGAGCAAGCTCCCGGTCTGCCCCACTTTATAGTGCAGAAATTAAAACCTTTAATCCAATATACAAAATAGGGAAGTCTCTAATACAAAGTCACTTATCTGAGGCATGATGGGATTGTACCACCCCACATCAAAAAGGGTGGGAAAGGCTTAGTCCTAAAACCAAGCCCCAAGATACAAGGATCCTGCCTGCCCACAGTCTGCCCCCAACACACATTAACGTAATCACGCCCATCCCAAGCAATCACCTGGGCAGCGCCATCTTTTTTTTTTTCTTTTTCTTTTATAGAGACAGAGAGAGAGAGAGTCAGAGAGAGGGATAGATAAGGACAGACAGACAGGAATGGAGAGAGATGAGAAGCATCAATTATCAGTTTTTCGTTGTGACACCTTAGTTGTCCATTGATTGCTTTCTCATATGTGCCTTGACTGCAGGCCTTCAGCAGACCGAGTAACCCCTTGCTTGAGCCAGCAATCTTGGGTCTAAGCTGGTGAGCATTTTTTTATTTTTAGTTTGCTCAAGCCAGATGAGCCTGTGCTTAAGCTGGCGACCTCGGGGTCTCGAACCTGGATCCTCGGCATCCCAGTCCGACGCTCTATCCACTGCACCACTGCCTGGTCAGGCTGCAGCGCCATCTTTAACAAGTGAGCATAATATAATTTATCTGCCCAACATTAACCATATTTTTAAATAAATAAAAAACATTATGTACTATTAATGTTAAAATTGCACATATGAAACCAAACTTGGTGTCATTAGAAAAAAGTGTAAATTTGGGGTTTTGTGGGACCCTTCAGAAGTCGGGTCTAGGGTGCACCTGGTGCGCCTGCAGTTAAACTGCCTCTGGGCACAGACCTCTTTTCCCTTACACTGTCAAATAAAAAAATGACAACAGGCAACACAACAATAGCTGTCCAGTGTGAATGAATCAAAATTATACCTATTTTCTTGTCAGGTCGGCAAAAAATGTATTTTTTGGTGTGCTGCAGAATGTTAGTGTTTAGTTTATGTGTGCCATGCTTTTGACAGTGGGTAGCTTTGGGAGAGAGACAAAGGAACTGGTGCGGGAGGGCAGTGTCCTCTGCTTCTCTGGCTTAATGAGATTAATGGGCACTAATGAATTCAGTGGTCTATCAGGAGGAATCTGGGATTTGTGGAGAATGTAATTTAAACATTTTTTAAATGTTGACTTTCTCTGCTTATAAAAGTAATCCATTTTGGTGTACACTATTTTCTAGGCATATATGAGAAAGAAGAAGAGAGAAAGCGAGAAGGAATTATAGGGAAACTTTGCTCCCCACGTTTTTCCACTCTTGTATTTTATGTGGATAAACATTTTTTTCAGTTTTCAGAAGTTTTGATATTTTGACTATTGTTTTCTTTAGCATAAATGTTCATTGAAGACTTCCTGATTCTGTTCTCTAGCTAATCGGATATGATTAGCTTTTTAAAATTCCCATGTGTATAGTCACAGTATTTGTATTCCATGTACATATTTGAGTTTTAAAAAATATTCTTTCTGATTTTAGCAAATTTAAAATATTTGTAAATATGTAAAATTATTTTGAGAAATTTCTGCTTATAGAGTTGGGACCATCTACGGCCACCATCTTGTCTTCTACCATTCAGCGTGATGGTGGCTACAGGTTTTTTGTACATACCTTTTATCAGCTTGAGGAAGTGCTCCTTCCATCATGAATGGGCATGGCTTTTTCCTATTTCTGCATCAATATTATTATTTTTTCCTCTTTGGGTTGTTAATATGGTAAAGTACATTGACTCAAAACTTTTTTAAAGATTTTACTTATTAATTGTAGAGAAGGGGGGGGGAGAGAGAGAGGGAGAGAGAGAAGGGGAAGAAGCAGGAAGCATCAACTCCTATATATGCCTTGACCAGGCAAGCCCGGGGTTTCAAACAGGTGAGCTCAGCATTCCAGGTCAACAGTTTATCCACTGTACCACTACAGGTCAGGCCTTGATTCAAGTTTGAATACTGAAACAGTCTGACATCTCAAGGAGAAAAAAAAAAATCCTCGATTTTGTAGTATTATTCTTTCTTATATATTGTTATATATACAGTGTGTCCGTAAAGTCATGGTGCACTTTTGACCAGTCACAGGAAAGCAACAAAAGACGGTAGAAATGTGAAATCTGCACCAAATAAAAGGAAAACTCCATTTCATACCTATTCAGTGCAGTTTGATGTGGGCTCACGCACAGAGTTTTTAGGGCTGTATAGCCTCTAAAAACTGTATAGCCTCTACAGACTCATCACTGACTGATGGCCTCCCAGAACGGGGTTTCTCCATCAAACTACCAGTTTCCTTCAACTGCTTATCCCACCGAGTAATGTTATTCCTATGTGGTGGCGCTTTGTTATAAACGTGCCAATATTCACATTGCACTTCAGTCACAGATTTGAATTTAGTGAGCCACAGAACACACTGAACTTTCCTCTGTACTGTCCATATCCCGACTGGCATGGCTGTGGGCTGCTCCACTGTATACATGGTGTTATGTCATCATCTGCGCATGTGCACATGCTGCCACATCAACCTACAGAAACTGGGAGGGTTTTCCTTTTATTTGTTGTAGATTTCACATTTCTATCGTCTTTTGTTGCTTTCCTGTGACTGGTCAAAAGTGCACCATGACTTTACAGACACACTATATTTTGTTGAGGACTTTCTACATCAATGTGCAAGAAGGGCATTATTAGTCTGTAGCTTTTTTTTCCTTGTAATGTCTTTGCCTGGTTCTTTAATTTTCTGCAAAAATTATGTAGAATGAGTGCTAATCCTTCTTTGTATGTTAGGTGGAATTAACCAGTGATATAATATAGGCCTGGAGGTTTCCTCCTGAGAAGGTTAACTACAAATTCTTTTTTTCTTTTTCTTTTTCAAAGAAAATTTTTTTTATTTTTATTTTATTTATTCATTTTAGAGAGGAGAGAGAGAGACAGAGAGAGACAGAGACAGAGACAGAGAAAGAGAGAGAGAGGCGGGGGGAGTAGCTGGAAGCATCAACTCCCATATGTGCCTTGACCAGGCAAGCGGCGACCTCGGCATTTCCAGGTCGACACTTTATCTACTGCGCCACCACAGGTCAGGCTCAAAGAAAAATTTTTTAAAAATCTTTTTCCCGGCCCTGGCCGGTTGGCTCAGCGGTAGAGCGTCAGCCTGGCGTGCGGGGGACCCGGGTTCGATTCCCGGCCGGGCACATAGGAGAAGCGGCCATTTGCTTCTCCACCCCCCCCCCCTCCTTCCTCTCTATCTCTCTCTTCCCCTCCCGCAGCCAAGGCTCCATTGGAGCAAAGATGGCCCGGGCGCTGGGGATGGCTCCTTGGCCTCTGCCCCAGGCGCTAGAGTAGCTCTGGTCGCGACAGAGCAAGGCCCCGGAGGGGCAGAGCATCGCCCCCTGGTGGACAGAGCGTCGCCCCCTGGTGGGCGTGCCGGGTGGATCCTGGTCGGGCGCATGCGGGAGTATGTCTGACTGTCTCTTCCCGTTTCCAACTTCAGAAAAATACAAAAAAAAAAGAAGAAAAAAAAAATCTTTTTCCCTAGGATGCTGACAGACTGCTAAAGTCTTTGTTGAAGTCTCAGGTCATCAACTATGTAGTGGACAAGTGGCTGAAGCTTTTTACAACATGGACAGGATCTCAGAAAGGCGATGGAGGACAAGGTGAGCATAGAGGAGCAGGCAGCCCCCACTGTCCCCACCCACCCAGAGCAGGCCAGAGCATGCTGTCTCCTGTTCCATCTTCTCCATGCCAGGAGCTTCTCCAGCCTCTCTGTGTATGCTCATCTTAGAGAGTATGTGCGGAGCTTTGCTCCCTGCCTGTTAGTGTATATGAAAGTGTATTTTCTTAGTTGGTACCCATACAAATATTAATAACTATAATTTAGAACTTCTTCTAATTCCCTAGCATTATGTTATATACTTACATATACTGTATATGATCCATAAATAATCCTATTTGATGGATATTTTTATCTCCCACATTTGGGTGATGAACAGGGAGTTGCTGTGAGTTTTACAGTAAATAAAATAGTCTATATAGGATGCATAGGGCAGTGTCTGGCGGTGTCTGTGATCAATATATGTTATCAAAACACCTTTTCGTCCCTGTCGTCTGCAGTACACTGCCTCTTGCTTCCAGGATGACAGGTCAGGATATCTGAAATCAGGGATCACTGTTAGGTGGTATTACCATGTGTTGTATTGAGAATTAGATTGAGAATTTGAATCTCTGAACAGATCTAAAAGACATTTGTGCTTTGAAGGTAATAACAACAACAATAAAAGAAGGGAATGCATGACGTTGCCTCAAAACTGGAACAAAGTTCTAATGACTTTGTATTGGAAAAGGAGAATAGTCAAAAAGTAAATAAATAAAAAGAGAAAGCTCAGAATAGTTGGAGAGAACATCTTCCTCCGGTAGCCGGACATTGCTGTTCCTTCCAGTCTTTCAGCATTGCTTATTCTGTTTTAAAGTAGTGTACTTTAATCTGTGGGTTACATAGAGACGCCAAGGCAGGATACAGAAGAAATTTTAGGAGGAGATTTATTAATAAGCCGGTAGTTTCTTGCCTAGGATTTGAAAAGAATCATAGAAGGAGGAGGAATTGGGAGGCATCGGAAGAACCCAGTTCATCTATGTGGTTTTTTGGTGCTTGGAGACTAACTCTTCTCTCTGTGATGACAATGAGACCTAGACCTACCATGAAAGTCCCTACAGAGAAGAGGAGAGTCTTTGAAGGCTTCTGCTGCAGCAGAACTTGAGTTAGTGAAGGCTTGTCTTTCTCCGAAGCCAGCCCACATCCCATTCCTCCAGAACTGCTGAGCAAGGGCATTGGAGTAGCTAGCTGCCAAAGCCCAGACGTCAGAGAAGGAAAAAGACAAACCAGCACAGGAATTGTTCTCGTTGCCTCGGCATCTCCCCGGGATAATGCGCCCCAGATGTCTGGCCTCTGCTAGTTTCCGATGTATGCTTGTGCTTCTGCCCACCTCCTCTGGGGACCCAGGGACAACACCCACTGCTCTTTCATTGCCAGGAGCCCAAGTGCTTGGCTTTGGAAGCTTCTGCAAAGAGGGGAGAGAACTGGCCCCTTGCAATAGGAATTAATTCCAAGGTTAAATTATAGTTACAAGGGCCTCAAGTTAAGATTTTATTGTATAGAAATAGCACAGAAAATCTCAGCTTTGGAAGAAAATACTGAGATTGTTTAGTCTAACTTTTACCTAAATCACAGATGTCCTTCAGTTTTAATCATTTGTATATCAAGCTCCTCCCTAGCACTAGGATACTAAGATGTTTAAGATATAGTCCTTTCAGGAAAACAGACGCACACGACCAGAGGGCAGGTTAGTCTGTAGTAAAGCTTTAATAGAAATGTAAACAAAGAGGACAAGTAATAAATTGTGAGCCTGGAAGAGGGGGTGGGAACTATGTGGACACTGGGGGCAGGGTGCTGGCCTTCCAAGAAAGGTAGAATATCCACAGGTGGAAAGGAAGCCCGAGGAAGAGGGCCTTTTGGCAGCATGCACAAAGGCACAGTGGTGCCTGGAGAGACTTGCTCTTTCTGGGGAAAAGCACATGACCTTGAGTGGTTGCAGTTTTTAGACACATGAGTAGAAACATGCTGGAGACGATGAGTTCAGAAAGAAATTGGGGCCAGATTATGGAATGCTTAATATGCCCTGCTAAAGAGTTTACTGTTTCTTCAGTAGACAAAAGGCAGTTTTCAAAGAGCAGGATTTGACATGATCAGTGACCGGCTTTACAACTCTGACAGCAGTGGGAAAGATAGGTAGGACTTGGGGAGATGTTAGAGGTAGGGGACCAGTCGGGAGGCAGGTGCAATAGTTCAAGGGAGAGATTGAGGGCCTTAGTTACCTAAAGCCATATCCAAAGGAATGTGGAGGGGACGGGCTGGGAAACAATCTGGAGTCTGTAGGGGCAAGACCCGGGAGCCAGTTAGGTGAGGCATTACGGAGGCAGGCATGAAAGCTGGTTTTGGCAGCTGGGTGAATGGCGATGCTATGAAGTGAGATGGTATCGGCTAGAGGAGATCATCTTAGAGGATCTCTATGGGGTCCGAGAAGATAATAATTTCCATCTTGAATGTGTTAATTACCCACAATACAGCCACTTGGTAATGTCAAATAGACTGTATGAACCAGGAGCTCAAGAAGATAGATGCTGAATTAGGGAATGGCTAAGAAACCCATGGGATATGTATATGTGAAATGAGAAGGCTTCGGAAAGAACTTTGGAGAACACATGCTTATTTTGGAGGGAACATCCATGGTGATTTGGAATCAAAACAGGGCTCAAATTTGAACTTTCCCACTTACAGTGAGACTCCCTATGTCCTTCTTTTTCTAAAAAATAAGAACACTCTATCTTAATGATTTACTTAATGTATGGCACATAGCAAGCTTGTGTTAATTGTTGTAATTATTGTTTTTGTATTATCTGGGGGTCATGCAGAAGGAGGAACTGGGAAGGAGACTCAGAAAGAGTCTTTAGCGATGTCCAGTCTCAACCAGAACTTAAAAATTCAAAGCATGAAGTGCCGCTTTTAACCTATCATAGTTGTGGTAGTGAGCAGTGCAGGTAGTACGTCCCCAGCTCTGTCAGGTTACGGGGAGACAGCCCTCCTGGTCTCTGAAGGGGTTGCTTGGGGAGACTACCTTTCTGGTGGATGTTCTGGCCAAAATTAATAGAATGTTTAAATGTATGTTTCCTTTGACTCTGAAACAGTATTTTTAGGAATGTCTTTTGAAATATATACTTGCACAAATGTACACACATACACATCTTACTTGTAAAGTTGTAATAAAACAGTAGAAAGAACGTAAATGTCCACCAGTAAAAATGGTGGTACATGTCTGTGGTCCGTATAGTAAGGTCCATGTGTGTGACCGTGTGATAAGGTCAGGCAAAAGCATGAAGTGGAGCTTTGAAGAGGCAAGGAAAAATATTGTAGATATATTGTTAGGGGTAAAAACAAGAAAAACCATTTTAGTGAGCATTATATCCAGTATAACCCACAAATATATGTAAATATGTAGTTGAATATCTTAGTAATTATCTCTGGGACATGGAACTTTGAGGGACTTTCTATTTCTGTTACATATTTCTGTCATAGGATCTTTTTTTTTCCCTTAATTTTCTGAAGTGAGAAGCGTGGAGGCAGGCAGACAGACTCCTGCATGTACCTGACTGGGATCCACTCGGCATGCCCAATAGGTGACAATGCTCTGCCCATCTGGGGCCCTTGCTCTGTTGCAGCCAGAGCCATTCTAGCACCTGAGGCTGAGGCCCTGGAGTCATCCTCAGCGCCTGTGCCAACTTTGCTCCAGTGGAGCCTTGGCTGCGGGAGGGGAAGAGAGAGACAGAGAGGAAGGAGAGGGGGAGGGGTGGAGAAGCAGATGGGCTCTTCTGCTGTGTGCCCTTGCTGGGAATCAAACCCGGGATTTCCACATGCTGGGCTGATGCTCTACTGCTGAGCCAACTGGCCAGGGCCTGTTATAGGACCTTCTAAAGCAACAAATACGTAATCTGTGATAAAAGATAATTTTTTAAAAGTATATATCAAATATTAAGAGAGTACAGGGTAATATTAAGAAAATGGTTTAGAGTCAGATGCTTGAGTTTTAACCCCATCTCTGTTATTTATTAGTGGTGTGATGTTAGACAAGTCACTTCACTTTTCAGTTTCCTCATTATAAAATGGGGATAATAACAATATCTACTTCATAGGATTGTAGCGGGTAAATATGTTCATATAAGTGAAACTGCTCAGCAAGATGCCTGGCACATAGCATAGTGCTAATTAGAAATGATGATGATGTGAAGAGAATGATGACTAATGAGAAGCCAGTTGGTAAACAGGATATCATCACGAACATTAGCATGCGCCGTACTGGCCGAGCAGAGTTTTGAGATGACTATTTGTCCAGTTCCTGATTAGACACCTCCCTAAATCAGAAACGCACTCATTACCTGCCAAAGTGGCCCCTTCTGTTACTGGATAGTTCTAATTGTTAGAAGAATATAGTCAAGGTCGTGGACTTTAAGTCAGGCAGACCTGTGTTTGAATCCAGACAGTGCCCCTTTCTATGTGTCATGAGGCAGTTTATCCTAAGCCTCAGTATCTACAGAATGAAAACACAACAAAGAGTAAATAAGATTGTTCGCAAAAACACTTAGCACCGCGTCTGGTATAAAGTGAGTACTCCACAGGTAGTAGCTATTTTTACAACTTGAGATAGTCATCCAAAATTATTGAACGTAGGAAAGCATGGAGCATCGACTTCATCTTTGTCCTTGGTAGCCATCTCGAAAACAGCTGCATGCCCCCAAATTATTTTGGCATAACTTTTGGTGGATCTTGAGCTGTGAAAGTCAACAGGAGCGATGAAAACCATCCTTTCTCTTTATAGGAGGGGCCGGAGGGAAGGTAAGTGCCCCAACGTGCATTAATCTACTAGTGATTTACTGTCCTCTTGGCCGTGTGGACAGAATGGAAGAGCCTATTTTGAGCCAAGGGGCTGGAGAGGGAATGCCAAAGAAAAATAGGGTGGAAGCGGAGGATTCGGGATGAAGGTCTCCAGACATAATTGCAGAACGCAGAAGGAGAGGGGAAAGGCTCACTAAGCTTTGTGTCAGCCAGGCCCGTCTTGGACGAGACCTTAGTGATGAAATATTTTTGCTCCATAAGCTGGATTTTTCCCAGGCTGCTGTGTTCGTATTCTTTTCTTTCATTTATTAGTACACGCTCCCACAGTGCCTCTACAAAACTAAAGGGAAGATATGGGTCAAACCTTGGTGTATGAACAGGTGGGAAGCACGACCTGCTCTGGCATCCAGAGGCCTAGGGGCGGCAGCTTGGCCAAGTCAGGATTCAAGGATTAACAGGAGGCTCTAGGGCAGCTAGAGAAAAATTTGGGAGTCTTGAGCTTCCTACCTCGGATCTCCCTGAAGCGGAGCAGAGGCTGCTAAACCACCAAGAGGAGGCTGAGGGTACCTTGTCTATAGCAGAGCCGTGTGGCCATGCTACGTGACCCCTCTGCCATCCCCACGGACACGGCTAGATGGGAGGTAGAGTGGAATAGGTCAAGGAGAGCAAATATACGTCATCTTAGGGGCCCATGCTGTTAGTGGTTCCCTGGAGCGATGCTTGATTGAGTTCCAGAGCAAAAGGCTGGGCTGGGTGGAGTGTGATTGATTAGTATTGCCTCCATAGGGTATGTGTGTGGGGAAGTGGAACTTCTGCCATGTACTCGCTATTCAGGTCTAGCGAAAGAGCACTGTCCTGCGTCAGGGCATCTCCTGGGTGAACCCAGCCTCGTTATGAATGGCTAGATGACCTTACGTGGCTTTGACCTTCTGAGCCTGTTTCCTCATCTTCGTTCATTCCTCCAACAAACATCTGGCAAGCACCTACTGTGTGCCAGGTGCAGTTAGAGCTGCAGGTGGTAATGAAGAGAAGTAAAACATGGCCATTACTCTTAAGGAAGCAATCGAATGGGAGAGACAAGCATTAGGAGAGGAGGAGAGTGTGATGAGTGAGTTCCATAGAAGTCTCAGCGCAGGGAGGACAGGAAGGAGGGAATCGACGAAAGCAGGGGAAGACACCAGGGAGCAGTTCCAATGGTCCGTCCAAATGGACAAGCTAGGACTCTGGGTGGAAGGTCATGAGGCACGATGGCGGGCAGTGCACAGGACAGATGGGAAGTGCTCCGTGACTGTCACACAAGGCAGCATTTCCTAAAGGGCACTGCCAGGAATGCTGATTCCAAGGGATGTGGGAGGGAGAAAGGCCCTGTGGCAGAAACCAGGTTAGCAGAGTGCCTGACCTGACAGTAATCACATAATATATTAGCAGCTACTTTTATTTTTCCTGAAACCTAGGCTTTGACTTGATTACCTTCTGGTTACACCCCTGGCATGTGAAGCAAAGGAAGACAGGACTAGAAAATTAAAAGCTACCACCAAGCTGATCTGAAAACATCTCAGAAGTCAGCTAGAGCTCATGAGCCTCTAGAGACATGTATATCATAAACAGGACAGTCTGACACAATTACCTGTATCCAGAGAAGACATATATACACACACACACTGGAAATTGGTGTTCTGTTTGTGAACCTGAAAATTTCAGGCCAGGGGAATCCTGCCACCTCGTGGTGGGAGAGCAGGAGGCCCGAGGCTGACCTCTAGCTGCTGTCCTTTGCTGGGGTCACTCACAGATCTTTGCCCACCTCTGATTTTATGAGACCCCCGGGCAGTTGATTTCATCGTGCCCATTCTCCAAACTTGGAATCACATTTTCTCTTGGTTTACTGAGAAGGAAAAGCGCCAAGTTGGGTTCTGTAGCTTAGTAGGAGACAGAGAATGAATCAGAGTCTTTAGTGGGATTTGCCTATAAAAATCCTCAAGTTCATAAAATCTGGTATCTCGTATTTCTGTGGAACAGATTTTTTCTTTCAGTCAACAGGGGCTATGAAAACCACACTTTCTTTTTGCAGGCTTGAGGTCTAAATAGGAGGTGACTGGAGAACACTTAATAGGAACCATATTTCTGGACCAGATTACTTCTAACTCCAGTCCAACGCCCCCAGTATTAGGAAATCAGAGTACAGAAATCTTTATGGCTGGAGACGGGGAAGACAGATCCTCTTTTCAGCACTTGTAAGGCCTCTGAGCTCTAAATCGATGTGCTCACTAGAAGAAATCACCTGAAAATCAGGAACTGTATCAAAGGCTCTAAATTAGAGGTTTTTTCCAAACCAGCTGTGATTAAAAGTAACCTGGGTATCTTAGATATCCTTGGCTTGCTGTCTGAATCAAGGAAAGAGTGCCCTGCTCTGGGGAGAAACCTTGGACTCTGGTGCCATGTTTGGAGGACCGTAGAAGAGGCGGTAGTTAGGGGAATAGTCACATCATGTAATAGTCACCACTAGCTCTGTAAGGTGGGGATTTGGGGCTGGAAGGAGGAAGCAAAGGGCAGAACCAAGAAAAGTGCACGAATGGTCTTCTCTTTTCTCCAGGTTTTCTGTTACCAGTGAAGAGAAAAACCTCTGAACAAGGTAGCTGACAATAGAGCCAACCTGTTGGCAACAAAAATTCTGCACCACGAAATAATATTTACCAACACTGAATAGCAGCAGCAGATAAAAAGCAGAACTAAGGACTCCAGGAAAATTAAAGGTCCACTTAGCAGCAGTATTTCAGGTGAAATAACCAAGAGCCGCTAGAAACCAGGATCCTGACCTGTAATTTGGGGAAATTAAATCTTTTTTAGACACATGCTTTGTTTAGATCAGTTGTTGCTGGGACTCCATTTCCCCTTTTCTCACTCTTTTTCATTCGTTTCAGCTCTTTTAGAAGTTCTACAGTACCTAAGGAACTTATTGGTGAATATTTGAATATACTATTTGGAAGTATTTTTAGTCAAAATTTGTTTGAGGTCAGCAAAACAGCTTTGTTTCATTCATCTTAAATATCTGCCCGGATCTGATTTACTAAAGTCACACAATGTCAGTCAGAAAGGGCTTTTTGATTCTTAAAAATGAAGAGGCTAGGGGCAGGGGAGATTGACTTGTCAAGGTCAGCCTGATAATTACAAAGCAGACACCCTGAATCACAGGTGACTCTATCCCATCTGCTGCCCCCACGAAATTGGGTTAAAAAACCTATTTTAGGAAAGGAATGTTCACTGAGGTTTAAAAAAAAAAAAAGACTAAACAAACAAAAACACCCTTAGCCCCTGAACATGTGTGTTTTTCTAGAAAAAGAAGTTGGCAATCTCAAATTAAATTCTTTACCTTTTTGTGTGTATTCAGGGACAAAGGAGAAATCAGATTCATTTGAGTTTACACTGTAAAAACTTTTATTTTTCCATCCTTTCTCAGTTACCTAGGTGGATTTACCAGAGCTCAAAGACTGGGGATCCAAGTGTCCATTTCTTTCACTCAGCGCTTATTGAGCCACATTTTGGTACTGCATTCAAGAAATTTGTCACTTGTTCAGTCTGTAAAACCTAATTATCAGTGAGTGCTCAAGGTATAGTACAGAGCAGTGTTCTGCTGTGGCCGAAGTACAATGTGCTAATTAATCCAACGGCTCGCTTGCTCCTGTCAGCTGCGCTCTCCTAGCGAACTCCCAGAATGCTTTTGGCTTGGCACTCAGGACCAAGGTCTCGGGTTGCAGCCCTGGCTGAAGGTAGCTGTATTCCACTGGCCTTCTCTGCAGTGCTTGCTAACTCATCACCAGGTATGTCACTGCTGATTTTAGCCCTGTCTGGAGATGGGACTGCTGTTCCTAGCCACAACAATCAGAATTGACTCAAGTAGCCTTAGAAGAGTTGTTTCCATTTTCATGTATCCAGGTGAAAATAAATTTTCAGCAATGACTGCAATAAAAACAAAATACCAGAAAAGAAATGGCCATTCAGACTCCATTTTGGGTGGCACTGAAAATTTAAAAAATTTTTGTAAGACCCCAAAGTCTATAGATCTCTAGCCTGTATCAATAAAATAGCATCAAGTTTAACATGTAAAAGTTTTATGGTTTAACCCTGTTCTTGCATCTGAATTTTGTTTGTAATATTTCTAGTTTTTTTTTTTTTTTACTGTCAGCTAGTTGCTGTTTATTTTGAGACTCTGATGTTAAAATGTTTTGTGAAATGGTGGTGATAATGGTATAGTTTTAATATCCTCAGACCTAACAGATAAGGCGGTACCTGTTAGTTCCAAAAGTTGTAAAATTTTACTGTTTTGTGAAATCCCCAAGTTTTAAAAAACCACGTTAGAATGCTCAGCACAATACAACCTAATATAAAGTTTCACTCACTTGGAAAACTGTAGATGAGAACCAAGTTATTTTCCAAATCCATTCAAGTGGAACTAGCAATTGGAATAACCCAACCCAATCAAAGATCTGAGCCAATATGCTCATGCACAACTCTGACATCATTTTAAATTAGTTAACAGGCACTGAAATTCTCAAGGTGGATGAGGGTTAGCTTGTTTCCTAGTCTTGGTGTCAATTTAGAGGGGTGAGGGAGGAAGAAAAACCAAGACCAGAACAAACTGTTCCACATACAGGTTTTAATAAACATTTATCAGCAAGCATTTGCAAACTTATGTGGCCTGTTCTGTATGTGTGGTGAAGGCCCAATTCTCTGTGCCTTAGCTCACTCACTACTTTCCAGGAAAGATCCATTTAAGGCAGGGGTCCCCAAACTTTTTACACAGGGGGCCAGTTCACTGTCCCTCAGACCGCTGGAGGGCCGGACTATAAAAAAAACTATGAACAAATCCCTATGTACATTGCATATATCTTATTTTAAAGTAAAAAAACAAAATGGGAACAAATACAATATTTAAAATAAAGAACAAGTAAATTTAAATCAATAAACTGCCCAGTATTTCAATGGGAACTCTGGGCCTGCTTTTGGCTAATGAGATTGTCAATGTCCAGTTCCATATTGTCACTGCTAGCCGTAACAAGACAAGTGATATGACGCACTTCTGGAGCCGTGACGCGTGCCTCCTGTGTCACCGGAAGTAGTACTATATGTGAGTGACACTATGCTTTGCTCTCACTGATCACCAATGAAAGAGGTGCCCCTTCCGGAAGTGCGGCGAGGGCCGGATAAATGGCCTCAGGGGGCCGCATGCGGTAGTTTGGGGATCCCTGATTTAAGGTGAACTTGCTAATATTCCAGAAATGGGATTGTCCTATCCAGTCAACAGGGAGCAACCAGAAATCCTTGGACAAAGGGGTAGGAAGCAAGACCATGCAGGGGTCAAGTCTCAGGCTGCAGGCCTCCCTACATTCACCCCCTTGCCATGCAAGGATGGGGAACTACTCTGAACTAATTCGGTAGGTTCACATTCCCGGAATACCACTAGTTTTAAGAATTAGATCCACTACTACCACCTACTGTTAATTTCAAAAAGAAAACCTACTTCAAACATTTGCTCTGCTAATCATCAAAACCTCTGGCGGTGACTAAGATGTGGATACAGAAGTACCGACCAGCTGCCGGTGGCACTTCTGGGTAGAGCAGGATGTCCATGGCAGAGCAGCACTGCTGCTGGGGGTGCCTGTGACCTGACATGTGTGAAAGCACTGTCTCATTCATCCTTGGAAAGGAAAGTCACAACGCAGTCTCCCCAGGGTCTCAGGACCCGGTAGGGAACAAGGGACAAGGGACAGGCGGAGTGGAGGTGAGCAGAGAGCACGCTGTAACTAACTCCTGCCAGGACTACCTGATGGCAACAGAGTACGAATGACTGTTACAAGACTTATTATTATTATTTTGGCATTTTAAAAACTTTATTCAATTTTCAGAGAGGGGAGAAAGAGAGAGAGAGACAGACAGACAGAGAGAGAAGGGGGAGGAGCAGGAAGCATCAACTCCCATATGTGCCTTGACCGGGCAAGCCCAGGGTTTCGAACCAGCAACCTCAGTGTTCCAGGTTGATACTTTATTCCACTGCGCCACCACAAGTCAGGCACTTATTTTTATTATTAAAAATAAATTTTAATAAACGATTTTTAGTACTGGGAATCACTTGATCAATTCTGGGTGGAAGCACATCATCAAATTGGGAATAAACAAATGAATAAAAATGGAAAAAAATGACCGACTCATTCATGGTAATCATAATTCCACTGAAAGAGAAATGAAATAATTTTCAAAAAGGCAAAAGTAAATGTTTTAAAAATAAGATTATACTATATTGGGCATGAATTTGTATCACCAGAGCGTCCTACTCTGCCTGAGGAAGCACCCACCCTAGTGGTCAGTCAAGGAACCAGAACAGAGTTAAACTAGTCAATCCCTGGGTCAGATAGAACACACTTAAATAGAAAATTCTTATTATATCAGTACTGCAATGTTACAGTGATTTTAAAAGATTTAAATTTATTCGTTTCTGAATTCTAAACAGCTAAAGATAAATGCAGCCAAAGTGATGATCTTAAATGTGCAAAATGTCAATCTTTTTTTATTAAATCAATTTCTATTTTAAATTTTTCATGGGTTCAACTTTTAACAAATATATCAAAATAGATTAAGAGCTAAATAAATGGAGCTAAGTAACAACTAATAAGACGTGAAGCAATAATCTGAAAATGGACATTCTTTCATCTAGTGTCACTCCCCTACGTAACAGTGAATGCCTGTTACGTGCTAGGCCCTGTTCTAGTTACTGGACATACCAGGGAGCAAAAACCAAAAATAACTCTGCTATTTTCAACTTAAAGGAAGTTGTAATCCTTGAAGTGTTGATTGATTAAATATTTTTACAACTATGTTCTGTTCTTGCTGTTTAAACAAAAAATATTTAAACATTTAATAGATTTATTCTTTTTTTCTTTCTTTTCTTAGTGAGAGACAGACAGGAAGGGAGAGAGATGAGAAGCACCAACTCATAGTTGTGGCACCTTAGTTGTTCATTGACTGCTTTCTTAATATGTGCCTTGTTGGGAGGATGGGGGAGCTCCAGCTGAGCCAGTGACTCCTTGCTCAAGCCGGCAGCAACCTTGGGCTTCAAGCTAGCGACCATGGGGTCATGTCTATACTATAACCCCATGCTCAAGTTGGTGACTCCACGCTCAAACCGGTGACCTTGGGGTTTCGAACCTGGGTCCTCCAGGTCCCAGGCTGATGCTCTATCCACTGTACCACCACCTGGTCAGGCTCATTTCCTTCTTGAACATATACTACACTTTATAAAACTGCAACTTCTTTGTACCAGTTAGGCATCCTGAGCTTGCTTGGGAGACTTATTAGTTATCGGGTGCTTACCTTGGGCTCTACACAGAACTGTGCGTGCGCCGGGGAGCAATTCTCTGATGTACTTTGCTCCAATACCCTCTACACCGGCCTCCTGGAATGCTATGTGGACTATTAAAGATGTCTGAAATATACCCTCAGATTGTGGTGAATATCATTTAAGGCTTATCACCGATCAGTAATAGTAGGGGCCACTTTTATTTGGGGAAAGGGTGATCACAATGGCCTTAGTAGGTAAGGCCAGGGAGGCTAGATGAATTGTGCAAAGGGATGAGTTTTTTCCCATGAAGAAGTGTCTCACCCAAAGGCCAATGGTGCATTCCCACCTGGAGACAATGAGCTGTTATCACCTGGTACAGAAACTTTATTTTAGATATATATTTTGACTACTAGAAAACCGGTCAAATCATCTTAGTATTATAGTATTAATTATCTATACATGTCACAAAATTATTTCATGGCAAATTACCCAAGAAATGCAAAATCACTTAATAACTGGCTTTCTATACCTCAGTTTGGTGGAAACTCTTATAGGGAAATAAAAGTTATCTAGTAAGTACTTACTGCAGTACTCACTACACTGAACAGTTTTGAGGTCAAGAAAATCTATACCTAACCACTTTTATATTTTGTTCATAGATTTCTTCAAAATGAATTCTTTAAAAATGAATCATATAATTATTCAGACTTGTTTGGTGATGTCAAAGCTTCAAAAGGTTTATGAAGAAATCGCATTAAAAAAATCTCATAGCAGCAGTCACTTCAATGCAATTAAATGCTATTTTTTAAAAAAGTATCCTTTAACACAGTGGTTCTTAAACTTTAGCATACATCAGAATTTCCAGAGAGGGGGTGCGCTTTTAAACTTGAAATTGCTGGTTTACTCACAGAGTTTCTGACAAGTTTCTAGGTGATGCTGATGATGCTGGCCGGACATAATACTTGAAGGATCACTGCTTTAAGATATATATTCTCCACTTGGGTGGTAAGTACACAATGCCATATACAGATGATGTATTACAGAACTGTACACCTGAAACCTGTCTAATTTTACTGACCAGTGTCACCCCAGTAAATTCAATAAAATTTTAAAAAACTTTTAGTCCCTAGAATTCAAACTAAGCAATGCCCATATGCCTTTTTTCCCCTAACAGTAAATAAATATAAGGGCATTTCATATATGGCTCCATCAAACTAAAATATTCAGACTTCTGAAATGTCCTAAACAGAATGCATCTTGGCTCATAACTCCCATGAGTTCAAAAGACAGAACCATAGGATAGTCCAATATTAGACAATCTGTGACTACATGAAAATATTTACTTATAAAAGACACAGTAACTGTAAGGGACAAGGCTCTTGCTCCCATCTCCTCTGTGCTTCTCCCCTTGGGGAGATCCGATAGGAAATCGTGAACGGGAACATGACCTATCAGGAATGTATACATAAATGCTGCAGTGTACTGTCATACTAAGATTCAGATTCAGGAGCTTCTTCATCAGGGCAGCAGTAGTACTCCACAAAACATATTTGTCCATCTTCATTTCTAATCATATACTGCAATGACAGGAATCCTCGGTTATCTGTCCGAATAGATACCTTACAAGACAGGACTAATGCCTTTGTAGAGGGTTTCAGTAAAGAAATCTTGTATCTGTGAAAGAGTAAATAAAAAGCTGTTATTTGGACACAGTGAAAGCAGTGCTCATAACTCCAAGAAAAGAACAAAAATTAGCAAGAACCACCAAATAGCAAATATAAGAATAAAATCTAATCCTTGTTCAATTTGTTAATATTTTCTCTTGATTAAAAAAAAATCATCTACTATAACCCCAAATTCCCAAGTAAACCCAGCAGTCTACTGTTAATTTAAAAAAAAAAAAAATTGCTACAGTTTTATCAACAGATTTAAAGTTTAAAAATTTTATTGAATAGAAATTTGGCATTTAATCTCACCTTCACCACCAATGGTAACTTCTATATTAAGAACTGACCTGTTGACTTGGGTCTGATTACAATGAAATGATTCCATCAAATCAGAATCTTTGGGATAGTCAAGGTGGGAGCTTCCTGCATTCCCAAACGTAGATAACCTATAGTAGAAAATGAGGAAGTCATTTATTCATTAGTCCAACATTGGAATCCAAATAAATACTTCCTTAAGAAATGCATTCTAGTGGGTGAAACAGGTAAACAAATGTTGACTGTACACTATAATGATCACCATAATAAAGAACCCCACAGGATGTCCGGAACTAGCAACCAATAAACAGCTTTGAGAAATGCCAGTCCCAAAAGGAACCCATGTGTTTGCCTCAATTTCATTAATTTAATCCCATCTGACACTGACCTCCATCTTTCCTCTCTTCTAATGCAACTGTTTCCTTTGAGGCATCTCATTCCTGCCCAGCTATGATGATGGTTCCCAAATTGAAAGTTCCTGCCTAGACTTTCTGCCGAGCCCTGTATCTATATATCCATCTATTTTCTGTTGTCACAGGCACCTCAAGTTTAACATATCCAGAAACAAATTGCAACTCCCCATTCTCCACCACCAAGTCATTTCCCACAGAGAGGCAGGGTATCCATGAAGCATCCAGTTATCCAGCAGATCACTGAAGTGGGAGCCTCTAAAATACTGTTTAAGCGCCTGGAATTTTTTCATTCCTATCACTGTTTAAGTAGGGTTCTACTGATTGCTATTTTGGCTAGCATTTTAACAGACCTTGAGCCAAATTTTTACTGCCTAATGCCATGAGAAAGGCCTTCTGTTCTTCTCACTTAATTATCCGGTCTACCTGAAAGTTCTGTCTGTTTTTGGAATAAAACAAAATACAAATTTTTCTTACCGTCAATAAACTTTATTAAATAATATAATTGCCATTATTATTAATGATTTCTTGCCAGCGTGAGGGCAATTTGTATATCCCATTTTTGAAAAATGTTTTATCTTTTGATGCGAAAAACTGAACTAGTGCTTGTTTGGTATCTTCTTCATTTTTGAATTTTTTGCCCTTCAAAAAATTTTGTAAGGACAAAAACAAGTGATAGTTAAAAGGTGCTAAGTCCGGGGAATATGGTGGATGTGACAGAATTTCCCAGCCTAGTTCTGCAATTTTTTAACAAGTCCCCAAAGCAGCATGTGGCCTGGCATTATCATGATGCAGTATGATGTTCTTCCTATTGAACATCACCGGCCTCTTTTCTTGGACTGCCGTCTTTAAATTATCCAGTTGCTGACAATACTTCTCCGAATTGAGCTTTTCGTTCAGGGTTTTCTTTTTTAATCAACATAAAAATTATTATTATTATTTATTTTTTGTATTTTTCTGAAGTTGGAAACGGGGAGGCAGTCAGACAGACTCCGACATGCGCCTGACTGGGATCCACCCGGCATGCCCACCAGGGGCAATGCTCTGCCCATCTGGGGCGTTGCTCTGTTGCAACCAGAGCCATTCTAGCGCCCGAGGCAGAGGCCATGGAGCCATCCTCAGCGCCCGGGCCATCTTTGCTCCAATGGAGCCTTGGCTGTGGGAGGGGAAGAGAAAGACAGAGAGGAAGGAGAGGGGGAGGGGTGGAGAAGCAGATGGGCGCTTCTCCTGTGTGCCCTGGCCAGGAATCGAACCTGAGACTCCTGCACGCCAGGCCGACGCTCTACCAGAGCCAACCGGCCAGGGCCATCGTTCGGTTTTAAAAGCTCCTAATGTATTGGTCCTTGAATGTCCCACCATATACACAACATTCTCTTATTCAGAGTCAAATCTGGTTTAGAGGTGGAAGGGCTAGGTTTTCCAGGTTCACAATATGCCCTTTTCCTTACGATGTTTTCATAGGTAATCATCCCCAGTTCTCATCCAGTTCAAGAAGGGCTCGATTTTGTTCCGAGCAAGCAGAGATGTGCATATGACGACTCGATCATCCAAATTCTTCTGACTTAATTCATGTGGCACCCATCTTGAATATTTTCACACCAATCCTATCTTCCGAATATGGTCCAAAATGCTTTGCTTAGCTGAATTAAGCCTTTCTGTGATCTCCGATGTGTCAGAAAAGGATCTTGCTCCAACATGGTCTTAACAACATCGTCATCGATCAAAGATGGTCGCCCAGAACGTGGCTTATCAGAAAGGTCCAAATCACCTGTTTTGAATTTTTCGAACCATCTTCTGCATGTCCTATCAGAAACTGTACCTTCACCAAACACTTTCAATAAATTTTTACATGTTTCTGTAGCATTTCTTCCTTGTTGAAATTTGTATAAAATACAGTGGCGTAAATGAACTTTATCAGTAGCCATGGGTACATTATCGCTTCACACATAAGACTAACGTGAATCAACTTTGTTTTAGTTAATTTGCTATGTCAATATGTATACATTAACTGATAAAAATAGAGAGGCACACATGCGCCAAATAAACATGTGCTTACATGTTGAAACTTGTTGTGATAGAAACGAACAGAACTTTCCAGTAGACCTGATATTAAAAAACCTTTTATTCATTAATATTCTGAAATGCTTCAAAAGAGAAGAAATATTTAAATCCTTTCTCTAAATTGATTCTAATTTCAAAAAGAGGCTTGTCATCTCATAATTTTTTGGATCAAAATATTGTGAACAGCTTGATAGTTTTTGATCTTGTATTTCTGCTGAAATTGCCCTCCCTTGGGAAGCTCACATCCACCAACCCTTTCCAAGTATTCTTGCACTGGTTCCCTAAGAGGCTATGTGTATTATTTTGGTACTTAAAGCCATGCAGTTTCACATATTTCCTCTTCACCTTGATTTTAAGCACTTTTTGTAGTGCTTAATAAAGTAGATAGGCACACAGTAGGTGATCTATGGATACTCAGTGAATGAACCAGGTATAGAAAACATCTGCTTCCTTTTGTGTCTTGTACTGACTTGAAAGGAAAGAGATACCGTATAATACAAACACCTTTTCTAAAAGATTAAGCCCAGTTTCCCTCATGATGTTAACTGGATCTACAACAGTTTAAGTAGTACAACAATAAAAAAGACCACTAGTTTATCAAATAGGGGACTGAACTCCTCATCTAGCCACCAACACTACCTAACTATGAAGTTATGAACTAGCCCTGGCTGGGCAGCTCAGCTGGTTAGAGCATCATCCCAATACACCAAGGCTGTGGGTTCAATTCTCAGTCAGGGCACATATGAGAATCAATCCATGAATGCATAAATCAGTGGAACGATAAATTGTTGTCTCTCTAAACTCAATAAAAAAATAATAATAAAATCAACGAAGCTATGAACTAGGAAATTAATCTTCCAGGGTCGTTAAGTGTCCTGATCAAGAAAAGTATGAGGTCAGGATAAGAGCTTTCCCAAGTTCTGAAAATCCTAGGGACCTGGATAATACTGTAAGTCCTGCATCCTTGCAAATGTGTAATTAGGGAGATGGAGTAAACAACTTGAATTGCAAGAGCACTGCCTTCGAGTACCTGAAATAAGGCTTGTCAGGAGACATGGTGATCTGGAGGACGTCACTTGTCATATCCAGTTCGGAAAATGCTTCCCGGAGCCCCTCTGACTGCAGGATAATTTTATTAATAACATTGGTGCTACAGAAATCAAAATCCAGAGTTTCCTCAGGCTCCTGAGTATTGATTTTACAGACTGTCACCACTCCTCCTTCTTCCAGAAATAGCATCAAAGGGTGACCATAACCTTGGTAACACATTCGAAGCGCAGTTAAAATCCCTGCAATGGAAATAAATCATACTTTGGGTTTAGCTGTATAGCTCTGGGTTCGGCTTCTCCTCAAATGATTCATAAACCCCCTCAAGAATAATTTATTCTGCCCAATTTCTATCATACATGTTTGTTTCTCTCTGTAAGAAAGGGCCACATGTTCTCTGATGACAGTGTATGTAGACAATTCCCAAAATAATTGCAAGAAAATTGGAAACCAGAACAAAAAGTAATGTAACTCTGAAATCATTTTCTAGCTTTCTACAACACTTAAGAAATACCTACTGATTATATGTACACACAACTTCAGGATGGAGAATCTCCAAGGTCTGAGGCTACAAGTCCTAGAATTGCCGCACAACAGGCTACGCGACTTCCTGAAGTCCCGTCTGTGCAACAGTGGACTGCTTTGATAGTGTCTGTACTGTAATGTCAACATATGCACTATGATAAGGATCCTTCTAGTCTTTTCTGTTAGAAGACATTGTTTACATTTCCCCCAAATTTAAGATCAAATTGGGAGAAAAGGAGAGGATGGTTAATGGTGGTTAGGGTTATAACACTGCAAACCACTAGACAGGAAGAGGAATATGGCAGGACATTCTAGCTCCTCTCCCTTCCTGAGGGATGGAGAGCCACAGAGTGGAAGGGGGACGGCAGATGCTTTTATGAACTGTCAGTATACAATTAAAATATATTTTCTAGCTTGAACAGGTGGTGGTGCAGTGGATAGAGCTTCGGACTGGGATGCGGAGGACCCAGGTTCGAAACCCAGACGTCGCCAGCTTGAGCGTGGGCTCATCTGGTTTGAGCAAGGCTCACCAGCTTGAGCCCACGGTCGCTGGCTCGAGCAAGGGGTCACTCGGTCTGTTGTAGTCCCCCCGTCAAGGCACATATGAGAAAGCAATCAGTGGACAACTAAGGAACCACAACGAAGAATTGATATTTCTCATCTCTCTCCCTTACTGTCTGTCCCTTTCTCTGCCTCTCTCTATCTCTGTCACACATACACACACACATAAATAAATAAAATAAAATATATTTTCTAAAGAACCATAACTGAATTTTTCCCTAGCTAATCTTAGATGCCTTTCCTATGAAATAAAATCATTCTTCTGGGGATTCCTCGTAGTTTTATATCCATAGCAACTGAATTCCTTATTCCTAAAAAATCCCTGAACAAATAAAATATACAAATATTTTAAAGAAAAACATTTAAGAAAATAGATATAATTTATAAATAGGAGTTAATAGGAAAAAAAAAGAAAATAATTTGAATGCAGTTCACTGGGAGAAGAATTGATTTCTGTTTTTCTCTACCACTAACTGTAAATCTGGACAAGTTAGGGAAAAGAAGCAATGAAAACATATTTTACAATGTTAATGATATTTAAGACATGTTCAAATTCTTCTTTTGGTCAGTTCAAATTTATAAGCTTTGTAAGTTTAAAAAAGATGAATGTAAATACTTGTGCAAATATAAAAAGAAACATAAGTACACTTGCTATTAGTAATGTAAAAAATCAAAATTCATGATTATGACCACTAAAAGAAGAATTGGCAATTCACTTTCTAAAGAAATGTTCATTTGCTCTGGCCGGTTAGCTCAGTGGTAGAGTGTCAGGCAGGCATGTGGATGTCCTGGGTTTGATTCTGGTCAGGGCACACACGAGAAGCAAACCGTCTGCTTCTCCACTCCTCCCCCTTTTTTCTTTTTCTCTCTCCCCCTCCCGCAGCCATGGCTTGATTGGTTCTAGCGCATAGGCCCGGGCATGGAGGATGGCTCCATAAAGCCTCCTCCTCAGGCTCTTAAAAATAGCTCAGTTACAAGCATGGCCCTAGATGGGCAAGAGCACTGGCCCCAGACAGGGGTTGCCAGGTGGATCCCGGTTGGGGTGCATGCGGGAGTCTATGTCTCTCTCCCCTCCTCTCGCTTGGAAAAAAAAAGAAAAAAAAATGTTTATATTACTAATATTCTAGTAGCTTTTCCTGTATTTTTCTGACCATTCTATATAATGCTTTCATGTTGTTATAACAGTAATAAAATAGTTCACCTGGCATAGGACTTGATCCAAAAATAGATAAACAGTCTAAAAGGACAGTTAAGTTAATTCGAAAAGTAACAGGCTCTTCTTGAACTTTAAACTCTTGAAATATTCCCACCTATGAAAAAAAAGGAAACATAAAAAAGTAAGTATATTAAAGAACGAGGCCTCACATATAAGGTTCTAGATTTCATTTGATGTTTAAAAAAACCCAGTATTATGCTAATACCATGAAAACCACTTCAGATTATCAATCAACACATCTTAAAACTTTTTCAACTATCATCCATTTGAATAATGCTCAACAGTTAAAGGTGTGACATGGATTCAGGTCCCATGCAAAACTTTGTGAGGGCACTTCATCTAGTTTCTTGGATTTAAACTATCCCCATGTGATTCTTCCATCTTTTTTGGACATGTAAGTACAGCTAAAGTCATTTGGAAAATAGCCAAACAATTTGATAATACAGGAGTGATAGCTTTCAATTTCTCTTAAGGATAGAAACCATGTCTTAAGTATTCCTGAGGTCATACTGTGCATTTAGGTGTTCAGAAACATGCTAAATTAGATCTGAAATTTGAACCATACAGATATGCCTTTGTAAGAACAAATTAAAAATAATCAATAAAAGGAAAAAAAAATTTAATATGGGAGGTAGTGGTAAAGAGCATATATACTCTTAAAACAAATGTTCTGGGTTCTCATCCTAGCTCAGCCACTTGCAGGGGGGGGGGAGGGGCCGCTGGCCAATTAAACCCTGCCTCAGTTTTCACATATATAAAATGGGAATAACAACAGGGCTTTCTTCATAGGACTACTGTGAGGTAGGCTTTGTTATTATTAAGAGTGCCTGGATTCTTAGTAAATCTTAGACATTATTACTTTTAACTATTATCTCCATAAAACCACATGGGAAAAGAATGTTACCAGGAGAGAAAAAAAAAAAAAAAAATCAAATGACCTATTGTTTTCGAAATTAAACGTCTCTTAAAACGTTCGGAATTCATTCAGCTGGGTGAGGAATATGACATGTCACCGGCTTAGAGGTGTCACTCACGCACCTGAATAAAAGCATTTGCTTGCACACACTTGGCATTTTCCACTGTAACCTTGATTCCATTTTTACTGGCGAAACACGTGGCATGTTCTTGGAAGTGAATAGCCTTTAGGACGGTGGAGAGATTCCTGACGTTGTCGAGGCTGGCCACCAAGCTGTAGTCACTCTCGTCCGGGGCCGGCTGGTGTATGAGCGGCATGGTCCACGCGCGGCCGGCCCGAGGGTGCTCCCAGCGCCAGCCCCCTCCCGCGGACCAAACACCTGCGAAGACCCGACAGTGAGACGCCGCCCCCCGCCGGCGGGGCCGCGACCTCGGCCTGCGCCCGGGCCTGGCCGCCCGGGGCCCGTCCCAGCGTTGCCACCCACGGTCTCTGGGGCTGGGGGCATGGCTGACGGGTTCCTCGCCTTCAGTTGGAGAACAGCAATACATGAAAATCTGCCAACCATGGAAACGGGGGACCAGTAAGGTGGTGCGCCTTGGGGTCAGTTTCGCCCGGTCACCCTTGGGGCCACATCCCAGAGTCTGTCTGGCTGCCCGGCGCCCCCACCGTGCCTATTATTAACAGAACAGGCGACGGGGAGGACGGGCCCGGATCCTCCGAAGATCCACCTTGAGTCCCGGTCACCGACATCTGTTTACCGGTCCTGGGATCCTCCGGCGCGGAAACCCTACCTGTGCGGGGGGGCGGAACGTCTGGGAGCCCTTCGCAGCCAAGTGCCTGGGGAAGACAGCCGCGGCTCCAGCACAAACGGAGAGTAGGTGGAACAGCTCCCGCCACTCTTTTCAGACCGGCGGGCCACCTCGGCCACCTCGGCCACCGTCACCACAGAGCCAGGAGAGGCCTAGAGAGGCATGCGTGGAGGACCATAGAGGCCGGAAAAAGGCACCAAAGAGCTGAGAAAGGGGAGAGAGCGGCAGTGCCGGAAGGAAGGCCAACGGAGGAGGCGGAGAGGCAAAATGGCGGCCACCAAGAGGAAACGGCGTGGAGGTCTGGCCGTTCAAGCGAAGAAGCCGAAAAAGAACGAAAAAGGTGCCAGGCCGCCAGCTGAGCAGCGCGACACGACAGAGGCGGCGGAAGAAGAAGACAGAGACCGCATCCCAGGCCCCGTTTGCAAGGTAGGGAGGCTGCTCGCGGGTTTTCTCTGCGGCCGCGGCTTCGTACGCCTTCCATGGGGTTACCTGCCGGATTACAGCCCTGCGTAGTTCCTAGTTTCTCGGGTGTTACGGGAGCTGGGTTTGAGCTCTCTCGGCCGGACTGGCCACCGCATTTACAGCTGTTCTTCGTGCACGTGGCTGCCCTGCAGAAGGCGGCTGGCGGAGCAGCTGCGCGGGCTGCAGAGCTCTTCCCGGGGTCACGGAAGGTCGGCTTAATATTCAGTTTCAGTGTTCTGTTTTCTAGTTACTCCCTTCTCTACCCCAAAGTTCTTTATAGCTATTGAGTATATTCCCTAACAACGAGTAGTATCGCATGTTCTGCTCGTGTCAAGTACTACCAGTCAGGGGGCCTGAATCCTATATGGTCCTTTTAAAAACTGCTGTCCTTGGAACAGTGACATTGACTTGTTTGATTTTTAACTCTCAAGGGATAACGGATGCTGGAGTAGATGGTATCAGCTTTGTTTGTATTCTGCAAACTTTCGACGTGCCAGGACTGTATGAAGATAGGTTTCCCCTGCTTTGAGGTTGTAAAACTAGAACGTGACCTCTTTTCTTCCTCCTGACATGTTGGAGTTTAGAAGGAAACTAAGATTTTATATAAGTTTATGGTTTTTATTCAAAAGAAGGTGAACATGAGTTGTTGGACCAAATTTTCATTCAATGGAGAGCTTTCTAAGAGATCGAATCGAATACTGTGGAGACAAGGGATGCCTTTGATTCATTAATTTCTGCATCCTCCCAGCTTAGCGTGGTACCTTAGCACATCGTAAGTGATAAGTAAGGGACAAGGGACTTTGTGTGGTGTGATGGCAAGCATTAGGCAAAGGTTAGCTTTGAGGCATGAAAGATGAGTTCATTTTATCCTTGCTGTTAGCAGCGAGATTTCAAGCTCTTTTCTTCTCATTTGCATATTAAGAGAAAGGAAATGTGAAGAACGTAGTAAATTTTCAGTAAATATTAGTGTGTTCATTCTTCCATTAAGGATCTAGAAAAGAAATGTGGTAGTGTCAGTGGTCTGAGGCATGATACGAAAAATCCTATTGGGGTGCAGAAGATAGAGTTTACTTTTACCCCAGGATATAGTGAAAGGAATCATGAAGGAATTGTTTAGCCTTTGAGTGGATCTCAAAGTAAAGGTAGAATTTTGATATTAAGAAATGAGAGAAAACAATACAAGGCAGAGAAAACTGACCAGAGGTGTTGAAGTGTGGGAAATGCTGAAAATTAAAAAAAATAGAGCTAGATTGTCACGAGTTAGTTTGGGACACTATGAGGTGAAAGTATAAATGTATTTTGGAACCCAGTGTTAAAGCTGTGTCATTTTGGACTTTGTTTAGAAAGATCTGGAAGGTAGGATGTGATTGGAGCTGTGCTTATAAAGTTAAGCTGGTACTAGTCAGCCATATCTATTGCAGGAGCTACTGGCTGGGAAGCCTAGCCATTTAGGAGATTTGCAGCTAATACAGTAATATAAGGATCTGAAGGAGGGTGTTGGGAATACGAAGGGGTTAAGAGTTGTTGCAAAAGAAATGGACAGCATTTAGTAGTGTTTATGATATGAGAGAATAAGGGCACATGAAAGATTCAAAGCCTGGGGGACTGAAATGATGGTGACATCATCAGAAAAATGAATAACAAAAAAATTGACCAGACTTAAGTGTTGGTATTCCAGAATTGAATTTGAGATTAGTAGGACTGGAGAGAGTTCTTTACCTTTTTGTAGAGTTGAAAGTTGAAGCTATGAGAATGGTTATGAGAACTCCTGGAGAGGATAGAAATAAAATAGCCTAAGAAATAATTTTTAGAGTCAGGAGGAAGAATAGGAGAGATTGAGGAGTAAAGAAACACAAAAGGAGTGGAAGCTACGGAGAGCATTTTTGGGTGGCAGTCAGTCAGTGAATGAATGCTAGTGAGAGATTGAATTCAAGGTTTAGGTCAGCATTGTTTGACTTTCTTGCCACTTAGAAGCTTTATCTTTAAACAATAAATAAGGTGTATTCACTCTGAGATCTAAAACTCCTTTAACACTTTATTTTTCTTTAGGGCAGGTGGAAAAATAAGGAACGGATTCTCATCTTTTCTTCGAGAGGAATAAATTTCAGAACAAGACATTTAATGCAGGACTTACGAATGTTGATGCCTCATTCTAAAGCAGGTGCCTTTATGTCTTACTTTAAATTTTATGTTTATAAACTTGCCTGTTGATATATTTCCACTTCAATTTTTCAGTCTTGTGAGGTGAAGAACCACTACCCTTCCTCAGAAATGTGTCATTTCAGTGCCAAGAGTTTTCCAGTTAACATTTTGTCAGAAAGTCTTTGCAAACATTTATTAAACATTCTCTTCACTTTCTTAAACAGATATATCCTGATTACTGAAACATCCTTGAAGGTGCAGAAGTGCCTTCATTGTGATGCTCTCAAAGGTCATCATGGCTCATCCTTTTAGATGATGATTCAGGACTGCCATGGAATGCTTTTAGCTTAAAAAACAAAACAAAACTATTCTTATCTAAAAATTAATGGACCTGAAGTAGGATCTCAGGCACCTTGAAGTTGGGGCTTAGTCTCCTTCTAAAGGCCAAGCTTATCTTTTTAGCAATGGAGTATATTCCAGGCAAATGAAGAACATCCAGTTCTAAGTTTGGAACTATTGGTAGTGCCATCGTGGACCCTGTGTAGGCCTCTCTGGCCCTGTGTGGGAGATGCTTTTGGTTTTAATTCTAGGTAATAACTTAGTTCTTAGTTCTCTAGATCAGTGTTTCTCCAACTGGGCTCTGTTATACTTCAGATCACTGAAACTAGTAAGAGGAATTTTAATTTTTATCAGTTTTTTTTCCTATGATAATCTAAAACCAACTTTTTATTTAGTTTTCTTTGACAATTTTAATTCATAATTAAAAGCGATTTTCATCACTTTATTTTACTTGCTTGTTTGATTTTAAAGAGAGAGAGATTGATTTGTTGTTCCGCTTAAGCATTCATTTGTTGATTCTTGTATGTGCAGTGATGGGGATTAAAGCTGCAACCTCAACCTTGGCGTATCAGGGCGACACCAACCAGCTGAGCTACCTGGCCAGGGCTTCATCATTTCAAATTTTAGATTTCTTAAACTGGAGTTCTAGAACATAATGTTCAGCTGTGAGAATTTTTCCACGTTTGAAAGAGATTCACAAAATACATAAAATCTGAGGAAACAGTGCATAAATCATTTATAAATATTGAGGACTATTATTATCTCATGAAAGTAGACATTATAAAAACACTTTAAAAATAATTTTCCAGAAAGTATGTGTTATTTGATTAAAGGTGCTTTGAAATCGATTTTTTATTTTTTCTTTTTTTTCTTTTTATAGATACTAAAATGGATCGTAAAGATAAGTTATTTGTGATTAATGAGGTAATTATAGAAAGTAATTAAAAGTAATATTCTGGGAACACTGTATTTGGTAAGAAAATATTTGGAACCCTAAAGATCTTCATTTTAAAACTTACATTCAGCGATTTACATTGTTTTATGAAAGGTACTCAGATTTTATTAAAGCTTTATACCTTCTAAATTTTTATATTACTCATTGTCTACATTTTGTAGTTTAGTGCTTTAGTATGGATTATTTCTTGACTGTTCTCATATTTATCTTTTACCAATGAGTGTGTTGATATTTCCTGATGACGAGGACCTTATCTTGTTTTTCCTATTATGTATGATATAGTAAGAAATGCATACTTGGGTACACATAAAAAATTATCACTTTGTATATAAAAATATAAAATTCATTAAATACTTTTAAAGCTCCACATTAAAGAAAGCATTTTGCCAGTATTAAAAGTGATACTTCTGTACTTGCTCTTAAGGTATTACAAAGTAGTAATGAGGTTAAATTTTCAAGGTATTGTTGAAGAGACTTTTTTGTATTAAAGCAGATTTTTTTAAAACTTAGAAGAATTTTTTAAAGATAGCTTTCTTTAGCTATAGGTTTTTATTCATTTAGTACATATGTTAGAACCTCTGCTATATCATGACATTATTCTATGTGCTGTGGAAATAGCGTTTTATAGAATAACACCCCTGTCATCGTGGATGACATGGGGGAGGCGGGCCATAAATAAGTGTTAGGATTTAAGGTGAATATAGGAGAAATGAAATGGGGTATGGGATTCCAGCAACTGAGGCTGGACGGGAAAACAATCAACGTAGTGTTGCTCTGTTTATTCTAAGACCAGCAAGAAACAAAAGCATTGGACCTATGAGCTTTTAAAATTTTTAGGTTTAAAGTTTAGTTTATAACTACAATAGCAGTTAGTTTATGAATACTACAATACCACTGGACTTCATTCCTGTATTGCTTTTATGTATAAGTATGACTTTGTAAGCCTTTAAGATGCTGAAATTTAATTCAACTTAAAATAGGTTTGTATACTTCTGCTTTTCACCAATCCCTTAGTGATTTTACAGAACCATAACACAGGAATGATAGTAATAAATGAGGAAGAAAAACCTTAAATTTCTTGATCTTAAAATAAAAAAACAAAAGTGTTAATCCAAATAAACAATAAGGATGTGTTTGGTTCTTTATGGACTGACTGTATTTCCCTCAGATTAGTGAGGCTAATATAGTGTGTTTTATCCTTAGTGCATCTGTTTTCAGTCTTTGTAGTTTGTACATGGGACTGGTCAGAAAAAGAGGTTCCCAGTAAACAGTAGTGAAGCCAGTTTACTCTAAAATGCTGGGCTGGAAAGAGTAGAGGTTTCCACCAAAGAGGTAGGCAGAGAGTCTTGTTTACTTTGGACAGAATACCTGAGAGGAACTTGAAAGCTTGCTTTCTACAAGTAAGTCCAGTTATCTAGATTTAGACATTTGTAGTTCATTAATTTGCATAAACATTTTTGGAAGAATGCAGGTATTCACTGCTTTGAGTTGCTTTAGATTTCCATTTAGTATCTGTTTCATTTTTCTATACTTTGCTCCATTTAGGTTTGTGAAATGAAAAACTGCAATAAATGTATCTATTTTGAAGCTAAGAAGAAACAAGATCTTTATATGTGGTAAGAGAATATTAAATAAGATTTAGGTGGAACTTGTTCTTTTAAATAGATTTATCCTTTGTACCTTTTACAGACTCGCTTCAGTCTTTTGTAAAAAGACAGGCCTAGGGGATGGACTTAAACTCATCACTTCATTTCACAAAAGTTAAAACCTTTATCAAATATTTTATTTATTTATTTATTTATTCATTTTAGAGAAGAGAGAGAGAGGGAGGGAGAGAAGGGGAAGGAGCAGGACGCATCAACTCCCATATGTGCCTTGACTGGGCAAGCCCAAGGTTTTGAACCGGTGACCTCAGCGTTCCAGGTCGATGCTCTATCCACTGTGCCATCACAGGCCAGGCAAAAGTTAAAACCTTTAAAGAAATTTAAATATATGAATATAATGAGCACATTGTAATATCTCTTAACTGTAAATAGAAGGTAAACATTTACTACATTTTAAATACTAATAGAAAACGCTTCACTCACATTTTTCAGGCTTTCAAATTCACCTCATGGACCATCTGCTAAATTCCTAGTTCAAAATAGTAAGTTGACTCTATAAAATTTTATGACAAAATTGAAAACTTTTTTGGGGTAATTGTGCCGAAATTATAACTCTTTTTTGTTATAATTTTTCTAGTTCACACTCTAGCTGAACTAAAGATGACTGGCAACTGTTTGAAAGGTTCTCGGCCGCTTTTGTCTTTTGACCCTGTAAGTTTTTTACTTAGAGTATGAAGTCTGACTTCCTTACTCTGCATTGTTGTGTTTTGTGGATATAGTTGTATGATTCAGTTTAGTTAATACAAAAAGACAGTTTTAAACAAAGCACTTTGCTGTTGTCAAATAATATGTTCACTTTATGTTTATAGGCTTTTGATGAATTTCCACATTATGCTTTGTTAAAAGAACTCTTAATTCAGGTAAATATCTTTTCTATAAAGTATTTCTGGTTATATAATATAAATGGGTGTCTTCATTTAGACTTTGTGTTAAGTCAGTGCTCTCAAGCTAAAAAAACATGTTGGATTGTAGAATAAGGCACTAACATCTATCTCTTTTTACTAGATCTTCAGTACACCACGGTATCATCCCAAAAGCCAGCCGTTTGTGGACCATGTGTTTACTTTCACCGTTCTGGATAATAGGATATGGTTTCGGAACTTTCAGGTTAGCTTTAATTAGTTTTTAGTTATACTTTGAAATAAATTAGGACAACAGTGCCACTATATATTTATCATATATTTAGTTTTTTTTTTTTTTTAAAGAAGAAATGGTTTTTAGATCCATGAGGTAATTGAGTTCCAAATTTGTGCAAGGAGCTGTAAAGGATACAGAAAAATGTAAGTTTCTCTCACTTGGTTAAACACTGCCTGGGTGGTGGGGAGGTTAAGACTTAGAAAAATATTTAAAGAGAACTATTAGATGAATCATACAGTAACTTATTCAGGAGGAGAGGTGATTCTAGAAACCTTGAAGTAATTTGGCAGGTTAATAATAAATCTGCAGAGAGATGGAGAGGCGGAAAAGAACATCAAGACAATTCTAGACAGCATATGAAGCAAACTGGGCTCTTCATGTGCTGTATTGGGTACCATGCAAAATGAGTTAAATATATGCCCTTCTGTACCTCTGAGGGCAGGCATGTCTGAACCAATATACAAGGTTAATATTTGTAGTTCAGAAGTTGCCTCAATCAGTAGCCATTCAAGAATAAATTTGACCACATACTGTACTTTTAAATACCTCTAATTTCTTTTGAATTAGTTTTGTGAAAACTTAAGGGTCAATTTAATTTTTGAAGGCTTCCTATAGTGTGCTTCAGTTCATTTTGTTACAGAGTTGTTGTTGTTTTTTTTGTGGAATAACAAAAGGCTTTATTGAGTACAGCGCATCCTGCCCGGCGAGGTTCTCTAGCCCGGAAGAAAGAAAGATGGAGGAGAGGGAGGCCAGGGAAGTCACCTTGTTACAGAGTTTTAAAAATTCACTTGAATAACAGATTTCCAAGAATTCATGTATTGTGAGAAGCAAGATACAAACCAAATTCAAGTTCCTCACTCACTTAAAAGAACACATTGACAACCTTTATATTTTCTCCTGACAACTACCTGTGACTAATATTTATACATTCCAGGAAATATTGATGATTTGTCACTTGCCAAGTTTTACCTCCACTTGAATTTTATTTTCAGGTTTTTAAGGCACGCTTTAATGAGATTTAGCCAGTGTACCTTTATGGAATAATATATTCAAGCCAAAATGAAATGTTTTCTTTTTATTAAAGATCATAGAAGAAGATGCCGCTCTGGTAGAAATAGGGCCTCGTTTTGTTTTAAATCTCATAAAGATTTTCCAGGGAAGTTTTGGAGGACCAACTTTATATGAAAATCCTCACTACCAGTCACCAAACATGGTAAGCTGTTCTGTTGTTTAGTGGTCTTCATGTTCCAAAATGCTCTGGCCAAAATAATTCTGTCAAGTAATTTCCATTCTGTTAACTGTGAAACTAAGTTGGGTTATGCTGCATACTGTCTTGCAAATTACTTTTTCCTTTAATGACCTGGAATTAAGGGAAGTAGTTCTGTAAGTTAATGTCCTTGCCATCTATAAGATGTTACTTGGATTTCAAAGGTATCTAATGTTTTTCTAGCATCGGCGTGTCATAAGATCAATCACAGCTGCAAAATACAAAGAGAAACTGCAAGTTAAAGAGGCGCAGAAACTGAGAAAGAAAGAGCCAAAGACTGTTCTTCCACATGATCCTACCGCAGACGTCTTTGTTACACCGGCTGAGGAAAAGCCAATAGAAATACAGTGGGTAAAACCAGAGCCAAAAGTTGATTTGAAAGCAAGAAAGAAACGAGTTTACAAAAGGCAACGAAAAATGAAACAAAAGAACAGCGGGAAAGCAAAATGAATCACAAGATAACTAATTTTTTCAGTTATTTTATATTTTGTATTCAGTGTGTAAATACTTTAGTTATTCAGGACTATTCTGAACACTTAATTAGTGTGGCATTTAAGAGAAAAAAATTAAAATTTTGTGACTTCAGTGGTACCTGTGTATTTCTATATAAACTATCAGCAGCACTCATCAATTTCTGTTCTTTTCAAAACTTATTTGGTATTTCTAAAAATTTAGAACACTCACAGGCCTGCCTTGGATTAAAACTTGGTGAATCAAAGCTGAACTTTAAACATATATTGGGTCATTATTACTTGGAGAACAAAGCATTAGACACTTTAATAGTGTAGTTTCGGATGGTAGAGTGGGGTTGACTGGTGGGAAGAAAAGCATCTTACTGAGGTTTGGTCCTTGAGGCCTTGGAAAAGCCAACCTCTCATCTTGTTTTCTCACCTCAAAAAGTACAATAAAAATTCTTATGTTTTAAAAATCAAATGAGTCAATACATGTTTGAAAGCATTTTGTAAATTCCAAACTTTAGAGGCAATGGATATAAATTACTTATTTAATTGATAGTAAAAGGAAGAAAAATGGGGTCATTGTTAGAGGGTATAGCAGGACATTGAATTTTGTCCCCTTATGAAAGAATTACTTAAAGCACTGAGTTTATCATCTTGGAGGAAGATTAGTAATAGGGAGAGATCTGGGTGCCAGTGGCATGGACAGGTCAGTGGTATATTGTAACACTTGTGGTTTCCTGTAAGTGAAACTGAGGACAGAGCTGTGGGAACATGAAAACGTTTTGATGATAATTCGTCTCACCAGAAGTTAGAGCGTTCATTTTCTTGTATCCTTGCAAATGGTGAAATAATCTTTGTCAATTGTATAGGTTAAAAAAATAGTATTTTTTGGGTTAGGTATTGGCTTTCTTTTGTGACTAATGTTTTGGGGTGGTGGTGATAATATTTTTTTACTAATTTGTAAGAGATCTTTTATTCTAGACACCTTTCCTAGTTCATTGCATTTTAACTGCCTTTCAGTATATAGGCAGGGTGATCAGTTTTTCATTATATTTCATTTTTCTCTTAATTTTCTGCTAAGAAAGGCTTTCCTGAGTGTATAATTAGGCTAGTTGATCTTGAAATAGTCTAAGTGAGGCTACTTGAAATCTTTGAAATTATGCAAGTAATTATGCATAATTTAGAAGATTTCCTGCATTCATATTTTGCCTTCATTGGCCAATTCAGATTACCTGATGAAGGCAAATCTGGTTGAGTGCAAAAAAAATAGTCACTTTAAGCAATTAAATTTGTTGGATAAAAATAAGACAGTATTCAGGGCTTTTTTTCTAAACACATCTCGAAGTTAATTATAGGTTATAACGTGGATCAACAAGTAAGTTTGAAGACAATTTTTACTTAATACTTTTTGTTTTGTGTTATAGAGTCTTATTGGAATTTCCAATTTAACAACCTTGTTTTCACATACTTTCTTCTAAATTGCTTCCCCTTCCCAGTCATTTATCTGAATACTTCATTTGAATGAGAGTTCAGTTCCTCATCTCCCAAGTCCATGTCCATTTAGAATCCAAGGTATTCAATACAGGTCTTTTAAACAAATTTATACCAAGTGTAACTTAAGTTTTTAATGCATTTTTTAGGCAAAAATTAAATCCTTTTATCTTCAGAAGGAGCAAGTCAAGTGACCCAAAGGGTCACTACCAAGGGGTAGTTGAAGGAAGAAAAATGTCCTTTGTCACTTTTTTGCCTCCCCTCCCTCAATTCCATTCTCAGGTGGCAGTGTTCCCATTCCCCCCCTGCATTTCAACTTTTCAATTCATATGCATTACTTTTTTTTTTTTTTTTGAGGAGAGAGAGGCGGGTGGTGGGGGTGGCAGGAGCAGGAAGCATCAACTCAGTAGTTGCTTCTAGTTTGTGCCTTGACCCGGCAAGCCTAGGGTTTTGAACCAGAGACTTAAGTATTCCAGGGGCCGCTTTATCCACTGTGCCAGCACTGGTCAGGCATATTACCTACTTTCAAATCACAGCTGATCTTCTCAGGAAAACAGGCAAGTGTATGAATTCTGAGTAGAGATTTCATTGGACAGTACTGTGGAGAAACGAGGTTTAGAGCTGGTTTGTTTTGATTATGCAGGGAGGATATTAGAGAATAAGGGACAATCTTACAAGGCCCCAAACTTTGTGTACCCTAAGCCTGTACAATAGAGGTTGCAGAGCCAACCTTTCTCCAGCCACAGTTGACAAATATTACCTACTCCTAATAGTTGATGTATGTAAACATTCCATATTGCAGTGAAACATTGGTGTATTGATGCAATTTAGTGACAATTAGGATACAATTGATACCTTAAATTATTTGGAGCAACTGTACAGATCTTCCATCCCATAATACAGTATATCTGTTAAGTCAGATCAAGGAAATCCTATTTAAAAACTATGCCTTAACTGTATACTTAATCTAAACCAATCTTGGAAATGTAGGCTTAGAGGCCAGAAAGTTAGGATTAAAAAGTGATGGATAGATGGGTCAGCACAATTTTATCCATATTGCTGGTGAAACATGTAGTGTTACTTTAAAAAGTGTTGATGCTTCCCTAAAATTGTTTCAGTTTCAGTGATTCCCTGTTATTCCTCATGCATATTGATCAAAATAGAAAATGTTAGAGATCTTATTAAGTGGCAGTTGAAGGGAACTGAAGAGTTAAAAAAATTTATTGGTCCAACCAAATCCTGCCATTGGTTAGTTGCAGAGGCTTGAGTCAACCAACCACTGGTCTACTGTACTTCCTTCGGACGTGAGTTGCCTCGTCTGTAAAAATGAGGCTCAATTAAGAAATTAGCCACAAGATGTGATCCAATATCTTCTTCTATCTCAGCCCTCGGGACGGCTGCCCAGGTGGTGGCACTCACACTGCCCTCTGTGCCCCTCACAATGACACCCGCCGTGGCCCCGCCTCCCGCCCGCCTCGCCACGCCTCCTCACCGCGGCCCCGCCTCCCGCCCGCTAGTCCTTTTCCGGCACAGATCCCGCCCTCCTCCCATGCGGAGCCGCGCCCGCCGGCACCGCCCCCTCCGCGTATCCGCGTGCCGCAGCCCGCGCCGCCGGTGTCCACCGCGCGCTTCCGCCGACCCGCGCCGCCGCCGCCGTCGCCGCGCTCGCTGGTTAGCCCAGTGCGGGCGCCGGGCTCCCGCGGAAGGACAGGACCGTCAGCGTCGCCGCCACCACTCCGGCCCGGGCCCGGGTCTCGGCCCCGCCCCGGGCCCCGGTCCCGGCGCCCCGACCGGCCGGGCGATGAAGTGTCACTACGAGGCGCTGGGGGTGCGGCGCGACGCCAGCGAGGAGGAGCTCAGGAAGGCCTATCGGAAGCTGGCTCTGAAATGGCACCCGGGTAACTACTCCTGGTCGCCGCGGTCCCTCGCTGTCCCCGGCCTCGCGACCTCTTTCACCCCTCGTCCCGGAGTAACTCTGAGAACCTGCCTGTGCCTCGACCTACCCGTCCGGCTCCGGTCCCCGGCAGGTGGCCCCTGCGCGGGGCTCCCAGCGAACGACTTCTCCCCCACAGCCCGCGGGGGACGCCGCCCTCCGCCCCCAAGCTTCACTCAGGCTCCCGGCACCCCACCCCTCCCCAGCCCCCACCCCACCTGTCCACGCGGTTCCCACATTGCCACTTGCTGGGGCAAGGCAACATTCTTGCGACTTCACTTGCTCTTGCCACTCCTTCGCCTACACCAGGGAGGGGGGAGGAGTCGGGAGTTCTTACCCCAGTCCTGCCTCTGGCTCGTCTGGTGCGGAGTCCCCTGCTGCTCACGTTCCCCGGGCTTTTCCTGGCTGAGCATCACTTGAACGCGGAATCTCTGCTGCTTAAGTGTAATTTACGGTTCTCGTCTCATGGAAATGAAGAAAGAGGATCTAGTATCACTGTTCACTAGTGGAGTTTGCATGTTTACTTCTAAGTATGCTTCATTTTAATGTTTTATTTGGTTTTGGTCCAGACCTGTGTGACTTTTGTGCGGTGGTATGATCTTCCGGACTGGGGAACTAAGACAGGAATTAAATTTCAGTTTTTTTGAGGTTTAGAAGAGACTTTCCCACGAGCACTGATCAATAGCACGTTTCTAGAGTCTCCAGTATATGCAAGTCACTATACTGTAGATTCTGAAATGCTCAGACCGAGACCTCAGACTTGCTGCTGGGAAACCATGCCTTACGCACATGAAAATTTAAATACAAGTGCAAACAAATTAGCACAATGGATATAATCAAGTTAGGAATTAGAAGAAAGTTAGGAATTTGTGACTTTCTGGGTGGGAAGGTGTGAGGAAGAGCATTAATGCTTTTGACCAAGTGTACATATAATTTTGATGATAGTATTACCATATTTTCACTCTGTAAGATGCACTTTCCCTCCCCAAAAAAAGTGGAGGGGGAAATAACAGTATTTCATTGAATATTTTAGCACACCATTTGGTTCAGAATATTTTTTTTCTTATTTTTCTCCATAAAACCCTAGGCGTGTCTTCTGGTCAGGTGCGTCTTATGCAGTGAAAAAATATGGTAATCTTTTTTGAGTAGTAGTTTTCAGATTAGATTATAAAGGGCCTTGACTCTTAGGCTAAGGACTGTGAAATTGGTTTTTCCAATAATGGAGAGTTGAAGCTAGTTTTATTAAGATGTCTTTGGAAGGAACTATTAAAGCAACTAAGAGGATTGAAGAGAGGTTGGAACAGAAGTCAGGCAGAGCCACCCTGGGAAAGTAAGGGCCCAAGTGAGGCTCCGGGTCAGTCGGAAGGGTAAGACCTACTGAAGAGATGATGTTAGGGAAAAATTTCCAGATCTGGTGATTAACTGGAAATCAGTGCAAAGAAGAAATTTGCAAGTATTACTAAAATATTAGTTAACTACTTTGAAACCAAACCTGTTAGTAACCAAACGTGAATATCTTCTCTGAATGTCATAATTCATAGCGTCCTGAATATCTTTTGGTTTGAAGATGCTTACACATTTAAGAGGTAAATACTCTCCCAGAAGATGCATCACTTTGATGTGCTTTGCTGGTGTATTTATATTAACTCATTAGTCTGTCATTCAGCAAATGTTTAATTTCATTCCATGTGCAAGGGTATGGTGCTGAGGTTAACATATGGACTTTGCTTCCAAGAATAATATGTACCTCAAGCAGAAAGGCTACCCGTGCTTTATTGTAAAAAAGGAAGATAAAATACCCTTATTTATTTTGAGGACATGAGAATAATTTCCTGTAGAATCAATCAACAGTCATTCAAGTCTCACACAGGCGAATGAGGACTCAGGGCTCCCAAAGCCACTGACACATTCTCCGGTTCCACAACCAGGAGAATTCTTCTCCGGTTTCTCCTAGAATCAAAAGCCCCACCAGTCTCAGCGGAGCTCAAAAGCCTCTCGGCTCTGGTTCCCCATCTGCACACCTTCTCCTCTCTGCACAAACTGGCTTCTTCAGCACTCTGCATTCTCTCTAATCTCCCTGCAAAACCTGGCTTCTTTCTCTTCCAGCATACATTAGCAAAACAATGGCCTTTCCAAACAGGAAAGTAATTTGCAATTTCAGACCCACATATACCTGATGTTGCCCAGCCCCCAATGCAAACTATAAGTAAGCAAACATAAACATCATATTTTATAAACTTATTTGACCAACAGCAAGTTTTCAGTAATTCATCTGATGACTATTCCCCAAGCACTGTACTCTGTGAACGAGACAGGAGTGGTCCCTGTCCTGCTGGCACATGCAGCCTTCAAGGTAACACTGAGGAGACAGGCAGTTTCTAGCTGGTGAGATAAGGACAGTATGAGGGCAAATAATAGATGCTTATGAGCACATGGACCTGACTTAGACTGGGTTTATGTGTGAGTGGGATAGATGTACAGCCCCTAAAGTGAGAATACAGAGAAGACAGGTAGGGGAGTCAAGAGAAAACAGAATCCAGGCAGGGGAGAGATGTGAGCAGGGCCAGGTAGGTAGGAGTCAGGTCTTGAAGGCTGTGGTGAACTGGATTGGTAGACTGGGTTTTAACCTAAGGGCATCAGGAAACCATTGAAAAATTGGAAGCAGGGGAGGTGATAGGTTTGTGTTTTTCAACTATCTCTGGCTGTAGTGAAGAGAGTGAATTGGAGCAGGCAGTTGGAAGTAGTGAGATCAGGAGGTCCGGCTATGCTGAAGTCACTCAGGATGATGAATAGGACCTAGAGATGGAGACTGAGCCAAGTGCCAAAAGCCTCAGTGGGTAAGAGGCAGTGGTTGGGATGAGTAGACAGTGAGGACGGGAAGAAGGTGGGATTGCCAAATGATCTTGGAAGAATTCTAGTTTGTCTTCAGGGGCGAGTAAAGGATCGGTGGCCAGGAGGACGCCAGCTCCAGCACCAGAGCTGCCTTGTGAAGGCTGTGGCTGATGGTGTCTGAGAGGGAAGCATTGTTCACAGGAAACCTACTGGCCTCAGTCAAGACAGGGCTTAAAAGGCTAGATCCATGGAATTTTCCAGAAGGCATTGTAAACAGGTTTGGGAGGGAGTGGAAGAGAGCATAGTGGATGAAGAGAAAAGCACAAAGAATAATGTGAATGCCTTTTAAACCTGGATGACTGGATTTGCAATACCTACGGCTTTTGCATTTAAATTAGGTGGGCTTTCCATGGCTTAAGTTAGTACTTTTTAACTTCTTGCCCTCATGCTTTTAGATCTCAGTTCAACCTGGTCAACCAGGTCAGGTATATTTAAGTGAAATAAAAAGCTTGTATGGCAGATTGAAGAAATTATTTAAGAAAGAAGTTTCAGTAAGAGATTAGATTTTATTTTTAGGTGGTGCATTAATAGGTTTTATGTGTTTAAAAGCTTTAACTTTCTTCAAACTTCTTTGGGGGAGGAAAGAAAGGAGTGGGAGAAACACAACAAAGAACCACCCACCTATCACCCCCAAACAGTCCCCTTTTTTGTTCTGCTAGCTTTTTCTGCCATTCTGCTTTCATTTGAATTGTGCTCTCTTTCTTTTCTTTTCTTTTTTTAATCTGACAAAATAGTGATTGGATGAAGACAGAAATCATGACTATTTTAGCTGGACTGTCACCTTCAAGGCATATCAGTATTGTGTTTAGCTGCATGTGACAGGAAGCTGGCTGGACTGGTCAAACCAAGGTCTTTTCATTTATCTCACATAACAAGAAATCCAGAGTTGGCCCATCTTAGTAGTTCTAGCTACTTGATGAAACGTTCAAGGACCTGCCCCAGCATTCTGACCATAAGGCTTGAGTCTTTACACCAAGAGTAAGAATTTTAGCTTCAAAGATGGACATTTATTGCTCTCTGTTATGGAGGTGCAGAGATAGGCAGGGGAGCCCCAGTATAGCAGGTCTCCTCCACAAGGCCCTTCCACTCTCTGCTCAGCAACTCTGAGATGGGCCCTCTCATCGTCCAAGGTGGCAGCTGGGGCTCCCAGGCAGCAGAATGGAAGAGGAGGGCATGAAGCAGGGATAGATTGTGTGCTACTTGCCTTTTAAGGAAGAGTCTTATAAAGCTGTCATAGAATACTTTAATAGCATAGTCACATGATCATGCCTAAGCTTCAAAGAATACTGGGAAATGGAGTCTATTTTGGTACGAGGTACCTACCCTGGATCAGAGTTCGGTTATTCCTGGAAAAAGAGATGAACTAGCAGTCTCTGCTTCAAGCCTCATAATTCACCTGCAGGCATGATAATATCCTGGCATTGGGCTGGACACAGGGAATGGGTTAAGGACCTAAGTGAGTGCCACAAAGCCTGACCTTTTCATCTGGAATACAAAGCCTTTCCTGGGAAGCTTCGCTTTGTGGACATGTGCTCATATCTGATTGGCTAGCACTGGCTCACCTGATAACCCAACTTCAAGAAAATCGAGGGAGGTGAATTTTTAACTGAGTACATTGCCACTGTGAATAAAGTCAGTTTTGTGAGAAAGAAGAGGCTAGATACTGGATAGGCAACTAGTAGTGTCTGTCACAGAGTGTAATGGAAATCTAAAATAATTATAATAGGGCACTGAGTGACCTCCTGTACTTCCTGAAGCCCCATTGCCACAGTGCCACAACAAGATAGAATTTGGTAGTATTAGTTGAAAATAACAGAAAACCACAGTGGCTTAAATTAAGGAGGTTCCCCCCCCCCCCCACAACAAGAAGGCTTGGAGGTAGGTACCTGCTCACATTGTTTCAATGGTTCAGTAACACCACTGTGAATCTCTTGGTTTTTCCCTTCATGGTCTGAAGATGGCTGCTAAAGCTGCAGCAGTTGCATCCACATGGAAGACGAGAAGAAAGGAGAAGGAAAGAAAATACACTACTAGACGATCTCATTGGTCAGAACTGTGCCACATGGCTATTCCTAGCAGCAAATGAGGCTGGATGAGGTAAAATACTTGCTCTAGCCTCCCTAGTCAAGGCTGTAAAAGAAAAGGGGGAAGGGCACTGGGTGATGTAATCTTTAGTGTCCGCCACAGAATGGAATAAATCCATTATACAGTCATCAGTTAGCTTGTCAAAAATGGACTTTTGGTCAAGATGGCAGCATAGCTAAATGTGGTACTTGAATCCTTCCACAGCCACATTAAAATTACAATTACAGAACAACCATCATTCAGAACTGCCTGAAATCTAGCTGGAGTGAACGTCCTCCAACTAGGGATCTAAACAAGAAGCCACATTGAGACTGGTTGGAGGGGTAGAGATGAGGAACAGGGCTATTCCCAAACACCTGTGTGGTGGATAAAAATTGGGAGGGAAATCTTCACTGCAGAGGTCTCCCCTGAGGGGAAAGCCTCACACGAGGCCTCCAAACCTAGGGTTCCAGTGCTGGGAACAGAAGTCCTCATAACTTGTGGCTGTAAGAACCAGCAAGGATTGAAGCTGCAGGAGACTGGGCTACTGGAGTCCCAGGCAGTATCTCTCAGGGGCCTGTGCATGGACTTAACTCTGACTTTGTCCTTATGAGTTCCAGAACTGGGGCAGTAGCTTGAAAGGAACCAAGGACATGCAGTGAGGAACTGAATTGTCTGGCATCGGGTGAGAGCTGAGGGGCAGCTTTCTGCCAGACAAAAGTGCTGGAAAGGCCATTGTTCCTTTTCTGATGTCCCTCCTTCATCCCCTCCCAGCCAACGTTTGCATCATGGGGTGCCGGAAAGAGAAGAGAGAAAGCAAGAAATTGAAAACATTTGAAAAAATAATGATGGAAACTTCCCTAACCTGGTGAAGAAAATACACATTCAAGTCCCAAACAAGATGAACCCAAAGAGGCTCACACCAAGACATATCTTAATTAAAATGCCCAAGGTTAAAGACAGAGAATCTTAAAAGGAGCAAGAAAAGAGCAGCTTGTTACCTACAAGGGAACTCCAATAAGACTGTCAGCTGATTTCCCAGCAGAAACTTTCTAGGCCAGAAGGGAATTACAAGAAATATTCAAAGTAATGAACCCTGGCCAGTTAGTGCAGTCGGTTAATGAGTGTCATCCCAGAGCAGCAAGGTTGTGGTTCTATCCCCAGTCAGGGCACATATTCTGAAGCAACCAATGAATGCACAATGAAGTGGAACAACAAATGCATACTTCTCTCTTTCCCTTTCTCCTTCTCTCTCCTACTTCTCTCTAAAATCAATCAATAAAAAAAATAAAACTAAAACATATTCAAAATGATGAAAAGTAAGGACCTACAACCAAGATTACTGTACTCAGCATAGCTATGATTTAGAATGAAAGGACATACAGAGTCCCAGACAAGAAAAAGCTAAAGGAGTTTTTCACCACCAAATAGTATTATGTGAAATGTTCAAGGCTCTTTAAGAAAAAGAAGAAGCCTGACCTGTGGTGGCGCAGTGGATAAAGCATCAACCAAGAAGAAGAAGAAAAAGAAAAGATTAAAAATTCAAAAATATGAACAATAAAATGGCAATAAACACATTCAATCAATAATTGAATCTAAAAACACACACACAAGCAGAACAGAAACAGACTCAGATACAGAGAACATTTTAACTTGCCAGTAGAAAGAGGGTGAGGAGCATGGGCGAAAGGTGAGGGGATTAGGAAATACAGCTTGGTTGTTACAGAATAGTTATAGGGATGTAAAGTACAGTATAGGGAATATAGTCAATAATAATGTAATGTGCATGCTGTCAGATGGGTGTGAGATTTATCAGGATGATTACTTAATAAGTTATATAATGTCTAATCACTAGGGTAGACACCAGAAACTAATATAATACTGTTTTTCAACTAATTGAAAAATAAAAAGTGATTTAAAAGAAAAAAATATGAAAAATACTTAAAACTTTTTCAGCTATAATTTCAGAATGACGTTATGTGATGTTGCTAAAAGCCAGCGTAATTAGCTATAGTGATGCAAAGTAGAGGGGTACAAAAAGGAAAAGGAAGAGATGGGAGCTCTTTGCCTGTTGGTGCCTGTCTTTGATGCATTTGAAACAGGGTGATGTTGTGCTGAGAGGGAGTAGTGTTCGTTCAGTCCGCAGGGGAATTGGGCATGGAAATCGCCCACTGGCTGTCTTCAGGAGGCTGCACTGTGGGAGTGGATTTAGGCTCGCCTTGTACTTCTCACGGAGGACGTTTTTGTCCTTTCAGTTCTAAGGGGCCGTGATTCTAGAACATTGAAAGTTTTTATGTTAAAGCATTTTAGCAAAAGGAGCTATAGCAAATTGCTGCACTTGAGAAAATATTGTCAGTGTGAGCCATTGAGCAGACCTCCTTGAAGGACATGGGGGCCAGGTGATAGTACCTGAGTGGGGGAGGGAGGACGCACTCCAGGGCCTTTGTTGTAAGGTGCCAGGCTGTTTGCAGGGAGTGCGTGTTCTTCATAGTTTCTTCAAGCCTCTTAGAGGGCAAACTACTGAGTTGTAGCTTAAAGAACTCAGGTGTGCTCAATAATATCCAAAAGATTTTATATTCTGAGTATATTAGTTATGTATTGCTATGTAACAAATTACCAGAAACTTAGGGCTTAATACAGGGGTCCCCAAACTTTTTACACAGGGGGCCAGTTCACTGTCCCTCAGACCGCTAGAGGGCCAGACTATAAAAAAAACTATAAACAAATCCCTATGCACACTGCACATATCTTATTTTAAAGTAAAAAAACAAAATGGGAACAAATACAATATTTAAAATAAAGAACAAGTAAATTTAAATCAACAAACTGACCAGTATTTCAATGGGAATTATGGGCCTGCTTTTGGCTAATGAGATGGTCAATGTGCTCCTCTCACTGACCACCAATGAAAGAGGTGCCCCTTCCAGAAGTGCGGCGGGGGCCGGATAAATGGCCTCAGGGGGCCGCATGTGGCCCACGGGCCGTAGTTTGGGAACCCCTGGCTTAATACAACAAATACTGCTGACATTCATTGTATGGACTCACAGTTTTTGAGGATCAGGGTTTCCAGGAGGTTGTATTGCACTGTTTGGGGGACCCATTCCGGCTCACTCACATGATATTGGCAGGCCTCAGTTGTCTTGGTGGCCGCGGGCCAGAGGACTCCATCTGCCCTACGTGGCTGCTCCATAGGCCACCTGAGTGCTGTCATGCTGTGGCAGCTGGCTACTCCCTGAGAGATCCAAGAGAGAATGAGAGCCCAAGATGAAAACTGACAAGCGCCGTTCTATGTCATCTCTTCTCACTTCTGCCTGCTGCTGGTGTCACATACCACCCTGGTGACGGGGAAGGGACCAAACACACAGGGTGTGAATGCCGGGAGGTGGGGGTGCCTGGGGACCATCATGGAAGCTGGCAGCCACCCTGAGGCAAAGATGCTTTCTCAATTCCATGGTTAAGGAAGCACCGCTAAGGGAAGAACAATTAGTATGTCTTTTTTAAACTTTATGAGACTTATTTTAGTATATGTTGATAAGGAAGAAAAACTTAAAGACATTGTGAACAGTAAATATAATCTAACACTAAATAACAGTTTTTCCTGATTATATATGTATTATTTCTCCCAAAAAGATGACATATACTACTCAGGGTCTCCCATTTGTGGATGTCCAGATTGAGTGCTCAATGAAACACCCAGGCGTAGGGAAAAGCATCAAGTTTCTCCTCAAGTGATACTTAGATGCTGATTATCAGCTGTCATCCAGCATCTCTTTGCTTTTCCCTAGTTGTTTTCCTTTGTTATATGCACTCCTCATCTATTTATGGCGTTTGTCATGGGAAGAGGTCCTTTTAGATTTTTGTTCTCTATTTTTCTGATGACTAAATTTCTCTGAATTTATTTTAACAGATAAAAATCTGGATAATGCAGTGGAAGCGGCAGAACAATTTAAATTAATCCAAGCAGCATATGAAGTTTTGAGTGACCCTCAGGAAAGAGCATGGTGAGCATTGCGCTGTCCCTCATCCTGGTTTATTTTGTTGGGAAGAACTGTCAATGGAGGGTTTAAAAAAAAATGTAATCCATTAATGTTTTTTGCTGTGCTCTGAGGCTTCTGTCAGCTACTTGTTATATCAGATGCAGTATTTGGGGAGGAAGGAACTTAGAGATGTTTACTCCCACTCTGATTTTATAGCTGATAAAAGGGAAAGGTTGGCAATATTAGATAGTTTTCATTTTGGTACTTATAAAGTGACTTCTCATTAAATATAGTCTCTTTGGTATCTGAGCAATTTCCTGATGTCAGATAAGGAAGAAGGTTGACTTGTCCTTAAAAAATGAATATGGTGTTTTAATGCAAGAATTATAATATTTTCCCTACAACTACTTATATAAAGAAATTGAGTTAAGCTTCTCCATCTATGACGGATAATTTTACTAATGATGACCTTGTAATTTAGTATCATTTCCAAACAAGTTCTATGTTGGGAAGTCTGAGTTTTCAGTCTTGATGAAGTTTGTGCCACAAAGGAATAGGTGTTTCGCCCTGACAGAACTGCCAGACCCTGCTGTTCAGAGAGCAGGTGGGTGCTCACACTGCAGTGCTGGCCCTCTGTACTGGCAAATGTCATGGCCACAGTGGGCGGTCAGGAGGAAAAGGCAGTAAAGACAGTTCTTAGAAAACTGTCTTTTATATGGAAATCAGAGAATCCTGGAGTTCCTTGGGAGGACCCACGGAACTTGGAGAGCTGGCCTTGGAAATGCTTTTGTTTCCCTTTCAGAAATTTTGGAGTCTTTCCTGATTTCCTTTTGCTTTAGCCCCGTCTCTTCATCTTAGTTTGTTTTCCCATCCCGAGGACTCCCTGTCTCTTTAGTTAAATCTCCTGCCTCTTGTTTGGAAGCAGTATTGTGCACTGACTGGGAGGCAGCACAGTCTTCCCGGCGCAGGGGGACCTGGTTTGGAATTCTAGCTTTGCTGCTTAGTGGCTTTATGATTATGGACAGCAGGTTATTCAGTGTCACTGAGCTTCAACTTCCCGATATATCAAACGGGGATGACAACTGACTTGGCAGAGTTATTGTGTGGGGTGATTGCATGTATGAAGCTACTAGATTATTTACATAAACATAGCAGGAGTCTTACTTTGGTAAATTCTCAGATCCCAAATGTGTAATTAACCATGCACACAAGAGCTCGTACTGTAGAACAGTACTCATACTAGAGTATGACAGAAGTTGTAGTCATAGTTTTAACCAGCAATTTTGTGAGATTATCTTTTCATGTTGATTTTTTTCTTAATCTTTTTTGGTTGTGGGTTGAACACATTAAAATGTACAATCAGGCCCTGGCCGGTTGGCTCAGCGGTAGAGTGTCTGCCTAGCGTGCGGAGGACCCGGGTTCGATTCCCGGCCAGGGCACACAGGAGAAGCGCCCATTTGCTTCTCCACCCTTCCGCCGCGCTTTCCTCTCTGTCTCTCTCTTCCCCTCCCGCAGCCAAGGCTCCATTGGAGCAAAGATGACCCGGGCGCTGGGGATGGCTCTGTGACCTCTGCCTCAGGTGCTAGAGTGGCTCTGGTCGCAACATGGCGACGCCCAGGATGGGCAGAGCATCGCCCCCTGGTGGGCAGAGCGTCGCCCCTGGTGGGCGTGCCGGGTGGATCCCGGTCGGGCGCATGCGGGAGTCTGTCTGACTGTCTCTCCCTGTTTCCAGCTTAAGAAAAATGAAAAAAAAAAAAAAAAAAAAAAAATGTACAATCATAACATTTTGGCTATTTCAGAGTAAAAATTCCTGTTGAATTCTTACATATGTAGCCTTCACTGATGGTGCTGTTTTGCCTGTTTAGGTATGATAATCATAGGGAGGCTCTGCTCAAAGGCGGGCTTGATGGAGACTATCAGGATGACAGTGTCGACTTGCTCCACTACTTCACTGTGGCCTGTTACTCGGGTTACGGAGATGACGACAAGGTAAGAAAGGCACTCCCTTATCAGTTCTTACTGAGCACATCAGTAAGACTCTCATATACACAGAATTCTATTATAGAAAGGGAAACAGTGTTCATTTTGAAAACATTGCCTTCATATTTGAACTGTCAGCATGTTAAAAGATTACCCTCCATCTGAAACCTTGGTGTACTTCAGTGACAGAGCTTGGGGCTGTAACCCTTTTTTTTTTTTTTTTTTTGTATTTTTCTGAAGTTGGAAACGAGGAGGCAGTCAGACAGATTCCCGCATGCGCCCGACCGGGATCCACCCGGCATGCCCACCAGGGGGTGATGCTCTGCCCATCCGGGGCGTTGCTCTGTTGCAACCAGAGCCATTCCAGCACCTGAGGCAGAGGCCACAGAGCCATCCTCAGCGTCTGGGCCAATCCCACTCCATGGAGCCTTGGCTATGGGAGGGGAAGAGAGAGACAGAGGGGAAGGAGAGGGGGAGGGGTGGAGAAGCAGATGGGCGCTTCTCCTGTGTGCCCTGGCCGGGAATCGAACCCAGGACTCCTGCACGCCAGGCCGACGCTCTACCACTAGCCAGGGCTTTGTAACCCTTTAACAGTCAGGTTTTTCATATTTTATTTTAAAGTTGTATTCTGTAATTAGACCATCAAGTATTAAGAATTGTGTTTCTGTTATCTGTTACCTGATTTTTAGGGCTTTTATACGGTGTATCGGAATGTTTTTAAAATGATTGCGAAGGAAGAACTAGAATTGGTGTTGGAAGGGAATGCCGAGGATTTCCCATCGTTTGGAGACTCGCAGAGTGACTACGACATGGTGAACACATTGCCGTTTACACTTAGTGATGACCAGTGTGTCCTTTCCCTAGTTCTTTATTTAAAAACAATGGATTCTAGGCCTACCTGTGGTGGCGCAGTGGATAAAGTGGCGACCTGGAACACTGAGGTCACTGGTTTGAGGCCCTGGCTGCCCTGGTCAAGGCACATATGGGAGTTGATGCTTCCTGCTCCTCCCTTCTCTCTCTCACTCTTCCTCTCTCTCTCTCTCTCCTCTCTAAAACGAATAAATAAAATCTTAAAGAAAAATTATAAAAAAAATAAAAACAATGGGTTCTAGTTCTTGATCCTGTCTTATGACTTTCTCCCTCTCTCTTCCTTCCTGGTAACGTCCCCCGTTACTCATTTCCCTACTAAATGACCATGGTCCCATCCCATTAATTTGCATGTTAAATTTATGCCAAAGAGTGATTTATTTTGTTAAAGCTTTAGAAGGATTGACTTCTTATTTGATTAATAGTAATCTTTTAAATATACTGTTCACAAAAATTAGGGGACATTAAATTGCTTCATATTCATTTTGAAATATCCCCTAATTTTTGTGAGCAGTATATGAAGGACAAAAGATGTTTTGCATCACTCGTATTTGCTGCCTTCCTAAAAAAGTCAAAATAAAAAACTAGCATTTTACCTGTTTTCTTTGTCACTAGGTGGTTCATCCTTTCTACGCTTATTGGCAGAGTTTCTGCACTCAGAAGAACTTCTCTTGGAAAGAGGAATACGATACCCGACAAGCGTCCAACCGCTGGGAGAAACGCGCCATGGAGAAGGAAAACAAAAAGATGCGAGACAAAGCAAGGAAGGAGAAGAATGAGCTCGTGCGACAGCTGGTAGCTTTCATTCGGAAAAGAGATAAGAGAGTGCAGGCTCACCGGAGGCTGGTGGAGGAGCAGAACGCTCAGAAGGCGAGGAAGGCTGAGGAGATGCGGCGGCAGCAGAAGCTGAGGCAGGCAAGGTGCATAGTGCAGGCCCGGGCCTCCTGTGCACGGCGCGGGGTCGAGGAAGCTCGGCAGGTGCCTGCGGGCTGCTTTCTCGTTGGGCTTAATCATCATCCGGGCTGCTGCTGTTGCCTTTTTTTCCCAATCCTGACACTGTTCAGTGGTTTCATAGTCTGTGAATAGAAGTTGTTTTTGAATGGGATGTTTTTCTCCTGAGACCCTTTGTACTTGCGATCCTTTACAGATTTGCAAGTGTAACAGTCTGAACTCCCACTCTGTGCAGGCCTCACTCTCAGAGCGTTCCTCATGACAGTTCTGGGAGGAAGTTCTGGTCCTGTTCTCATCCTAGAGGAAACGGGGCAGACCAGCCCAAGGTCACATGGCCAGTAAATCACCTGGACAGGGCCTGGATCCAGGAAGCCAGTCCAGCACCTGTGCCTTAACCACCATGCAGCACTGCCTCTTTGTCAAAATACTCATGCAGGTCATTTTAGTGCAGTGGTAGTCAACCTGATCCTTACCGCCCACTAGTGGGCGTTCCAGCTTTCATGGTGGGCGGTAGCGGAGCAACCAAAGTATAAATAAAAAGATAGATTTCATTATAGTAAGTTGTTTTATAAAGATTTATTCTGCCAAACTTAGTGAAAATCCAACATAAAGTATATACTTGGTAAGTAATTATTATTATATGCTTTAACTTGCTGTAACTCTGCTTTATAAATTTTATAAAGTAAAGTTACTTCCCTACTTTATAAATTACCATTACTGTGGAACTGATGGGCGGTTAGAAAATTTTACTACTAACAGAGATACAAAAGTGGGCGGTAGGTATAAAAAGGTTGACTACCCGTTTTAGTGCCTTCCAAGTTTTGTTGTCTTTGAGTTATTGTAGACGTTCTACTGTCCCAACTCTCATCTTTTGAACATTAGTACTTTACTTGACACAACTTAAAATCACTTGAAGACTTTTAGTAAGCTATTAAGAGTTTTATGTGTTAAGATCCATTATCTAGTTAAACAATTCAAACCAACACAGCTGCTAACAGATTTAAAGTGATCGCACTGGGCGCACTTGCTAAGTTGTGAGCATTGAGGGCTGGGAGGGGGCTCTGTGTGGGGATGTGACTGGAAGCCCCGGGAGTGAGTACCCCACAGAGCCCGTGTTTGTGCCCAGACTGGCGGAGCAGTACAAAGAGCAGAGCTGGATGACGGTGGCCGACCTGGAGAGGGAGCTGCGGGAGATGGAGGCGCGCTACGAGAGGGAGTTCGGAGACGGCTCGGATGAAAGCGAAGTGGAGGACCGAGAGCTCAGAGACGGACAGGATGGTAACTTCTCCCATTCATTGGGAACCTTTAGAAAGTCAGTGTTTCTGTGCAGAGGGGCGCCCTCAGTCTGCTCCAGGTGCCAGGAAAGGGCCCAGGCAACGAACGGAATGGGCCAGGGAGGTGGACCTGTGGAACACCCAGAGTTCACAGTTGGCTTGCTGTCTAAGTGAAACTGAGAATCTGGATTTTATGTGACATCTCCCAATATTTAAATGTGGCAGATAATGAAGATGAAAAGCAGTGTTGTATAGGCCAAGGAAAGGTAGTCTATTGAAGTAGTCTAATTTTGGTAATTTGATTAACAAACTCTTTCTGACCACATTTTAAACAGTTTGTGCTTCTGGCTGTATAAATAGATTGACAAGTGGGCATATTAATAGACTGGTTTTTAAAAAAATGGCAGCTAAACAACAGTAGGTCTAGTTTTAATAGCAGCTCTTTACAGAAAAGCTGGTATTGTATAGGAGCTGGTGTGGTATATGTAAATTCTTTTGTTTCTGACTTTGTAGAAGAGTTCTCAGAGTGCTGAAATATTTACAAATGTGCTTTTTCAGATTAATGGACCAAATGATAAAATGACAGACTTTTATTTCTTTATTCAAAAAGATTAGGAAATGAAATTTTGGCCCTGGCCTGTTGGCTCAGAGGTAGAGCATTAGCTCGGCATTTGGAAGTACCAAGTTCAATTCCCAGTCGGCACACAGGAGAAGTGACCATCAGCTTCTCTACCCTTCCCTCTTCTGTCTCTCTCTCTCTCGCCCCTCCCCTCCTGCAGCCATGGCTTGAATGATTTGAGCAGTTTGGTCCAGAGTGATGAGGGTGGCTCTATGGCCTCGCCTCAGGCACTGAAATAGCTCAGTTGCCAAGCAACAGAGCACTGGTCCCAGATGGGCAGAATATCGCTCTGTAGGGGGATTGCTGGGTGGATCCTGGTTGGGGGGCATACGGGAGTCTCTTTCTCTGCCTCCCCCCCCCTAAGTAAAAAGAAAAAAAGAAAGGAAATGACATTTTTTTATTAATGAATAAAAATATGTATGAAAGTGCTTTGAAAATTACAAAGCACTCTCTAAATGTGAGGTGGTGTATTTATGCAATTTTACAATTTATAAAATGCTTTCACATATAAGATCGTTTATTTTTTTAAAGATTTTATTTATTGATTTTAAAGAGACAAAATAAGGGGGGTGGGAAGCATCAACTCATAGTAGTTGCTTCTCTTCTGTGTCTTGACCGGGCAAGCTTGAGTTTCAAACCAGCTAGCTACCAAAGCATTCCAGGTTGATGTTTTATCCCCTGCACCACCACAGGTCAGGCACATACAAGATCTTTATTGATTCTCTGACAATAGCCCTTAAATGCAGGTTTTGCTCATAGAATCAGCTGCACTTTACTGAGGAAGAAACTAAGACCCTGAGAAGCTGTGGTGTATGTCTGGGAGCATATGACCATTTTCAGGTCCAGTTTTAGCTTCAAATTTAGCATTTCTTATTAACTATTTGAATAATCAAAGTTTATTTTATGTATATAATATATTGAAAGTATATACATAAATGGAAAATAATTCCATATACTAAACATGGGGTGTATTTTGACCATTTATAATTTTAACAAGCGTGTTCTTCAGAGTCATATTAACATCACTTTTTATAAAGAACCATTCTGTCCAGTGATTTTCAACCTTTTTTTTTTCATAGCACAAACACACACTAATTACTAAGGTTAGTGCCCCTGACTAAATACAACCATTTTCATCTCATGACACAAATAAATTAGTTACTAAAAAAGAAGAGGTCAGGGCCCCTTTTTCTTTAGTAATTAGTTTATGAGTGCGTGAGAAACAAAGGTTGAAAATCACTGCTGTAGACTATAGAAGTGATGCCTTGAGATCTTTATTGATCCCATAATAAACCCCTTATAAAGATAGAACATGGTATTGTGCAAAGACTTTATTGCACTTTTTTGTTGCTTAGATTTTTGGATTACTGTATATTGATAGTAATTATTTCATTGTAATGAATCTTCAAGCTTATAAAAACTTTGACATTGCCTGTAAAGACAATGTTAAACTTCACACATAATAACAATTTCATGACCTAATAATGATAGAATGTTATAAGCTAAGTTTATTTAAGCATTTAAGAGTGGATTACAGTTATGTGTTTTAACCAAATCTTGCTCAAGAGATAAACTAAAAAAAACTTTGTTGAGAAAACTGCTTTGTGGTAAAACTACGGAAGTGACATTTAATTTTCTGAACAGCTCATTCCTAGAATTTTGAGAATTTTTTTGTCTTCTGGTAGACTTATGAAAAGAACTTGAAAGGTAAAGTGATTTATTTATCTCTTATAATTTAGTGCTGCTTTTAAGGGCCAACTGAAATTCTGATACAATAATTTGGGGGCTTTTTGGTAAGGAAATAAACATTTTATTTCTAATATGTGTGCAACTTTAAATACACTAAAGAGATGTGCTCTAATCAAACAGGCTTCTTACTGTAGGCTTCCTCCTTGCAGGGAAGGAGAGCGAGGAGGCCGAGGACGCAGAGCTTTATGAAGGACTGTACTGCCCAGCGTGTGATAAGTCTTTCAAGACTGAAAAGGCGTACGTTTAGTATCTTTGAACTCACCTTTTGTTCTGAGGCGAAGTGTAACGCTTTGAAAGTCCTAAAGAGAAGATGCCGGTCATAGCTGCTCACTAGTCCCCTCATGTCATCTTGGGGGATTTCTCTCTAGAGGGGGAAGAATAATTTGCACCAGCTGTTAAGCCTGTTGTACCAATTTTCAGTGCGGTCTTTAGAAAGAAATGTTGCTGTTTTTGGCAAGGAGGACATAGTCACACGGGCAAGGAGGCTGGACCAGAGCTAATGATCTCTGTTGCTGGTGGCAGACTCACTTCCAGTCATCACACATACAGACCATTGCTGCCAACCTAGGAACTATGAATGTGTCCTGCTATGGGGACATTTGCTGAATAGAAAGACTTTATCTTATGGGAACAGTGGTGAAGAAAAATAATTAAAATTGATACTCTTAAAGAATAGAAATAATGTGGGGGAAAATGTAGAATCAGCAAGGGAAAAGGAAGCAAAACACGTGCAGTAAAGAGAAGAGGAAGGAGACCAAAGGATGAGAAGGA